>NW_027397067.1:13798080-13881468 GCF_003265705.2 Callorhinus ursinus
GGGGGATGGGTTAGCCTGGTGATGGGTATTGAGGAGGGCACGTTCTGCATGGAGCACTGGGTGTTATGAACAAACAATGAATCATGGAACACTGCACCAAAAACTAATGATGTAATATATGGTGATTAACATAACAATAAAAAATTTAAAAAAGAAAAAAAAAGTCATCTAATACTATTTTGATTTGAAAGCAAAAAAAAAAAAAAAAGATGAAGTGCCCTTTCTAGTTTTCTTTTATATTTCTACTTGCTGAAATAATTTCTTAGTATTAATCACATCAAATTAAAAATGAAGCAACATTTGCTCTTAACTGTACATTGGTTATACCAATATTCATTTCTAAAGATTTGAGGATGTGGTTTCTTTACTCCCAAGATTTCTCATTCATTCACAAAATGCCACTTCCTCAAAAACAGGATCTTAAATATTGGTTGAATGGGAGAATGTTCAGTATGACAACTGAACATTAAAAGCAATTTTGTCATATATGACAGACTAATGTTTTGTCAAATGATACAGAACAATGTTTTGGCAGGAAACTTATAGTTACCCTAGTAAAATGAGATAATTTCTGAGAAGATAACACTAGCTACTTACTAAAACCTGATTATATGCCAAATACTCTTAAATATTTTACATAGGTTAACTCATTTCATTCTGAAAATAAGCCTATGAAGTAGATGCTACTATTATACCCATTTCACAGATGAGGAAATGAAGCGAGGTAAAGTTGAATGATTTACCTACAATAAGATAATTAGTATATCATAGAGCCAGGCTTTTCCTTCAGATAGACTCTAAAGTATGAATTCTCAACCAACACAGTATATAGTAGAGCAATTTTCTAAAAGATGGTTAACTAATATTTATTTATTGCCACTTAGTAATTAGAACAAAAATAACAAATAGGGATGTTGTTTGGGATGACTAAAGTAACATTTTATGCTTGCATTTTCCATTCTTTGGGTTATTCTCATCAGATGTTTCCTGCACATTCAATATTAGGAGTTTCTTCCCAAACATATGTTATTGGAATTATTAGAAGTTATGTTAAAGAATGCCTACCTTCCTTTGTAACATCTACCAGAACTCCTTTTGTATTATTTTTTAATTTTAATGTCTTTGTCCTATGTGTTTTTTTAAAAAACAGCTTTATCGTGACATAGTTCACATACAATAAAATTCATCCATTTAAAGTATGTAATTCAGTAAACTTTAGTATATTTACAGTTATACAACCATCAGCACAACCTAATTTCAGAACATTTCTATAGCCTTCAAAAGAAACTCCACATCCATTAGCAGTCCCTCCTTATTTTACCCTCCTCACCTAGCCTATGTAACCACTAACCTTGCCTTTCTGATCCACTCCTAAGAACAAAGGTGCTAAGTATTTGAAGAAATATGATTGATAGCTTCCAAAATTCCACAAAAGCATGAACCTATAGATTCAAGAAGTTGGGTAAATATCAAACAAGATAAATACAAGGAAAAAAACAAAAAGACACAAAAACTTGGGAAAACTAAAGACAAAAAACAAAAAAACAAACATTGAAATGAGCAAGAGAGATGCAACATCTTATAGGGGCAAAACAACTCAAAAGGCAGATTTTTTTGTCAGAAACTGCAGAGGCTAGAAGTAAGTAACAAAGCATTTTTTAAGTGTGAAAAAAAGAACTGTCACCATAGAATCCTACACCAAGTGGAAATATCCTTCAGGAATGAAGGGGAAATCAAGACCTTCTCAAATGAAGGAAAAATAGGAGAATTTTTCATTAGGAGACTTACTCTAAAGGAATGGCTGAAGTAAATACCCTAAACATTGCTATACTTCACTCATACATTAGTAGATGTTTGACACCAGTAGACGGATGCATTTTGTATCTATAATTTAAAACCTAGTGCAACCACTAAAAATTCTATAAAATGAGACACACTTAAAAACACTGCATATAAACCAGAGTGGAATTCTGAAAAGAAAAATAGTCCCACAGAAAAGGGCAAGTAAAATAAACCCACAGGAAGGCAGGTAAAAGAAAATAGGGAAATGAAAAACAAAGGGAAGAGACAGAAAAATATTTAAATGGCAAGCTTTATACATAACATAAGTAATTTCACTAAATGTAAAATGGTCAAAATATATCAATTAAAAGACAAAGATTGGAAGAATGGATTAAACATGCCCCAAACTCTGATGAAAGAAATCAAAGAACAAAATAAATGGAGAGACATTCCATGCCATGGATAGGAAGACAATACTGTCAAGATGTTAATTCTTCCCAACATTATAGATTGAATGAAATCCTGATCGAAATCCCAGGAACGTATTTTTGTGGATATTGACAAACTAATTCTAAAGTTTGTATGGAGAGGCAAAAGACCCGGGATAGTCAACACATTATTAAAGTAGAACACATTTGGCAGACTGACACCATCCAACTTCAAGTTTTACTGTAAAGCTACAGTAATTGAGAGAGTGAGATATTGGTGGAAGGATAGACAAATTGATCAATGGAACAGAATACTGTATGACTCCAAATATATGATATTCTGGAAAAGGTCAAACTATAGAGAAAGTAAAAATACCAGTGATTACCAAGGGTTGGGGTGAGAGAGGGATGAATAGTGAATAGGTAGAGCACAGACAGCGTTTAGAGCAGTGAAAATTTATGTATGATAATGTAATGGAGAAAACATTTGTCATAGTAATAGAATGTACAACGCCAAGAATAAACCCTAATGTAAACTATGGACTTTGAGAAATGATGTGTGAACTTAGGTTCTTTGATTGCAACAACTGTACCATTCTGGTGCTAGATAGTGGGGAGGCTGTGTGTGTGTGTGTGTGTGTGCGTGTGAGTAGGGGCTACATGGTAACTCTCTGTACATTCTGCTCAATTTTCCTATGAACCTAAAAATTCTCTAAAAATAAATTTTAAAAAATGACCCAATAACATGCCCTGTACAAAAATCTCATAATAATGTAGGAATATAGCAGTTTGAAAGTAAATTGAAGGAAAATGATGTATTATGGAAACATTAATAGAAGATAACAAGGAGTAGCTATATTACTATCATATAAAGTAGACCCCAGAGCAAAGAAAATTATCAGAAAAGGGCATTCTTTAACGAAAGGGTCAATCCGACAAGAAAACACAGTAATTCTAAACATGCATGTGACAAACAACACAAGTAAAGAATATATAAATGAAAAAAAAAGAGTTGATTCTTTGAAAACACCAATAAAATTGAAAATACTCTAGCAAGACTGATGAAGAAACAAAGAGAAGACACAACTTACCAATATCAGAAATAAAACATGAGATATCACTATAGATCTTGCAGACATCAAAAGGGTAATAAGAGAACACTGCAAACAAGTCTACACGCATAAATTTGATAACTGAGACAAAATGGACCCATTCATTGAAAAACACAAGCTGTCAAAATTCATGTAATATGAAATAGATATAGCTCAATAATAATTAAGGAAATTGAATTTTTAATTTAAAAAGTCCCCCAAAAAGTTATCTCCAGGCTCAGATGATTTCACTAGAAATTCCAATAATGCATAAGGAATTTAGTGCATTGCTATACAAACTCTTTCAGTAAATAGAAGAGGAGGGAACACTTGACACTTCATTATATAAAGCTAATAATACATTGACACTAAAACCAGACTGAGACAGTACAAGAAAACCCCCTACAGATTAATATCACTGAGTATGGATGCAAAAATTCTTAAGAAAATATTAGCAAAATGAACTCAAGCAATAGATATAAAAAATTATACACCATGAACAAGTGAGCATCATTTCAAAGATGTTAGATTTGTCCAATTTTCAAAGTCATGTAATATAATCCACCATATTTATAGACTAAGAAGTAAAATAACATGACCTACTCATCAGTGCAGAAAAAAACATCTGAAAAAAATTCAACACCTATTCATGATAAAACAAAACTTTCAGAAAAATAGGAATAAAGGAGAACTTTCTCAGCTTGGTAAAGAGCAAATACAAAATACCTACAGCTAAAATAATACATAATCATGAAAAACTCAGTGCTTTCTAAGATCGAGGATTAATACATGCTGGCTAATCTTAACCACTCTTATTTAACACAGTCCTGGAAAATCCAGTCAGAACAAGATGAAAAAAGATCAGAGATGAAGAAATAAAACTGTCCACATTTGCAGATGGTATGAAGGTCTATGTAAAAAAAAATCACAAGGCATCTACATAAAAACTCCTAGAAATTATTGGCAACTTTAGTAAGATCAAGGAGACAAAACAAACATACAAAAATCAATTGTATTTCTATATACTAGCAATAAACACATAGATATTGAAATTAAATATAGATTTCATTTATAACCACTCCCCAAAATGAAAGACTCAGGTGAAATCTAATGACTCAGGTATAGGAACTTACTCTATAAAACATGGATGAAGGAAATCAGAGAAGACCTAAATAAATACATAGTGTGTCTCCCCAAATTGATACAGATGTTCATAGCAATTTCTACCACAATCTCAGCAAGAATTTTTTTTTAGATACAGGCAAAATCATCCTAAAATTTATATGGAAATATATGGGTCCTAAAACAACTAAAACAATCTTGAGAAAGAATATAGTAGGAGGAATCATTCTATCCAATTTCAACAGTTTTATAGCTACGATAACTGTGAGTGTGGTGTTGGCAGAAGGATAGACCCACAGATCAGTGGAACTGAGTAGACCACATAGACACAGAGATCAATAGAACAAAGTAAAGAATCCAGAAATAGACACATACAAATATGTCCAACAGATTTGTGACTAAGGTGCAAAAGCAATTACATGGAGTCAGGATAGTTTTTCAACAAATTGTTCTGGAATATTTGGGTATCCACAGGCAAAAACAAAAACAAGAACACAAACTTCAAACTATATTTCAGATTAATGAAAAAATTAAATAAATCATGGCTATCAGTATATAAATGTATTGTTTAAATTTTAGACAAAAACTTTAGAGAAAATTTTTAGGATCTAGGTAAAGAGTTCTTAGACTTGACATGAAAAGCATAATCCATAAAATAAAAAATTGGTAAGGTGGAATTCATGAAAAGTAAAGTTTTGATCTAAAAAGACTCAGAGGGTGAAAAGACAAGCTACATACTGGGAGAAAACATTTGTAAACTGTATACCTCACAAAGGGTTAATATCTAGCATATAGAGAAAACTCTAAAAATTCAAAAGTAAAAAGAAAACAAACAATCCAATTAGAAAAGGAGACATTTCACAAAACAGGATATAAAAATGGCAGATATGCATAAAAAGATGTCCAATGTTATCAATCATTAAGGAAGTATAAACTAAAACCACAATGAGATGTCACTATACATCTATCAGAATCATTAAAATGAGAGTGACAACGCCAAATGCTGCTGAGGATGCAGAGAAACTGGACCACTTATGTAGTGTTGGCAGCAAGGTAAAATAGTAGAGTTACTCTGGTAAAGCTTTTGACTGTTTCTTAAAAAACCAAACATGGAACTACCACCAGATGACTCAGCAATTTATCCCAGCATTTATATATTCTGAGCCTTTTCCCAGAGAAGGAAAAACTTACGAATACACAAAAGCATGTACACAAATGCTTATGGGAGCTTTATTTGGAATATCCTAAACTGGAGACAATCCAGGTGTCCTTCAGCTGGTGAACGGTTCAACAAACTGGTTTGTATGGAATATTACTCAGCAATAAAAAAGAATGAACTACTGGTACCTGCAAAACCTAGATGAATCTCCAGAGAACTATGCTGAGTGAAAAAGTCATTCCTGAATGGTTATATAATGTAGGTTCCAATTATATAACATTCTTTTTTATTAATATTTTTAATAACCCTAAGAAAATTTACCTATTTAAAGTGTACTATTCAATGGTTGTGGTATATTCATAGAGTTGTGCAAATATCACCCAAATCTGAGTTCAGAATATTTTCATCACTCCAGAAAGAAATCCCATACCCATTAGTAGTCACTCATATTCTCATCCTGGAACCATGAAACTGCTTTCTGCCTTTGTGGATTTACCTCTCCTGGACATGTCATATCAACTGAATCATGTAATAAGTTGTCTTTTGTGAATGGCTTCTTTTACTTAGCATAGTGCTTTCAAGGTTCATCCATATTGTAAAACGTATCAACACTTCAATTATTTTTGTCAAATAATATTACATCATAGGAATATTCTCCCTTTTGTTTATCCATGCATTAGATGATGGACATTTGGGTTTTTTCCACCTTTTGGTTACTGTGAATAAGTGCTATGAACATTGTGTGTAAGTTTTTGTGTGGATGTGAGTTTTTGTTTCCCTTGGGTATAAGACCAGGACCGGAATTTCTTGTTCATATAGTAACTATATATTTCACTTTTTGAGGAACTGCCCAACTATTTTTCTAAGTGGCTGCACTGTTTCATAATACCACCAATGATGAGTTAGGCTTCTAATGTCTTTATGCTCTCACTAATACTTGTTAATATCTTTTTATTATAGCTACCCTAGTGGATATAAAATGGCATCCCATTGTGACTTTAATATGGATTTAACTAATGGCTAACGATGTTGAGCATTGTTTCATGTGTTTACTGGTCATCTGTAAATCTTATTTTGAGAAATGACCATCAGAAACTTTGCCATCTTAACTGGGTTGTCTTTTTATTATTGAGTTTATACATTATGGATACTGGCATCATATCAGATATATGATTTGCAAATATAGTTTCCCTATTTTGTGGATTGTATTTTCACTTTTTTAAAAAACGATTTTATTTATTTGAGAGAGAGAGTGAGAGCAAGCATGAGTGGGGGGAGGGGTAGTGAGGCAGATGGAGAGGGAGAAGCAGAAGGGGACTCCCCACTGAGCAGGGAGCCCAACTCGGGGCTCCAACCCAGGACCGTGGGATCATCACCTGAGCTAAAGGCAGATGCTTAACTGACTAGGCCACCCAGGTGCCTCTGTATTTTCACTTTCTTTATGGTATGATTTGGAGCACAAAGTTTTTTAATTTTGATGAAATTCAACACATCTATTTTTTCCTTTGTTGATTGTGCTTTTGATCTCATAGCCAACCAATCAAGGTCAGCTTGGTGCAAGAGAAGGGTTCAACTTTATCATTTACTTATTATTTATCCATTGTATGTGGATATCTAGTTTTTCAGGTTCTTTTTTTGGAAAGGCTATTCTTTCTCCATTAATTATCTTGGCACCCTTGTCAAAAATGATATATCATTTGTGAAATGACAGAATTATTGAGATGGAGAAGAGATTAGTTGTTGCTAAGAGTTTAGGAGATGATAGAGACAGGAGGGAAATCTGAGATATTTTTATATGATTATAAGACACGCAACTGAATACGAACCTTAACGTAGGATACAGGCCAAAAAAGATAAAAATTAATAGAGGAAGAATATGCTGAAATTAATCCTATTTTTTTCTCTTAGGAAGAGAGATGACAGAGGGAAAACTGTACTCTAAAGTATTCTTTATTCAATTCTTCCAGTGCGCTTTCTAAAGAGAAAATGGTCAACAAGTTTTAGGAAGAGACCAATAGTTGCATGATATGTCTAGGGAGATTGGCCTGGAATCAGTATGGGAGCAGGGCAATACCTGTTCGGCCCTAGAGTGACACAGGCTTGGCATAGTGAGCTGATGATGGGGAAGAAAGGTTATGGTCAGGATCTTAAAGCCTCAGCAGGAGCAAACAGCAAATGACCAGAAGGGAGAAGGGAGTGTCGGTGGCTGCCAGTCCGTGGATGACAAAAGACATCAACGAGTCCCATCCAGTTCCTTCCACTTCCAATCTGAGGTCTTGTCCTCAAGGAAATCCATATAACACAGTCACCGTTCTGGAGAAATTGATGGGCAAGGACCTTAGTTTAAGATTACGCTTCAATCAGACCATAGAATGAGTTCTCTAAAATGTGAATTATGTTGCCAGAGAAATATCAGAAAAAAAAAAATGCTTTCGCGGTACATATGGGTTTGTAGATGGAGACTTTTACCCGCATTAAATTTTTAATTTAACACTAAGAATCAGAATTACAATTTAAGAGCACATGGTTCTTCTTTTAATTCAAAGAATATTCACGGGCGCCTGGGAGGCTCGGTTGGTTAAGTGTCTGACTCTTGATTTTGGTTCAGGTCATGATCTCAGGATCATGAGATGGAGCCCTATGTCGGGTTCTGTGCTGGCATGGAGCCTGCTTGGGATTCTCTCTCTCCCTCCCCCTCCCTCCCTGCTCATACTCTCTCTCAAAAAAAAAAAAAAAAAGAATATTCAACAGAATATCTGAAAATCTCTAATGTATATTGCATCCTATTTTATTTTAACTCCTATAGACAGATCTGCACAGTTATGGTTAAAACACAAAGAAGTTATAAAACAGATTCTCTAACTTTTCCAGGCCTTCACATTTAGTTTGAGACAGTCATTTCTAGTTGCACTGGACCTCAAGTTTTGATAAATATAGTTACTGTCACATTTTATATACTTAAAAAACATAGTTTAAATGCCAAATTTGGGGGCGCCTGGGTGGCTCAGTCATTAAGCGTCTGCCTTCGGCTCAGGTCATGATCCTGGGGTCCTGGGATCGAGCCCCGCATCGGGCTCCTGCTTGGCGGGAAGCCTGCTTCACCCTCTCCTGCTCCCCCTGCTTGTGTTCCCTCTCTCGTTGTGTCTCTCTCTGTCAAATAAATAAATAAAATCTTAAAAAAAAAAAAAAGCGCCATATGCTCCCTCTTATGTTCCCTGCTGACTGAAAACATTTCTCAGAAATGGTCCCATACCCCAACATCCCTTCATCTTGGCCCCACGGTTCCGCTCTTCTGGCTGCTTCGCAAGGTCTCTCCAGCTCTGGCAGATCGATCTATTTTCAACTATCTGGCTGGACACTGGAGTATCTGATATTTCTCCCTACCCAGTCCTGGGGGTCAGCGTGGCTTCTGAACCCATGGTCCTCATCCTGGGACCTCCCAGTGTGTCTTTCTCTCCCTGTTTCCTCAAGTCACGCTTTAGTTTCTCTGGTCCTAGCCCCAGTCTCGCATCCCTTGCCAGTATTATCAGTCAGAATTTTGCCACTTTTATTAAATATAGTTTAGGCAAGTATTCATATATTGTGATGATATGATAATCTCAATCATTTTCTAAATTTCTCATGTCTGAATGAATAGAAAAAAACAAATAAAAGGGTATACCATTTGGGTCAACTAATTATAAGATACTTTTTGAATAAATAGTTGAATTACTTTGCAGTTACACTAATAATTCTTGTTAACATGTCAGAAATGAGTGGGCTATAAAGTATTTAGTCTACTTATGTAGATGATTTTAATAAACAAACTGGATCAGCAGTGTACTAATCTAACTAGCTATTTGGTGATCAGTTATTATGGGGTCAGTGGAGAGAGTTCAGAAAATACTGCTAAAAAATTTCTTAAAAGATGATGTCAGGTATTATGCGACTTTATTCGGCTTACAACTAGTCATCATGTACCCATTGTATACAATTCACTGCCCTGTGAGTGAGCAGACATGGATTCTACCTTCACTGGATTATAGTCCATTTAGAGCTGGCAGGCCAGCTGCCTGTTTTTTATGAATAAAGTTTTACTGGAACACAGCCACACCTATTTACATACCGTCTATGGTTGTTCTCATGCTATGATGACAGAGTTGAATAGTTGTGACACAGACTCCACGACTTGCAAAGTCTAAAATATTTACAGAAATATCTCACCTTTAGTAAAAGTTTGCTGACTTCTGGTCTACTAATATGTCACAGATATAATAGCAGTATCACAGGTAAATCATTAAAGGAATTGAGAAGAAAATAGGAGGCATTCAGGCATTAAGAAGGATGCCTATTCTAGATTAGACACTTAACACGTATACGTATATACTTATTCATATACATATTATTCATATATATTATTTACATATATGTTCAATACATATAATATATTGAAGCTGTCATTTGACTTGAACCTTGCAATATTTGAATTCGGGAGAGGGATTTATACTGGCCATCCAGTCAAGTGGAACAATGCAAATGAAATTTCAAAATGTCTTCTTCTGGGGTCCCTCTATATCCTACTTACCTGCAGCTACTCCCTACATTCCATCCAATAAGACTTCCTGCTCTTCTCCTTAATACTCCTAGTCTGTTGCCTGGCTCACATGCATTTATTCCATGAAATGCCTCTTCTCATTCTCTTCTCATTGTTCACCTATGGAATCTTACCCATCCTTTAAGACTCACATAATGTAGTATCCTATTCCTATAAAGTCTCCTCTCCTTGTCCTCATTTTTGGAAGCATGTCCTCTGACACTGGTCTTCTCTAAACTTTATCTGCACTTTTCTTGTGACATTCACACCCATATACTGTTCTTATATACGTACAATAGACTGCTTGACTATAAGTTTTTAGGGGGCAAAACTTATGGCTTACTTGTTTTAGTTCCACTCGATGGTAACAGCTGATGGGCACGAATGTAATAAATGATAACTGCTACCTGGTCCCCTCTCTGTGTCAACCTTCTGCAGAACATTTATTGTTATCTAGTATTTTCTTATCGATTGTTTTGCTGAAGGGCTGTGTCCCACATTCAGAATGTGGAGGTGATTTGAGTAGGGACCTTGTCTTTTTTATTGCCATGTCCCACTGGCTAGCACATCCTAAATGCTCAATCAAAAGGTGTTAAGTGAATTAATGACTGAGTGAATGAATGAAATCCTAAACCTGTAGTTTCAGGAAGTATTGGTAGTGCCTTTATACACTAAAAGAACTTTATTTGATGTTTATTTATTTTTGGTATTTAATGTTTAATAATAACTTCAATGAATAAGATTCCCAAATTATCTGAGCTAGGATTCTTATAGTTACATTTTCCCAAATAATTATCTGGGAAATAATATGCAAATTTGAAGCCATTAATTCTTCAAATATAAATGTTAATATACCCGTAGAAAGGGTATAGCATTCCTCAAGATTAATTATTATAAAATATGGGCATTTTTGAAGGTTTTGTACCGATGCTGAAGTTCAGGAGATTGGAAACCTCAGTAATTACCTACTACTGCTTCCTACTGCCTTATAAATTCTAACAGGGTAATTACTAATATGCTCCATTATATTCTCAAGGATACATGATGGACAAGAAATTTCTAGGCAATTATTCTTCTCTGGTCTAGTTAGAAGGTACTAGGCAGCTAAAGGGATCATTTAATCATGCAAGAAAAGCACCCATTTACTGAAAAGCCCTGATAGACTTTTATCATGACCCTGGAAATATAAAAAGGCACTCTGAGTGGAGAAAAGCAACTATTGCACACTGTTGACATGGCTATAGGGATGATAAAGGGAAAAGATTTCTGGTAAGTCATTTGTTATAAAAGCTCAGGAAAACCAGAAGTTTCTACTTAAAATTTTCTCTTTATTGCTTGCTCATTTTCTTTGACTTGCTAAATTCACATTTAAATCATACCCATATGTTCTCAGTTTAAACTACAACCATATTTCTAATCTCACCCATTTCCCAGCTCGGAAAATGACTCCACATCGCTTTCAGTGCCTCCTTTTAGGTTCACATGTGATAAAGAGTACGCGCACTTAGGGTGTGTGTTGAGCAGAAAAAGCTTAAAACGGCAAGGCACATTTCACACTTTCCATTGGCAAGTGGAATGATGGAGCGAGCTCTCAGACTCTAATCTCAGGCAGACTTGAGCTTGAATCCTGGCTCAGACAGCACTAGCGGTGTGTGCTTGAGCAATTTATTCCAATCCTGGTTGTCTGTAATTGCGGGCAACAATAGCACCAATTTTAAAGGGCTGTGGGGGAATGGGATAAGGTAATGCATCGAGGTGCCAACACATGTGCCTTGCAGTGGGCTAAGCAGTTCAATGTACTGTCTCAGTTAATCCTCAGAACAGCCTTAGAAGATCAGTACTGCTGACTCTCCCCACTGTCAGATGAGGAAACGGAGGCACAGATGACTGAATGAGACATAGTAAGATCTCAATAAATATCATTTCGTTGGTATATATGAAGGACTTTTATGTATTGCTTGACTAAAAATATGCTAACGCTGCGTCAACCAACATCACATTAACCAGTGAACTAGGCTGAACATTATACATGAGTTTCTAAATTAATCCTCACATCTTCCCTCTGCAATACTACTGTTACTCCCACTCTACCAATGAGAAAATTAAGGGTTACAGAGGTTAAGTTATATGTCTGAGGTCCTAGAGGTAGAAGGCAAAAAAGGCCAAGATATAAACCCAGCAGCCTGATTTCAAAAATTGCAAATGTAATCTGTGTTACTCTCTACTAGCTCCAGCCCTTTACCTAATACCCAGATTATTAAAGAAGTCAAAGGCAATGGCTTTGACAAAGAGGTAGGTTGTGGAATAAGAAGAAAAAGAGCATCGAGAGTGACTTTAATGCAATTTAGCATGTACATATTAATCTACACTAGGCCAAGTACTTGGGGAATACAAAGTGATACAATATTTAATTGACTCTAAGATGCCACCACTTGTAATATGGATTATTACTTTATTTTCAATTATGGAACAAGTGCCCAGGATGGGGGATGAGCAATAGGAAACCCTACCTTAAGTCGAGACGAGGGCGTATAAGAGTTAACAAGAAATAAGGGTACCTGAGTGGCTCAGTCAGTTAAGTGTCAGACTCTTGATTTTGGCTCAGGTCATGATCTCAGGGTGATGAGATCAAGCCCCACATCAGACTCTGCACTCATCGGGGAGTGGGCTTGAGGATTCTCTCCCTCCTTTTCCCTCCGCCCCTCCCCACAACACACACGCGTGCTCTCTTTCTCAAATAAATAAGTCTTTTTTTAAAAAAGAAACTGCCTTATTCACCTTTAGAGAGAGAGAGTGTGGGGGGGGTGGGGCAGAGGGAGAGAGAATGGGAAAGAAGCAGACTCCCTGCTGAGCCTGGAGCCCAATGTGGGGCTCCATCTCATGACCCTGAGATCATAACCTGAGCCAAAATCAAGAGTTGTAAGCTTAACTGATTAAGCTACCCAGGCGCCCTTAAATAAATAAATCTTTTTTAAAAAGGCTTAAACAAGAAACAAACCTGACAAGCAGAAAAGCACAAGGGAAGTTGCATGTTTTCAATCTTGCTGTTGTGTGAGGGAAGGAAAAAAAAAAAATCTCACCCGAAAAATGTAAAGCTGGTACTCACTCATATTTGTGGTCTAAATATACAACACAAATTTAATCTGAAGTGGTTTCAGATTGGTAGTTTCTGACAGAAGCAAACTCAAATACTTTCCACAAGAACATGGTGCAATTCAAACCTATGATGATCCGAATTGCCATTGATTGTAAAATGCATTCTGATTTCAGAGGTGCTAAAATGTGCAAAAATGCATCTTAGAACAGATGAAAGAGGATGTGAACTGCACTTCCTGCTTTAAAAGAGTTTACAGACATCTGATCTCATTATGATTAACAAGATAAAACACAAACACCAACACAAGTTAGTATATTAAAGTGCAAAATGAGTGTTGCAAATGTGTAGGAAAATGAGAATTCAAACTTGACAAACTTCTGGGATGAACAGTAAGGTGGGAAGTCTTTATGGGAAGGTGGGACTCAATCTGCGCCTTAATACCTGGGTTGGGTTTATAGGGGGAGTGAAGGAGGAGAGACATAAGAAATAAGGTGTGGGGTCAGATTAAATTAGACTATCCTTAGACTGTAGGAAATGAGTGGAGCCCAGGTGGAATGGAGAGCCTGTATTGAGCAGGTAAGTTTAGAAAAATATTATAGAAGATGTTACAGAAGATTTTTCAGAGAAGGCCAAGATAAGGAATTAGGAATGGGAATGACATTCATTTAATCAGTTAGCCACCCAATCAATCAGTTGTCCAACTAGCAAGCATTAAGTGGCTCCCAAATGCCAGGCACTGTGCTGGGGATTAAGTATAAAATGGTGAATAATACAGTGTTTCATCTTGTAAAATTATTTAGCAGAACAGCCAAGTAAACATTTGGGATTATACCACATTATGTCCTATCATATTAGCTGCAATTTATCGAACAACTATTATTTCCTCAAGTACTAGCTAGGGAATGTATATGTTACATATTCTAAATTAAAAGCAAAAATATACTTATTTTACAGATGAGAAAACGGAGGCTCAGAGAGATGGAGATTTCTGTATACCCCTTCCTCATACCTAATAAAAATGGATTCTATTACTTGTGATACACTCTCAATTACACAAATTATGTAAAACCACAATCACAAAATATGAAAACTCTGAAGAACAATTTTGCAATTTCTTTATTATATCTTCGTATTAAGAAAAATACACTGAGTGATGATGTTCTAAGTCCATTAATATACCTCAACTCTATATAAACTCGGGGGCTTATATATATTGTTGCAATTCAGCACAACTCTGAGGGGTTATCTTCTCTGTAGGATAAATGAATTTATTTCAGCTTCTCCACATAGGCAGAATAATGCTTCCCTCCCTCCCCCAAAGACATCTACAACCTAATCACCTGGACCTGTGAATATGTTGGGTTCAATAGAAAAGAGGAATTAAGGTTGCACATGGAATTAAGGTTGCTAATCAGCTGACTTCAAGACAGGGAGATAACCCTGGATTATCTGAGTGAAACTAAAGTAATCACAAGGACCTTAGAAGTGAAAGAGGGAAACAGGGAGACCAGAGTGATGCAATGTGAGAAAGATTCTACCTGTTATGCCAGGATTTGAAGATGGAAGAAGGAGACAGGAACCAAGGAATGTGAGTGGTCTCTAGAAGCTGGAAAAAGGCAAGAAAATGGATTCTCCCCTAGAGCTTCCAGGGGAGAGCTCATCCTATCCTGGAAGACATTTTTATTTTAGCCCAGTGACACCACTGTCAGACTTCTGTGGAACTGTAAGATAATAAATTTGTGTTGTTTTTAGCTACACAGTTTGTGGTAATTTGTTACGGCAGCTATAAAAAACTAATATATTTTCCCTCTGATCAATTCTCCTCCTTTTCCTCCCTGATTCTGAAAGCATTTTCCAATCAACTTTTTGCAGCCAATCCTCTCTCAAAGTCTTGTTCCCATGGGACCTCTGACACCAACAAATAAAACTTTTTCCCATTTTTTTCTACTTGAAGTACAGATTCATGTTCACCTAATCACTGTTGGCATTGCTGAGACTATTATCTCAACTCAAAAGCACAAAATAGAGCTGCTTTATTTTCAAATTTGCAACTTGGATAGACTGGTCAGCCTAGGAGGGACCCTGGTCAACAATGTGACCGGACAGAACACTGACAAATTCTGTGAGTTTGGTGAATCAGACTTCTTCAGCAATGTCAGGCAAGCTGCATAGGCTTGGGGTCACATGTGGGAAAATCCCTAAAGCAGATTCTAGGAACCCAGGCCAGAAGACTGGTAAGCAGATTAAGAACAGGTCAGTAAATTTCCTGTGCGAGTACTGAGGCTGGCAAGAAAGAGGCAGTTAATAAATGTTAGGTCCCTATTTCTGTCCCCATGTGGATTTCTGAGAAATTCCTCTACTGCTTGGGAATCTTCTTTAGGGTATATTTTCCAGAGAGCAACAGGAAAAAGCATCTTTTGTTTGTGGGTACTTTAAAGCAAATAAAGCTATTATAGAAGGCGAAAGGAAAAAGTGTCAAATTGTCTCCTTTCTAACTTAAAAACAAAACCGAAATAACAAGGCCCTAAAGGGAAAACAAAATGTGCTCGGCGTTACCACCTGTCAGCTCAATGTATGGTATACAGTGGAAGAGGGGATAAAAGCTACCATTAGTGTCACTGAGTCTGCGCTGGGGACCTGTGAGACACAGGAAATGTATTAGGCAAATAATGTGCTCATCTGAGCACTTTTCTGAAGATGTCATGAGCCTTTTTCACATTAGTCTTCACTTGAGGTTCACAGCCTTCTGAACAGCATCACCAGATACCTGGACTATGGTGAAGACCTAACTTCATCAACGTTGTGAATTCATCTCAAGGCTGGAATTATCCCAGCCCCCAAGAGAGGGATACTGGCTGTGACACTTGCGCAAAGAGATCCAGAAAAGGAGATTTCTTCATTTCTTTCTTTAATGCTGTCAATTTCCTTCAAGCACTGCTTTACCTGCTTTTCACAAATTTTGATATGCTGTGTTTTCATTTTCATCCACTCAAAAATGTTTCCCAATTTGCCTTCTGATTTCTTCTTTGACCCATGGATTATTCAAAAAGATATTGTTTAATTTTCAAATATTTGGGATTTTTCTGATATCCTTCTGTTACTAATTCCTAGTTTATTTCTGTTTCGTTCAGAAAACCTACTTTGTATGATTTCTCTCTTCTTAAACTTACTGAGACCACTTTGAGTGTCCAGAACGGTCTCTAAGTGAATATTCCCTATTGAAGAGAATGTTTGTGGGTTAAGTGTTTTTCTATGAAGTCAATTAGCCTTAGGTTGGGTTTGTTAATCATATTATTCAGCTCTTCTTTATCCTTACTGATTTCCTCTTAACTTGCTCTATTAATTGCAAAGAAAGTGATATTGAAACTTCCAAGTATAACTGTGGATAGGTCTACTTTAATTTCTGAGTTTTTATTTCATATGTTTTGAAGCACTATTATTGCTGGCATACATATTTAAGAATGTTATGCGTTCTTGATGAATTCATCCCTTTGTTATTAGGAAATATACCATTTTTAACCCAATAATATTCCTTGTTCTGAAATCAGCTTTGTGTTATATTAATTAATGGCATTCCAGCCATTAAACCATTTCTGTTAGTGCAGTTATTGTTATGGTTGGTTTTATACCATCTTGCAATTTTTTTCTTCGTTTTTGTTGTTCTTTCTTCCTCTGTTCCTGCCATCTTATGATTTAATTGAATATTTTTCTGATCTTTCTTTTATTTTCATAGTTGGTCTATTAGCAAGGCCTCTTTGTTTTGTTTCTAGTGATTGTTCTAAGATTAAAAAATACATTTTTAATTATCATAGTCTACCTTCAAACAATAATGTACTACTTTATTATACTACTCCACAGTCTACTTCCATTTACCTTTCTCAACCTTTGTACTGTTGTTGTCAATTACCTTATTTCTACCTTTCACTCATAAATCCTACAAAAAATAGTTATTATTTTTGCTTTAAACAGTTTTCTATCTTATAAAGAAATCTTAAAAGTAAGAAAGATGAGGTAAAATATGTTTTTTATATTTATCCAAATAATTTTCATTTCTGATGTGTCTCATGACTTTCTGTAGACACCTGTGTGCCATTTTCCTTCTTCCTGCCACACATTCCTTAACATTTCTGGTGGTAAAAGTCCAATGTGATGAATTTTCTAAGCTTTTGCATATCTTAAAAGTCTTACTGGCTTTTATTATTTTGAAAGATATTTTCATTCTTTGTGTCTTTGTAGGTAATCTTTGTTTTTTTTTTCAATATTTTATAAAGATGTGCTATGTTATCTTTTGGCTTGCATAGTTTCTGACAAGAAACCTATAGAGAAGAAAAAAAAAAGAAACCTGTACTCATCCTTATGTCTTTATACATATCATGTTTTTCCTATGGCTGGTCTAGAATTTTTTTCTCTTTATCACTGATTTCAACAATTTGATTATAACTTGGTTTGGTTTTCTTTATTTTTATTCTACTTGTTTTTGTTTGTTCTATTTTGGTTATTTTGCATTTCTTGGGTCAGTAGGTTTATAGTCTTCATCAAAAGTGTTTACATTTTCAGCTATTATTACTTCAGAGATTTTTCTGAACATACCCCTACCCTCAACTTTTTCTCTCTTTCTTGAACAATCTAATTACACATATATTAGATTATTTGATATTGTACCACACGCCATTTTTTATCCAGTATTTTCTCTCTATTTGCTTCATTTTGGATAATTCCTATTGCTATATCTTTATGTTCACTGATCTTTTTCTCAGCTGTGTCTAATATGCTGAAAAAATATTATATTTTTCATCTGTAGAGGTTCAATTTTGGTCTTTTAATAAAAGTTTAAAAAAAGTTTTAAAAAATAAAAAGTTTCATATCGTTCATGTTTCCCTCTCTTTTCTAAAACATATGTGGAACATATAGCTATTTTAATGTCCTTGTTTAATTCCATCACCTTGGTCACTTCTGGGTCTATTTGTATTGATTGCTTTTAATGATTATGGGTCATATTTCCCTGCTTCTTTGTATGTCAGGAAATTTTTAATTGAATTCTGTACATTGTGAACTTGCCATATTGTTGCACGCTAGATTTTGTTGTGTTCCTTTAAAGAGTACTGTACTTTGTTCTTGCAGGCAGTTATCTGTGATTGGTTTGGTCCTTTGAAGGCATGCTCTTAGGTTTTGTTAAGGCAGATCCAGAGTTGTCTTTAGTTTAGGGCTAATTTAGCCCCCTAATAATGTAATTCTCTTCTGAGGATACTGTCAAAAACACCTCACTTTAGCTGGTAGAAAAACAACTATTTCCAGCCTTGTGTAAGCTTTGAGAATTGTTCACACTATTGCTTGTGTTAGTTCTTTGTTCAGGCTCATACGTGAACCAAAACCTCTATGGGACCTCTCTCCACAGATCTCTGGATCTCTCTCTGTCCCTGTCTATCTCTCTCTCTTTCTCTCTGTAGCTCCCTCTTTTCTCATACACAGCCCTGAAACTTCTACTTGCCTTAGGCTTTCTGATATGTAATCTCTGTCTCTTAAGTCATTGAGAATGCTGGCCTCTGCCTGGTTCCACTGCTCTGCTCTGCAGCCTGGGAACTGCTTCTAGGAAATAAATTTGGGGGAAATCTTTAATGTTTATCTCATTTTCTTTCGCTTATCTCAGGGATCACAGTCCTGCATTATTACACCATAACCATTATTTAATATGCAGTTAAGTATCATAGCTATTTGAACCCTTTTTTCATTATCCTATTTTAAGATCATAATGTATCTTTTTTTTTAAATTTTATTCTATACTATGCAACACAGAGATTTGCCCACTCTAGGCACAAAAGAAATACATACTATAATAAATGAACACGTTTCCATAAAAAAATGATACAATAAATTAAGAATTTTAATTTTCTCCAGCTATCAAGACTTTGACACATTACTTTTAGAAATGATGGGAGAACACAAAGCCTCTCTTAACATGTCCTCCCAGGTAATACATATTGAAAGGGCACTGATCTTAGAATCACAACACATAATCACAATAGGATGGCTGAAGTCTGTCTCTATCAACTAATTAGATGTTGACTTTGAGCAAGTTGCATTGACTTCTTTGAGTTTAAGTGTCCTTTACTCTAAAATGAGAATCATGTTACTTGCTTCATTTATGCTTAAATACGATCACATAGGTCAAATGCCTAGCACTGAGTGGGCACTCATTCAGTTACATCCCTTAATGAATTAAAAAGAAAATGTTAGTTACATGGTACATAAAAGAGAAAATAAGATTCTCCTAGTTTGATTAGCTTTGATACATAACAGGCCAAGATACATAAAGTTATTTCATATAGATAAGTTCTTCAGTGCAAAGGTTTGATTGAAGATAGTTGTCTAAAGAAAGAATGAGGCATTCAGAAAAAGGATATTGATCAGCACAAAGCAGAGACTCGCTGGCACACATGAGTAGTGCCCGCCAAAGCCTTGTTCTAGAAAGAAGGTGGCAGGGCCCAAGTCCAAGTTGAGGAGATACAGGCATCTGACTTTGTCTGATGGTACTGAACATCTAAATTATAAAACTAATCACCTTATTCTAGTTCCACACATAAGAGGCAATGTTCAAATAATAATTTGGCTCTTCCATGTAGCTTACTTTTAGGGGGAGAATGTATCATTCAGAGAATGCAAGTGTTTGGCCCTTATGGCCAATAATCTATTTTTTGCTTAAATAGAGTTTCTCAGGAATACATCAATGTTGTATGAGCTCAGTCAGTGTGGATCAATGGATCCGTATCTGTTGTTCCAATTGCTCTGGGGCACACATGAGGTCAAAATTCTGAGACTGTAAGGGAAAGTGGCTAGAACAAACAAATTTAATGCCAGCTAACATCTCCAGATAGTGTCCAATTTTGAGAATATAACTTGTTCTACTTAATATTTTATAAGTAGAGAAAAATAGGTATTTACCTATTAATCAAGTTCCATAAAGTGAAGTAGAGTTTAGAAGATAGTCTGCAAGTGTTATAACACTACTGAGAGGAAGTGAGAAGTGGAGAGAGGGGAGAATTTGCTAAAATTCAATCCCTACCCTGAAGTAAATTTATCAGCCAGTTGTCTTTATCAGCTAATAAAACACTAAGTCCATTTGTTTTGCATTTCACACTGTACAGAGTAGGATATTCACATTGCATGAAGGACATCCCTAAAAATGTTGCTTAGCAAGGATGACAAAAGGGAAGAGAAAGTTTTCACTGGAGCAATTCATGGCTCTGAATATGATGGCCTTGATATTGACTAAAATTAACTAAAATGCCTTGGATATATTAAAACAGATCCTTGTCATATTTAACCTCTGCCAATCTACTCTATATGAAGCACACTTTCGTTGGTTCACATCACAAGCCCTGGTGCAAAATGGTGAAGATGCACTTTACATGAAACATCTAGATGTCATCGATATCCCCTACAATAGCAACATAATGGAGGATGACTGGACACTTGTTGGGTGCCTGTGAAGTTTCCTTTTCTTTCTCACACTTTCAACAGGTCCCAATTTTCTTCAGGGAGGGGGGATTCATGTGCTTCTGGGGAAGCTATGTCTACCCACCACTGCTATAGGGGTGGAACAAATGATGGAGAATTAGTGAAGCAACACATCTCATTACTCTGGCTACAGTGATTAATTCCGGGGTGGATATGTGATTTAATTCAATTAAATTGGAGTGAATATCCAAAGTTTTGCTTAGAACTGTGAGACACAGGCACACGACTGTCATCCAAATGATGCAGGGTACAGATGTGAGGCTTAGGAGTATAGCTGCTAATTTTAACAACACCAACAAAGAGAAAGGAAGAACCAAGAGCTCAGGAAGACAAAGACAAAGTCCCTATGACATCATAGTCCTAAAGCTCAATCTGTGTCTAATGATGGATTTGCATCTATACATCTCAGTTATATAAACTAATATATTTTCATTTATTGGTTAGGTCAGGCGAATTGATTTTCTTTGTTTGCAACATAAAGTTTCCCTGTGAATACAGAAACATATTGTACACTGTACTTAATAGTACTTTATTATGACTGGATATTTATTTTCTCTAATTTTTAAATAAAAAACAGAGGTAAATAGAGATTTCTAAACCCACATCAATTTTTAGTGTTATGATTTCACTGAAAACAATGTTTTTAGGAAAGATCCTAACAGTGTGAACAATCTTCTAATAACCCAAGTGCTTACTTATCTGTACCATGAAATCAATATAATCTTGGCACTAAAATTTCAGTTTCACAGTTTAACCTTAAACCACTGTGAAGAGCACCTCAAGGTAATAACAGAATGTTCTTGGGCACAAATAGATTTCTTAAATGTACAAAGTTGAGAACTCAGCTCTAAAAAAAAAAAAAAAAAGAAAGAAAGAAAGAAAGAAAGAGAGAGAGAGAGAGAAAGGGAAAAACCAAAACTCAGAAATTCAATTCATTAGGGAAAATAGGATGAGAGAAAGCCTAACTGCATTTGTTTTTATGCAAATTTGGTTGCGCCCTCTCATTTCCCATATAGATCTAACATTTCAGATCTTCAAGAATGAAGGTAGCACACTAAAACATTTCATATAAAGGTGGAAGTGTTCATGAAAACATGATTGTATCCTAAGATGCTACATGAACTTTTGTACTCTATCACACCAGTTATGCCACAATTTCATTATTCATGAACTTAATTGTGAATGTTCAACTTTAGAGGACTGGGTCAAATACACACCCCTAGAATTTTGGTTATTTCCTTTTCTATAAGATTTAGAATCATGATATCAGTATCAGTTAGGGATTTTTTTCTTTTTTGTCACAAACAACAGAAATTAGTTTTAACCTGAGCAAAAGGTATTTGCTTGTAAAAAAGGATATTATGGGGTGTGTGTGTGTGTGTGTGTGTGTGTGTGTGTGTAATCTCAGGTGTGAAATCTCACAGACTTGATACAAGGCTAACATGGCAGTCTTGGAAGCAGGAAGCAGCAAAGAGAGCAACAAAGGGACACACACGTGCATACAACAGGAAACAGGCAGCACAATAACCATCTCCAAATAACTCTTAACAGCTTGGGCAGGAATCCTGTCCCCCTGCAAGAGTGATGAAATACCTCCAACCTTTCCTCTTACCACCTCATTTGGTCAAGATGCAGGTTCCCAGGACACATGGGTCATATGGTCAAATGGAGGCAACATGCAAGGAAAGAGAGGCTCTGGTCTCTTTGGCCTGTGTGCTTCTGCAATGAGAAGTGAATCCCTGGAGTTCCTCTCCCCAAAAGAAATTGGGGTATTATTAGGAAGAGGCCTATACTCTATCCAGACAAACTGGTACAACTGGCAACTGCAGGATCTCCAGAACAGGAATCCAAAGTGATATTTAGCTCCTCAGATAGCCAGGATACTGAAGGAGTCAACAGCATGACTGCTGGCATTTTGTTTTGTCATTTCAAGCTGGTCAGAAAATTAACATGTTTCTAGAAATATACATCTCAAAGGTAAAAAGGTACCTCTGGTAGGACAATTTTGAGGAGGGAATTATGTAGAGATAATATTTATGATCACGCTGTGTGACTCTTTCAAATGTAGTAGGAGGAAAAGCTTGAGATTGTAAGCCTGCAAGGTATGTTCTGCCACGTAAGGAGACTGGCCCCTTTTAAGTCCCATGCAAATAATAAAGAGCAGACTACCAAAAAGAAAGGGCTGGTTTCTCAAATTCACCTTTAAGGAGAAAAGAGCAGATGAAGTCAGTTAATTCATGAAAATGTCTTTACAGGTATCCCTCTTTTTCGAAAGACCTACATTAGGGTGGTAGCTACTGTTTTGTAAAGGCAAAAATCCTCTTACTTCTTTTGGTTAGAGAAAACAGGTACGAATGCAGGACTTTCATAAAGGCAAAGCAGCCTAACATGAACTTTCAAACTTTCAGAAAGTGGAGGATACTGGTCGCTTTACAGAAGGTTTTATGAGAACGCTCTAACTTTCATAGCATGGCAGGGGTGAAGGGTGGGGGAGGTGGGCTGTTTTGGAAATAGCACACTGTGCAAAAAAATAAGGTGATGCTTTTATTCTACATCTTTGTCCTCTAAGTTTCTAGTAAGCAATGTGGTTTATTCTTCTTGTCTATAGAATCTGCCATGATGAACCTGATTTCCAAGTGCCTTGCTTTTGCTATATTGGATTATATGAAGCTAGCTGAAGGAGAGTTCATCCTTAGACTAAAGCCTGTGAACAAAAGCTTTGGGGTTTGCTTCAACTGTAGCTAAGCAACACAAAAGAGGTGGTAGGATGAGGAAAGGGAAAATGCATCATTGTTCTTTAACTACCAAGCCCTGTCCTTAAAGCTCAGAACAGTCATAGAAGAGCAATCACACTTTCCTGTAATGTAGCCCTTTGTAAATTTAATACACTAGTTCAATATCTAAATACTCACCGGTTCTGATAGTTCCATCTATCACAATACCGTCCTCACCATGTCATTGCCTCAGAGGAATGGATGCAAAATGACAGTCATTCAACCAGCCAAATAGAACACACCAGAGAAAATATATTATGTGAAGTCACTTAAGCCCTTTGATATAGCTGTGCAATATGTATCTCTTCCCTCATTCCTTTGTTGTCTGTGTGTAAAAGCCAGCATGATTACACACTTGGCACAAATTCATAAACAAAACTCATTTCCCTGAAATAGAAAAATATAAATTTAGAAAAGGCTGTAGCTACATTAAAATTGATTCTGATTCTGTTATGACCTATGCAAGATTATTAGAGATTAAGGTTAAAAAAAAAGTGTCACCTCTTTACTTTGTCTTTTTTTGTATTGTTGTTGAGGAATACAGTCTAAAATTTGTAGGCAGGTAGAGTATAAAAGTAAAAATTATAGAATTTATTGTAATTTTTTTCTTTGATGCAATAATTCCACAAAAAATTGACTATTTTTTTAAATTTTTTTAAGATTTTATTTATTTATTCATGAGAGACAGAGAGAGAGAGAGAGAGAGAGAGGCAGAGGGAGAAGCAGGCTCCCAAGGAGCAGGGAGCCCGATGCGGGACTTGATCCCAGGACCCTGGGATCATGACCTGAGCCGAAGGCAGATGCTTAACCATCTGAGCCACCCAGGCACCCAATTGACTACGTTTTTATGTGCATTAAAGGAAGTGTTTATAGATTCACTTCAAAATAAGTATAAATAATATGGATATATAGAGCTATATGTCTATAACTAAAAAATAAAATAAATAAACGGAAAGTCCCCATTCTCTCCTTTTCCTATGTTGGTTTTTAAAATAAATGGCATTGTATATATCAATATTTAAGACGATCAGGTGTTGACTTAGTAATAAATCTAGTTTTTCATCCGGATAGCTTAATGCAGACTATTACACAAATATATGGAATCTCAAACAAATACACTTTTATTTAGCATACCATTGAGGAAGACAGCTTGAACGGTATAACAGAAATCATACCAGGCATAAAGTAAGAAGACAGCTCTGGTCTCAAAATCTTCTCTTATGACTCATGAAACTAGTTAAATCTAAGTTGCAAAATAAAATGTATTCTGTTGCACATTTTGATATGGATTTTTATTTTAATAACATTAAAATGTATACTATCAAAAATCATTAAGGATATTATTTCATCTTAGGCACTGGGGATATTCCAATGAACAAGACAAAAACCAGACCCTCTGGGAGCTTAAGTTCTAACGGGGGAGGTGAAAGTCAACAAGAAAACAGTGATATTATTTGCAATAGATAAGTGCAATAAAGAAAAATAAAGCAATGCAAGGGGAGAGAGAATGCCATTATGGGCGCGTGGTCAGAGGAGGCCTCTCAGACAAGAGGGAGTTTGAAAGAGAAAGACAGTAAGATGTGGGTGAAGAACATTTCAAGCTCAAGCAGGGAAATACTAGGAGTCATTTCTATCCTGGAACAACACAGTAATTTAACAGGACTCATATGTGTCTGTGAACTACACAAACAAAAGCCATTGAACTCAAACAATGTGCATCCCCAACTCAATTTCCTCATAGACTAGCATTTCCTCTTACGTTACCCGACACAGAAAAACTGTGACAGAGGGGAAGTATGAAGGCAGATAAACAGAACTGGGGAGCCTCAGTGGGTCTCATTTTGGCACGAGCTAAATGACCCCGAATCCAAGGGCTGATGGACATGCCCCTCAGGACTCACAAATGACCTTGGCAGGTGAATTGTACTAGTCAGAGCTGGAGAGAGGCCTGCTCAGCAGCGGGGTGCTGGGTTCCCCAGGAGCATGGCCTGACTGAGTGAATATACTGGGAGATACACCAACTGAGGCCTAAGGAGAAACACAGGCAGGCTCTACAGTTAAGACTGGATCTACTTCGTTTCAGCAGAGATCAGCCAGAGGACAGCCAGAACCAAGAGCTGGTGCAGGGGGACCAGCCCAAGACCTCATGACATCAGGAGGATAGGAAGCCGTCACTCCCGGGAAGCCAGCCACCATGTGGGGAAGGTACAGGGGAGCGTGGGGAGGAGCAGGTCTTTTAGGAGTGAACCACGTCCATGGACTGTTTACCCAACAGACATGATCTAGACTGTAACTAACTGGGGACTGCTCATCTACACCTCCTCCACCTTCTTGGCCCTGCCCCGGGAAGCAGAGGTTGGTAAGCAGGCAGAGGTCAGCCAAAGAAAATAAAAAGGTGCTATTTTGTTTGTTTTTATGAATCCAGTGTGTTAAATTGTGACCTGTCAACTTGGAGGTCCAGGGGCTGTGACAAGGGCAGCTTCATCCAGAAACCAAGGGCTGTCCTGTGGCTCAGACAGAAAAGGGCATCGTGGTCCTCAGCATTCCTGGTGGCCCAAAGAGAGTGGAGCCTGACTGGGAAGGGCTGGGGAGACCAAAAATAGCCAAAGGTCCAGACTGTAACATGAGCTTGCCAACCCACGGCGGAGGGTATCTGTGCTTTGAATCTACTTTCAATTCATTGAATAATACAAGTGTGTTTGTGTTAGGATTCTACATTTTGGAGCACCAACTCTCCTAAATTGCCTGGGCTGAGTATTTTGAAATCTCTAAAAAGGCAGTGAGATTCAATTGCATACTTGACACCATGCCCTACTGCACTGTTTGCAGGAGGTGCTCTGTTGGAGGAATGGAAGGGGAAAGGGCAACAAAAGGTAAGTCTCTTAAGGCCCAGAGGGCTACCACATAGAGGTTTCCCAAGACAGCAATGATTGAATGGGCTCCTGGTTGTTGTTTGGAAGCCCTCGTTCCCACAGCATCCCATTCCTGCCTGGATTGAGGAACGTGCCCTGAAGGATGTGAGGGTAGATGTAAGGAAAGGGGTTCTCCAGTGTTTTTGAAAGGCTCCACCATTTAACCTTTCCTAATAAAATCCTCATAGCCAGAACTGGATTAAGATTTCAACTTTTTCATCTTTAAGTGCCGTCTATACCTTTCCTTAGTGAGTTACTGAGTCAAACTTTTAGTCCACAAGATCTGATAGGCAGTTTATTCTCCATTATCAGCTTTGTTATCTCACGGAGAGTCCAAATTGAAAGCTGCATTAAGGCCAAGATCTTTGTATTTTTCCAGTTCATCATCTCTCTATGACCAAGTAGTTGGTGTTCATTTTCTTTAGAAAGATTTTTTAAAATGTGAACTCTTATTTTTAAATGTATAATTCAGGTGTGGGATCTTCTCACTATTTATAGACTTAATTATAGACTGTAAAACTAATTATAATCTCTGTGGTGTTTCCCTCTGAAATTGCTCCAGATATCCTACATTAATCTTCACTACATTTTTGTGAGGTGTGGCCATAAAATCTATTAAAATTCCTTTAATAGAAAGAAGAGAAGGGAAGTGGTTTGCCCAAGGTCACTTGCCAAATGAGTGCTGGGACCCGGCATAAAGCCCAGGTCCCATGATTCCTGCTCCTCTGCTCCATTCAAGAAATCTTGTTGTGCCCCTAAACCATGACACTGCATCAGGCCTGGCTCCAGGTCAGCTAAGATGCCCCCCGAGGTGTCTGGCTATCCAGAGAGGGTGCAGCCCACTGCATGGCCGAATCTCTTCGGACCCTTACACCAGAAAGCAGCACAGACTAGATGGGTTTCGGAATGACAAAGAGGCATCTCCATCCAGTGCGACAGACCATGCTGGGGCACCTCAGTCTCACAAACCCTTCATCATCACAGTGACAGCAAAAACAGAGGTGCAATGTTCCAGACAGACACATTCATCTATTAAAAAAATCCAGAGTTTAATACATGCAGGGCCTAAGGTATGTCTCATGTCTCATCCCGTTTAATCTTTACAAAGCTTCGGGAGGTACATATAATTATCCTGACACACGGCTGGTAAGTGCCGGAGCCAGGATCTGAACTCAAGTCTCAGGATGTCCTTCACTGTTAGAGCAGACGCAGCAGGAAGGTGGGTCCTTACGGAGCGGGTTGGTGCTGCTCATGGGGACGGAGAGACAGACCAGAGTAGGTCTCTCAGAAGCCGGCTCACTAGGGACCAGGAGATGGAGTGGAACGTGTGTCCCTGTGTTACCTCTTGGCTGTGGTGCTAGTTTAACTTTGTGACCCTAGCACAATTGTGGCACTAGTGTCAAAGTGAGATTGCACAGAGATATAAATGATATTTAAACAAAACAGATGCTGGAGGAATGGAATAATGATAAATATCCTTATGAGGGAGGGATACATGGACAAACGTCTCTACAATAGGTTTGGCCTCTTATCTTTCAGGGCATCACTGCTCTTTCTCCAAGACATTGAACAATCACTGCTTTGCAGGCAGGTTGCTGCATACAGATGCAGTATATTCTGACATTTAAAAATATGTCCACCCAAACTGGGACTGGTTGGACTTAAAGTGTGGCCAGTATGGATAAGGAACAGAAATGAGTGGGCATTATGTCACTTTCTGAAGTCTAGAAGGAATGTTTCACCTGCCCGTGGTTGCATAGTGAGTGTATCAGCCATTTCTGTGCCACCAAGCTACCCCCAAACAATGATTTATTTAGCTTATAATCTGTGAGGCAGCAAATTGGTCTGGGATTAGCTGAGTGGTTCTTCTGTTGGTCCATTAGCTGGGCTCTCTCATATATGTATCTTCAGTAGCTGTCAGCTAGGTAGCTCAGAATCCAGGCATTCATGGGATTATTTAGCTGGGGCAAAGGTGGTGATTGGATCACATGTTTCTGACTACCCACCCAGCCAGCCCGCACTTCTTTACATGGTCCCAAAAGCAGCAAGAGAGGAATTCCTAATGTCCTTGCAAACTTCTCAATTTTCTTTTTATATCATGCTTACTTCTAATTAATTAGCCAAAGCAAGTCACAAGGCCAGTCTAGACTCATGGAGGTGGAAGTAGATTTTACCTTTGGTGCGAGGAGCTATAAAGCATCATGGATAGTTTTGCAATTTACCTGTGCCTTCCGGCTGCAGTAACTTTCATTGGTCTCACATGCAACATATGTTCTTCATCTCAGATCCCTTAAAAGTCTTATATGATTAGGGCATCAGATTGGCTGTCCAGGGTCTCAGCATCTCTTCTAATATGAGTCCCTTTTATCCAGAGACCAAAGAAGAGAAGATATATGCCCCCATCATACACACTCCCTTCATTCACACCATATTGTACTGTGTCATGCCAGATAAATATAACATACCATAATAGACACTCCCAATAAAAAAACAGTGACCGGTTCATAAGAATTCTGAAATGCTGAAGGACAAACATGCCAGAAGCAGAGGCTGCTCCTTGACTAGAGCTTGGTTATGCTCCCTCCGAGTACTTCCCAGTGCATCTCCTTGACCGTACCTGGGAATGGCTTCCTGATCCATTGTTCTTCTCTGGACTTTTGGTTCCTTTTCTGAAATGTCTTTTCCCTTTCATGAAAAGCGTAGCCCATTTTGCAGGTGAGAAGCTATTTCAACCTGCTTTCTGCTGATGGAATTTTGGGAGTCTAGAAGCATTTTTGCAATTTGAACAATCTCAATCCCTGTAAACTAAAGCTAGTGCTCTTTTGCTTGGATAAAACCCTTAAAAGATGTTTGTCAGTTTTCTTGGAATATTTTTTATCTAGTTGAAAGGTGTTTTTAGGTATTACCTTAAATCTTTTATATAGATCTTAACAATTTTTCTTATAGCCACACTCTTGATTTGATCTTTACCATTAAGATCAAATTTTTTACTGTATGGTAAGGCAGAATGTGAATTATTTTCTAACTCAACAGGTCCTGAGCCTTGTAAATTCCCTCTAAATTCTGCTTTAAAACTAAATAATTTTTAAAAGATTTTATTTATTTGACAGAGAGAGAGTGAGAGAGCGAGCGCATGCACAAGGAGGGGGAGCAGCAGAGGGAGAGGGAGAAGCAGGCTCTCTGCTGAGCAGGGAGCCTGGTGTGGGGATCGATCCCAGGACCCTGGGATCATGACCTGAGCTGAAGGCAGACCCTTAATGACTGAGCCCATGCAGGCACCCCGAAACTAAATAATTCTTTTACAAATACCCCTAAAACTAAATAATTCTTTAATTCATCTCCCTCTTCCCATACTTTATCACAAAAGAAATTTCTGATACTTTTAAGATTCTGTCTGGTGATCTCCTTAGCAAATCTAAAAGTTCATTAGGTACTTCCTCTTTCCCAAGTCACGACAGGTGTTAGTTGTGCCCATTGTACTCCTCCATATAATGCAAGTCACCGTCTTTCCGAATTTCCAAACAGCTGTTTCTGCCTGCTGCCTCGTCTCAAAGCCAGTGTCGCATCTTCTAACATTTTCTTTTGGCAGTACCCCCCATGTAGCTTCCAATTTCATCATTAGTCATGTTGTACAGTGTGAAAACCACCCCCAACTCAGTTGCTTAATGCAATCACCATTTATTTGACATAGTCTTGTTGATCAGCATTGTGGATTCACTCTCGGGTCTGAATGAAACTGAACCAGGGACCTCTGTGTTAACAGGCCGGGCATGAGAAATGGGGGTACAATGGGGACCATGTGGTTTTCATCATTCAGTGGGCAAGCTCAGGCTTTTCTACACAGTGGAGATGGTAGGGGTCCCCAGCACAGTATTGAGGAAGTTCTAAGACAAAAACGTGAAGCTTCTGTTTGTGACACTTTTGCTACTGTTTATTTGTCCTAAGAAAGTCACAGGCTGGTCTAGATTCAAGGGGTCATGGAGAAAGCTCTTCTCTATCATTTATCATCAATTCCCTATCACCCATGAGATGCTCTTTTTCTTTTTTCTTTCCACTTCATTCTTTTGTTAGTCACTGTCTTATAAGAAATGGTGTTCTGTTCGTTTTGTTTGAAAACTTTCTTGTTTGAATATGTCCTTATTTTTGCTCTGGCTTGATTCATAGTTTGGTTTGGTATATAATCTAAATAAAAATATTTTTTATTATGTTATGTTAATCACCATACATTACATCATTAGTTTTTGATGTAGTGTTCCATGGTTCATTGTTTGCACATAACACCCAGTGCTCCATGCAGAACGTGCCCTCTTTAATACCCATCACCTGGCTAACCCATCCCCCCACCCCACTCCCCTCTAGAACCCTCCGTTTGTTTCTCAGAGTCCATAGTCTCTCATGGTTCGTCTCCCCCTCCGATTCCCCCTTCATTCTTCCCCTCCTGCTATCTTCTTCTTCTTCTTAAAATAAAAAATATTTTTCCTGCTAAAGTTTGAAAGTGTCCCTCCACTGTCTTCTGTCTTTCAGGGTGACTGTTGAGAAATGTGATGAGACCTAAATTTTTATCCTTTGTATTTGACCTGACTCTCTTAAGTTGTGAAACTGTGCCTCAGTTTCCTTCTATACAAAAAGTATAATAATCCTATCTTTCTCAATGTGCTATGTGGAACCACATAAGAAGGCGACATATATAAAATGGTTGGCAGAGGTCTGGCCGATAGGAATGGCCCCGGAAGGTAGTGCAATATCCTACCTTCACCCTCTTCCACCAGCATAATTAAAAACAAGGAATAAGGACTTGGCATGTCCAAGGCCACTTCTCATTATCCCCCATAACCAACCTCTTCAAAACATCCTTAGAAATATTTTGCAAATTAACTGACGGAGAAGGGAGAAAGACAGTGTCAGAGCTTTCTATTTGTTCTATCATTTTTGGAAGGGGGTTTTCCTTACCCTTCTGAGAAGGCTTTATCACTTGTTAGCAATAACATGGCTATGGCATCGGTCTGGCAGTGCCTCAGACTAAGCTGCTGGATCAAAAGCAAGAGGAGAGCTTTTGGATCATATGCCAACCAAGCTAATGCTGACTTCTGTTAAGGGAAAACTTAGATGATTATTGTTATCACTGAAAGCCCAAACTTCCATTACAGAGGTGATCCCATTCAAAATGAGGGGTGGTGGACGAGGTGGCATTATTGAGCTGCCATGAATCTGATGGTGATGAAATATTCATTCCAAACCTTCCCACAAGGAAGATGGTTGTCTGCCACTGCTAATTAGTGCTGAATTTTGGAGGATTAGGGAAGTTGATCCAATATGAGATTTGAAAATCCTTACCCGTTTTCATCCCTTACCTCTCTTCCTTCAGCTTCTCAGATGATAAAAAGGCATTTAAAAGTGACATAGCATCTCTTTATCATGCAATATGAATATGAAATGTGAATAAAAATTAAATCACGAGTTATAAATTAAAGAAAAATAAAAACATTAAAATTGTTTTGAAAACTCCACTTTTCCCTGAGGAAATGAAGCTTGCAAATGTGTTCCTTTTTCTTTTAAGAAAATATTTTTTACAGATGCAGATGGGAAATCAGAAAATATATTCAAATGAATTTTGATTTTAAGCATATACAGCTTATTGTTTACTGCAGATATTCTGTGAGTTTGAAGAAAAATGTAAAATCTCAGTTAAGATCTTGCAGAAATACAAAGCAGAAGATGTGGCAAAGAATGTGTCATTTAAAGTTTTAGTTAATCATCGTTACTTGTGCTCCACCAATTTTTCATGATCTAAACCCATGATTACTCGACTTAGTAAAACTATAGGACTAGGACTGACACTGGATTTCCTCTTGACCAGGTCCATGTAACAAAATGATAAGCAAAGCAATATCAGGTCTCAGACCACACTTCCAAGAGCTAAATTAAACTCAGTATCAGGGTGCCTGGGTGGCTCAGTTGGTTAAGTGTCTGCCTTTGGCTCAGGTCATGATCTCGGGGTCCTGGGATCGAGCCCCATGTCAGGCTCTCTGCTCAGTGGGGAGCCTGCTTTTCACTCTCCCTCTGTCTGCTGCTACCCCTGCTCGTGTTTTCTCTCTTGCTCTCTCTCTCAGATAAAGAAATAAAATCTTAAAAAAATAAACTCAATATCTACCTGTCACATGCCAGTATTTAAGGAAATTTCTTTCTATTTAATTGCCTTGTGGCCTTATTAGTGAATTGAAGCTCATGGAATCATTTCTCAACTTCAAAAAAATACACAATGCTTATGGAAGACTGACAGATAAACCAAGACACACAAATGCCTCCAGCTAATTCAATAAAAGGTTGGCTACTACACAAGCTATAATAGAAGTACAAATACACTGTGGTTATAGGGTCATCCAACACCTCTGCTTTAACTAAGGCTCAGACGTTTGATGAAATTATGAAATTATTAAGCTGTATAAGGGTGCAGAAGAGCAGACAGTGGCTGGAGGCACAGAGACCAATTAGGACGCTGTTCCTTTATTCTAGGCCAGAGGTCATGAGCACCTGAATCTGGGAATACAACTTGAAGGAGAAAGGAGCTGATATGAGAATTATTATGACAGGAAACTGGGGTTTGAGTAACTGATTTGTTACCATTCTAAGAAAAAGAATGGAGATGAAGGAAAGAATCATAAAATGGATCTAAAAATTTCTACATCTAGTCTTTAGAGTGATCAGACTTTGGAAATTTGACCAAAATACAATCTTTTCAGCCCTGAGAGGGACGCCATCTTCTGTGAAAACTCCAGACTGAGCGATCCTGTAGGCCGTTCTTCGCTCCTTGTAGGCCAGGCATCTCAAGTGAACCCATATTTCATAGAAGTCCACTATGTTCCTGGTATGGGAGTAGGTACTTGGGGGAAATACGCATTAAAATCGAACCTATTCATTATCACAGACTGCCTGCAATCTTTTAGAACTGATGGGTCTGCTATGTTCTGGCAGCACTTCTGCCCCCAGGGGAGGTCCAGAGCGATAGGGTCACAGATGCCAAACAGGTCGCCCTTGTCAGTTTTGCTTCCTCCTATAGATGCGCCAAGCATTGTCCTTCTTAGTCCTTTGGCAAGTAGTGAAACAGCATTCTAAGGCTTGAGGAAAGAGGATGAAGAAGTGGTCAGAATCATCCTGACTTCTCCAGTGCTCCTGCACTGAAATCATCCTCACCAAGACCAGTGGTTTCTATCGTTAAATCCAATGGATGCTTCTCGGTCCCTGTAGCAGTCAGGAGTGACAAATGGCAGAATGACAGAAAAACAATTCTAACTGACCTAAGGAAAGAAAGGAAATTCATTGGTTCATAAAACTTAAAAGTCCCAGGCTTCCAGCTCTTTACCAGTTGTTCTAGTGAAATTCCTGGCATGGAGTCCCATTGCTCTGGTGGGCTCAGGGGGGTCACACACTGATTGTTTGCATCTGAGAACCACTGGGTGGGGTTCACGCAACCCAAACCAGATGAACCAAGAGTAGGGGAGGCACGGTTTCCACAGGAAAACTAAATAAAGCACATTACCAGAAGCCGAAGGAATGAGTGTCTACCCACGTCAGTATTTATCATGTACAACTCGACAGAAACCTTGGACACACTCTTCCCTTGCCCTCTGATATTCTTTTTTCCACTCCAACTTCCCAGTCTTCCTCATGGGATGTACCAGATCCATTTTCACTTTGTCCTTTTAAAACTTCATTCTGGACTTCGGAAAGTTTTTCAGCCTTACAGTGATTTGCCTGGATTCCTAGCTATAGAGGCTCCAGTGAGACTCACATCATTTCAGTATTTGCAAAATTCCAGCCCTTGCCAACAGGGCCACAACACCTGACTGTCATCTGTCTAGGACCCCCTGAGGGCTGGGCTTTGGCAAAGCCCCATTGTGCCTACTTGGAGGAAGAACTAGAGGTTCCATACTGAGACTTGAGAAAAACAGACCCACAAAGGCTCTCGTTTCCTCAACTGCTGCCTGGAAGGGCTGGTGAGTACAACTAAGAAATGCCGGGAAGTTAATGCACAGGAAGGGTGAGTGATTGATTCATGAGAGGCAGGAAATGAGAAGGAGCAAAAAGTCTGCCTGACAGAATATTTCAAAGGCAACGTTTACACAGGGTCTCTCTCTTGAGACTGCATGACCAAACGCCAGGCCATGTTTTCTCGTGAGGCTGTGACCACCTAGGTAATGCACTCCTGTGTGTTCACTTTCCTGCCTTTCCTGCCCTCTTTGGTGTCCTTTTGCAAATATTCTTTGATGTTATGAAGCCTGCCTTTTATGCCCTACCTTCTACCTATATGTTCAGGTTCATTTCTTGCCTCTCAACAATCTAGGTGATATAGATTCCAACCCTAGTGAACTTTTATTTCTTTGGGGGCCTGTGATCTTTTTCACCTTTGAGTCTCCACATAAGCTATTTCCTCTGCTTGGAACAGTCTTGTCTCTCTTCACCTTGCTAATTTCTACTCTCTGTCAGGTTCCAGCCTAGCTCTCCCTTCCTTCAGGGAGTCCTCCTGGATCTCCACTCCTTCCCCCCAGTTCGGGCTCGGGGTTCCTGCTATGGTTGCCACTGCACCTGTACCTCTGTTCCCACTGTACTCAGTTAGAGGGGTTGTTTAGGTGTCCTCCTTTCTGTATAGGGGTAGGGTCTCTGTCTACCTTGCCCATAACTGCTTTACCCCAAACCTGGCAGAGTGATAGGCTTAAAAATATGTCTAATGTTTAAATACATTTGTGAATGTTTTTGTTTTCTCATTTTGTCCACTCTAGAACATCTAGTTTCCTTTCTCAAGAATTTCAGAAAACTAGCATGTATCATCTTGTTTTTGCAGATTCTTTTAACATCTTTCATTACAGAATTATATGAGGTAGAATTATAATGACTTTTAAGACACTAAACTTTCAGCTAGATTATAACATCAATTATTAAAAGATATCACCTCATAGATGTGAATGAAATTGTTACTCCATGTTTCAAAGTTTATTTGCTTTCTGTTTTACATTCTGGTTTTGTTGAAACATAGAACGTAAAATCTGTAGTCTTTTAAAAATTTATTTCAGTGCAAGTGACTAAATGAAATCCTTGCCTTTACTGTCTACCAGAGCCTGTCACTTGTGCTCAGAGAGCCCAGGAGACAAATCACATTTTTATATACTTATTTTATGGTGCAGACATTTTACTTGTGGTTTTTTTTTTTTTTTACTTTTTATTTTGTGATTGCTTAACCTAATATACCCTTAAAAGTTCTTTTTTCCTTGTAGTGTGTATTTTAGCATGATAATTATTTTATGCAGTGGTTTAAACCTGCTACTTAAAAGTGGCCAAAAGGCATTTAAAAACATTTCCAAAAAACACTTCTTCACTTAAAATAAGCAAGACACCAAACTCTTTTTAAAAATACTTATGACACTATTTATGACACTATTAACATATATATTTTAAAAAATTCCAACACATATTCTCTGTGCTATATAACACAATGTTTAGCACTAAGACGAATTTCTCGCTAATAATAAATTCAGTTCATATAAATTATTAATTTTCAGTGTCCTAAAATGTTCCTTAAACTTAACTAATATAAACTGAAGTAGAAGTAGAGATAAGGGAGTTGAAATAGAGAACAATTCAGCTCTAAAACTGGTTTTAGATTGGGATTCCCTAAGGAGAAGTTGTAAAATTTCTTATACATCTGTGCTGAAATTTCTATTTCAATTTTGATATGTAAACATAACTCAATTTTTTTTATTTTTTAAAGATTTTATTTATTGATTTCAGAAAGAGAGAGAGAGAGTGCACACAAGAGCAGGGTGGGGGGGAAGGAGGTAGCAGTGAGAGAGGGAGAAGCAGGCTTCCCGCCTAGCAGAGAGCTGGACATGGGGCTCGATCCCAGGACCCACTAAAAAGTTATCAGTGAGTGATACAAACTCTAATCTCACTAGCAACAGCACCCAGATTAACCTTCTGTATCACAGCAGCATTAAGAGCAGCAGAAAATAAAAGTTAATTATGAAGGAAATAAAGGTCTGTGAACAAAGAAATTTAAATTGTTAAAGAAAGAGTCTAATGAACCAGAAACTTAAATGAAGAAGAAAAGCTAGCCATGAAAAAAATCTAATAAATCAAGTTAGGGACTCTACCATCTATAATAGTGCCTATACTTGGTACGAATAAAGTTTGGTAGGTTCAAGGAAAATGAAAAAATAATACTCAAATGATCATGAAATAACCACTTAGGAAAGTTAATGCAGACCTAAGTACCATATTTAAAAGTATTAAATATTGGTCACTTATTTTTTAACATTATTGCAGCTACAAAATCTTCTCTGGAATTTAGGGAATATTTGACAGTGAATATTCAAAGTCTGGGTTGAAAACCTACTTTTTAATCCATGTACTTCCCTCTAGAACATACAAGTCTATTAAGACAGCAAAAGCTTTTTTGTCTTGAGACCACACTAAACATTTATCCCTATAAGAAAGATTTTCTGTTTCTAAAAGATGATGAATAAAACATCATCACCAGGAAATCTGGTTTTATATGCTCCACTGGTCTCAGATATGTTTTTGCTTTATCAGGTTGTATACGAAATCAACTGATTCTTGAAAGTGATGAAGGTTTTAATTGGTAATATGAATTAGCAGAAAAAAATTCTACATATCCTAAAACAGGATTTTGCTATCTTGGGGAAATATAATTAAGAACAAAAACTTCTCCCAATCAATTGTGCAAGACTGTTGAATCACAGATCTGTACTTCTGAAACAAATAACGCAACATATTTTAAGAAAAAAGAAAAAGAAGAAGATAGCAGGAGAGGAAGAATGAAGGGGAGTAAGTCAGAGGGGGAGACGAACCATGAGAGATGATGGACTCTGAAAAACAAACTGAGGGTTCTAGAGGGGAGGAGGGTAGGGGGATGGGTTAGCCTGGTGATGGGTATTAAAGAGGGCACATTCTGCATGGAGCACTGGGTGTTATGAACAAACAATGAATCATGGAACACTACATCAAAAACAAATGATGTAATATATGGTGATTAACATAACAATAAAAAAATAAAAAAAAACTTCTCCCAATCAAAAAAAAAAATGTTCTCCATAAAAGTAGCAGGGAACAGAAAACGGTTATTACTGAATAAGCATTAAACCAGAATGTGATGATCAAAGGCAATCTACTAAGGGATTGCAGAGAAAGTCTCACCTTTTTGTAAAGCCAAATAGATACAGTCCACATGTTCTCAAGATAAACCATGAGTAGTCCTCAAGTTAGAGAAGTTGACAGCCCTGTTCATTAGATATAGTTCATCCTAAATTCACCTGATAATTCCAGTGACCATATCTTTCTGTTGACTGGTTTTAGACAAAGGAAAATAAACTTCTCCAAATGAGCCAGGAGCTCATCCAAAGTAGGCTCCTATCCTCACAGAAACTGGGAGAGAGGGGTACAATCTCTCTTGATGATTACATTTCAAAGAGATGGCTCACAGGTCCTAGAGAAAGACACTCCTGGGTCATAGTGCTTGCAAGAGGCTTATTCAGCTTCTAAAAAGATTTATACATATTTCAAAGGCACAGAGAAAGAACTTTTAATTACAAGTTTTCTAAGATAAATGTTCTAATAAAAGGGAGGGGAGAGAAATCTCTTCCCTTATTTTCAACAGGGAGAATTAAGCTTTCCAATTTTTTTTGTCCTCATAACTACCTCAATTTAATTTTTTTTTACTAATAACTGTGGACATTTTTAGATGAAACTCATTTATATATTATTTTAATGAACTAATATGAACTTAGTACTTAAGAAAAAAAACTTTCTTGTCCCAAATATGGAATTACTACATATCAAGAAATACAGATTTTACTGAGGGCTCTAGTGCTAGTGACTCTTGTGTTAGTATCAACATACTGACAGTGAGGAAAAATTGAGAAGCTAAAGAATTTTGCCAAAATGTTCTCTTGACCCTTTAAATGAAATTATCTTTAAAGTTGTTTACATTCAATATAGTGTTATCTTGGACTACACTGATTTAAAAAACATGACTTGTCTAAATCTTTGAAAAATCCCTGATTTATTGGTCAGTAATTCTCAGTGTGGTCCAAGGATCATTCGTACGACAATTGCCTGGGACAGTGGTTCTCAGATGTTAACATGAGTAAGCCCCACCTGAAGGGATTGCTAAAATCCTGGTTGCTGAACCCATCCCTGTGGTTTTCCTCTGGTAGGTCTAGCACAGAGCCCAAAGATTTGCATTTATAACAAGTTTCCAGGTGCTGCCACTGCTGCTGGTTGTAACCACACTTTGAGAACTGACCTAGGGTATGCAGTAAGCACACATACTCCTGGGCCCCATGCTAGCACCAGCTTTTCCGGAATTGGATTCTTGAAGTCTTCATTTGAACAAATGCCTCAGTAAGAGTTCACAAATCACAGTTTGAAAACCACTGTGACAATTTGTTAGGTTAATTTAAATATCACTGACCCACAGATCAGCCACATGTCATCTGTGAGGATGAAAATAATACTAAATGACTAACCCCAAGCCTAGCATGGTGAAAAGAACACACGAGGCTTTGAGTATGAACCCTAATCCCGCTACCCACCACCTTTATGACACAGAGAATGTTTCCCAAATTATTATAAGAAATATAAGAAACATTGTCTTTAGTATTTGGTTTGATCAAAGTAGGCTTTTCATTTATTTGAATAACATAGTTATACTCCAAAACAACAGAATAATAATAAAGGCTTGTATTTATTAACCACCGACTCTGGGCTGGGTAGTGTTCTAAGAGCCTTACATTTATTAGCTTGTTTAATCCTAATAGGTATCCTGTGAAGTGTGTGGCATTATCATCTCTGATTTATAGAGGAGCAAACGGGGACACAGAGAGCCCAAGCAAGTTGCTCAAGTCTATTGCTCATGTTAATTTTCTGTGTATAAACTTTAATGTTTCTTAGATATTTACCAGAAACTATGTATACCTACAGTATAAAAAAGTACAAATAAGGTGGTGTCCACATTAATGTAAAGAGTTATTTACAAAAATGGATCTGAAGTCCTTTTCTTTTTGAGAGAGAGAGAGAGAGTGTGCACAAGCAGGGTGGGAGGAGGGGCAGAGGGAGAGGGAGGGAGAGAATCTTAAGCAGTCTCCACACCTGGTGCAGGGCTCGATCTCATGACCCTGAGATCATGAGTTGGTGGCTTAACTGGCTGAACCACCCAGGCACCCCTAATTTCTGATTTTTAAAAGTTTATTTAAGCACTCAACATTTTTTAATATTTTCAATTAATTTTTTATCAAAATCCTGCATTCAGACTATTTTGTCAGTATAACTAATGGCCACATCAGATACTAAAAAGGAAGGATTTTTTTAAAAGATTTTATTTATTTATTTGAGAGAGAGAGAATGAGAGATAGAGAGCACGAGAGGGAAGAGGGTCAGAGGGAGAAGCAGACTCCCTGCTGAGCAGGGAGCCCGATGCGGGACTCGATCCGGGGACTCCAGGATCATGACCTGAGCCGAAGGCAGTCGCTTAACCAACTGAGCCACCCAGGCGCCCAAAAGGAAGGATTTTAAAACTGTTTTATGCAAGTCCTGAAAGACAAATAAGTTTTCACCTCTCAACATGATAAGAATAAAAACAACTATAACTACGTAGTTTGAAAGAATTCTAACTAATCAACTTTAAATGTCATTTAGGAATCTCTGAGAGTGGTACTAATATAAGTGACACTGATCTAAGAAAAGCATTAAAATGATACCCATGTGAGAAACAGCATCACATCTACTATTTATCAGTTACTCAAAGCTAAAAATGGGTACATTTGGGACAAAAAAATTTAAAAGGCATGCTTATAGGATGCTGTATAAATATTAATCGTGGAGAATGAAACTCAAGAAGTGATAAACATTTATTTATTTTTTTAAAGATTTATTCATTTATTTATTTGAGAGAGAGAAAGAGAGCAAGAGAGATCACAGAGGGAGAGGGAGAAGCAGATCCACTGCTGAGCAGAGAGCCTGATGCAGGACTTGATTCCAGGACCCTGGGATCATGACCTGAGCCAAAGGCAGATGCTTAACTGACTGAGCCACCCCAGGCACCCCAAGAAGTGGTAAACATACTTAGAAAAGAGACCACGAGGACTAAATGAACATTATTTATTCTAATAAAAGACTAACCACTAATTAGAGCCAAATATAAAACATAGTCAAGACCCATGATAGTTTCAAAATGTGATTTTATTAGTGCATTTTAGGACAAGTAGAATTCTTATTCTACCTTTGTTTTTTTTCTGAAAGAAATACTACTAATTATAAATAATCACAAAAAAATTTTATTAGAAATGATGTGAGTAGGGTGAGTTCAGTTCATTTATGTCATATTGCAATTCAAACACACATCTTGAGTTTAAAAACATGCTGACCATCAATGTTTCCTTCTAGAGTTTTCATAAGACAGATCTGTTTAGCATCACAGACATTTTACTTAACATGGTGCAGTGTAGTTTTAGTAAGTTTAGCTGCTTTCTTTTCTTTTTTTTTAAAGATTTTATTTATTTGAGAGAGAGAGCACAAGCAAGGCGAGAGGAAGAGGGAGAGTGAGAAGCAGACTCCCTGCTGAGCAGGGAGCCCAACACAGGGCTCGATCCCAAGACCCTGGGATCACAACCTGAGCCGAAGGCAGATGCCCAACCGACTGAGCCAGCCAGGCGCCTCTAGCTGCTCTATTTTCTTAGTGCCACTAAACATCTGGTCAGAAACAGGCAACAAAACCTCTTATCTTGACCACCGTTTTAAAATACAACATATAACAGTACTGTACCAAAAACACATTTTAAAACACTCTCGCTCCTGCTAAAGCTTCAGTTTGCAGCCATTTTTATGGAAAATTTCTAGTACGGAATATTCACTTAGAAAGAATTGCTCACTGGGACCCCAGTGTTCTCTTCAAAGATGCAGAGATCCTTTTTCAGTGCAATGTCAGACACTATACCTTTGTTCTTTCCTGGGTTTATTTCAAAGGTTTCCCAAGTTTGTTTTTCCACTCTTATTTTTGTTTGTTTTGCTTATTTCTTTTAGTAAATTCTCCAGTAAGGCAAGTTGATAGCTATATAAATAATCATATGGATGAAAATGATAAACTAAGTATTTAACACAGGCATAGCTGTACTTTCCCGTAGTGAGAAGAAATTGCAAAACCAGAGGGGACGTAGTTACATTTCCAGTACCAAAGAGGTCTGGGTAGAGAACCTTAGATTAAGTGGTGGGTTTTTTTGTTTTTGTTTTTGTTTGTTTGTTTGTTTGTTTTTGGCAAAAAGGGATAGAAAGCTTCTTTTCCAGTGGGATTTCTGGAATTCCCTTCTTCTATGTTTAGGATTTCCATGCATCTTCCCAGCGCTAAGACTTCAGGGGTGGAAATGGGTACAGATGTGCATTTAAACCACATGAACAAATCTCAAGGTGTCTTTGCTCAGTGCACACCCTGCCTCCATTCATGGTAGCCCTGCTTCATATCATACTTGCATCTTTCCCATGTTAATGGTTCTTTAGGATCGTAGGTTATAAGCAACCATCTCAAGTCATCTAGTATGACATACATATCATCATCTGCTTTCATAAACCAATCAGCATATTCTAGACAATGATCATGAACATACTGGATAGCTTTAACTGTTTTCCAGTACAATTGGTCTCTGCCTACTTTGGTGTTTAATTCTCCAGTGGAAAGGTCTTTATTTTCTTCTGGGTTCATAAACTATGTTTTATTACAACAATGGTCCTTGTAGCTCTGATATATTTGGCCATTTGTTGTAGATTTTGAGGTCCTGTCACAACCCTGCAAAGAATTTTCACCTGTTAGAAGGTTCCAGGTCCAGTGAACTGTGTTTCCATGTTTTTGATAACTAGCATCTGTACTCAACGTCATCTGCCCTTCTAGATGATTCTGGCCAGTATCATCTGGATGTCTCACATGAGGGTAATTACTCAGAATGTTAGGCTGGATGTCACCCTGTTCTTCCAACAAAATACTAAATAACTACGGACATAAGAAAAATATGATTGCTGATCCAGAGAGTAAGGTTAAACAATGCAGCCAAGAATTTGAGGCCATTTCCTTAAGCATATTTTTGACTTGCTAGGGTGGGGAGACCGGAAGCAGCTGGCAGAGACAGCCCAGGGTGCTCCCACGCATGTGCTCTACTCTCCAGCATTATTTTTAATAATCCGTTTGTATGTGACATGTATGTGGGATTCTGTGTTACTTTATTTGAGCATATACATCACTCCCATTACATTTGTTGCTCTGTAACAACTGTGAAAACTGTCAAGTTTATCATGTTGAATCAAAGTTGCTTGTGGCAATTTTTAGGGTTATTAAATATAATATGGGCTCAGATCATAAATGAGATTTAAAAAAATGGAATGGATTCCCCAAAAAAATCAACTTGAAAACAAGGATAAGTCTGTTAGGAATGGACATTACAATGACTTTTTAAAAAAATATTTTATTTATTTATTTGACAGAAAGACACAGTGAGAAAGGGAACACAAGCAGGGGGAGTGGGAGAGGGAGAAGCAGGCTTCCCGCGGAGCAGGGAGCCCGATGCGGGGCTCGATCCCAGGACCCTGGGATCATGACCTGAGCCGAAGGCAGACACTTAACTGACTGAGCCACCCAGGTGCCCCCATTACAATGACTTTTAATAAAGATTAAAAATATGTAAATTAACTTTCTTTTTCAGTTTTATGTTCAGAAAAAGCTATTATAGGCTTAATAAGGACATTTTATTTTGAAGCATATTATCTTCTAAATTGATTTGTTTTGGAATCTGTCTCTGAAAATCATTTCTAGGTGTTCATTTATTTAAATGTTAAAGTTGAGTTGATTATGGCACTGGGAGAAGGGTGATAAATTTAAGGATCTTTCTTGTAAGGAATATTAAATATAAAGTCCCTCTCTGGGTGTTATTTTAATCCAACTAATGAGACAATGCATAAAAGGTCAGAGTTTTCAGAGGTATAAAAGTAAGCATGGCCTGCCTGCTTACACAACCATAGCACTGACTGCAGACAACCATAGACACAATTAATTATGCAAACAAGTCAATCTGTCCGCAGTTATTAATCAACTGTTCTGTACCTAGCAGTGTGTTATATGGTACATGATGCAGAATATTGGCCTTCCAGATACATGCTAATTTCTTGGGAACTATTTTAGGAAATAAAATAACAAAAGCTACTCAAGTTAAAGGCAATTGATATTTAAAAATCAATCTGCAGTCATTATTTGGTTGTCAGCCATAACCAAAAATCACTGCTCTATAGTTGTGCTTTCCACTGATTTGAGGAGGTGATTCACTTAACTTTACAAAGGGCCCTAAATCACAAACGTAACTGTCTAGTACCTTTGGGATGGGTAGATGATATTCAGATAGACAGAAAGACAAACAGAGGTATGTTCTTTTGGTTGTCTAAGAATATAGTTCTGAAGGATCTGGCTGACTCAAATACTTCCTTAAAAACGAAACAAACAATACAACAACACCAACAATAAACTGGCTATCCTCCTTAAAGAGAATGTTGTGCTTTAGCTTCCTTTTTAAACATTAGGATAGAAAAGTCTGACATTTGGATCAGTTTCAGGATTCCAAGAGAAAGAGATGGCATGCTCAAATTAGGATATTTCGAGGAGGCTTTTTTTTTTTTTTTTTTTTTTTTGACAGAGAAAGCACAAGCAGAGGGAGAGAGAGGGAGAAGCAGGCTCCCTTCTGAGCAAGGAGCCCAATGCAGGACTCCATCCCAAGACCCTGGGATCATGACCCGGGACGAAGGCAGCCGCTTAACTGACTGAGTCACCCAGGTGTCCCTTCGAGGAGGCTTTTATTTACAAAGAAAAGAAAAGAATTACCAGGGTAGAGCAGGGGGTATATGGAACCACAGGGGACAGAGCAGGAACCCGGCAGCAGCTGAGGTGTTACCAGTCCCAGACCTGAAAGGCAAAAGCACAGATGCTAACGGAAAGGAAGCTATGCAAGCATAACTGAGAGCAGAGATGCCAAGCAGGATCCATTTGTGACTGTCATTTCTGCTTCCTCCTGCAGATGCTTGAAACATTTTAGAGTTGTCCTTCTCCTTCCCAGTAGATGAACTGGCATTTGAGGAGTTGAAAAGAGGATAAAGAAACAATTACTTCTTCCAGGATTTCACCACTGCCACTGTTCTCTCCAAGGCCCCTACTGATCTGACACTCAATCCAATGGACACCTTTCTGCTCTCGTAGTTATCAGGAAACTCTTAGCTATCAGTGATAAAAATCCAGCTAAAATTGGCTTAGGAAAAAGGATAATTTGGGTCATATAATTGAAAAGTCTGAGCTTATAGCTTTTCCCCAATTGTTGTGAAATGACCTGGATGGTTAGCATGCCATCCCCGTGAGCACAGAGATAACTATCTGATGGTATGTGCCTGGGTCATGTTTTAACTCTGGGGTTATTAGGGGGATTTACTCCAACCACGGCACACGAGCCGAAAGTAGAGGAAGCATGGCTCCCTACAGCAAAGTCAGAGTGTCTTTGCCAGAAGAAGGGACAATCCATTATAATCCACTACAGTTGTTAGCTGCTTGTCTTACTTGTCAGAAATATTTGGCATAGATGGCCCCTTTATGAAATACTTTTTCCTTGCCTTCCTTGACATTATTTAACTTTTTTTTTTAAAGATTTTATTTATTTATTTGAGAGAGAGAGAAAGAGAGATAGAGAGCACGAGAGGTAAGAGGGTCAGAGGGAGAAGCAGACTCCCCGCCAAGCAGGGAGCCCGATGTGGGACTCGATCCCGGGACTCCAGGATCATGACCTGAGCCGAAGGCAGTTGCTTAACCGACTGAGCCACCCAGGCGCCCCGACATTATTTAACTTTTTGACCACCTTGGGCCATTTCTATCAGACTCCTTATAGGATGTACTCTTGGTAGTTCATTACACTCGTGTCCAGATTTGTTCAGACCCACCTCTCTCCTCAGTCATGGCAGTTTACCCTGGTCTCAGGCTAGATAAGCCCAGTGGTGGCTCACATTCTAGCGTTTGTAAAGTCCTGGCTTCTGCTGCCATTGTTTTGTCACCTTTACCATCTTCTGTGGTCTTTGCTTCCAGTGGGGACGAGGGCCTGACTTCTGCAGAGCCTGTATAGTGCCTACGATGGGGAAGCTGCAGCAGCTCCAGCACCCAAATTGAACCTGATGGAACCCTAAGGGCTCAGGCTTCCTCAGCAGGTGCTTAAGAGGACAAGGTAATGAAACCTGGAAATGTGGAGGCAAACTGATCCATAAGACATGGGAAATGGGAAAAACCTAGCAGATAACTTGTTTGCCCTTTCTTACCCTGAAACAAAAAACCCCTTTCATGGGCTTCATATGACCTTTCTGGAGAAGTCCTGCATGAACAGGTATGTGACTATGTTATCCTGTGAGGCTGTGGCTAGTTTGGCAATGCATTGCCTTTTATTTGCTTTCCCTCGTTCCTAGACTTGTGTTTTTATCCACATTGTACTCGTTCAGGCATGGCACCTGAAAGAAATATCAGCACACAGCTTTGTCTCAACATTTACTTCTCAGAGAAACTGGCATAAGATACAAGACTGTCTTTCTTTGCCCATCATGCAAATTTGGTATTCATTGGGGGTACTTCTCAGGTCCCCTCCATTCCTCACAACCCACATTCTGCCTGGGGGGCCTCATCCACTCTCATGATTGGAATCATTGAGGACTCCTAGATCTCCATCCTAGGCTTCGCTCCTGAGTTCCAGAACCAGATCCAAGTGAACATCACTACTCAGATGCTCTGCAGGTATTCAAACACGATATGTCCACATGTCCAAAACTTAAGTAAGAGAATCTCACACTTGTTACTCCAAATTGCTTGTGCTTTGACATTTCATATCTTGTGAATGACATCTTCATATAGTCAGTTGCCTAAGTTAGAAATCAGAATCGTTGCTGACTACTTACTTTCCACTCTGTACACCCTGTCTCTCCCCAGGCCTTGGCACTTTATCTCCAAAGGGCACCTTGGTCTCATCCAGCTTCGTTTCATCTCCACTGTCACAGCATGTCCAAGCCTTTCCCTATTTCTCCTGCAGTTCTCCAGCCCATTCTTTAGAGAGTGACCCTTGTAAAACACATCTCAAAGGCTTTCTTTTGTTCTTACATTTTCCTTAGTGTTATGTAGTCTGGATCTTTTGTTTAATGCCTGCATATCTCTCCAGCTACCTTTCCTGTCCTTGTGAAATCTAGGCTCCGGCTCTATTGATTTTTTTTTCCCTCATAGTCCCATGATCTATCTCACCTCTAAGTCTTCATATAAGCTATTTTCTATGCTTGAAAGGGCCTTCCCTCTCCTTTTCACTTTGTTGACTTCTATTCATCCTTCAGGTCTCAGCCTACATATCACTTTCTTCAGGAAGCCCTCCTGGATCTCCTTTTCCATTAGTTCATGAGAATGATTCTTGCTATAGATTCCATGGTCCCCTGTATGTCTGCTCTCATTGCTCTACAGCATTTAACCAGAGAGATTCACTGTCCTTCTCCTTTGTGTATAGGGATGGGGCCTCTGTCTACCTTGTCTATAACTGCTTCCCCTAAAACCTGGCATGATGACTGACACATAGTAATTGCTTAAATATATATTGAAAAAATAAAAAGAGAGTCAACACAAAAATCTAGTTTAATATCATTTTTCTGATAGCAGGTTTCCGGAATTTCAGAAAATTAATGTGGATAGTCTTGCCTTTTTAGATTATTTTAGAAGCTCTCCTTACAAAATGACAGCAGATGGCATTTTAATGATTTTGAAGACACTGAACTCTAAGGTAAAATGTGCTATCACCCATTCTAAGAAATAACACCACTGAGATGTGGATGCAATTCCTATTACATATTTCAAAGTTTCTCTAGTTTCTGTTTTGAATGCTGGATTCAACAAAATATAGAGTGTAATGCCCATCATCTTAAAAAAGGTTTTTAAGAATGGGTTTCACAGCAAGTGAGTGATGAAGCACTTGGGGTGGACTGCCTGCCAGGATATGGACTGTCACCCATGCAGATGTTCCCAGGACACACACTGCAATCTTGCACACTTATGTCTCTCAGTGTTAACAATCAATTGCTGTGGTTGATCATGGTCCTCTTTGGGTTTTTAATGTCATGATTGAAGTTGAGTAGGTTTAATCCATTATTGTGATTTTAAAAAAGTTTTTGGAGAGGAGGAGCAAGATAGCAGAGGAGTAGGAGACCTAAATTTCGTCTGGTCACAGGAAATCAGCTGGATAGGGATCAAACCATTCTGAACACCTACGAACTCAACAGGAGATCGAAGAAAAGAATAGCAGCAACTCTCTGACCAGAAAAGCGACCACTTTCTGGAAGGTAGGATGTGTGGAGAAGTGAGTCCGAGGCGATATACGGGAAGATAGACTGCGGGCAGGCAGGGGGAAGCCTCCATTAGCCACTGCTGGCAAGTGATAGAGCAGCAGAGCACAAAATCGGAACTTTTAGAAATCTGCTCTGCTGAGGGATGTTGCTCCAGTGGCTAAGCGGGGGGTGGGGGGGGGTGGGGGGTGGAACCCTCTCTGGGACAGTGTGGTCTCAGGACCCTCGGGGTCACTGGAAAACCAGCGGTACCTGAGTGCGGCAGAGCTCCCAGGTATCGGAGCCAGGAAGCCGGCTGCAGAGATGGAGCCAAGGAGTGGGCTCTCAGCTTGGGGTTGCCATAAACCATGATCCGCAGCACAGTTGGGCCACTGCACTTCCAGCAGGAACCCAACAAGTGGCAGATCTGGGGAGACTCCCCTTCTTCCCCCAGGAGGAGCAGCACGAGAGTGCACCACAGGGATCGGCTGGGTTTGAAGACTCCACATGGGGTCAAGTGCCAGAGATTGAGATGCTCGGTCACAGGCCAGGTGAGCACAGAGTGTGGCCGGAGACCGGGGAGACGGGAGTGACTGACTGCTTTTCTCTGGGGGTTCACTGAGGAGTGGGGGCCCGAGTTCTCGGCTCCCCCGGGGTCAGAGATTGGGAGGCCGCCGTTTCACTCTCCTCCTCCAAAGCTTACGGAAAGCTTGCAGGGAACAAAAGCTCCCCCAGGGCAAACCCGAGCAGATTACTTAGCCCAGACCGGAAAGGGAGGGGCAATTCCGCTTCCAGCGGAGACATTTGGGAACCATGGCAACAGGCTCCTCCCCCAGAAGATCAGCGAGAACAGCCAGCCAAGACCAAGTTTACCGATCAATGAGAACAGCAGAAGTCCAGCTCTAGGGGAATACTGCACATAGAATTCATGGCTTTTGGGTGCCTGGGTGGCTCAGATGGTTAAGCATCTGCCTTCGGCTCAGGTCATGATCCCAGACTCCTGGGATCGGGTCCCGCATCAGGCTCCCTGCTCCTTGGGAGCCTGCTTCTCCCTCTGCCTCTCTCTCTGTCTCTGTCTCTGTCTCTCATGAATAAATAAATAAAATCTTTAAAAAAAAAAAATTCATGGCTTTTTTCCCCATGATTCTTTAGTCTTTCAAAGTTAATTTTTTAATTTAATTTTTTCTTTTTTTAAAATTTTTTTCCCTTTTTCAAACAACATCTTATCAATCCCTTTTTTAAAAAATCTTTTTTATTTTTCATTTTTAGAGTCATAGTCTATCCCTTCATAGTAGTTAACCTTATTTTTGGTATATACATAAGTTGTTCTCTCTTTAAAATTTTGGAATACAGTTTCTTCTAACAGACCAAAATATACCCTAAATCTCTAGTGTATGGCTTTGTTCTAGTCTCCTACCTGATCACATTTTCTCCCTTTTTTTTTTTAATTCCTCTTCTTTTTTCAACCAACTTCTTATCTTATCAATTCCTTTTATAAAATCTTTTATCATTTTCATCTTTACAGTCATATTCCATCCCTTCATCGTGTTTACCCTTATTTTTATATATATGTAAGTTTTTCTTTCTTTAAAATTTTGGGAGGCACTTTCTTCTAACAGACCAAAATACCTGCAAAATCTAGTGTGTGGCACTGATCTATTCACCAGCCTGATCATATTTGATCATATTCTTTTTTATTTTTTCTTTCTTTCCCTTTCTTTTCCCCTGGTTTCAGGTCTCTTCTGATTTGTTTAGTGTATATTTTTCAGGGGTCGTTGTTACCCTGTTAGCATTTTGTTCTCTCATTCATCTATTGTCCTCTGGACAAAATGACAAGACAGAAAAAATCACCTCAGAAAAAAAGAACAATAGGCAGTACCGACTGCCAGGGACCTAATCAATACAGACATTAGGAAGATGTCGGAACTAGAGTTCAGAATGACAATTATAAAGATACTAGCTGGGCTTGAAAAAAGTGGGGAAGTTACTAGAGAAACCCTTTCTGGAGAAATAAAAGGACTAAAATCTAACCAAGTTGGGGAAATCAAAAAGGCTATTAATGAGGTGCAATAAAAAATGGAGGTTCTAACTGCTAGGATAAATGAGGCAGAAGACAGAATTAGTGATAATTTAGAGATAATTTAGAGCGATAAACAACTACTGGATCACGAGGGCAGAATTTGAGAGATAAGTGATACCATAAGACAAAACAATATTAGAATAATTGGGATCCCAGAAGAAGAAGAAAGAGAGAGAGGGGCAGAAGGTATATTGGAGCAAATTATAGCAGAGAACTTCCCTAATGTGGGGAAGGAAACAGGCATCAAAATCCAGGAGGCACAGAGAACCCCCCTCAAAATCAATAAAAATAGGTCAACCCCGACATCTAATAGTAAAACTTACAAGTCTCAGAGACAAAGAGAAAATCCTGAAAGCAGCTCGGGACAAGAGGTCTGTAACCTACAATGGTAGAAACATTAGATTGGCAACAGACCTATCCACAGAGACATGGCAGGCCACAAAGGACTGCCATGATATATTCAGAGCACTAAATGAGAAAAATAGGCAGCCAAGAATACTATATCCAGCTAGGCTGTCACTGAAAATAAAGGACAGATAAAAAGCTTCCAGGACAAACAAAAACTAAAACAATTTGCAAACGTGAAACCAGCCTTATAAGAAATATTGAAAGGGGTCCTCTAAGCAAAGAGAGAGCCTAAAAGTAACACAGACCAGAAAGGAAGAGAGATAATATACAGTAACAGTCATAATCAAAAGACACAGGGTATCAGACTGGATAAAAAAACAAGACCCATTGATACGCCGTCTGCAAGAGACTCAAATTTAGATGCAAAGACACCTCCAAATGAAAATGAGGGCATGGAAAACCATTTACCATGCTAATGGACATCAAAAGAAAGCTGGGATGGCAATCCTTATATCAGACAAATTAGATTTTAAACCAAAGACTGTAATAAGAGATGAGGAAGGACACTATACCCTACTTAAAGGGTCTATCCAACAAGAAGATCTAACAATTGTAAATATCTATGCCCCTAACATGGGAGCAGCCAATTATATAAGCCAATTAATAACAAAATCAAAGAAACACATCAACAACATTACAATAATAGTAGGGGACTTTAACACCCCCCTCAGTGAAGTGGACAGATCATCTAAAACGATCAACAAGGAAATAAAGAACAACAAGGAAATAAAGACTTTAAATGACACACTGGACCAAATGGACTTCACAGACATATTCAGAACATTCCATTCCAAAGCAACAGAATACACATTCTTCTCTAGTGCCCATGGAACATTCTCCAGAATAGATCACATCCTAGGCCACAAAATCAGGTCTCAACTGGTACGAAAAGATTGGGATCATTCCCTGCATATTTTCAGACCACAATGCTTTGAAACTAGAACTCAATCACAAGAGGAAAGTCGGAAAGAACTCAAATACATGGAGGCTAAAGAGCATCCTACTAAAGAATCAATGGGTCAACCAGGAAATTAAAGAAGAATTAAGGAAATTCATGGAAACAAATAAAAATGAAAACACAACTGTTCAAAATCTTTGGGATGCAGCAAAGGCAGTCCTAAGACTAAAGTACATAGCAATACAAGCCTTTCTTAAGAAACAAGAAAGGTCTCAAATACACAACCTAACCCTACACCTACAGGAGCTGGAGAATGAACAGCAAAGAAAGCCTAAACCCAGCAGGAGAAAAGAAATAATAAAGATCAGAGCAGAAATCAATGAAATAGAAACCAAAAGAACAGTAGAACAGATCAACGAAACTAGGAGCTGGTTCTTTGAAAGAATTAACAAGATTGATAAACCCCTGGCCAGACTTATCAAAAAGAAAGGAGAAATGACCCAAATCAACAAAATCATGAATGAAAGAGCAGAGATCACAACCAACACCAAAGAAATACAAACAATTATAAGAACATATTAGGAGCAACTCTATGTCAGCCAATTAGATAATCTGGAAGAAATGGATGCATTCCTAGAGATGTATCAACTACCAAAACTCAACCAGGAAGAAATAGAAAACCTGAACAGACCCATAACCACTAAGGAAATTGAAGCAGTAATCAAACACCTCTCAACAAACAAGAGCCCGGGGCCAGATGGCTTCCCAGGGGAATTCTACGAACCATTTAAGGAAGAACTAATACCCATTCTTCTGAAACTGTTCCAAAAAATAGACATGGAAGTAAAACTTCCAAATTCATTTTATGAGGCCAGCATTACCTTGATCCCCAAATCAGACAAAGACCCCATCAAAAAGGAGAATTACAGACCAATATCCCTGATGAACATGGATGCAAAAATTCTCACCAAAATACTAGCCAATAGGATCCAACAGTACATTAAAAGGATTATTCACCACGACCAAGTGGGATTTATCCCTGGGATGCAAGATTGGTTCAACATCCGCAAATCAATCAATGTGACATAATACATTAATAAAAGAACAAGAACCATATGATCCTCTCAATAGATGCAGAAAAAGCATTTGACAAAGTACAGCATTCTTTCTTGATTAAAAGTCTTCAGAGTGTAGGGATAGAGGGTACATACCTCAGTATCATAAAAGCCATCTATGCAAAACCCATAGCGAATATCATTCTCAATGGGGAAAAACTGAGAGCTTCCCCCCTAAGGTCAGGAACACGGCAGGGATGTCCACTATCACCACTGCTATTCAACACAGTACTAGAAATCCTATCCACAGCAATCAGACAACAAAAAGAAATAAAAGGCATCCGAATTGGCAAAGAAGTCAAACTCTCACTTTTTGCAGATGATATGATACTTTATGTGGAAAACCCAGAAGACTCCACCACAAAACTGCTAGAACTCATGCAGGAATTCAGTAAAGTGGCAGGATATAAAATCAATGCACAAATATCAGAGGCATTTCCATACACCAACAACAAGACAGAAAAAGAGAAATGAAGGAGTCGATCCCATTTACAATTGCATCCAAAACCATAAGATACCTAGGAATAAATCTAACCAAAGAGGCAAAGAATCTGTACTCAGAAAACTATAAAATACTCATGAAAGAAATTGAAGAAGACACAAAGAAATGGAAAAACATTCCATGCTCATGGATTGGAAGAACAAATATTGTGAAGATGTCAATGCTACCTAGAGCAATCTACACATTTAATGCAATCCCTATCAAAGTATCATCCACTTTTTTCAAAGAAATGGAACAAATAATCCTAAAATTTGTATGGAACCAGAAAAGACCCCGAATAGCCAGAGGAATGTTGAAGAAGAAAAGCAAAGCTAGTTGCATCACAATTCTGGACTTCAAGCTCTATTACAAAGCTGTCATCATGAAGACAGTATGGTACTGGCATAAAAACAGACACATAGACCAATGGAACAGAATAGAGAGCCCAGAAATGGAGCCTCAACTCTATGGTCAACTAATCTTTGATAAAGCAGGAAAGAATGTCCCATGGAAAAAAGACAGTCTCTTCAACAAATGGTGTTGGGAAAATTGGACAGCCACATGCAGAAGAATGAACCTGGACTATTTCCTTACACAACACACAAAAATAGACTCAAAATGGATGAAAGAACTAAATGTGAGACAGGAATCCATCAAACTCCTTGAGGAGAACACAGGCAGCAGCCTCTTCAACCTCAGCCCCAGCAACTTCTTCCTAGATACATCACCAAAGGCAAGGGAAGCAAGGGCAAAAATGAACTATTGGGACTTCATCAAGATAAAAAGCTTTTGTACAGCAAAAGAAACAGTCAACAAAACCAAAAGACAATCGACATAATGGGAGAAGATATTTGCAAATGACATAGCAGATAAAGAGCTAGTATCCAAAATCTATAATGAACTTATCAAACTCAACACCCAAAGAACAAATAATCCAATCAAGAAATAGGCAGAAGACATGAACAGACATTTTTCCAAAGAAGACATCCAAATGGCCAACAGGCACATGAAAAAGTGCTCAACATCGCTCGGCATCAGGGAAATCCAAATCAAAACCTCAGTGAGATACCACCTCACACCAGTCAAGATGGCTAAAATTAACAAGTCAGGAAACAAACAGATGTCGGTGAGGATGTGGAGAAAGGGGAACCCTTCTACACTGTTGGTGGGAATGCAAGCTGGTGCAGCCACCCTGGAAAACAGTATGGAGGTTCCTCAAAAGGTTGAAAATAGAGCTACCGTACGACCCAGCAATTGCACTACTGGGTATTTACCCCAAAGATACAAATGTAGTGATCCAAAGGGGTACGTGCACCCCAATGTTTATAGCAGCAATATCCACAATAGCCAAACTATGGAAAGAGCCAAGATGTCCATCGACAGATGAATGGATAAAGAAGATGTGGTATATATATATACAATGGAATATTATGCAGCCATCAAAAAAGGGACATCTTGTCATTTGCAATGACGTGGATGGAACTAGAGGGTATTATGCTAAGCAAAATAAGTCAGTCAGAGAAAGACATGTATCATATGATCTCACTGATACAAGGAATTCTTAATCTTGGGAAACAACCTGAGGGGTGCTGGAGTGGTAGGGGGTGGGAGGGATGGGGTGGCTGGGTGATAGACATTGGGGAGGGTATGTGCTATGGTGAGCACTGAATTGTGTAAGACTGACAAATCACAGACCTGTACCTCTGAAACAAATAATACATTATATGTTAAAAAAAAAAAGAAGAAGAAAGATAGCAGGAAGGGAAAAATGAAGGGGGGAAATTGGAGGAGGAGATGACCATGAGAGACTATGGACTCTGAGAAACAAACTGAGGGCTCTAGAGGGGAGGGGTTGGGGGATGGGTTAGCCTGGTGATGGGTATTAAAGAGGGCATGTATTGAATGGAGGACTGGGTTTTATACGCAAACAATGAATCATGGAACACTACATCAAAAAAATAAATTAATGGGGTGCCTGGGTGGCTCAGTCATTAAGCGTCTGCCTTCGGCTCAGGTCATGATCCCGGAGTCATGGGATTGAACCCCGCATCGGGCTCCCTGCTCTGCGGGGAATCTCCTTCTCCCTCTTCCACTCCCCCTGCTTGTGTTCCCTCTCGCTGTGTCTCTCTGTCAAATAAATAAAATATTAAAACAAAAAAAAATTAATTAATTAAAAAAAATCTTTTTGAGGGGCACCTGGGTGGCTCAGTCATTAAGTGTCTGCCTTCGGCTCAGGTCATGATCCCAGGGTCTGGGATCGAGCCCCATATTGGGCTCCCTACTCCGCAGGAAGCCTGCTTCTCCCTCTCCCACTCCCCCTGCTTGTGTTCCCTCTCTCTCTGTGTCTCTCTCTGTCAAATAAGTAAGTAAAATCTTAAAAAAAAATAAAAAAGTTTTTGAGTGTCATTATTTTTGATGAGCTTGCTTTTGTGCTTCTTTGCTACTTTATATGGGCACATGCATTGCTTCCATCTTCTATGTTGCTGTATTTACAGTTAATCATACCTTGAACAGGAATTGATAATAGTGATTTGTAGGGTTATGAAATGCACTTCAAGTTCATAAAGAATGAGAATTTAGAAAATGTGGTTAAGTTTCCAAAGATATCAAAATTAATAAAATCTATATATGTTGAACATGATACAGTGCTGTTTACACATTATACTATAACTTTAAACTATAAACACTAGAAATATATAAATGCACCTTCTGCATGATGGGGGCCTGGGAATGGCACAGGGAGGGGTCTGCCCAGACAGGGACTTCCACTTTACTTTTTTTTTTTTTAAGATTTTATTTATTTATTCATGAGAGACAGAGAGAGAGAGAAAGAGAGGCAGAGGGAGAACCAGGCTCCCAAGCAGCAGGGAGCCCGATGCGGGACTCGATCCCAGGACCCCGGGATCATGACCCGAGCCGAAGGCAGACGTTTAACCATCTGAGCCACCCAGGTGCCCAGGGACTTCCACTTTTCCATTCTAGGTTTAGAGTAAGCTCTATAAACTCAGCAAGGACTTCTTAATATCTAAGCATAGTATCTTCTAGAATTGCTTTCTCTTTAGTATTTAAATGCCTCAGTTTGTAATTTTGGAAGCAAATGGGAAAAACAGAGGCCAAAGCACCATAAGACAGATACAAATCCTTATCCTGTGCACTGTTTTGCAGTTTTAAATGTAAATAGTTATCTCATATATTATGAAGAGAATTGGTTTAAGTCTCTGAAAATCATTTTCTAAGCTCTGTTTTATTTGTACCTCTAAATTAAGCCAGGCTGCAGAAATTAAACTGTCTAGGAGATATATGACCAAAAAGGTCCTGTCAGCCAACAATTTCTACATTACTTTCCCTACAGGATGAGAAAATAACTTTGACTTTTAGGCCACTGCATCCATAAAGAGCTCTGCTGATGGAGCTCTCCACGAAGAATCATTCAAATTAGTATCTTCTTTAATCTCAAGATCAGTCTCTGTCTTCTAGGACAGCTCAATTGCTGTGCCTTCCATGAACCTGCTCCATCTTCTCCCCCCAGGCAGATCTGGCTCCACAGAGTTGCTCCCATGGCTCTTGGAAATGCCTGTGACAGCTCTCTCTCCTATTTGGACTTGGAGTACTTCAAGTGTAGAGGACAGTATTTTGTTCCTCTTTGTAGCCCTGAGTCAAGCACAGTGCCAGTCACTTTATAGATAATCAGTAAATATATGCTGAGTGGTAGATGACAACTTAAGAAGGCCTCTCCTAAAGACTGTTTATTAGAAAACCATAGACTGCGATAGTTAGAATGCTATATTAACATATATTTTAAAATATAACCTACTATTAAGCCATGGCTCCATTATTTTATTCATATTGTGGGTAGTTTTGATTATCTGAAATATGTCTAAGAGATAAGATGATATATCCCAAAGATCCTTCAATTCATTTCAAAGTAATAATTTTTAAGAGTTAATTACAAAACAAGGAAAAGGTTTGGAGAATAATAACATCTTGGGGAAGTATATTCTTGGGGAAATAATGTTATTTTTTTGTGTATATGTAAATGAATTTTGGATTAGATGGGAAATGTGATTTTTGAAGTGTTTTTGGGTTCAAAACTGTCACATGTAAAAGATTATTTGCACACAAAATTAGTCCAAAGGCTCCAAAATGGAAGTATAAAGTGGAAATCCCAGCAGATCCCTAGCTGTCCAAACTAAAGCAGATGCTACAGCTGTAATGCACTTCACATAAACTCCGGAGTAGATCTACTTAAGAGAAGAAGATCTTTGAGTTTCCAGAGAATCAAGCTCTTACTGTAACTTCTATATTTAGCAAATACTCAAAATCAGCATATTCTTTTATCTTCAGTTTAGGAAGGTATTTGAAAAATTGGGATCTAAAAGTATCTGTGTGTGTGTGCATATTCATGTATGTTTGTAGACAATATTGTCACCTCTTTATTACTTTAAGTGTAGTCATGCTCCTTCATATGTAAATAAGAGCTCATTCAGAAAAAAGTTCTCATTTTACTACTAACACCTTCTACCATAAAATTAGCATGATTTTGTTATATTTATTAAATGTAGGTAAATAAACTACCATTTACATAGTATTTAATAGATTTATCTTGATTTCCCTCTCCCTAAAAATGTACAAGAAGTGAAGTAATAATTTTGAATAAATGCAGGGATTTAGGTTGAGTTCTTACTAAGTATGAAGCAAAAATCATCCTCAAAAAATAGCTGCTTTTCTGTTGAGTTATCTTTGATCTTGTGATCCTTAACTTTGTGATCAAAATGATTAGGGGGTGAAGCCATATTTGTAGTAGTTACCCAAACTCTATTTTTATACTGATAAGCTTCCCCTTGTCTAATGAGCATTGAGAACCATCAAGATTCTCCTGTGATTTGACTTAGGAGGGTATAGCATTATCAAAGTAATGTGGATCCTTTCTATCAGTAGTATTGGCCACACAATCCCTCTCTGGATGTTATTTTAATCTATTTAGTGAGAAATTCTTTCTTTAAAAATCAGATTTTTAAAGATAGCAAAGCTATGAATGGTAAGCTGCCCATACAACTACACAGCTGTATGCAGATAACTGTGTGTATAATTATGCAAACAAATCATCTGCCTGCTGTCTAACACTGTGCTAGGTGTTCTAAACAGTGCAGAACAAAGACCTTTAAAATTTATATTGATTTCCAGGAAACTATTTTAAATAAACATTATAAAGTCATTCAGAAAAAAGGCAGGATCAATATATAAAATCAAAGCATAGCCATTATTTTGCTTTTAGTAATGACTGACATGGCTACTTCATAGTTGTTCTTTCTAATGCCCTGACAGTTAGGTAAATGTCTGATTCACTTAATCTTTCAAAGGCTCCAAAAGCCATAAACCCAAACGTCTAGTAACTGAGATAGTGTCAGATAGATAGACAGATGCCTGTCTGGGAATGTCATTTGGAAGGATTTGGCTGTTAAATGGCCCAGTTTCTTTTTCTTTCTTTCTTTTCTCCCTTCCTTCCTTCCTTCCTTCCTTCCTTCCTTCCTTCCTTCCTTCTTTCTTTCCTTCTTTCTTTCTGATTTTATTTATTCATTTGACAGTGAGAGGGAGAAAGCACAAGCAGGGAAGTGGCAGAGGGAGAGGGAAAAGCAAGCTCCCCGCCGGGCAGGGAGCCCAATGTGGGGCTTGATCCCAGGACCCCGGGATCATGACCTGAGCCGAAGGCAGCCACTCAACTGACTGCACCACCCAGGCATCCCAAGGCCCATTTTCCAAACACAGAAACACAAATCATTTTTGAGTCCTACCTGAAGACTAATACTGATCAGTGTTCCCTAATAAAGGCAATGATATAAAACTTTGCCATTTGTATCAGTCAAGGTCACAAGAGGAAATAGACGGCACACTTAAATTTGAGTATGTTGAAGAAGTGTCATTGACAAAGGAAATAATTACAAAGATAGGGGGAGAGTGTAAGGAACCACATAGTTAGCGCAGAATATGGAATAGTAGTGAAAATGTTGCCACTGCTATGTCTGAAAGAGTGAGAGATTATTGACATGTTCTCTTATAAAGGTCAGCCTGAGAGGAGTAGGGCCTTTGGGGTATGCCCAGTTAGCCTGACATGAACTCACAGGAGCGAAGCAGGAGAATAACCCTCTGTGCTCACTCTTTCTCCTCTTTATCAACTGCTGACTCCCCATTGGCCAAATCTAATCTGAAGCCTGAGAACAAGTGAGTTCTTTTGTGTCCTTCAAGTTTGGGGTGGACATGAGTCGATGGACAAACACGGGGAAGGGCAAATGGAGGATATTCAGCTCAATGTCAAAACAAATTGTTCTTTTATGTCACTATGATTACTCCATTAGAACAAAAAGAGATCTAGTGACTTCCTATCTTTTATGACATGAACAGTTCTTTCTCAAGAGATGTGAGGCTATGTTATGGATATCTGAAACATTCAATGGGACAATTCCCATAGGTAGGTGTTAAACTACAAAGACAAGTGACCTAGCAAGGCAGACAATGGGCCTTATTGGTGGAGCAGGTTTACAGGACCCCTTTTGTCCACTGTTCTCTGGACAGCCCATGGGAAGTTAATAAGGCCCAACATCAGACTCTACGAGGGAGCCCCAGCCCTTGAGCAATGTGGCTCTTAAGCTCTATGACTGGGGCAGCACCAATGTGACCCTTCCACAATTAGGAACTGGGTCTAAGCCTTGCTGATGCAGCTAATATGACTTGGTCCTGCGGTGTAACATGCTGCCTCAGTATTCTACAAGGCTTAATTGCAATGAGGGTTAGGATATAACACAGCTTCCTAGGAGACCAGCCACAGAGAATTGGCCTTACTTCTGTGGGTAAGGTTTTGTGTAGTAACTTCCCAGCTGATCAGTACACTCTTCTGTTTCTATAAGATCAAGAGTTCTTTAAGCAGTGCTGGGGTTCTGTGGAGGTCTCAGAGTACTCAGGTACTAGGTCTCAGACACGCTGAGTCACAGGTTCTGATCTCAGGACTGACTCTACTGAGATGAGCTTGGTCAAATTCTTTCCTCTTTCTGGCTTTAACTTTTCTTAAAATAGTAGTTGGGGAATGATCAGGTGGGTGCTGGATCAGGTTATCTCAAATGATTCCTTCTGATCTAATATCCTGTGGTTATACCCTCTGTAATTATTATCAGTGTCTACTCCTCATCTCTAGAACATAGAAGAATGTTCTTAAAATTATGACCTGAAAAAAATTTAGAAGATAACCTGCCTGTGTTTAATGCTTTGTAAATGCTAGATAGTGAGTACCCGGAGAATTGTGAATGTATTACATAACATTATAGGAAAGTTATGCCTCCTTTTGTGTGTACTAACAAAGATGTGTGTCTTGAACTGGCTTCCCTATGAACTACTTTTAAAAAACGATAGGACTTTGAAAATCACTCCAAATATCAGCTAAGGTAAATAGGAGGGATATACATGTTTAGAAAAGGCTCAATTCTAGTTGACGAAGTAATTTGCCTACCACCTCTGTGTTTAAAGAGAATAAGATGGAAAGAAACTAAAAAACAGAATGGAATAACAAAATTCACTTAGATATTTTTGAAGTTATATATCACATAGTGAATATATTTTGATTCATCTAAGTAATAATAACTAGTTTCTATATCAACAGATTAAATATCCTTGTCCCCAGGGGATCATCTTTTGCATGATCACTTTATAATTTTCTAAATTTCTGGAATTTTAATAACGAACTTGAATTATTTTTATTTTAAAAAGTTCCCATTTTCTTCACTGAAGCATGGTTGCATGCTTATTGTGGCTGAGCGTTCCTTATGCATCCTCACACCTAAACACTGGGCCTCTTTGGCCACTAACTCTAAGGACCTGCTCTGTGGTTGCCAGCCATTTCCCCATATGGGTTTAAAAGCATAGATAAGTGGAATTAAGTGGAAATAACTCGTTCAAAAGAAGGCTCCAAAAAAATTTGTGAGATTTGTGGCAAAGGGGAAGGTTATACCTAGAGTTTTTTTTTTTTTTTTTTTAATTATTAGTCCTCCTACGTATTTCCATGAAGGTAATCCTGTGATTTTCCTATTTAGAAGTGATCTCTTCTTGGATTTGCACTGTATTCTATCCTGGAAACATTTCCCGGTGCTTGGGAACTTAGTGCCAAGATTAGCCTTTAATTGACACTGATGCAGTTTTCCCGAATGCCAGCTATCTTCGGACTGGCTTATCTATGACAAGCCTACAGAGAGCAAACATGGTACAAAGCATTTGTGGGCTTCTGAGAACATTGTTGTTATTGTGACTAGGTATTTCATGGCTAATCTCTTAGCTACAAAGACCCATCCACAGGAATGAGGCAGCTTCTTTTAAGCAAAGTTCAGCTGGCCTGACAATTACTTTAATCACCTTCCTGTTTTGTAGATAAGTATTTACCCAGCAGAAATGCAGCAGTACTGCATAACTTGATGAACATTAGTAAAAAAAATGCATTAAGTATTTCAAGTATTCTCTAAAACCCTGAGCATAACTGCATAATCTTATTTGGGGATTTCTTTCATCTAGAAAATAAAGCTGTTCTCTTCAATCCTATGGCAAAGTCTATGGCTTTTTCTGCCATGTTGTTGGGAGTTAGAAAAATTTGGAGGACTGTGATGGAACATTCAAAGGAAGTAAATTAGAAACAGTCCCAGGGATGCTTCTGCATGATCTAGACCAAGTTTGAGGGACAGAAAACATATGTAACTTGGACCTGCCTCAGGGACCTTCAGAAGGGACCCACTGGATTCCTTTGTTGACACAAGTCAGCATACAAAAGAATACAAAAGCAACCAGAAGGAAATCACAGCATCTTGCCATAACCAAATCTAATTCCCTACTTCCCCTGCATCCATAGTTCCTTCCTTCTCTCTTTTGAATATCTCTGTGCCTGAATCAAATCCCTCTACTTGTTCTTTAGACTTCATCATCTCTAGTTCACTCAAGACCACCTCCACAATTGTCCCCTCTCTCTTCCAAAAATCATTTTTTTTTCCTCCCAACTGGATCATTCCCATTGACATACTTTCTATATTTCAATAAACAAAACAAAAAATCCAACGCTCCCCTGAATGTTTACCTTTCCTCAGTTACTACTTTGTTTTTCTACTTACCTTGGTAACAAAACTGGGAACATGGTCTCCAAATCCTTCTCTTCCATTCCTCCTTCCATATAGTGTTAGGGAGCGCCACTCTTCACCTGACCGTGACAGGGTTCCTGTTGAAGACAGCAGAGATTTCTGTTCTGTCAAAACCAGTGGTCATTTCTCCCTCCTTATCTTATTACAATTCTCAGTAGCATTTGGCCTGGTTCACCACATTTCTCATTCTTAGAACATTTTTTTCTCTTCGATAACATCACTCTCCTGGCTTTTCTTATACTTCACTTTCTTACTCTTTTTGACATCTTTTGGTGGCTTCCCTCTCTCTGACGAGCCCTTTGCATGCTAGAATTCCCAGGTCCAGCCACGTTCTCTTTCTCTTTTCTCTCTCCCCTCAGGTCATAGGTGATCTCATCCAGTCCCTTGGCTTTAAATACCATCTTAAATAGGAAGTGTGGAAGTCTGAGAGTTTTTCCTGCCTCTGGAGGTGACAGAACAGTGCAGAGATTTTAGCTGACAGCACACTGATGCAAACAAAGTAGTTAATGTCTCCAGGGCCAGTTCTAAGCAAGGCTAGTTATGGCATGAGACTGCTCCATGCTACAGGGACAAGAGGGTTAGAATCACCTAAGCCTAGGGCACCTGGGTGGTTCAGTCGGTTAAGCACCCAACTCTTGGTTTTGGCTATGGTCATGACCTCAGGGTCTTGAGAGATAGAGCCTGCACGGCGGCCAGCACCTAGCCCTTTGTGGGCTCTGCACTCAGCAGGGAGTCTGCTTGAGATTCTCTCCCTTTCCCTCTGCCCCTCCCCATGCTCACGCTCTTTCTCTCTCAAATAAATAAATAAAAGGTTAAAAAAATCACTTAAGCATCAAGAGATTTCCAAAGAGAAGGAAAAATGAGGAGGAAAGAAGTTGTCTTTGAGAGGAATGTGGGGATAAGGGGACATCCAAGATCCTTCATATACATTATTGGGAATCTGAATCATCAGTGATTGATTGCCTCTGTTGGGGAAGTGGTTTTACTTTAGGTAAACTGGCCAGATAGCATTTGATTGTGGAGTGAGGTAGAATCAGTAGCATTCGACAAGCAGCCTGGAACTGGGCCACTTCCCCCCTCCCCAAAGATTGATTGATTATTTATTTATTTATTTATTTATTTATTTATTTATTTATTTATTCCTGTATTTATTGACAAGACAGAGCGTGTGTGTGGGTGTGAGTGAGAGAAGGGGCAGATGGGGAGGTCAGGGGAGAGGGAGAGAGAGAATCTCAAGCCAACTCCATGGTGAGCAGGGAGCCTGATGTGGGGCTCAATTTCACGACCCAGAGATCATGACACAAGAGTTGGGTGCTCAACACACTGTCACCCAGGTGCCTGGCGCCACCTTTTGTAGTAATTATTTACTTGGGGATTGGCTTGAGAAAAAGAAATAGTATCAGAAATATTAATAAGTGTTGCTGCTTTTGGCAATCAGAGCCTGGTCATACACCACTCTATAGCTCTGCTCTAACTATTAAATCTGTGACTGTGAGAGTTAGCCAGGTGCACTTACCTGTAGATCAGAAGATCCTCTCAGGCAACTTAGAGGATATCCCCTTTGCACTCAGGATACAATTGACACATGGGTGATACATTTCATAGCCTATCTCACCTCTATCTGACTCTGTGTCTCATTTCCACTTACCCTCCCCTTACCTCTGGTCCCTGGAATGCAGGTGTGGAAGACCTAAATATATTACCATGGATTCATATTTATTATATTTATTTGTATTTATTTATATATTTATATTTATTTATATTTATATTTATATATTTATTTGTATTCATTTTTATATTTATATATATTTTAAAATATGCATATTTCACCCTGTAGAAACCGGATCCTTCCACTGTGCATTCTTGCTCCTCACCTCCTCTTTTTGTTTCTTACCACCATGTTTGAGACATTAAGACCTTGATCCCAGGCCCCAGAATGACTCCCCCAACCCTTGACTTTCAACCTTTGGAAGGTCTCTTTCTGTCCTATTATATGCACTGTCATGCACCTTGGTTCTCTAGCATGCATTCCCCATGGACTCTCATGAATTACAGGATTTCTGCCCTTTGTAGAAACAGAAAGACCTGGAAGTCCATCTAGGCTCAAAAAACAAGAATCCAAAGAACAAGAAGAGTGGACACGGAGGATTCCTTTTGATGGACCACAAATGCAACTCTGAAGAACACTGTCTGTGAGGTCTGCTACTTGTTGATGTCTTTATTTCCTTTCTATGCAGGAAACTCTGGCTTTCATGTCCATTGCTCATTCCATTGCGATCTTAACAGTATCTTCCTACTAGAGCTTTCCTGTGGGGTAGGACATGGGTAGAAACCACCTGGTCCAGCAGGGTTGGCTGAGATAAGAAGCTCATTTGCATGCAGATTCTATTGCAAGAGATGCAAGGCATCTCTTTCTAAAGCTTGCTTGTCACATGTAGCAAAGCGGTGACAATTACTAGGCAACTTTGAGCAGTCTCAGAGGTGCTCTTCAAAGACTCCTACTCATGAAAGAGGAAATATACTTGTTTTATGACTGGTTTTGTCTGCTACTTAATTTTTTTCATTAAAATATTCTTCACTAGAATAAGAAACTTTAAGCAATACTTTCCCAATAAAGTACTGAAATTTAATTTTATTTTTTTTAAAAAAACCTTGATTTCTGTTGGTGTATGCATGAAATAGAAAATTCTGCATTTTTAAATAAAATATAAAGAATATAGTTTTATTACAAATAAGCATATTTTCTTTTTTTAAAAGATTTTATTTATTTATTTGACAGAGAGAGCCACAGTGAAAGAGGGAACACAAGCAAGGGGAGAGGGAGAAGCAGGCTTCCCGCTGATCAGGGAACCTGATGTGGGGCTCGATCCCAGGACCGCGGGACCACAACCTGAGATGAAGGCAGATGCTTAATGACTGAGCCACCCAGGCGCCCAGAAATAATCATATTTTCTTAAAAAAGTGTAAGAGTATAGTTTTATGTTTCTGTAATACAGCAATGAGATTTGCTAACAGTTGTGTAGTTTATCAGCAATAGTTACTATCATCATCCTCTACGAATTTAAAATTTACATACTTAGTTCTCTCTTGCCGTCCTTTGTAGCAGAATTTATATCATGGCATAGTTTCCTCTCATTTAGGAAATCAATGCACTGAAAAATGTACAAAAAATTTATTTCTCTAGCACTTGTCAGCCACGCTTTTACAAATGCAATCTAGTGTATGAGAAAGGTCCTGGAGAAGATAAAGCATTCAATCAGTGTCAATGAAGTTACAGAAGGACACTGACCAAAATATTGTCACGTGGGCAGCTGTGATTTATCAATTTAATGTCTGAAATTTACATATGCTCAATTTATATTGAGTATTTACATATACTTACATTTAGTCCTAAAGAGAGGGTTTTATATTCAAGCTGAGACTTTTCTTTGAACTGCTAAGGACATGACTTTTCAAAATTTCTGAGAGATTTATACTTTAAAAGTTGGTGGTTACTACCGCATATTTCATCTTTTTTTTAAAAGATTTTATCTGTTTATTTGAGAGACAGCAAGAGAGAGAAGGATCACAGAGGAAGAGGGAGACGCAGACTTGCCGCTGAGCTGGGCAGAGAGCCTGATGTGGGGCTTGATCCCAGGTCCCTGAGATCATGACCTGAGCAGAAGGCAGACGCTTAACCTACTGAGTCACACAGGCGCCCCTGCATATTTCATCTTTTAAGGGCAGAAAGATGTTTCCTCTAGTACTACTTGGCAGGGAAGGACAGAATCATAGGATGAGTATGTGGTTGCACATGTGTGTTTGCATGTCAGTGTGTGTGCATGTGAATTCTTCTATGGCTTTAGATGCTAAATTATTTGAATCTGGAGTTGGTAATAGAAACACAGAACACACACACAAAACCCAAAAAGTAATTACTTGGAGAATCAGAAAAACAGGGATGTATATCTTTAGAAATCATTTCATTTTTAATTTCTAAAATACTGTATAATAAGAGCAATAAAGATTGTGTAATAAACTTCCTCCTTCAAATAATGCCCAGAGCAACCCTGTGAGGTTTAAATTCATTTTTACAGAAGCAGAAACTGAAGCAGAGTGAGATTAGGGGGCTTGCTTAGTCAGCCAGCTGTTGGGCCACAGAGTGAGGGTCTGCGGTCAGGAGGAGCAGGCTGACTACCTCGTACTGCAGGTCTGCGCATATCGCCTGAGAATCCTGTAGGAGCTGTCTTGTTCTGTCCCTGTAGCGGACAGCCGTTCAACCTCAGGCCCTTGAACTCCCCCCTCCACAGAATGAGCTAGAGATGAAACACTTCCCCTCAGGTAGGAAAAACCTGACAGGGATGTGTTTTAATTAAGTTTGAGTAAAATTTCCATTCCAGAAAGGGTGTGAATTTATTCTTTCATAATCCTTCAGGGCCATTGATAGATCTTCTAATTAAAGATTTTGTACCAAAATTGTATTAGTGGATACTTGGCTCTTCAAACTCCATTTCCATCTAAGAATATATTTTCAAACCTACAGAACCTAAAAGAATATATTTTCAAACCTACAGAAGTGAAAAGAGTAAAGCACCTTAAAATTCGTGTTGATATACTCAAAAGGAAACTTGGTAGTTTCACTTAAAACCCTGGCTCAGCATTTCACAGTGTATTTTCCATTTTAATAGGAATTCCTAATTAGGAAAAAATATTCTAACACTATATTATACTATACACACATACATGTGTACAAACATAGGTATATATAAAATGCAAAAATGAACAATTTATAATTTAAAAATTTATATGATGACTTGTTTTTAAGAAAAAGGGTATTGTGTCTGTGAAAGGAGCATCACCTGAAAGATGCTCTGATAAAGAAAGCTCAGTTTCCTGGGCATGGACTATAAGCAGCCTTTCTAGCATGTTCTAGGAGTGGCCCTGTGCTTGTCTTTTCAGCGTTCTGTGCTTCCATATCCATGATTATATAACCATGTGAGCCATCTGACATATAATTTAAGATGTGACTGTGACTTTATTTGATGTCTTCTCTGTGCCAACCACTTGCTGTGCCTCAGGATTATAAAGACAAATAGGACATTGACTCTGCCTGTAGAGGCTTGGTAACCGGTCAGACACAGTGAGCTGATCTGTGCTAGAGCATAGCATCCCCCATGTTGACATGCAGGCACAGGAAAAGTGATGCTTGAATGGAATTTGGAAGGTTAAGACATTAAGCATAGAAGAGGTGCAGGCTAATGCTAAAGAAGCTAACATTCTCCTCTGAAAGGACTTATTTTTTTTTCCAAGTAAACCTTTTGTTTTAATAGATAAGACCTAGTCATGGCTTAGATTTTAAATCACATTTACAGATGAGGAACGCTTCTAGGCTCAAACAGGTGAACAGTGAAGCTACTAGTGCTGGCAGGAATGCATGTCCCCCATGCATCTGAAGCCTAAAGAGTAGAGACTGAATGTCAGAGAACACCATACACATCACCCTCTAAACTTGAGAACTGACAGCAGAAGACGAGAGGAAGAGCAGAGACTCGGGGAAGTGCTGGTAACCACCATCTGATACCTTCACCTTCATGCTACAGAAGCAAATGAAAGTTGTGCTACTTTTAGATAAGCTAAGAAGGAGGTTTCCTGATCCTAGTAAGTGAAGCTTTCTCTCATATTAACAATTAGGCCAAGGGCATTAGCTACAGAGAGGATCCACTGATAAATACAGAATATTAGAACAGCGAAGAGGATATCTTGTTTCTTCAAATATCAGAAACTTTTGCATTACAGCAGGAGAGCAGTGGATGAACTCCACCTCGCCCAAAGGTTTAGTCCAAAAACTTCCTGTTGGCATGTGCACCAAATAAGGCTCCCGGTACTTCTGGTATCATCTGCTGGGCTATGAGATCCAGCCGGCTTTCTAGGGTATTGGAAATTTTTATTTTACGATCCCCATTGTAGACCTCAACTCCACCAGCTATTTCCTCAGGCAGGTAGGCCTCCTGATCAATTTGGACATCAACATCTATTTTGGTGGCAATTTTGTACATAGGAATTGTTTTTTGCACTGCAGCCTTTACCAGAGGGAAATCCTGCTTCCTGCAACAAACAATCATTTGGGGCTCCAACAATTGGTACAAACCCTGGAGGACCAGCCCAACCAGCAGCAGTTGGTACCCGGTTGTATCTTTTAACACTTTGCTGAGTGTCTGTTTTGCTTCATTTAGTAGGTCTGTAATAAGGTCATCTCTTGCTCTGAGGACTTTGAGCCTTGCTTGATTCATCAAATTAGACATCTGAATTTTCTTCTCATAGTATTCCATTATCTTCATACTTTGGGTTTGTACAAGATGGCAGTTCTCAATGTTGAACTCTTCCTCTGCCTTTGTATCTATTTTCTCTGCTGTCTCATTGGCTTTTTGTTCAATAAAAGCCATCATATGCTTAATCTGCTTTTGCATGTCAGCATCGCCGAGGGCCATGGTGAAAGCTGTGCTAGGCTGGAGGCCCACTGGCTCTAGCTTAGATTGGAAGGGGGCAGTGGAAGGAAGGGGAAAAGAAAATCCAGCCTGAAAGGACTTTTTTATATTATGCCTACTCCATATCTTTAAGGAAAAAATAAACAATAAAGCTATATGATTTCAGTGATTAGTCTCAACCGTCAAATTTTTAAAGAGAATTTTAGAATACTTTTCTACTTGTAATAATTTTGAATATATTTATATATTTATTATTTTTAGGGACTAAAGGGGTCTAAAAGGTAATGGAAGTCTAAGTTTTATTAACAATGGTTGTAGATGCTAGGTATTGTATTATTAAATTTACTTGAGAAAAATGAACGAAATTGCCAATTGCCATTCTAAAACCATGCTGGGCTTTTACCTAATATAACATGAGTATGCCAGTAATGTATAACCTGAAATCTGTCATGGAAAGCCCTGCATGGCAAAATAAAAAATGGCAGCCGAGACATTTTAGAGCTGAATTTGTCAGCCTTCAAAATAGTGTTTTGGAAGTAGACCAAAAGCCCCCAGCCCATTTATTTTCACGTTGTATTCTTGTTTCATCTGTCCCCTTATCTGGGTGCATAATCCATCCTGTACAGTGCAATGTCAATTCTGATGATTTGTTTTAAAGAAACAGTTGTGTCTTTTTGCAGTAGTGAAAAAAAAATCCTAAGTAGAATCAGGATAATGGTCTAATACCAATTTTTATTCACAATGTTTGACTTCTATCATCAAATCTATCATTTTATATTTTACCCTTGAAAATTGCTATCAAAGATAAAAAAGTAATTTATTAAAGTCTTCATTCTTTTCCTTTTAGAGGAAAAAAACAGAGGAAAAGAATTATTGAAACAAATCATCAGAGTTGACAGTAAACTGTGTAAGACAGAAGAAGCTATATGTAGCACTCTTCAAATATATTTTATTGCTAAATAAAAAGGATGCGATGCCCTGTTTTCATATGAAAAACAAAATTTCAACTTTTATTTTAAATGATGACTACTGGCATATGCAATTTCAGTGTAAGAATTTCAATTAAGAACCTTGACATACAAGGTTTAAACTGCCTGCAAAACATCGAAGAATTTAATAAATTAATATGAACACTGAAAAAAGTTATATATACACAGCAAGTTTATTTTATTCCCAAGCACAGAGAAATGATCAAACACAGACTGTGTCCCCAAGGGCATTTGAATTACAGTATCTTTGTCTTATAAATGCCCTTTGAGGAGCCACCATCCTTTAGGACATGTGGGGTTTACAATTTTTACTGGAAATAAAGCTTTATGTATTTTTTAAAATTTTAAAATTCAAGAAAAAATTTTTGTTTCTAACTCTAACACCAATAAAAAAGAGATTAAAAGAGCTCATACTAAAAAAAAGCATGGAGAGAATTTTACTCTAGTTTTCAATTGTATCAGTTTCCTAATGTAGCAAAATACTACAGACTGGATGGCTTAAAACAGAGAACAGTCTCACAGTTGTGGAGGCTAGAAAGTCTCAACTCAAGGTGTCTACAGAATTATGCTCCCCTGAAACTCTTAGGGGAGAAACTTTTTTGCTTCTTCCTGGCTTCTGGGGGAGGCCAGCAAGCCTTGGTGTTCCTTGGCTCATACCTGCAGCACTCCCAATCTCTGTGTCTGTCTTTACAAGATTCTCTTCCCTGTGTGTCAGTGTGTCTTCTCAAAAGGACACTAGTCATGGGGCACCTGGGTGGCTCAGTTGGTTAAGCATCTGCCTTTGGCTCAGGTCATGATCTCAGGGTTCTGGGAGGGAGCCCCTCATCAGGCTCTCTGCTCAGTGGGGAGTCTGCTTCTCCCTCTGAGCTCTCCCTCTCTCTCTCTCAAATAAATGGGTGAAATCTTTAAAAAGAAAAAAAGGACACCAGTCATATTGGATTAAGGGCCCATCTTACTTCATCAGGCTCTCTGTTCAGTGGGGAGTCTGCTTCTCCCTCTGAGCTCTCCCTCTCTCTCTCAAATAAATGGGTGAAATCTTTAAAAAGAAAAAAAGGACACCAGTCATATTGGATTAAGGGCCCATCTTACTTCAGTTTAACATCATCTTAACTAATTACGTCTACAAGGCTCCTATTTCCACATCAAGTCACATTCGGAGGTATTGGGGGTTAGGACTTCAGTATATCTTTTGAGGACACAATGCAACCCATAATAACATCCACTGACCTTTTTCTTCTTCAAAATTTTTTTCTAAAATTTTTGTATTGAAATAGATTCAGATAACCATAAACTTTCAATGATAGTACAGAGGATTCTCACATACCCTCATCTAGCTTCTACTAATGTAAACAACTTTCATAACCCTGATATAGTTATCAAAACTAAAACTAAAAACTTAACATTGGTAAAATTCTATTAACTAAGCTAGGGACCTTTATTTGTATTTCACTAATTTTCCCACTGATACCTGCTTTAAATATTTTTTGTTGTTCCAGGATCCAACCTAGGATATCAGGTTTCACTTATTAAACTTAGTTGCAGTTCCAATCTGTGAAAATGTTTTAGTATTTACTTGATTTTTATGAACTTCGCATAGAGACTTTCAAAGAATACTGGCTATTTTGTAGAATGTCCTTCATTCAGGTTTTTCTGATGTTTCTTCATAATTATACTACAATTTTGAATTTTGAGGAAGGATATCACAGTTGCAAAGTGCCCTGCTCATCACATAGTATCAGGGGGTACATGACACCAACATGGCTTATTCTTAGTGATACTACCCTGGATGATTTGGTTAAGGTGCTGTCTGACAGATTTCTTCACAGTAATGTCATTTCCCCCTTTCTGCGCTCTATTCTTTGGGAGCAAATCCTATGTCCAGTCCACACTGAAAGAAAGGAAAATTAAGTTTTATCTTCCGAAGGGAAGGCGAATATCAAAGAATTTGTGGACACAGGTTAAAACCAACACAGTAATTAGAGAATGGTTAGGGGTAGATACTTTGAGGCTGTGCAGATAACTTATTTCTCCTTAAAGTTCTGTCCATTAATTTTATCCATCCTCTGTGAAGCTTGCCCACAGCAATTATTACTGTCCCATCCAAAGGTGATTTTCTACTTTGCTCATACCATATTCTTTTGAAAAGCAACTAAAAAATAATAATTCTGGCACAGAATTAAAGTAATTCTATCTATTGAGATGGCTTAGGACTTAATAAAATGTATTCATAGTTTTCTTTGAAATAGCATCAGTTCTAAGAAATAAAGTCCCATCACCATGCTTTCTCCTGGAAGAGTCAGAGCATTAGAGTACTGAGTCATGCAAAGGTGCTTAATGGTTCCGAGAAAAGGTGCTTCACCCTCTCTGACAGGGCTCATTTGCATACACATGTTTAATCCCAGCAGGAGGTGTGCATTCAGGTGTCTCCCAGAGCGGAAATATAGACATTCTCAGGTAAAAGCAGTTCTTCATAAACTTTATAACCGCATTCCAAACTCCAGTTGTCAGTTTACAGCTTTCAGAATGACATCTTAAATCAGGAAAATGTCATGTGTGTACTGAAACTGGCCTAATCTTTTCTGTAAATTGCTGCCTATGGTTTTCAAAAACATAGTAAATTGCTGGCAACTGACATTGTGTCTCCCTGCACGATTAACTTCACTTCTGCACAGTTACTAAATCAGTTTTAAATTATTCATCGGATCACCCAGTGTCCAGGCTTTGATTGACAGCCACTGATTTTAGGGACTCATAATTCTAACTCATATTGAGGCAAAATTTGCCACCTGATTGTTTCCATTCTCTTCAAATGTAAAATTAAAACTATAAGCAGAAAGATGGCAGTGTAGGAAGATCCTGAACTCACTTCCTCCCAAGGACACACCAGATCTACAGTGACATATGGATTATTTTTTTCTGAAAAAGATCGGAAAACTAGAGTGACTGTTCTGCACAACAATGAATAAAAGTACCACATCAAGTTGGGTAGGAGAGGCAGAGACACAGTCTGGTGCAGCAACACACAATAGGGTGGAATCTCACCAAGACAGGTGTTTCTGCCAGAGGAGTGAGGGAATGGTGCCCCACACTGGACACCCTGGCTCCTGAAACCTGCACTAGAAAGGCTAGCCTACAGAACATCTGGCTTGGAAAACCAATGGGACTGCCATCAGGGGTCCCAAAGTGCTAGAGGAAACCAGGAGTTCCCTCTTGGAGGGCTCGTGTGCAATCACACTCGCCCCTAAGCCCAGTGAAACAATAGCAGTTTGAAAAATGTCTAGACTATATGTGGGGGAAGATTCAATTGTTGATCTGCGGGTATCAGCTGGAGGTGGGCGGGCATTAAGGTGCTCCCCAGAGGTAGAGGTGTTGGCAGATGCTATTGCTACACACTCCACATATCCTGCTAGCACAGGTGGGTGAGATTGGACATGGCACCCTCCCACCCCCATGCTGGAATGAGTGGGGGTAAGTGCTCGGGGCACTTGCTGAGGCAGGAGAATGTGGGTGGTTGTGGTGCTCCTTTGGCTTGGCAAGCCAAATAGCGGTGGCATTCTTCCACTCCCAGCCTGAAAGCAGTGCATGTGAACAGACAAGGCACTCTCTTAGTGCATTGCTGAAGCCACGGGCACATGCAGTTAAGACATTTTCCTACTGCCTTCCTGAGGACAGTGAGTAGCCTAACCCACTATACTCTCCAGTAGTCTTGCTAAAGCCAGCAGGTAAAAGAAATACACATAAATGGTACCCCTTCATCACCTGGCCCTGGTGGACAAGAGAGCTGGTGTTCTAGAGTTCCATGGGGCTTTAACAACTGGAAAGATAGTACTTGGCAGGCACCACTGCCAGGGCACTGCACAGATATAAATTTACTTAGCCTGGAGCTTCAGCCTAAGGGACACGCTTCAGGTTTCCCACACATGTAGAGGCTCAGGAGGCACTCCCAGGACAAAGAAGCAGGGAGACACCATCCCTGACCTCACTATAGCTCAATGGGACTTCCCATAAAGGACCTTATGCACTTGTCTGGAGCCCTGATTTTTGCAAATGTCACCTAGAAGACACCTCCAAGTCTCCTGGTCTGCAGGTCAGCAGGTTTACAACCGGGGGCCCATGACACTGTATATATTTGCATACTTTAAAAGCTGCTGCTTGAGGGTCTGGCTTCCAATCAGCCTGAAATTAGATGTTAAATGAAATTCTGTCCCTAGGATCACTGACAAGCCTTGGCACACCCTCAACAACCCAACATATAAAAAAATAAATCCTGTAGTTTAGACAATCACAAAAGTTCATGAGACAACCAAGATCCAGGGCAAGGTTGAATGAATCACCAACACAAGGCTACTCCTTCAAGTCTAAGAGAGGTAGCTGTTCTGCCTCATACACAGAAACAACACAGAGCCAAGCCAAATGAAGAAAGACAGAAATATGTCTAAAAGAAAGAACAAGACAAAACCTCAGAAAAACACCTTAATGATATGGACACAAGTATCTACATGATAAAGAATTCAAAGTAATGGTCATAAAGATGCTCACCAAATGTGGTAGAATGGATGAACACAGAGAGATACTTAACAAGAAGATAGAACACATAAGAAAGTACTAAACAGAAGCCACAGAGCTGAAGAATATGATAACTTACCTAAAAAATACACTAGAGGAGTGCAACAAAAGACTAGATGATAGCAGAGTGGATCAGCCACCTGGGAGAGAGGGCACTGGAACTCATGCAGACAGAACAGTGAAAAGGAAGAATTTTAAAAAATGAAGTTAACCAAGGGACCTCTAGAACAACATCAAGCATAAGAATGTTGGCATTATAGGGGTCACAGAAGGAGAAGAGAGAGAGAAAAGGGGAAAGAGCAATTATTTGAAGGAATAATGGCTGAAAATTTCCCTAATTTAGGGAAGGAAACAGACACCCAGGCCCAGGAAGTCCAGAGAGTTTCAAATAAGATGAAACCAAATAAGAGAACCACATCAAGACACATATAACGTCAAAAGTTAAGAGAGAATCTTAAAAGCAGCAAGAGAAAAACAAGTAATTACATACAAGGAAATCCCACATGGCTATCAGTAGATTTCTCAGCAGAAACTTTGCAAGCCAGATGGGAATGGCATGACATAATCAAAGAGCTGAAAGGAAAAAATTTCACCTTAAGAATACTCTTCCCAGCAAGGTTATCATTCAGATTTGAAGAAGATAAGCAAAAGAGTTTCCCAGACAAGCAAAAACTAACACTTTCACATTTTATTATTGTTATTGCTTCTGCTGTTGCTGTTGTTGCTGTTGTTATTTATTAATTTGCCTACATTTCCCATTATATTGGAAATTTCATGAGAATAGAAGCTGACCATCTAGTATATTCTTATGTTCCTGTTGCCATGCTTATAACCTCTAAATTAAAATTTGTGTGTATTTGTTTTGTTAGATTGAGTTGTGTACTACAGAAAAGCTCCAAAACAATGGCTTAAGAGATATTTTCTCATGTAAAAGAAATCCAATATTAGACAGTCTAGAGATGATATAATAGCTTCACAAAGATATAAGGTCCCAGGCTGTCCTTCTATCTTTCTATTCTCTTAACCCAATCAATAACTTATCTCCTCAAGGTTATCTTATGGTCCAAGCAGTTCAGGCTCCAGCCAATCTGTTTCCCCATCTTTCCCTATATAATTAGTTTGATTTCCCTATCATTCTGCATAACCAGCATTCTCAGCCTTGCTCTTTTGGAGTGAAGGATCTGGAACTCTTGTGGGCATCCCGTGACTGCCACACCAGTAAATCACACATCAAATGCACAGCTACTCTACTGCTTCTCTTGTTCAAGGCCACTCCAAAGCCTTTACTCATAATTTCATGCATCAATAATAAACCTTCTCTGCATGAAATTTTTTAGACCTGCCTAAAAGAAAAATGTGATTTTTGTCAAGTGAGTTGCAGAGGCAAATTTGTATAGCTAAATCAATGACTTTTTTTCTTTATAATTTCCCAGAAGGTAGTGCTGCATAATCATACTGTAAGCTCTATTCCTGCTAGGCTCTTCAGCTAAATGTCCATCAGTTATTTAATCTGTGGTAGTATTCTTTGTTATTGTACAAAACTACTTGAAGGCATAAATTGCTATTCTGTTAAGGAAAACAACAAGAGACATGTAAATAAACATGCTTATCAGGCTCTCTTCTATAATCTTTGGAACCATTGTGAATGTCACCCAAAGTTCTTTATTTGGATTTTCCTCTTAATTGAAGTTTCTCAACCATGAGCTTGTATCCATTAAATACATGAATTAACATCACAGCAAGAGAATCCACAATCTTAATGGCAATTACTAGTGTTCTATTTGTTCTACACACTGTTATTGTAGAATGACCTTATGTTCAATTTGCTCCATCAAGCCTTCCACTCATACTGCTTGAATTTCCTTTAAAAAAGCAGAGCAACACATTGTACTAGATTGTTATTAAAGCTGTTTTCTCTGGAGCACAATATTGCTTTCATTAACCCCTAGCAGCCACAGTCTACTCTCAATGTTGTATTTTTGGCAAACTGTAGCCTAGCTCTCATACACTGAAACAATTAAAGATTTATTGAGAAAGAAATGTTGCTTTTACTGATGTAGGTGAGTGAAGTGGATACATTTGGAGATCATCACAGGAGCAGAGCCCCAGTAATATCAGGGAAGCTGAGTGAGAGCAGGATCCCTCCCAATCTCCCTCCAGCTTTAGTCTGGCTAAGATGAGTGCCACTGCTCTATTCTGTCCCCTGCCCAGGTGGCAGAGTCTGGGGAAGGAAGTATGGGGAGGGAAGGAAACCCTCAAGCCACAAGCCACACGTGGTTTTTTTGGTCAGGGGAGGAGACATGAGAGCATGTTTTAACAATGAAAGTTTTAACAGCTAAAGTTGGTGCAGAATCTATGTCTGGTGGATTAAGGAACTGGAAAGGGGAATTTGACACAGAAGCATTAGGGAGGGAGTTATTGGAGGAAATATAATCATTTCATGCTTTTAGTTCCGAATTGACACTATAAAACAATTACACAGATAAAAAAATCCACTTCTTTTTTAAGATTTGTTTTATTTATTTTAGAGAGAGATAGAGCACAAGTAGGAGGAGCAGAGGGAGAGGGAGAGAGAATCTCAAGCAGACTCCACGCCAAGTACAGAGCCCAATACTGGGCTTGATCTCACAACCCTGAGATCCCAACCTGAGCTGAAACCAAGAGTCGGCCACTCAACCAACTGTGCACCTAAGTGCCCCCAAACATTTACTTTTATTTAAAAAGTTGTTCATTCTCATATGTTAATTTGGAAAGAGAATATAGTATAAAATAAAAATGGCACAGACAATATAGTTTGCTGTTTTCAATTATATTTGCATAGACCTGTTCAATACAGTGACTCTAACATAGAGCAATAAATGCTGCTACTGTGTATAGAAAATGAACTCAACTGCTTAGAAAAGAAAAACAACAACCCGCTTGCAACCACTAAAGAGAGGCATATCGCTCATTAACAGCAATTCGTGAAACCTAGGCTCCAGTGATTACTTCAAAGTTTGGACTGATTCTGTTTGTCATTAGACTGTATATCCTAGCAGTAAATTACATTTCTTGGTTGTCTCCTGAGAAAACATTCCCCCAAATCTCTGTATTTGCATTAAACATAATGCTAAGATACAACACAGATTTCAACTTGCATATAGCTTTTCTTTATATGTTACAGAGGGAAAAAAGTAGGTCACCATATCAGGAAATATTAGAACTTTATTTTTCAGAAATTATGTTCACTTAGATTGATAAGGTCTTTTGAACAAGAAACATAACTATGTACATTTAAGCTGATTTCTCCCATTTTCTTTAATGTAATTGCATCCCTTAATTTTGCTTGCATGTTACCCTCATCACTACTTTTCTGTCACTCCACTCTCCCATCTATGTCCGAGAATAAAAATAGAAGAGCAGGATATATACAATAGTTTATTATCAGACTTACATAACAAAAAATTCTGGTGACCAAAAAGTGTTTATGCATTAAAAAATGCCTACCTGACATTAATTAGAATAGTAAGAAAGACATGATTTTTGTAGCTCAAAAGAAGGCATAGAATTTGCTTGATTTCTAGTTTCTATAAATGCTTCTGGATAATTTCCTAGAGTAATTATTCTTGAATGCAGGTATTAGCAGTTTTTAAAATTTCACAGATATCATATTTCAAGATTTCTTTTGAGAGTTGCCCAGGTAGAAAGAAATCACTCATAGGGAAAGTCAAGAGTAAGTAGTAACTAGTAATATATCTATTTTGTTAATTTAAAATTAAATTAATTGTAATAAATTGATTAAATAAATTGTATCTATTTGAATAAAAATGAAATATACAAAGCACAGTTGCCTAAGTTTAGTCAACTGAAAATAAAAAAGAACTGATAAGGTATAAACATATTTAGAAAGTTTATTAAGTATGATAGATGGATTGGAGGACACCGGAATTTGGGTTTCCTATGTTTAGAATTCTTACTTGGCTTTTTAAAATATTTCCAATTTAAAATACCATGCCCAACAGAAGAACCACAAACCCTGAAATTTAGAAATTGAATCTTAAATTGGTATATCCAAACCAGTCACATTTAAAGTAATTATTGATACAAATGGCCTAATACTACCCTGTTTGTAATCGCTTTCTATTCATTGAATTTGTTTTTTGTTCCTTTTTCTCTCATTTCTATCTTTCATGTTTTTTTTAATTTTTATTATTTTTAAAGATTTTATTTATTTATCTGAGAGACAGAGAGAGAGAGAGAGAGAGAACAAGCAGGAGGAGGGGCAGAGGGAGAGGGAGAAACGACTTCCTGCTGAGCAGGGAGCCCAATGTGGGGTTCGATCCCAGGATCCTGGGACCATGACCTGAGCCAAAGGCAGATGCTTAACCGACTGAGCCACCGAGGCGCCCCTGCCTTTCATGGTTTTAACTGAGCAATTTTAAGATTCCATTTTATCTTCTCTAAGCATATCAATTAGACTTATTTTTAAAATGTTATTGGTTTCCCTAGTTTAAAACATACTTTTTTAAAAAAAAGATTGTATTTATTTATTTAAGAGACAGACACAGAGAGAGAGACGGAGTACTAGAGGGGGAGGGGCTGGGGGGAGAAGGAAAGAGAAGCAGACTCCCTTCTGAGCAATAAGCCTGACACTGGGCTCCATCCCAGGACCCTGAGATCATGACCTGAGTTGAAATCAAGAGCTGGACGCTTAACTGACTGAGCCACCCAGGCATCCCTAAAATATATATTTTTAATTAATCTAAGTCCACCTTCAAATACCACTATACCTTAACACATAGTGCAGTTACTTCATAACAGAATATTTCCAATTTCTCCCTCCTATCCCTTGTGGAATTGTCGATATTTATTTTACTTTCCCATATACCAATTATGTTACTATTACTGTTTATAAACAGTTATATATCAATTAAGAATAAGAAAAATAAAAGTTTTTTTATCTTATTATTTCTCTTTATGTAGTACTTTCCTTTCTTTATGTAAATCCAAGTTTTTGACCTGTATAATTTTCCTCCTGCCTGCAGAACTTTTAATGTTTCTTGGAGGGTGTGTTTATTATCAATGATTTTCCTCAGTTTTTGTTTATCTGACAAAGTATTTGTCTTTTATTTTCCAAAGTAATTTTGCTGCATATAGAATTCCAGGTTGAAAAAAAGGGGAAAAAAGAAAAAAGAATTCAAGGTTGATGCTTTCTCCTTCAACACTTTATATATTTCACTTCACTCTCTTTTGCTTGCATGCAGAAGATGAGAAGTCCTTGTTTTCTACAAGTAGCACTGTGTTCTTTTTTTCCCCCCGCTTTCCCTGGCTTCTTTCAAGATCAACTTTAATTTTCTGCAGTTTGAATGGTAAAATAACTAAATATTTGTGTGTGGTCTTTTTGTTTCTGCTTTTTAAATTTATCCTGTTGGTAACATCTGAGTTTCCTGGGTCTGCGGTTTGGTGTCTACCTTTAATTTTGGAAAGTTCTTGCTTGGCCTTTGGTACTTCAAATATTTCCTCTGCTCCACTTTCCCCTCCACTTCTGATTTTCCAACTACATGTAGGTATATATACTTTGGGATATTGTCTCACAGTTCTTGGATGTTCTATTTTTTTTTTAATTTTATTTCCTTTTCTCTTTGCATTTCAGTGTAGGAAGTTTCTATTGACCTATCTCCACACTCCTGGATCATTTTCTCAGCTATTTCAAGTTTCTTGATGAACTCATTGAAGGCATTTTTTCATTTCTGTTACAGAATTTCTTTCTCCAGCATTTCCTTTTCATTCTTTCTTTGAGTTTCATCTTTCTATCTACTTTACCCATCTATTCTTGTATGCTACTTTTACTATTATAGCCTTTAACATATTAACCATGGTTATTTTATTTTTTAAAAATTTATTTATTTATTTTAGAGAGAGAGTGTGTGAGGGGGGAGAATCTCAAGGAGACTCCCTGCTGAGCTCAGGGCCTGCTACAGGGCTGGATCCCAGGACCCTGAAATCATGACCTGAGCTGAAATCAAGAGTTGGATGCTTAACTGACTGAGCCACACAGGCGCCCCAGGCTTGGTTCTTTTAAATTCTCTGTTCGATGGTTCCCACATCTATGTTATATCTGAGTCTACCTCTGATGATTGCCAAGTCTCTTCAGAGAGTAGTTTCTCTGTCTGTTGCATGCCTTGTGATTTTTTTTTTTTAAACTGGACACAACGTTATCACATAATAAGAATTGAGGTAAATAGACCTTTCATGGGAGAATTTCTATCAATCTGGCTAGGATTAAGCCGTGTTTAACATTTGTTGTAGTTATAGTTAGCAGAGGCTTTTGAACTCCTTTAGTGTCTTTGTCTCCTCTCTTGACTTTGGCCCCTTCTTTGTAATCCATCTCTGAGAGTCTGTGTCTTGCAGTTCTTTTAGCTATAATCCTCTGTTATTATACTAGAAAGCTATTGCTATGGTGTAAGGTGTTGGGGAGGGGAAGTGTTTATAATATTCCTATTACATCTAAGTCGTTCAGTGAGACTATCTCAGGACTGTGACCTCACAGTATTTCTGCTATTTTTACCCCCTCCCCGCTCCCTGACACCACGTCCTCCTATTGCCTCCTCCCGTCCCTGGTTCCCAATCTTTCCTTGAAGTCCTGACCTCTGCTGACTGTTTCTTCCTTCTGGAGGGGGACAGAGTCGGGGGGAATCCTCTTCTCCAAGTTGGAGTAAGGCTCTGGCAAAGTCTTTTCCTCCGGGGTGGACTTCCTTAATATTGAAAACGCTCTGGGCATATCTCATAGTGGCTCTTCTTCCTTATCCCCACCCTCTGAGGAAGTCCTAAGGGGTCATTCTCAAATCTTCACGTGAAGACCTAGTGGGTTTCCTGGAGGAAAAGTCCTTGGAAGTGTGGGAGCCCCCTAAAACTGTGGCTCCACCATTTAAGTGTTCCTATGAGCTTATGGTGCCTGCAGCTTCAGCTCCAAGTAGTCAGATCTCGGTTCTCTCTCTGAATGAGCCTGAAACCTCAGTTTTCTGATGAGTCCAATAAAAATCTTGATTTACAGTTTGTCCAGCTTTTCGTGTACATTTGCAAGTGAACTGCAAAGTCTTCCCAACCTATTGTTAACTTTCTATTTACACGACCCAATTTTTTCAAACCTCCAGAGCTAGGAGCCCGCGTCATTTTTACAGCTTATGGTCTTTTAAAAGTAAGTTGTACCAGGAAAACCTTCACTTTGAAGGCAAAATGAGAGGTATGACATCTAACTTAACCAAACTGGGAACTACACATTAAAAAAAAAAAAAGTAAGTGACAAAAAGCACAGGGAACATAAATTAAATTTTGTGACTATGATGAGTCTCTGAGAATAATGACTGTAATTATGAATAGGCACTGCCTACAATTCACAATTCTAATAATGGGTAGAGTACAAAATAACTTAAAGAAATAAATATAATAAAACAAATATAATATTCTTTTTAATTTTTAAAACAAATATAATATTCTTTATAATTTTACATCACTTAAAATTTATTATCACAATGGCTAGAACACTTATAGAATCCATGTGCCTACATAGTGAAAATTAAGGAAAGCAAGAACTCATGGACTTTTCTGATAAAGTAAAATAAATCAGAGAACTATTGTACTTAATGCAGTGGCAGTTTTCCAAGGAAATTATCATTTTCAGTCATCCAAGCTATAATTAAGTTCTTGGGGGCACAGTCCCTTTATCTGAATCTAAAAGTGGCTGGTGAGCCCTAAGATTTCAATCTGGGGCTAACCAGTTAAGTTAAAGATAACCAATGCTCTCTAATATTTAAGGTTTTCTCTAACACAAAAAGAGTCATTAATAAAAACTAATTTATGATGTCAAAAGATTTACAGGTTGCTGGGTTGGTTTGACTAGAAGCCTTTCCTTCATTATGGAAATTTGTGTTAATTTATTCATCCTAAACCTATTCGTTAAAATTCCATGGCCTCTTTTAGTTAATATTTTTTACCATATGATCCACAGAAAGCATATTTTCCACTTCTATAAAAATGACCAAAACAAAACAAAACCCAAAAAATCCAGCTTTATTTACTTAAGTCCAAATATCTGTTTTTATTTTTTTTTTAATTTTTTTATTGTTATGTTAATCACCATATATTACATCATTAGTTTTTGATGCAGTGTTCCATGATTCATTGTTTGTTCATAACACCCAGTGCTCCATGCAGAACGTGCCCTCCTCAATACCCATCACCAGGCTAACCCATTCCCCCACCCCCCTACCCTCTAGAACCCTCAGTTTGTTTTTCAGAGTCCATCATCTCTCATGGTTCGTCTCCCCCTCTGACATACTCCCCTTTTCTTCCTCTCCTGTTATCTTCTTCTTTTCCTTTTTTCTTATAATATGTTGCGTTATTTGTTTCAGAAGTACAGATCTGTGATTCAACAGTCTTGCACAATTCACAGCGCTCACCATAGCACATACCCTCCCCAATGTCTATCACCCAGCCATCCCATCCCTCCCACCCCCAACCACTCCAGTAACACTCAGTTTGTTTCCTGAGATTAAGAATTCCTCATATCAGTGAGGTCATGTGATACATGTCTTTCTCTGATTGACTTATTTCACTCAGCATAACACCCTCCAGTTCCATCCACGTCGTTGCAAATGGCAAGATCTCATTCCTTTTGATGGCTGCATAATATTCCATTGTGTATATATACCACCTCTTCTTTATCCATTCATCTGTCGATGGGCATCTTGGCTCTTTCCACAGTTTGGCTATTGTGGACATTGCTGCTATAAACATTGGGGTACACGTACCCCTTCGGGTCCCTACATTTGTATCTTTGTGGTAAATACCCAGTAGTGCAATTGCTGGATCGAACGGTAGCTCTAATTTCAACTGTTTGAGGAACCTCCATACTGTTTTCCAGAGGGGTTGCACCAGCTTGCATTCCCACCAACAGTGTAGGAGGGTTCCCCTTTCTCCACATCCCCGCCAACATCTGTCGTTCCCTGACTTGTTAATTTTAGCCATTCTGACGGGTGTGAGGTGGTATCTCATTGAGGTTTTGATTTGGATTTCCCTGATGCCGAGTGATGTTGAGCACTTTTTCATGTGCCTGTTGGCCATTTGGATGTCTTCTTTGGAGAAATGTCTGTTCATGTCTTCTGCCCATTTCTTGATTGGATTATTTGTTCTTTGGGTGTTGAGTTTGATAAGTTCTTTATAGATTTTGGATACTAGCCCTTTATCTGATATGTCGTTTGCAAATATTTTCTCCCATTCTGTCGGTTGTCTTTTGGTTTTGTGGACTGTTTCTTTTGCTGTGCAAAAGCTTTTTATCTTGATGAAATCCCAATAGTTCATTTTTGCCCTGGCTTCCC
>NW_027397067.1:13886468-14417471 GCF_003265705.2 Callorhinus ursinus
GCGGAGGCCCCTCCCCCGCCGTCTATCCTCCCGAATATCGCCTCGGATTCACTTCTCCGCACGTCCTACCTTCCAGAAAGTGGTCACTTTTCTGTTCAGAGAGTTGTTGCTACTCTCTTCTTTGGTCTCCTGTTGAGTTCGTAGGTGTTCAGAATGGTTTGATCCCTATTCAGCTGAATTCCTGAGACCAGACGAAATCTAGGTCTCCTACTCCTCCGCCATCTTGCTCCGCCCCCCCAAATATCTGTTTTTAGAACTTGATTTCTATCTGGACTGTGGAAATGCTGTCATTGACTATCTCCAGTCCTGACAATTTATTAGTATAATGTATTTTGATATCACGGGTGTCCTCATAAGAATTTGCATAATGGTATTATAACAGGAGAATCCTCAGAAAACACAAACAAGTGAGCATTCAGGATAAAGTCATAGTTTCAGGCCAGTAAAACACTTTAAAAATTAATATAACTTTACAGACAAGTACTGAAAGTAGAAACTTTGAAGTTGAAAGGTCTTAGTGGACCTTATAAACGGCATACTTTTCTGAGCACACCCTGTCTCTTTCTTCCCAGAAGATTCAAACTTATTGACATTTTGACTATTGACCTGTTTTGTATATATGCCTTTCATCCCCACATTTTTCTTCTTTCTCCTTTTATTTTTTTGTCTTGTGTACAGTGTGAACTTTCCTTTGATGCATGTGGACTGTTTTTATTTATTTTTTTATTATTTTTTAAAAGATTTTATTTATCCGGGCTCCCTGTCCACGGGAAGCCTGCTTCTCCCTCTCCCACGCCCCCCCCGCTTGTGTTCCTGCTCTCGCTGTCTGTCAAATAAATAAATAAATAAAATCTTAAAAAAAAAAAAGATTGTATTTATTTGAGACAGAGAGAATGAGAGAGAGAGAGCATGGGGGGGATCAGGGGGGAGAAGCAGACTCCCTGCTGAGCAGGAAGCCCGATGTGGGGCTCAATCCTGGGACTCCAGGATCATGACCTGAGCTGAAGGTAGTCGCTTAACCAACTGAGCCACCCAGGCGCCCGTGGAATGTTTTTATTATCTATTTTGATTTGGACGTAGGTAATCTCTCTGAAGTAAGTTTATCATGCTGTTTATTGTAGTTTATCATCTATTAGTTTGAAAAAAGCACACTTAAAAATTATTATAGCACACATTATTGGTAATGTAGTAATTGAACTAATATGATAAAGAAAATGCTGATCTAAACAATAAATAATGATGTTGGAAATATGTAAATATAATAAAACTTCAAAACAGCAGTCCCATGTTTTAGTTTTTTCATGCTGAAGTGGGACTTGCCTCCCAGGCATCTTCATGCATTTTTTTTTAAAGATTTTATTTATTTATTTGACAGAGAGAGACACAGCGAGGGAGGGGGTGTGCGAGAGGGAGAAGCAGGCTTCCCTCAGAGCAGGAAGCCCAATATGGGGCTCAATCCCAGGACCCTGGGATCATGACCTGAGCCGAAGGTAGACACTTAACGCCTGAACCACCCAGGCGCCCCCATGCAAATTTTTTTTTTAAAGATTTTATTTGAGAGAGAGAGGGAGAGAGAGAGAGAGAGCACAAGTACGAGGGGGTGGGGGTAAGGAGGGGCAGAGGGAGAGGGGAGAGCAGGCTTCCCACGGAGCAGAGAGCCCAACGTGGGGCTCCATCCCAGGACCTGAGATAATGACCTGAGCTGAAGGCAGATGCTTCACCGACTGAGCCACTCAGGTGCCCTATTCATGCACATTTTTCAGTGAATTCATATCAGCATGACCATGGCTCCAAATGGGTAAGTGATACATTGTTTTACACATTCTTGTTATTAAAGCAGGAAAAGGAATTGAATAAGAATGTCAACACAACAATATGGATGGCAAATTGCTGTCACTGTTGGAATAAATTATGAAAAGTATGTGTATTACATAGGATGGCATCTCTGCATGTTTAGGTAGAAGATTTATTTACAAACAACTGGGCATTTTTACTGTGGTGATTCATATTTCTAATTCTTGATCAGATAGAGAGTAGCCCAGACGCACCCTTATATGTCAGTCTATCTAGCACAAACATCAGTAGAGCACATGATTTTCATGATTCCTGTGGAAGCAGTATGGATTGCCATGCAAATATAAGAGCAGCTTGTGTTGAATTTTTATTTAAGTGATTTAAATATTTTCTTGTATACAACATAATTTGTCATTGTAAAGAAGAATCTAAATGGTATAATTAAATAAAAAGCTGTGTATCTATTTTTAAACTTCTAGTTTCCAATTACAGTTGTCAAATATATGCTGTTGTTCTAAGTCACTCCTGAAGCTTTCTAGGTACCGTGAAGAGCCTCTGCTGGCCCTCGTGGTTTACATCTTAGCAAATCTGCCTCAGCCAGCACAGATGCTTAGAGAATCCGTCTAACAAAGACTCCAGTGAGACCTTTTTGTATGAAGGGCATTTGATTCAGTGAAGCAGCAAGAAACCCCCAGAGGATTTCCTCTAGAACCCCTGAGAGGTGGTTTCTGTTAGTTCTACATTATAATCACGGTACAGTTATAACCTGTCACTACTTCTCGCACCAGTGAATGTGTTAGTGAACCAAACAGTGAATTTCCCATCCTAAGTTCAATATCTCTAAGCTAATATTTCCTTTTAATAATGTGTTGTTATTTAATAATTGCCCAGCTGTCTTCTATCACATGCAGATTAGAAAATAATTTCAGGTTTTATGAATAAAATGATTATATCCATTAAGTTTTGTGTTGTATTTCAAAACATTTTGCATCTTGTAATTTGAATTTACTTCTACATAACAGAGATTTGAGATAGATCGGCAAATTAGACTAGAGAAGGTGTGTCCTATAGAATTGGCAACATATAACCTGTTTCTCTACTGTTGCTAAATTCTTCAGTATCACCTCCAGTTTCTCCCTCTTCCACCCACTTCTGTTCTGTCAGAACCACACACACAGGAGTGCTGTGCATAGCAGACACTTATTGAAGACTTGTGATAAAAAAATAAATGACAGAAGAGCACACTGTAAGAACTTGACTTGAGCATTAGATTCAGTGAGCCTTGACCATCTCCTTCACAGGAAGTTTATCACTGGCCATTTTTCCCCCAAAAGATCCCATGTGTCACCATTGTAATTGCTGCCCCCCCCCCCGGCCATTTGGTTCTCTCCTCCTTACCATCCTACAGCTCCCCTCTCTTTCCTCAGGTACTGCCACGTATATTTCCAACATTTCAACAACCCAAATACCTGATCTTGCTCCATTCTGTAGGACACAGTGGGAAAGTATCTCCAGTTGGAAAGCCAGGGTGATCTATCTTACATATCACATTGTGTATTTTTCTTCTTTCAAGATTCACATTCCTGAGCTGCCTGATGTTCAATGCCTGAAAACAGTTATTATATATATATTTTTTTTTCCAGTTGTGCTGTGATTTTCATCAAAAGGACAATTCCAGAACTGGTTAACAAGTCATAGCCAGAAGTGTCCATCTATACTGTAAGCTTTTCAATTCTGGTGATCATATTGTAGGTAAAATTTATATACTTTTTTTCATTTTACAAAATGCAAACATTTCTCATATTGTTATAAACTCCAAATGTTTTTAAACATTTTGTAATAATCAAGTAGATAAATAATTTTCTTAACTATTTCACTATTTTTCACCAGTTATGTTGCTTCCAAATTTACTATTATAATGATTTCTTATCTTTGCTACTTTGGTAGTAACAAAAAGGTATTTTTAAAAATTTAAATTCTTTGAAATTTATTGAAAATGATTTTAGGACACTTATCTTGATATAGATATCAGGTATACAATATAGTGTATACCTGAAACTAACTATATTGCAATTAAATTTTTAAAAAAGAAAATATTTTTATGGGCCAGCATATAGTTTATCTTGGTAAATATGCTATGCACACTTGCAAAAATATGTAATCTTCAATTGTTGCATGCATTGCTCTATAAATATCAATTAAGTCTTGACAGTGGCATAATATTGCTCAGATCATCTTTGTCTTTACTGATTTGTGTGTGTGTCTAATTCTATCAATTACTGAAAGAGATGTGTTATAATTTTTAACAATGTTTGTAGAATTGTTTCTTCTGTCAGTCTTTGCCACATGATTTTAAAGCTCTGTTATCAGGTGAATATAGGTTCCTGAATGTTTTGTGTTCCTGACTCTTTTATCAGTATTCAATTTCCATGTTATAGCTGATAATTCTTTTGCTCTAAGTCTGTGTTACCTGATACTGACATAACTAATATCAACACAATTGATTTGCTTTCTAATACGTACTGTTTGCATGTGGGGCTGGGAGTTTCTTTGCTTATGTGTATGGTTGACTATCTTCCCATATACTAAATAAACAGCTCATTTTTTAATATCTGCTAATTGTTTGTATATTTTTAACAGTTTACCTTTAGGTAATATAAGGTTTTGTTTGGTTCTGCTTAACTCCTCTACAGTTTAATTTTGCAATTGTATGAACAATATTTACTTAGCAGTCTTCCCATTGGTTTGTCACACTTTTTAAAATGACATGGTAAGTTTTTTAGGGCCTTTTCCTAAGATATCTACTTGGTTTCATTGTTTGTTATACATTATGCCATCAGTACTATGTTAACTAATTTAGTTTTGTAAGTACTTTAATATATCATAGATTTTATCTATGTATCTTCTGTTAAACTCTCTATAATGTTTTCTATATTCTTACCCAAATAATCTTTACAATATCACCAATAGTGTTCTAAAAATACATAGAAATATCTGTGCTCTAATATGTCTCATTCCACATGTTCTTTTTTTGGATGTGATGTTGACACTCCTCACAAGAGCTGAATTCTGTGTTCCTTCCTCCTATGTGTGGCGATGCTAGGACTAGGTGAAAGCAACACTATATAACACCTGAGGCCAAATTTAAAAGCCAATAAAACTTCTTCCTAGAACTTCTTTCTCTCTCTCAGCGCAGACACACCTTGGAATCTCTAAGCCCACAGTTTGAGAGATTATATGGTGAGATAATATAGAGAATGGGAGAGATGCCCAAGGTGCCCCAGCTGCTGGTCTTCTCATCCCACGTGCCACATGTGTAAGTCACAAGTGATCCCAGCCCCAGCGCTCCAAGCGTCCCTAGCCTGCACACAGTAGAACAAACTATTCCTATTGAGCCTTGCTCAGGATGCAGATTGAAAGGAAATAAGTATTGTTATTTTAAGCAACTAAGCTTTGTTTTTTGTTTTGTTTTGTTTTTCTTTTTTGTAGCCATAATACCTCAAAAAATATGGAGATATGTTTTGTGTTCGTTGTATTTAACTTCTACAGTAATTAGGAAATGATTGACAGAAAGTTGTTCCATAGAACTCCAGGAAAGGATTTGAACGACTTTGTCAAACACCCATGAGGTATCATATAACATGAGAACTAAACCAAAGTCACCGTCCACTCAGTAGCCATCCCCCCTTTCCTTTCTTACTAAGAGTACTTTGATTTTTTCAGATATCCACCCTCTGCTATGTGCCCTTGTTCTACATAAAATGCATACCCCTGACAAACCTCTGCAGATTCAGGGCATGAGTCTGTCTTTGTTTTCAAGGTAATCATGGTTATTATATTCCCCTTGCCTGGCTTAGGGATGTGGATATGATCCAAATCTAGCCAATGAAACATAATAAATTGGCACAGGGAGTATTTTAGGGAAGTTTCCTTAGCTCTTAAAGAGTGGGTAATTGACCAAGATGGCAACATAGGAGACTCCTCACCTCCCCTCTTCTCATGGACACACTTATTGCATGGCTACACATGGAACAACTCCCTAGAAGCAACCTAATTGTCAGCTGATAGACGAATGGATAAATAAAATGTAGTACACACACACACACAAACGGAATCTTATTCACCCTTAAAAAATAAGGAAATTCTGTCATTTCTGACAGAAGATGATGAAACAGAGATGAAACTGAAATAAACCAGACAAAGACAAATACTGCATAGTATCACTTATATGTGGAATCTTAAAAACAGAGAGAGAGGGAAAAAAAAGAAAGAAAGAAAAGAAAAGAAAAGAAAAAAGAAGGAAGGGAGGGAGGAAGAAAGAAGCTGAAGTCATAGAAAACAGTGCAAGACTGGTTGCCAGGCTAGGAGTGGGGGAAACAGGGAGAGGCTGGTCTAAAAAAGTACAAACTTTCAGTTATAAGATGAATAAGGTCTGGGTGCCTGGTGGCTCAGTCGGCTGAGCAACTGACTCTTGGTTTCAGCTTTTCTAATGGTCTCCAAGTCGTGGGATTGAGCCCCGCAACAGGCTCTGTGCTCAGAGGGAAGTCTGCTTGAATTTCCCTCTCCTTCTGCCCCTTCCCCTCTGCTCCTCCCCACACTCACCCTCTCTCTCCAAAAAAAAAAAAAAAAAGATGAATAAGGTCTAAGGATCTAAAGTATAACATGGTGACTATAGTTGATAATATATATTGTGTAACTGAAATTTGCTAAGATAAATGCTCTCACCAAAAAAATCAAGCAAAATGAAGTGATAGAATCCTTTCACAATGTATATTTATATCAAAGTATCATGTTGTGCAACTTAAATATCTTACTATTTCATTTGTTAATATTACCTCAGTAAAGCTGGAAAAATAGAAAGTTCATTATTTTTTCCTGCTACTTGACATCAACGTGGGGGAAGATGTGATGGCTGGAGCTACTAAGCCACTTTGAGATAATGAGGAAAACAGCCGGTTAAGGGTGACAGAGCAGGAAGACAGAAAGAATCTGTGTCCTTAATAATGTTTATTGTATCTCTGAATTGAACAATCCTGAAACCACCAGCATCCAGATTACTTATTAAACAAAATGATTAATTATACAGTTTGAGCAGATAAGTTAATTGGGATTTTCTGTTGTTCACTGTTAAAAGCATCCTAACTGATAGAGGTAGGTTACTTCATGTTTCCCCCAAGTCCATTGTATACCATCCTGCTTAGTCTTAGGATGAAAACAAGTTCAAAGTACCCTTGCATTCCCAGTGTCCATTCCAATGCCTAACACCCAGTAGGTCAATAGTTTGTGGAATAATTACTTCACTCTACCTCCTTCTCCCACTTCAAGGTGATCTCATAGCATCTCCTATTAATATGTCTATGATGCAGTATAGCATGCTGGTAAAAAATATGGTCTTGAGTGTCGGGCAGACTGCATTTGAATCTCATTTTTGATCTTTTCTAGCAGGAAAGCTTGATATGTGTATTACTTTTTGATGATTTTAGACTCTGCGTTAAGCAGTGCCCAGACTCAAACAATTCTGATTTCAACGGAACGTATTATTCACAAAACAGGAAGTCTAGCAGTAAGATGATTGGTTAGTTCAGCAGCTCAGTGATCTAGGTTTTTCTGTTGTTTCCACTCTCTGTCTTCAGCAGAGCTTTCCCTGTGGCAGGCACTGTTCTAGGTACTCAGGATATATTAGTGAAACGGACATAAAACCCCTGCTCTTGTGGAACTTGCACTGTTGCCAGGAGTGAAGCTATATATAATGAATATAATAATAATATATGCTAACATATATAAACAAGGAATATAAAAATGCATAACATATATAAACACAATATAATAGGAAATTAGATAGTATGCTAAAAAATGATGATTTCTACGGAAAAAATAGAGCAGGGTAAGAGGAATTGGTATTGGGGTGTTGGGTGGGGGATGGCTTGAGGCCTTTGTCTTCACATTCATTCATCTTGTAGTATCAAGATGCTGATAGTAGATCTAGGTTTTACATCCTCATAACACCCAAATCCCAGAAGATATAACATTTGTTTTTATTTGTTCGCTTTAAAAAATGTATGGTGACTAACATAACATAATAAAAAAAATGAGAAAATTTTCTCACAAGTCATGCAGCAAAAGTAACCTTAGTAGTTCTTTTGGAAATATGTGTTCAAGCTCACTTCTCAGTCAATCCCAAGGGGATTGGAATGTGCTGGAACGAGACTGCTCAGTTTTTAGTCCCTGCAGCTGGGGAAGGACATCTTCAGGTGTTTTCATGCTTGAACAACAACAAAAAAAACCTGATGTTCTTTGGCAAGGAATAAGTTTATGGGCACAATGAGGAGTGATGATTGGGTATTTAACCAAATGGACCCTCCCTAGAAAATTACTCTATCTACTAAAGCCTTAGTTTCCTTTTCTTCAAGATAGAGATAATAGCATCAATTTAATTGGGTTGCTGGGAGAATCAAAGGAGATGACCGTAGAGAAAGTGCTTAGTAAGGAAAGGACCCAGCATATTTTGATCATTTAATAAATGGCAGTTATCATCATGTTCATCATTACTGTTATTAACAGCCATCACAACACTCATCAAGTACTTTCAGATGTATATTCATTATCATAAAAGGGGAAACTGGGGGACTAAGTGGCATGTTAAGTCCATATAACGGCCCTTCGTGATAGAATCTCAGATCTGCACATTAACCTCACAGCTGTAACACTATTAACTAAATCTTGTCCCTTAACACGTAAATAGCTTTTTGGAATACATTCACAGCTAGATTCTTCTGGTGTCTCTATTGCTTTCTTTAGGAGTGCTTTGGGCATCTTTGGAAATCTCTAAGGCTGTTTTTCATGCTACACTTTAAGATCAACAAGGGTACAATTAAGTTATTGCTGCTTCCTTGGAAATTACATGACATGGATCATTTTCCTTCCAAGTAGTAGCTACAGCATGTAAATATGAAATCATGTTTCATGTGGCACATTTAAGATACAAAGAAATGTAATGAAAATTGTAAATTTTCCAAAGAAATTATCCTGACCTTGTAGTGACATCTTGATGATTACTAAAATTATTGGCTAATTTTCCATTATTTGGTTTTCTTCAGAGGTGTGGAACATTTACCTTAGTGATTCTAGACAGTTTTCAATGTGTCAGATTCTTAAAGCATTCAGAATATAATTATACCTAAAAATGTTATACACAGAAATAGATCAATATGAAGACATTCTATAGGTTTATCTTGTTAATCATGAACTTTGATCAAAAGCCTTCTAAAAGCAACGATAGGAGAGATGGGGGACATTTACTGATCGCCTACTCTGTACACATTATTTTACATTTATGTTTTTTATTTTAGTCTTACAGCAACCCTTCAAGGTAAATACTGTATTCTTTATTCTGTGAGGGACTTCAACTCAAAGAATCTAAGTAAGATGCCAAGAAGATGCCAAAGAATCTAAGTAAGATGACAATTTACATATAGTAAAGGGGGAAGATGGGCTTTATGTCCAGGTCTCAACAACCAGATTTGGTCCTAATATAGCACACCACCATCCACACATTTAGTGCAAATATGATACGTTTTAGCAAATATAGGTTTCTGACTAGGTACTGGTTTTCTTTTTGTTATGTACAGTGTTTTTTTTTTAAGATTTTATTTATTTATTTGAGAGAGAGAGAATGAGAGAGAGAGAGAGAGAGAGCACATGAGAGGGGGGAGGGTCAGAGGGAGAAGCAGACTCCCTGCTGAGCAGGGAGCCTGATGCGATGTGGGTGTTTGTGATCTTTTTATATACTGGCTTGTTTGTTAATATTTTGTTTCTTTAAGAATCTTTCAAAGTGGCAACAACAGAACCTTATCTTCCTTTTTTGACTTGACACCATTACCCATAAGAGCTTTCTTTTCTATGAAATGCTTCACCTGTACATTTCACCTACAAATCCGGTCAGGGTCAATGACATCATTTTTCTTTTTCAAGTCATTCCTGTCATGTAATTTACATGATTCCTCTGAACATGGCCAGGAAAGCATTTTGTCAAGAACTGTTAAGAGCTAAACTGAGGCACAATAAAATTTTCAACAGTTTAGTTGGACATATATTGATTTGAGTCAGGCAATGACAAATAGAAGCGTTTAGGAGGGATTCACTGACAAGAACTAGGGAAGAGATTTTTATAGAAAAGACAAGGGAGCAAAACAAGAAAATCATTTGATTGGCTACAGCTTAAGCAGTTGCTTTACTTGGGAAAGTCCAGTTGGCTGTTTGTGATTGGTTGTTTTTTTTTTTTTTGTGATTGGTTGTTCTTAAGTTATGTTTTCTCAGATACAAGTGCAGTGACTCGGGCTTAGGTTTTGATTTACTTAGGTATTGGAGCCACCTCAGTCTAATGGCTTCCCTGTTGCATTATGGTAACACAACACACTTCTAAATAACACACAGGTCAAGCAGTCTCAAGAAAAATTAAAAGATATTTTGAACAAATTAAAAGTTAAACATGGAAATTTGTAGGATACAGCAAAAGCAGTAACGCTTAGAAGGACATTTACAGCACTGAATGCATACATGGGAAAAGAGGAAATATCTAAAACCAGTAATCTAATCTTTTCCACCTTAGGAGGACAGAGAAAAGAAGAGCAAACAAAAGTTAAAGCAAGCAGAAGAAAGGAAATAAGAATTTTAAGAATACAGCATGAATCAATGAAATTGAAAATAAGGAAACAATAGAGAAAAATCAATGAAACCAAAAGCTGGTACTTTGAAAACATCCATACAATTGATCAATCTCTTGTCAGGTTTAAAAAGAAAAAAAAAAAGAGGACACAAATTATCTGCTATTACCTTGTCATCCTTGTTAGGCTTTCAAACTCCACTTCATCTGTCACTACCACTTTCTCCAAGAGAGCCCACAACCCAGCTCCTGCTTCCCTAATTTAGATAATTAACTACTATATAGAGAGTAGAGGCTCTGTATTTGGTATTCTTTTTTATTTCCCCAGCACTAGCACAGTATAGTAGGTCCCTAATTGAATGAAAACCACCAGTTATTGATTCCATGTGGCAGTATAAAGCCTGTAAAATCTTCCTGACCTGATCTTTTCTGCCTAGGGAAGGAGGAAGAAGGAGAGGGAAGAAGAAGAAGGAACAGTGTGAGAACATTTGGTCATGTAGGTAGCCCAGGAAAAAGAATGGTGGGCTACCTTTTTTACTTCATCCTGCTGACAAATCTTACCAGCTATCTTCTCTGACCACAATATCGGGACAATAATAAATTTTCGGCAAGGAACAATATAGTTCAGGAAATAATGCAAAGGCTGGATGGTGGGGAAGGGGAGGTAAGAGCTGAGGACAAACAGTAAATCATAGCTGATAAAAGAAATGATAGAAGCAAAAATCAAAAGCAGCAGTTGTGTAAAAATTGTGAAGGGCTGGTGTTTAAGGGCAAAGGCAATAGGACTTGAAAACAATACTATCATGTACATTCTCTGTCCAATAGAAGCAATTGGCCATATGGCATTTAGTGACTGAGCAGAGTACCTGCATCATAAAATAAAAAGCCATTGATAAGTATAGTACTCTATGTTCTTGGTAACAGACTACAAAAGTCACAATTCAAAAATAGTTAGATATTCTGAAAGGCATCATGATGCTGGCAACCCCAACACCAAGGGACACATCTTCAGGAGAGTGTGAAGACTACAAAGGATAGCTTTGGCAAATTAAAAATAATGCAGAACTTGCTTGCCTCAGGAAATAAAACAGCTGATATCAAAGTCCCCAGTGTGTCCTATGGCAGGCATTTTATGCACAGAGACTATTCTGTGGTCCCAGTTATCTTCACTAATGTAATCTGATATAAAATAAGGTCTATTTTGAGTTTTAGGACCGACAATTGTTGCTTTTGGAGAATGATTTGTAGCTTTATTTTTTAGAAAGAAAAGGATAAATTTTATTTTATTTATTTTATTATGTTATGTTAATCACCATACATTACATCATTAGTTTTTGATGTAGTGTTCCATGATTCATTGTTTGCGTATTACACCCAGTGCTCCATGCAGTACATGCCCTCCTTAATACCCATCACCAGGCTAACCCATCTCCCCACCCCCCTTCCCTCTAGAACCCTCAGTTTGTTTCTCAGAGTCCACAGTCTCTCATGGTTCGTCTCTCCCTCCAATTCCCCCCCTTCATTTTTCCCTTCCTGCTATCGTCTTCTTCTATTTTTTTTTAACATATAATGTATTATTTGTTTCAGAGGTACAGGTCTGTGATTCAACAGTCTTACACAATTCACAGCGCTCACCATAGCACATACCCTCCCCAATGTCTATCACTCAGCCACCCCATCTCTCCCACCCCACCCCCACTCCAGCAACCCTCAGTTTGTTTCCTGAGATGAAGAATTCCTCATATCAGTGAGGTCATTTCTCTGATTGACTTATTTCACTCAGCATAACTCCCTCCAGTTCCATCCACGTCGTTGCAAATGGCAAGAAGAAAAGGATAAATTGAAATTAGTACTGAACACTGGCATGCTTTAGGGAAAAAATATTCTATAAAACTATGACCTCAGAGTAAAATACTCAGTAATTCTGAGTATTATATGTTTAAATAATTACATTGAGAATTTTACTCACATTACTGATAGCACTTGCTATTTTGCACATTTCTTTTTTTCTTGCACAAGTAATCTTAAATACCATCTTTAAAGAAGGTGAAATTAAGTATAATAATACTTGATTAGATTGTGGCTCATAGTATATAGTCTTTATGTTGCCCTAGGGTGTGTATCATTCATGTTTGAAAGAATATGGAGTTTTTGTGTTTTCTTTTTTTCCCCCAAAATTAACTTAATGATTTGCAGAAATATTCTATAATATATAGGATGACATTTATTACGGATGTGTCAGAAATAAATTCACTGTATGTACTTATAATTTACTTAATCAATTATAATTTGAGTTGCCTTATTGTTTCCAATCTTCCAACAAGAATGATTTTAAGTGAGTTTCAGGGTTTTTGCATTTATTATTTACATTCTGATCAACACTATGTTCTTTTCCTTATTGCAAGGCCAAAAATCCATCCTCTGATTCTGGTCAGACTCCATTCTAGCCTTTGAGACTTCCATCTGAGACCCCAGACATCATGGAGCAGAGGGAAACTTTGATTTCAGATATGTTGTCAGACAATGTGTACCAATTTATGCTTGGTGTCCTATTGTTTTGTTCTCACTGCACAATATTCAACATGGGAAAGCCATTGCTATTCTCCTTGCAGACAATCCTTTCTTAACATAATTTAATACTTGAGTTCTGGATTAATAATTCTATAGTAACATGTCAAAGCAAATGAGAAATTATTTCATTCACCCTCTTGTAACAATTTGGCAGTGTTTCAATGAAAAGATATGATAAAAATTAGACATTTCCAACCACTATGTGTTAAGAACTGTACTGTTTCTAAGCTAATCCATACAGCAAATTTCCTTACTATCTACAGCCACGGACAAGTTCTTGAAACAGGCAGAGTGACATTCCTCTAGGGACTCAACTGCCTCCATGTTAGATGTTAATATTTTGCTAAGGGCAAAAGGCAATCCTAGCCCAAACTGCCACCACTCCAGGATCCTGTAAGTCTACTTTAACATAAACAATTCCTTTGGAAGCTCTTCCTTTATCTCTAAATCCTTCAAGATATGTGTTGGCAATCATCCCCCAAGCATATGGCCCACTGATATACGTCTGAAGGGTCTCATGACTAAGATTTTATTAGATGGTAATAAATGACCTTTTCCCAACAAGAGCTAGCCCCCTCAAAGTCCTGGAAACCTTGCTTCCAAATTCCTTAGAGACTTACACGCTATCCCTAACCCCCTCCCAACTTGAAAGTATATAATGGGCTACTCCTCATGACCCCAGTGCAGCTCTTTCTGCCCACAGATCCTGTTCCCATGCTTTAATAAAACCACCTTTTTGCACCAAATAGGTCTCAAGAATTTTTTGGCCATCAGCTTCAAATCCTAATGTCTTTCCTACCTCAGCAACTACTATATGTAGAATATTACCAGTGATAGAAACCAGTGGAAAACAAAAGTCAGGGAAAGCAAACATATCCCCCAAGCTCTTCCAGAGCCTTGCTAGTCACCTGTCAACCCTCCTCCTCACCCCCACCCTTGAAAATAGGCAGGCCATGGTTGCCTTGACAAGGACAATGGTCCAGAATTGGTGCTTTGTGAACTCTGGGCTAGGTCATAGTAAGTTGCATGACTTTCACCTGGCTCCTCTAATCTTTAGATGTGTTCTCCCTTAGACCAATCAGTGAAGCTTCTTAAAGGAATTCTGATTGACAGCACCAGCTAAGGTCTCAGCCAGCAGCCTGCATTAACTGCCAGACCTGTGTGTGAGGGAGCCAGCAGGTGCCCTGTTTTCCAGCCTTTGAGACTTCCAGCTGAGACCCCAGACATCATGGCACAGAGGCAAGCCATCCCCATAGGCCCTGACTGAATGTCTTACAACCAAATTTGTGAGCATAATAAATGGTTGCTTAAGACACTAAATTGCACAATCATAATAAATCATAATAAATAAAAGTTACTATTTTATATAACTTTCCTCAAAATGTGCCAGGGATCTTGTGAAAATTATGATTTCAAGTATAAAATAGATATTGAAGCTATATGGAGAAATATATGCTTAGGTTTTTGTTCATATTAGCAAAATCGGGAAAGACTATGGTTTAAGTTTACTACTACGCTTGATAAAACAACTGGCTTATACTTTCTGAACAATAACTGCAGGCTTATAACAACAGAGATAATGTTATGCAGAGGAAATTATTTTACATTATTGTCTCCCTATGTGCAAATACACACTTTTTCTTTTTTTCTCAAAAGAATGGCAATTTTGATGAGAAACTAACCACTTATTAAAAACAAACCTTGCTTAATAACTTACTATGTCCTCAAGCCCTAGAAAAAATTAGAAAAAAGCAATCCCTTTGAGGCACATTTTGTTGAGACATAACCCTTACAAGAAAATTTCTCTTACATAAAACTTTTTAGAAATAATCAAATTAAAATTACAGAACTGTGAGAGTGTTCATGTATGTCAGTATTAGTCCATTTTTGTTATCTAGGTAACATTGTTAAGCAACTGTGAAATATACTAAAATACGCATTCATATAACTTAGGATGCAGCAACTGAATTTCATTAAGTTCAATAATCATCAACAGGATCATTATCATGTATAAATGAGTTTTACATTCTATGTCTATAATTTTTACAATCCCACCTGCTGTATTAGGATACTATCTGATATATTTCAGTCCTTTCCCTCCTAGATTTACCCTGATGATATAATAATTCCAAAAAAAATGAACAATGATTAGCTATGCTGATAGCGCTAGATTAGGATTAGGGGGGAAAATGGCACCGGAAGTATATTGCTAGGTATGCATGGCAGGTGTTTGGATTGAATAGCTTTAATCTCCTTTGACAAAAAGAAGTGTCCTTCATCCAGTAAGCTGAATTTATCTTGGTTAAGATTCACCTTCAGCAAGCTGTGGAGGAAAAGAGAAAAGAGCAAATGCCTGAAGACAACCACACCAGAACCACATGCATTTCACGGGTATTTCCCAATTATTAAGTGACTTGTCGCCATCTCCTGTATTCACATATTGAAAGATGTACAAAAATAACCAAAAAGCAAATGATCAGAGTAATGTAAATAAAAGGGCAGCCTTTTGATTTTGTTTGTCTCTGCTTGTGACTCTAATTAGTTCCCAAGAACAGTCTCTGAAAAGACTGTTGCTTCTCCATCCATGTGTGCAATGAAGGTACAAAAATGAGTGCTGTGCTCAGACAAAAAAAAAAAAAAAAATCCCCAAAGAGCAGCTGCAGGCAATAGAGTCTGAAAAGCAACATTATTTTAAAGCTGTCATGTAGGACAAAATGTTCAAGGTAAAATTTTCAAACAGATAAAAATACAATTTCCTATTCTGTCAGAAAATTCATGGGTAACATTCCATTTTACAATACTAGACAAAAAGTACATAATGAAAGAGACTAAATAATGACACCTATTTAGGGACCTGTATTCTTTACTGAAGAAGACTATTATCTATCACCCATCAATCTATTCCATGAATACGCCAAAAATGCACTTGAGGTGGATTGAAATAAAAGCACAAAGAAAGGTCACCTAAAATAGTTCATGCACAATAAGAGATAAAACAATAGGAAATGAAAAGAGCAAATCATATCAAGAAGCAGCCTAGTTGAAGAAAACCTATAATAATACATGCTATCAAACCGATTAAAAGTAGATTTGGGTGCCTTACTTTAAGAAGCAAACTACCACTAACAAAAAGAAAGCAAGCAAACAACTTTTTAAATCATTTGGGCCATTTAGTCATGTAATTTTCCGGCAAAGGTATGCCTACATTTTAAAACTTGTCTAAAGGCATCATTTTATTACATTATTACATTACATATCCCTATTACTCTGTTAGTTCAGAAAAAGTTTCAAATATATATTGAAAATATTTTTGTCAATTGGTTATAATAAAAAAATGGTGCTAATCAGTAACCTTATTATCAAAACTAACAAGTTTGTCAACTAATTACACAGTATTAATGAATACTGGTTTTTTGTTCTATAAATTTCATAGCAACAAATAAATATTTACAATAAACAAATATTTCCAAACTGACATATTATCACCAGAAAAATATAGGATATAATAAGAAGATCATAGAAGACTTAAATAAAATTTTGCAAATTTAAAACAATTGAAGGCTACATCATGACTAGGTAAGCATATATATGTATATATATGTATGCATATATTAAATACATATGTATATACATATATTATATCTCTATATATGTATAAATCATAATCATCACTGAAAAGGAAGAATTTCTAACCCCTCAAAAGGGTCTGAGATACAAACGTTCTTCTAACTTTGAAATCGACATATTTCCTGGGTCTTGCTTGCATTTTCTTGTGCTAGAAACTAAGGTGAATAGTTGAAACTCAGAGAAAAGCCAAAGTTTGAAAAAAAGAAGTTGAAACTTAGATACAAATTTTGTGGTTATAAATGCTAGAAGAAAAATAAAATATTTATGTTACAGTAAACCCATTTCCCAAAATCATGAGTATATTTATGCCATGTGTAGATAGAAAAATCACTTTTCCTGAAATCCAACTTAGTGCAACTTGGAAGCTAACACAGAAACACCAAGGCTGTTGTAATTGTATTGCTACTTGCTTAAGAAAAAGATAATAACCAGATTACATCATATAAATTAAAGATTACTAATTAGTAACTTTAGGCATTTTATTTCTTGAATCCTTGACATGCAATTCTATTTGGATCCACAGGAGAGAAGTAAAGATTAGAGTTTAGCATTTGAAATATGCTGATTCTGTACCTTGAACTCTGCGGTATATATTCATGCTTGATTAGATTACAGAGCCAGTTCAGAGTAAGTTTGATAGAGTTTTATCGTTCTTTGAAATGATCTTAAAATCATCTGGATACATGTGGAGGACAAAATAGATTCCTGATTTATAGGTTATTAATAAGGTACCATTATTTTAACCATTATATTGGCTGATGATTTAAAAGATATCTCATAAATTAGAAGGTGTGGGAAACAGGCATTTATTCATTATATGTTGATTATAAGACAATGAGCTGTGAAGACTTCCTCAATCATAAAAATGCTAATCAGTGTTTCCAGGTCAAATTGAAAGTATTCATACCCTATCCTTCCATGGCACTTTCTAAAACTTAGTGAAGGAATTGAAAGGATATACTTGATAGCAATGAAGAGAATGAGAGGGGTGTTCATTTGCAGATGAGAAATTTCACCACATAACTGGAAAACAGAGAGCAGAGAGAAGTGGGTTATCAGATGACAACTGACCACAGGAACCCTGAAGAGTCCCAGACTCAAAACAACAAGCAGTACAGAGACTGGTAGTGAAAGCCTGGCTGAAAAAAGGAGAAATTATCAGTTTGTGAATAAGAAGTCTCCCCACACCTCACCGTGCCTGCAGAATCTAGCAGCCAGACCACCTTTATCTATTTCCCCTATTTATCTCCCTCTCTCTCTTTCAAACACACATGCACACGCACACACACATGAGCGCGCAAAATGTACTGTTCTCTGAAGAAACTGAATGAACTGCATAATGAGAACTATAGTGGATAGTGTGGATGGTGGCATCCTAGAAAACTCTCCATGTTCCCCCCCACACACACTAGTTACCAGGTTCTTTACTAGTAAGGGACACTAGTATTTGAATTTAAAAGTCTTACTGAATGGAGAGTAGTCTGAATAAAAATGACCCATATGTAGACACATCACTGTGTTATTTTACAACTTGTTCAGTAAAAAATATAAAATTTTCTGAGAGGAAAAAGAGATTACTCACAGAGACCTGAATTTAGACCAAAATTCAACAACATGAGTGTAAGAAGAAAACGGAGCAATATTGTCAACATTCTGAGGAAATATTATATTGAATCTAGAATTTGATACTTAGCTAAACTACTAATCAAATGATAAACACAGAATAAAGATATTTTAGACAAGCGAGGAATCAGAAAAATCACTAATACCCTTTTGTTGGTTAATTATCTCATGATATAATACAAAATGGAGTAAATTCAGAAACAAAGTATGAGCTCTAAAAACAGTGGCTGTGACCCAGAAGAGCAGTGAAAGTCAGTTACTAGTTAAAAGTAATTAAACCTGGTAGGAAGCAACCAGTCCAAATTAGAACAGAAGAATGGAGGGATCTTAGAAGGATGACATTAGACTCCATACAAATAGGAGAATGATGTAGACCATTGGCCATACCTGACCCATCATCTGTTTTTGTAAATAAAGTTTTATTGAAACAGCCACATCCATTTAATTATATATTGTCTATGGCTGCTTTTGTGCTACAGTGGCAGAATTGAGTAGTTGCAACAGGGCTGAATGGCTTGCAAAGACTAAAATTGTTTACTCATTTACAATCTTCCACAGAAGAATGTGGTAGTAGAATTCATTGTTAGCAAGCTAGGTGGAGAATGTTCATGTGTTGCTGGTTTTCAGAGGTTTCCATGTATCTAGGAAGGTGGGGGTAGAGGAGGGAAATACCACCTGCCAGCTCTTTTATTCTTAGAAAAGTTTCCCGGGGCGCCTGGGTGGCTCAGATGGTTAAGCGTCTGCCTTCGGCTCAGGTCGTGATCCCAGGGTCCTGGGATCGAGCCCCACATCGGGCTCCTGGCTCGGTGAGGAGCCTGCTTCTCCCTCTGCCTCTCTCCCTGCTCGTGCTTTCTCTCTGTATCTTGGGTCCAAAAAAAAAAAAAAAAATTTAAAAAAAAAAAAAAGTTTCCCAAAGAGCCCTGGCCCTCCAGCATAAGCTCTGAGATCAGTAAACAATCTCCCTCCTGTATTCCCCAAGCATTTTTTTAAACTGCTGCTTCTGTCTTGTATCTCAATGGTGATGTTTGTTGTGCTGTCTGTTTAAGGGCAGGGACTCAGTTTCCTATCACCCTCAGGCTCTCCCAGAATCTGGGGGCTGATTTTTTAAATTCCAAGGGTTAAAAAGTAAATTAATTAAAAAAAAGTTCCAGGTGTTAAGCCTAATTTTAAGAACTCAAGAAGTTAAGTCCCTCTGGTTTTCAAAGCCCAGCGTTATGGAGATTTTTCTTCCTAATGTGGTGGGGTGCCTGGTGTGGCGTCTGCTCCTCTCCGCTCTCCATACCCGTATGCTTCCCTCTCATGGATAGTTCCAGAGATCAGTTTGGCTCCCAACCATGTCTCTGCCTTTGTACCCACATTGATATGGCCTCTTCTCTACAATTAGCTGTGGAGAGTTTGGTCTGCCAGTCTTTGGGTAACCTTCTACATTATTTACTCTGATGTGAGTGTTATCTTGGTGTATCTATGGGATGAGGTGAGCCTACGATCCTTCTATTCTGCCATCTTCTCTGGAAGTTCCTCCCTATCCATTTTCAGTACCTCCAGAGATAGACCTGTTTTGCTATGTAATGCCCAAGTTACACACACACACACATACACACACAGAAGCTCCTAAAAGTAGTTTTTTTATTGGTCTCTGTATTGCCTAAAATGCCTAATATACTTTGCACACATATGCATAATAAACATCTGTTAAATTCAGTTTTATTTAGATAGATAATGAGAAAAACTCAAGGTAACAAAGCATGTTCCTGGACATTTACCTATTCTGAATCTAATAGAATGATCTTTGTCCAAAACAAAACTGGATAACAGTATTCTTTTTTAAGAACTGTGTGCCCTATCTTTGGAAATTCAACTTCATTATAAATAAAGTGAGTGGTCTTTTATTCCTATCCTTCCTGTTGACTAGAGGCAGAAAGAATAAAATAATTGTAACATGAGAATCAATATAGGTCCACTCACAACTGTACTGACAGTCATGAATCAAACTGAAACTTAAGCATACTGTGTAAACTCATGCTGTCTTCTCAATAACTTCTACTTAATAGGTTAGGAAATCATGTACAAAATTATTTTATAATCACTATACTCTGAAGCATATTTTCTTTTTTTTAAATGGAATTTAAAAGCTCTAATTGGAATTCACATTAGTTAAACTGATAATTTCCCGGAGAATTTCAAATAGTCCTGGGTTATTAATATAGCACATCTTTAGACCTGGTACAACCTTGTAGCCCACACATATACCACCACCACCACTACCACCACTACCATTGCTGTTACTTTTTGTGCTCTAAAATTTCCTAATACCCTATCATTCCCCCAAACACTTTTCATGTTTGGAGTTGATGATTACTGACTTCTATGCATAGTCATGGTATGGAACAACTTATGATCTTTTATTTCAAGTTATGCCTCTCTGAATATTGATTATGATCTGAAAATTAATAGATACAATGGCCCTCATATTACAGACTTCATAGAGCTTTGCTACCAGTAGTGCTAGTGACTTGGAGATGTTGAGGTGGGTCCAACTCTGGAGAACATTCTATGTCAAGGGTCTACAAGGATTTCTTTAGGTATAGAGATATTCCGGGCTGTTTAGAATTCTTTTCATACAATAAAGTAGTAGTATTAAGTTTTTCACAGTTTCTATGATTTTATTTTTATTTTTTTGCTTTGCTTTAATTATAAAAGTTATGTCACTGAAATAGGAACCCAATTTGGGTGAAACCAAAGAAAAAAAGGGTAAAATAATTTAAAATATTACTTATTTTTCCTATTATTTTATTATAGTTCTAGTGGCCTAAATGACCTTTAATCAGTACCAATGTAGTGCTTAGGACTGAGGAGGGACTATGAATATATGGATAGGGCAATTTTTTAAAATATCAAATATAATTGTATGAATTGTTCTTCAAAATGGCATTACTGGGTAAGTAATTATCTTGGAATATTTGAGAATTTCATGTAAATTCTCTTTACAATTTAAGTCCATATACGGATAAGGGAGTTCTTGGAATTTAGTCAATGACTCAACAGATGTGTGAATTACATGATCCAGGTAACAATTTTGGAACCTGGAAAAAAGTTACATAAAGTGTTGCAAATTTTCTCTCTATGGAAATAGGGATTGGAAATAATATATTAAAGCACTTTTCCCATGATATTATATACTTCATTGTGAATGGACAAATTCCTGGAAGCTGAAGTGCTGAAAGAGTACACTTGAATGGCATCTATGTACTACAAACACCCTCAGAAAGGTCCTTTATGGCATGCTGTGCACTGACTCAGCATTCAACTGGCAGAGTGACAATGAAATCATAGGAAACCATTAACAACTACTTCACCAACTTCTCACTGTGTCAAGGAGGGAGGAAGCCAAAGTATTCAAGAAATGCTCTAACGCCTGAAATAACAGCAATACTATGGGTAACAAGTCACTTAACATGTAAATTTTTCCACATCTGTATGGTTATTTCTACTGGATATATGAAAACACAATCTGTCAATTAGCAACAGAGCTAAGAATATGAATTTCATTTTTTAATCCTATTTTATTTCTATAATACCACCCTGAAATCAGGCAGCAAAAACCTCTTTGCTTAATAAGAGTGATTTCCAAAATAAGCTTTATCACCAGAGGTGGAAAGAAAACAGGGAGCACAATGGAGCTTTTCCCATTCTATCCTCTCCTCTTCCTAGTCTTAACCTTTAGCACCAATTAGGGCAATACAAATCTCCTTATCCTTTAGAAGAGTAGTATGTCACTTAAAAAAAACAACCACCTTATTATCTATGTAAGGTTGACCAACTAACAACCTTTGAGTTTCAGTTTCAGTTTCTTTGTCTAGTATATGTAATGTTAATTGTTGCCTTGCAGGTAGTTATTAGTACTGGAATGCTTGAAAAACTTAGATGCTAGTCTAAGATGTTATTTGCTGCCTGCTCAGCCTAGAGATCCCTCTAGGATGGTGAAAAATGTTATTTGCTGCCTGCTCAACCTAGAGATCCCTCTTGGACGGTACTGGTGAATCATCATATGAGCACAATCATCATATGATCATAATCTGGAGGGGAAAACTCAGAAAACATCTTTCCTCAGTAGGCACACACCAGCCCTTACAAAATTTATACTCCCCCTTCCTCACTCAATCCCCAAAATCTATGTCTGAATTAACATTATTGTCTTTTCCAGCTGCAATTTCCATCAATACTGTACTGAGTTGACCCATTCTTCAGCAAACCTACCTGCATCTAAGTCACTCTTACTGACAGGATGACATTGTTTCCTGAAAATTGCATTTGATATAGCACTTTTCCACAAAATTTATAATGTATCAATATTAGCATTTGACATAAATAAATATAGAACTGACTCCAAAAAATATAAAATTCTAACAATAGGATTTAAATGAAGGAAAGATAAGTGTTTCCAGCATGTCATGTCTCCTAGTATTACACTTTTTAAAATGTCAATATTTTAAGTCCTTACCCTTTGCCTAGAGAAAATTGCTTTCATGCCAGTAATAAAGAGAATCACTTGTGTTATGTCGAGTGATTTTTAATGATCGATAACAATACTTAGCACTTACATAGCAGTTTTCATCTTCAAACCACTTTACTGGCATTAAACAAATTCAAGATGCTGTTATTTTACTCACAAGAAAATCCATGGAATAAATTCCAGATTCCAAAATAGGAATGGTACAGGCATGTGTTTCACACAAATCACATGATGACAGATGATTTTAGGAAGTTAGTGAATATTGTACCAATTGTAAACTTTATTATTTGTAAAAGTAACAGATATTTTTTATTGTCGAACACGTGAGAATACAAAGAAGTGTCAAGAAGAAAATAAAATCACATAAATTACTCCCAATATCATTATACATAAATAGACATTAATGTTTAAATAGTTTCTCCTCATTTCTAAATGTATATGTATTACATGTTTATGGCATGTAGATTTATTTTTGTAGTGTATATTCTTTGTAAATGTGATCAGAATGAGTAGTTTGTTGCCTTCATTTTTTGCTAATATGAATATTTTTTTAAAAATCAAAAATGATTCCTCATTCTCATATGCATTAGTTATATGAATGCACCAAAATTTACTTTGCCCCTTTCTCTTAGACATCTGTTTTCCTTTCTTGTGCTCGCTTCAGCAGCACATATACTAAGTTTTCCTTTCTTTTTTGCTACCATGCATAATAGTAATAGATATCTTTCCACACATTTTTCTGCCTTATTTATTGATGATTTAGGAATATAAATATATCTGTTAAGATGTCATCTATCCTGCTCCCCTTCCTGCCCACCCCACCCAAATTTAGGTTAAGTTTTAGGAACTGCTGGGTCATAGCTGCAGTTTGAAAAACATCAGTACAGGCACATAATTCTAAAAAGATGGTTCAGTGGCCAACATTGAAGAGTACTGTGGACTTAGTGGAGAGTTTGGGAATTATAGATCTGTGGAAGAAATGGCTAAAGGTCTTTAAATAAGGCAGTGTCATGATCAGAATTGTGCTTTAGAAAAAAAAAATCACTCTTAACAGCAGTTTTGAAGCGTTTCGTTTTTGTTTTGTTCTGATGGAAGGGGTTTTGCACTGGAAATAGGAAGATGGTGGCAACTATTGTAGTCATCCATGAGAGAAGATGAGAGAATGGCTGTACACAGTATCAAATACAGAAGACACTGACAAGACATTCTTTATCCTTTAAGGACACTTAAAGCCCCGTGTGAATCATCAACTTTGACAACGCCTCAAAGCTAGTAGTTTTGAGCTTCCTTATCTTGCTCAGTACTAGTCCTGCTCTTCCTCTGCTTTCAATATGCACGTAGAGAAGGTAAAATGCATTTCAATCTTTTAGTAAGTCAATATAGAAATTTAAATATTTGCAAATGGACATGAAATATCATATCAAGAAACTTAATGTGTAGAGTTAGGATTAGGATTTTGGATTATTCATAGTTCAAGATTTTTTAAACCAGTTCTCCTCCAATGTTATAGTTCCCTTAACGCAATATACAGAGGTTTAAACTCTGGTGATTTAGTTATAGGAAATCAGTTTCCCTACATCAGTAAACTTTTAAATGAGCGCCATTCTTACTTTAAGTCACATTAAAAAAGTCATGCATTTTACCAATAGCTACTTGGTAAGAGGAAGGGTTTAATGTTAGTTTTCTAAAGAATTTATAGAATTAAAATTATTAATATAGATATGAAACACATTATGCTATAATTGAATAAGGGGTGAATATTGGCATTTCTTCAAACATAACAAGGCATTAATATTCCAGGCAGGAATCTCTCAAAAAATGTTCCAAAGGAAATTGGTTACTTGCTTGGGGATGTCCTTTAACACAATGATGACTAATAAGATACTTCTGTTAGTTTGTTTCTGCAGTTATATGATTAATATCATAGTCTAAGCTTTATAAGTATGCATAATATTTTTCCATACATTCTTAAATTCTACATAACATTTATGCTGAAAGACATCATTCATCATTTGTCTTTACTCGATCATCACCATTGGTATTTTACTCACAATCTCTCTCTCTAAAGTGATGCTCATTGACTTAGAAGCATAGTTGCAACTGTGTCAAACTTTATCTAACTTATACCTGTCAACCAGGAATCCACTTTTCTTTCTCTGTTTTCAGAGTCATCTTTCAGCAGCTGTGTTGCTGCATTTTAGCGCACATGACAGAGGGCTAGGGTGGGACTGCAAGGGAAAAATACCATCATCCTGAAGGCAATCTCAGGGCCAGAACTATTGCATCAGTTTTGCTGTTGTTTTTGTTAAAAGATCTAGCCAGCAACTAAAGTGCACATAGTGTAAACAGCAACAGCTGAGATCCAGCATAGTAGCAATATGTAGGAGAGGAAGGGGAGCTGGCATGAGGGTTAACAGGAATATAATGTAGTGAGGATGGACTCACCACTTAGTCATGGAATGGCAACCACTACCAAAAATGGGTATAAATTTCATATTGAATCTAGATTTGCCTTTCAACTGTAGAGCTCAACTAAGAGGAATCCCAAAAAGTAAGATGAGCTTAGAAGTTTCACATTATGGCACATATCCAAGAAACAAAGTTTTAAGCGGTTGAGAAAGATATATCTGTGTTGTCAACAGCTGAAAACATAATGACTAGTTTTTTGACAATGACAATCTAGATATACATGTACTATAATAATTATTTTTATTTGAGATAAACTTCACATAACATAAAACCTCATCATGTTAACCATTTTAAAGTGTTCAATGCAGTGGTTTTTAGTATATTCTCAATGCCATGCAACCATCACCACTATCTAGTTCTGAACTTTTTCATCACCTCAAAAGGAAGCCTCATACCCATTAAGTAGTCATTCCCCACTCCTCCCTTCTCCAGCCCCTGGCAACCACTAACTGGCTTTCTGTCTCTATGTTTTGCCTCTTCTAGAGGCAAATCACATAAACAAAATCATATAAAATGTAGCCTTTTGCACCTGGCTTCTTTGACTTAGCATGTTCTCAAGGTTCATCCATGTTATACAGCAGGTATCAGTACTTCATTCCTTTGTATAGCCAAATGATATTCCATTGTATGGATACACCTTATTTTCTTTATTCATCAATTAGTTGATGAACAGTTTGGTTTATCTCCACTTTTTGGCTATTACAAGTAACACTGCTAGGAACATTCTTGCACAGGTTTTTGTGTGGACATATGATTTCATTTCTCTTGGTTACATATATAGTAGTGGAATTGCTGGACCTGGTGGTAACTTTATCTTTAACTGTTTGAGGAACAAATTGTTTTTCATAGACACAACCATTTTACAAACCAATCAGCACCACATAAGGGTCTAATTTCCCCAATCCTTGTATTTATCTCCCTCCCCTTTCATTAGAGCCATTCTAGTGGATATAAAGTAATTTCTCATTGTGGCTTTGATTTGCATTTCCCTAACAACTAATGATGTTGGACATCTTTCATGTACTTTTCAGCCATTTGTTTGTCTTCTTTAGAGAAATGTCTATTCAAATCCTTTGCCCATTTTTAATGGAATTGTTTGTTTCTTCTTGAGATATTTTTAAAAATTGTGGTAAAATATGTTTAACAGACAATTTGTCTTTGTAACCATTTAAAAGTGGTTAAAATTCAATTCAGTGGCATTAAGTACATTCAGAATGTTGCACAATCACTATCCTCTAGTTCCAGAACTTTTTCATGACCCCAAATGGAAATCCATACTCACTGAGTAGTTACTCATCATTCTATCCTTTCCCTACTTCAAAATCACATATCTGCTACCTGTCTTTTGGATTTGCCTATTCTGGACACTACATACACTGGAATCATAAAATATTTGGTGTTTAATGTCTGGTTTCTTTTACTTAGCATAATGTTTTCAAGGTTCATCCATGTCATAGCATGTATCACTATTTCATTCTTTATTATGACTGTATAATATTCCATTTATGGATATACCATATTTGGCTTATCCATTCATCCCTTGATAGACATGTGCATTATTTCTACCTTTTGGCTGTTGTGAATAGTACTACCATGAACATTTGTGTACAGTTATTTGTTTGAATACCTGTTTTCAATTCTTTTGGGTATATACTTAGGAGTCAAATTAGTGGGTCATATGGTCATACTATCTTTAAATTGATGAGGAACTGTTTTCCACAGTAACTGCATCATTTTGTTGACTTTTAAGAATTATATATTCTGAATACTAGAACCTTGTTAAACTTGTTATACAGGAGAAAATAATTTGCAAATATTTTCTCCCATTCTGTGGGTTGTGTCTTTATTTCCTTGATAGCATGCTGTGATGTGCAAAATAATTTAATTTTGATGAAGTCTAATACATCTATTTTGTTGTGGTGGTGGTGGTGGTGGGTGTAGTTGCTTGTGCTTTTGGTAACATATATAAAAAATAATTTCCTGGTCCAAGGTTATGAAGATTTATACCTATATTTCCTTCTAAGAGTTTATATTTTTAGTTCTTAAAATTGGTCATTGATCAATTTTTTAATTAACTTTTCTGTATAGTGAGGTAGGGGCCCAAATTTATTTTTTTTGCAGGTGGCTATCCATCAATGCCAGCATCATTTGTTGAAGACTATTCTTTCCCCACTAATGGTCTTCGCATCTTTATCAAATATCCACTTGCTGTAGATGTATGGGCTTATTTCTCAATTCTCAACTGTATTCTATTGGTTTATTTATGTGTCTATCCTTATGCCAGTACCATGCTGTGTGGTCATGTGGTGTTTCTGAAGTAAGAAAATGCAAGTCCTAAAACTTTGTTCATTTTCAAGATTGTTTTTGCTATTTGGGTTCCCATGCAATTCAATATGAATTTGAGGATTGGCTTTTCAATTTCTTCCCCAAAAGTGGCTGTTGGATATTTATAGGGATTGCACTGAGTTGTAGATTAGTTTGAGGAGTATTGTCATTTAATAACATTAAATCTTCTGATTCATGAATATGAGATCTTTCCATTTATTTGACTTTTAAGATTTCTTTCAATAATGTTTTATAGTTTTCAGTGTACAAGTCTTACATTTCCTTGGTTAAATTTATTCCTAAGTATTTTCTTCTTGGGCGCCTGGGTGGCTCAGTCGTTAAGTATCTGCCTTTGGCTCAGGTCATGATCCCAGGGTCCTGGGATCGAGTCCTGCGTCGGGCTCCCCACTTGGCGGGAGGCCTGCTTCTCCCTCTCCCACTTCCCCTGCTTGTGTTCCCTCTCTTGCTGTCTCTCTCTCTCTGTTGAAAAATAAATAAAATCTTTAAAAAAAATTTAAAAAAAAAGTATTTTCTTCTTTTTGATGCTATTGTAGATGGAATTAGTTTCTTCATTTTTTTTCAGATTGTTTGTTGCTAGTATATAACAATGGAACTAATTTTCATATATTAATTTATATCCTGCAATTTTGCTGAACATGCTCATTAGCATGCTATTAGCATCAAGAGTGTTTTTGTGAGTACTTTAGGGTTTTCTGTATATAAAAATCAAGCCATTTATAAACAGAAATAATTTTACTTCTTCCTCACCCATTTTGATGCCTTTTAACTATTTTTCTTATCTAATTACCCTAGTTACAATTTCTAGTTCAGTGTTGGATAGATATGATGGAAGTTCACACTGTTTTGTTCCTGACCTTAGGGAGAAAGCTTTCATTCAGTCTTTCATTACTGGTTTTTCATAGATGTCATTTATTGGGTTGAGTAAGTTCCCTTCTATTCCCAGGTTATTGAGTATTTTTTTAATCATAAAAGATGTTAGATTTTGTCAAATGTTTTCTCTGCATGTGTTGAGACAATTTTTTTTCTCTCTATTCTATTCACATTGATTGATGTTGAAAAAAAACCTTATATTTCTGGGATAATTTCTCTTGATCATTGTGTAAAATTTTTTTCAATATACTGATAGACTCAGTTTGTAAGTATATGCTGAGAAATTTTACATCTATCTTTGTAGGGGATACTGCTCTGTAATTTTCTTTTATTGTGCCATTTGGATTTGATTTGCAGTCAGTGTAAGGCTGGCCTCAGAAAGAATGAAAAGTGTTCTTTTTTATTTTTTGGAAGTGCTTGAAAATGATTAACATTAATTGATCTTTAAATGTTTGCTAGGAGACTTCTGGAAAGATAGCAGAGTAGGAGGATCCTAAGCTCACCTCATCCCATGGACACAGCCAGGTAACAGCCACCTGAGTGCAATTAATTCAGAAAACAGCCTGGAGACTGGCAGAACAAACTTTTCACTGTTAACCCTAGAGAGGAGACCACATTGAAATGGGTAAGAGGGTTAGAGATATGAGTCAGGAACCAAACTCCCACTGAGACTAATCATAAATGAAAGGGACAACATAAGCATGGAGAAGAGAGAGGAGCATACCCCACATTAGTCACCCCAGATGCAGGGGACCAGCACTGGGAAGATGAGTCCCTGCGATACTTAGCTTTGAAAACTATTGGGGATTAACTTCAAAGTGCTTAAAGGAAAAAAAAATCTGCAATCAAGAATACTCTATCCATCAAGGCTATCATTCAGAATATAAGGAGAGATAAAGAGTTTCCCAGACAAACAAAAGTTAAAGGAATGTATCACCACTAAACCAACCATACAAGAAATGTTAAAGGGGATCCTTTGAGTGGAAAAAAAGGGTCATAATCAGGAGTAAGAAAATTATGAAAGGAAAAAATTTCACAGGTGAATACAAACATAATAAAAGTAGTAGATTAATCACTTATAAAACCAGTATGGAGGTTAAAGTACAAAAGCAGTAAAATCAATTATATCTACACAGATCAGTCAATGGATTCACAAAATTAAAAGATGTAAAGTATGACATCATATACATAAAACATGGGGGACAGAGTAAAAATTTAGTACTTTTAGAATGGGTTCAAACTTAAGAGACCATCAACTTAATTCACACTGCTATATGCATAATATGTTATATATGAGCCTAATGGTAATCACAAATCAAACACCTGTAATAGATACACAAAAAATAAAAAGAAAGGAATCCAAGCATACCACTAAAGAAGTCATGAAACCACAAGGAAAGAGAAAGAGAAGAAAAAACAGAGAAGAACCACAAAAACAACTGTAAAACAATTAATAAAATGGCAATAAGTACCTATCAATAATTACTTTGAGGGGCACTTGTGCGGTTCAGTCTGTTAAACATCTGCCTTTGGGGGTGCCTGGGTGGCTCAGTCATTAAGCGTCTGCCTTCAGCTCAGGTCATGATCCCGGAGTCCTGGGAACGAGCCCCCCATCGGGCTCCCTGCTCAGCGGGAAGCCTGCTTCTCCCTCTCCCACTCGCCCTGCTTGTGTTCCTTCTCTCGCTGTCTCTCTCTCTCTGTCAAATAAATGGATAAAATCTTTAAAAAAACAAAAAACAAACAAACAAACAAATCTGCCTTTGGCTCAGTTCATGACCCCAGGGTCTTGGGATCGAGCCCTGTATCAGGAAAGGATAAAAACCATATAATCAACTCAATAGATGCAGAAAAAGCATATGACAAAGTGCAACATCTGTTCATGAGAAAAACTCAACAAAGTAGGTGTAGAGAGAACATACCTCAACATAATAAAGGCCATATATGAAAAACCCACAACCACCCTCTTAACTCAAAGGTTAAAAACTGAGAACTTTTCCTCTATCATCAGGAACAAGACAAAGACATCCGCTCTTACCACTTTTATTTAATATAGTACTGGAAGTCCTAGCCACAGCAATGAGACAAGGAAAAAAAAGGCATCCTAATTGGTAAGGAAGACAAAAGCTCACCATTTGCAGATACTGTATATAGAAAACCCTAAAGACTCCACCAAAAAAAATTCTAGAACTGATAAATGAATTCAGCGAAGTTGTAGGATACAAAATTAATATACAGAAATCTTTTTTAAAAATACTTTATATTTATTTTTTTCCTTTTTTTAATTAACATATAATGTATTATTTATTTCAGTGGTACAGGTCTGTGATTCATCAGTCTTACACAATTCACAGCTCTCACCATAGCACATACCCTCTCCAATGTCCATCATTCAGGCACCTCATCCCTCCCACCCCCTCCACTCTAGCAACCCGCAGTTTATTTCCTGAGATTAAGTCTCTTAATCTTGAGATGGTTTGTCTCCCTCTCTGGTTTCTTCTTGTTTCATTTTTTCCCTCCTTTCCCCTATGATCCTCTGTCTTCTTTCTCAAATTCCTCATATCAGTGAGATCATATGATAATTGTCTTTCTCTGATTGACTTATTTCGCTTAGCATAATACCCTCTAGTTCCATCCACATTGTTGCAAATGGCAAGATTTCAATTTTTTGATGGCTGCATAATATTCCATTGTATATATGTACCACATCTTCTTTATCCATTCATCTCTTGATGAACATCTAGGCTCTTTCCATAGTTTGGCTATTGTGGACATTGCTGCTATAATGTTGGGGTCCACGTACCCCTTCAGATCACTACATTTGTATCTTTGGGGTAAATACCCAGTAGTGCAATTGCTGGTTCGTAGGGTAGCTTTATTTTCAACTTCTTGAGGAACCTCCATACTGTTTTCCGGAGTGGCTGGAACAGTGTAGGAGGGTTCCCCTTTCTCCGCATCCTCGCCAACATCTGTCGTTTCCTGACTTGTTAATTTTAGCCATTCTGACTTAATTTTAGCCATTCTGACTGGTATCTCATTGAGGTTTTGATTTGTATTTCCCTGATGCTGAGTGATGTTGAGCACTTTTTCATGTGTTGACCATTTAGATGTCTTCTTTGCAGAAATGTTTATTCATGTCTCTGTGCATTTCTTGATTGAATTATTTGTTCATTGGATGTTGAGTTTGATAAGTTCGTTATAGATTTTGGATACTAGCCCTTTATCTGATATGTCATTTGCAAATATCTTCTCCCATTCTGTCGGTTGTCTTTGGTTTTGTTGAATGTTTCCCTTGATGTGCAAAAGCTTTTTATCTTGATGAAGTCCCAATAGCTCACTTTTGCCCTTGCTTCCCTTGCCTTTGGCGATGTGTCTAGGAAGAAGTTGCTGCAGCTGAGGCCAAAGAGATTGCTGCTGTGTTCTCCTTAAGGATCTTGATAGATTCCTGTCTCACATTTAGGTCTTTCAACCATTTTGAGTCTATTTTTGTGTGTGGTGTAAGGAAATGGTCGTTTCATCCTTCTGCATGTGGCTGTCCAATTTTCCCAACACCATTTGTTGAAGAGACTGTCTTTTTTCCACGGACATTCTTTCATGCTTTGTCGAAGATTAGTTGACCATATTGTTGAGGGTCCATTTCTGGGCTCTCTATTCTGTTCCACTGAACTATATTCAACATAGTACTAGAAGTCCTAGCCTCAGCAATCGGACAGCAAAAAGAAATAAAAGGCATCCGAATTGGCAAAGAAGAAGTCAAACTCTCACTCTTTGCAGATGATATGATACTTTATGTGGAAAACCCAAAAGATTCCACCACAAAACTGCTACAACTCATACAGGAATTCAGTAAAGTGGCAGGATATAAAATCAATGCACAGAAATCAGTGGCATTTCTATACACCAACAAGACAGAAGAAAGAGAAATTAAGGAGTCGATCCCATTTATAATTGCACCCAAAATCATAAGATACCTAGGAATAAATCTAACCAAAGAGGCAAAGAATCTGTACTCAGAAAACTATAGAATACTCATGGAAGAAATTGAGGAAGACACAAAGAAATGGAAAAACATTCCATGCTCATGGTTTGGAAGAACAAATACTGTGAAAATGTCTGTGCTACCTAGAGCAATCTACACATTTAAAGCAATCCCTATCAATATGCCATCAAGCTTTTTCAAAGAAATGGAACAAATAATCCTAAAATTTGTATGGAACCAGAAAAGACCCAGAACAGCCAGAGGAATGTTGAAAAAGAAAAGTAAAGCTGGTGGCATCACAATTCCGGACTTCAAGCTCTATTACAAAGCAGTGATCATCAAGACAGTATGGTACTGGCACAATATACAGAAATCTTTTGCATCTCTATACACTAATAATTAAGTATCAGAAAGAGAAATTGAAAAAAAAATCCCATTCACAATTGCACCAAAAAGAATAAAGCACTTAAGAAGAAACTTCACCAAGAAGGTGAAAGACCTGTAGTCTCAAAACTATAAAACAATGATTATATAAACTGAAAATGACACAAACAAATGGAAAAATATTCCATGCTTGTGGATTGGAACAATACCAATATTGTTAAAATGCCCATACTACCCAAAGCAGTCTATAGATTTAAAATGATCCCTGTGAAAATACCAACATTTTTTACAGACCTAACCAAAATAATCCTAAAATTTGTATGGAACCAAAAATACCTAGAATAGCCAAACCAGTCTTAAAAAAAAAAAAAAAGAAAGAAAAGAAAACTGGAGGTACCATAATCCAAGATTTCAAGATATACTGTAAAGCTGTAGTAACCAAAATATTATGGTACTGGCATAAAAACAGACACACAGATCAATGGTACAGAATAGAGAGTTCAGGAATGAACCCACACTTGTATGGTTAATTAATCTTCCACAAAGGAAGCAAGAATATACAATGGGAAAACGTCTCTTTAACAAATGGTGCTGGGAAAACTGGACAGCTATATGTAAAAGAATGAAACTGGACCACTTTCTCACACCACACACAAAAATAAACTCAAAGTGGATTAAGCACCTAAATGTGAGACCTGAAACAATAAAAATTCTAGAAGAAAACACAGGCAGTAATTTCTTTAACACAGGCCACTGAAACCGTTTTAGAGGGGCACCTGGGTGGCTCAGTCAGTTAAGGGTCCAACTTTGCATCTCAGTTCAGATCTTCATCTCCAAGGTTGTGAGTTCAAGCCCCATGTTCGGCTCCATGCTGGACATGGAGCCTACATTAAAAAAAAAAAAAAAAAGAAAAAAGAAACATTTTTCTAGATATGTCTCCTGAAGCAAGAAACAAAAGCAAAATTAAACTATTATGACTATAGCAAAGTAAAAAGCTTTTGTACAATGAAAGAAACCATAAACAAAACAAAAATGCAACCTACTGAATGGGAGAAAATAAAAAACTAATATTCAAAATATGTAAAGAACTTATACAACTCAATACCAGAAAACTCCAAATAATCCAATTAAAAATGGGCAGAGGACATGAACAGACATTTTTCCAAAGAAGACATGCAGATGGGCAAGAGACACATGAAAAGATGCTCAACATCACTAATCATCAGGAAAATGCAAATTAAAACGAGACATCATTTTACACCTGTAAGAATGACTAAAATAAAAAACACAAGAAATAAGAAGTGTTGATGAGGATGTGGAGGAAAAGGAACCCTCATGCCCTGCTGGTGGGAATGCAAATTGGTGCAGCTACTGTGGAAAATAGTATGGAGGTTCTTCAAAAAATTAAAAAATAGAATTATCGTATGAACGATTAATGCTACTACTGGGTATGTATGTAAAGAAAATGAAAACAGTGATTCAAAAGGATATAGTCACCCCTATGGTTATCGCAGCAGTATTTATAATAGCCAAAATATGGAAGCAACTAAATCTTGCCATTCATAGCAACATGGATGGTCCTAGAGGCTCTAATGCTAAGTGAAATATGTCAGAGACAGGAAGCAAGTACCATATGATTTCACTCGTATGTGGAATTTAAGAAACAAAACGAACAAAGAGTAAAAGAGACAAGCAAAAAATACAGACTCTTAAACACAGGGAATCAACTACTGGTTGCCAGAGGAGAGGTGTGTGGAGAGATTGGGAAAACAGATAAAGGGGATTAAGAGTTTATTTATCTTGATAAGCACTGAGAAATGTATAGAATTGTTCATGCATTATGTTGCACACTTGAAGCTAATGTAACACTGTATGTTAATTACATCTGAATAAAAAAATAAGAAAAAAGAAAAAGTGCTAAAAATAAAACATAATACTAGAAATTCCATCTGGTCCTGGGCTTTTTTTTTTTGTGGGAAGATTTTAAATTACTTGTTACAAGTGTATTCAGATTTACTAATTCTTTTTTGAGTCTGTTTTGGTAGTTTGCGGGTTTTTTTAAAGATATTTGTCCATTTCAACTATGTTAACTAAGTTGTACAGATGTTTATCTTTCTTTTATACTTCCTTTATACTCTTTTTATGTTGCTATTACCACAAATTATATCTTTATACAATGTATGGTCATGAACATAAATTAACAATTATTGCTTTCTGCAACTGTCTTTTAAATTCGGTAGGAAAATAAAACTGTTACAAACAACAAAAATTAATACTGCCTTTTATATTTATCTATGTAGTTACCTTTACTGGAGTTCATTATGACCTTTCATTTCAGCCTGAAGGACTCCATTTATTATTTCTTGAAGAGTAAGTCTGCTAGTGAAAAATTCCCTCCATTTTTTTATGTGGAAATATCTTAATGTCTCTCAGTTTTGAAGGACATGTTAGCAACACAGAGGATTCTTGGTTTACAATTTTTTTTCTAGCACTCTGAATATACCATCCTACTATCTTTTGGCTTCTATGATTGTTGATGAAAAACCAACTGTTAATCTTATTGAGCATCTTTGCATGCAATGAGTTGTTTCTCTTTTGCTGGTTTCAACATTCTTTCTTTGTTCTTGGCTTTTGACAGTTTGATTATGATGTGTAGTGGTCTCTATCTCTTTGAGCTTATCTTGCTTGGAATTCATTGAAATTTTTTAGGTATATATAAATGTTTTTTTCATCAAAATTGGTAAGTTTTCAGCCATTATTTTCTCAAATAGTCCTTCCTCTGTCTTCTCCTTCTGGGACTCCTATTATGCTTATGTTGGCATAGCTGATGGTGTTTCACAGATTTCTTAGGCTTTGTTAATTTCTCTTCATTTTTTTTCTTTATGCTCCTCAAGTTGACTAATTTCAAATTAACTTTATGCTCCTCAAGTTGACTAATTTCAAATTAACTTATTTTCAAGTTTGCTAAGTCTTTTTTCTGCCAGTTCAAATCTGTTGTTGAGCAATCCAGTGAATTTCTCATTTCAGTTACTGCACTTTTTAACTTCAGAATTTCTATGTGGTTAACTTTTATCATTTCAATCTCTGTTAATATTCTCTATTTGCTGAAACATTGTTTTCTTGTTTTGCTTTAGTCCTTTAAATCTAAAACGATCTGCCTTTGCTCTTCAAACATTTAAAAGAGCTGATTTAGGGCCTTTGTTGAGTAAATCTAGTATCTGTGCTTCCTCAGAAACAATTTCTATTGTTTGTGATTTTTCCAATGCATGGGCCATAATTTCTTGTTTCCTTGCCTGCTTGTACATTTTTGTAGAAATATGGACATTTTTATATGGTAATATGGCAATTCTGGAAGTGAGAAATCTCCCCCATCCCTGTTCCTCAGGGTTTGTTGTTGCTCGTTGTAGTTATTATTTGTTTGGTGCCTTTTCTGAATTAATTCCAAAGAATCTGCTGTTTTTATTATGTGTGGCCACTGATATCTCTGTTCCATTACCTTAGAGGTAAGCTAATGATAGGATAGAGATTTTCTTAAATGCCTGGAACCAACAAGATTCCTAGTCTTTGCCAATGGGTTCTGCTTTTGTTGGGGCATGGCACTAATAGTCAAGAAGTTTACAAGTCTCTTCCTTCACTTTCTGCTTGACTAGTGTTCCAAGGTCAGCTGGAGGTGAAAGCTTAGGGACTTCTCAGGTCTTTCTTGATCATACACACAATGCTGGGTATGCATGTGGATTTTAGATTCCCAGAAATATATAAGGGCTTTTAAAAGCACTTATTCCTCAAGGTATCTCATTTCTTAGCCTTTCCACTCAGGATTTTGGTTGGTCTATTGTTTGCCCAACAGTTAGCCATTGTTTCAAAGAGCAGCAACAAACCTTTTCCCTGTAAATGTTTTTAAGAAATGCCCCTGGGTAGCAGCACAGCAAAGGACAATTCCAGTCAGGTGAGATAAAGACAAGCCTTTTGACTGAGTCTTATAGGGAGCCTCTAGAAAGATGAAGTAACAATAATTTGCAAATCAGATTTGTTCCGTTTTTTTTTTCTTTTATGGTACTAGTACAATAAATTCAGGTTATTAATTTCAAGGTTTCAACTGAGCTTGGGAGTGGGAGATGGGTTTACAGTAACTTAAAGCACTCACTATTCTTACCAGGCTTTGCTCAATATTCCTAACTGGGTTGCTGCAAGCTTGTCATTATTCTCCAATGTTCTGAATAAGTTGATTCTGATAGTTCTTGCCAGTTCTTTCATGGTTTTTATGGAGGGAATGGTTTAGGAGCTCTTTACTCAACCATTTTTTGATGCATTCTTGTGTTACTATTTTTAACTGTGACTAAGATCATTAAAATAAACATTCATGTAAATAAATGAGAAATAGGAAGTAGAAAACATGAAACATCACAACTGATCATAATTTGTAAATGTTGTCCAAGTTAACATCATCTGATACTAACAAGGTCCTTGCTCTGTGTTTTCCAAACAACTATATGTGGATTGCAGGACAATATGTATAACGTGTATATACTAAAATTACACCTTTTTTAAAAATAAAAGATATTTTATTTATTTATTTGACAGAGAGACAGCAAGAGCAGGAACACAAGTAGGGGGAGTGGGAGAGGGAGAAGCAGGCTTCCCGTGGAGCAGGGAGCTTGATGCGGGGCTCGATCCCAGGACCCTGGGATCATGACCTGAGCCGAAGGCAGCCGCTTAACGACTAAGCCACTCAGGTGCCCCTCAAACTTGAGTTTTTATCCCGGCCTTTCAAGTGTCCTTCTTTTCTGCTCCTAGACCCCTCATGCTACCCGCTAGCCGCACATGGCTGGCATCTGTATCTTTTTTTCCCCACGGAAAAGGACCCCTGTCCTACTCTCCTGAGCCGAAGGCAGATGCTCAATGACTGAGCCACCCAGGCGCCCCCTAAAATTACATCTTAAGTAAATATATTGTATCCTAATCAAAGCATAACAAACCTGGTATAAAATCCACAACTATGTTTATATTACCAACATACTTATTGGCACATATTAAGGATTTTCAGAATATGCAGCTCTAGGGAAATTTGACCTAAAAATTATTTTTTCTACCTAATTAAATCAAAGTGATAATTAAGTATTTCCAGAGAGAGTTTCATCGAACTCAATAAGCAAAATAATAAAAATGTTCTTGGTGAGATATATCTCTGATAGCAAGATAATTTGTCAAATTTTAGGGGATAAGCTTTTTATTTCTGTCTGACTTTAGAACACAAAATATTTTCCTAAAACTACTTGCAAGGTAGTGTTCATTGTTTTTTTGTGATGATTGAACCCTATTTCCTGTGAATCAAGTTACAAATACATTTCAAAAGATTAAAAAACAACTCTTCAAGGGAAATAGCTTTTAGTCCTCTCTGACATATGCGGACTGGATCTAAGTTTTACAAGAAATAGTCTACCATATTCCAATAACAAATTTTGAAACAAATCCTTTTATTGATTTTTTTAAAAAGATTTTTTACTTATTTGAAAGAGAGAGTGCACATGGGGGTAGTGACAGCATTGGAAGGAGAGGGACAAGCAGACTCCTTGCTGAGCACAAAGGCCATAGCAGGGCTCCATCCTAGGACCTGAAATCACAACCTGAGCCAAAACCAAGAGTCTGTTGCTCAACTGACTGGGCCACCAGGTGCCCCAGTTTTACTGATTTTTAAAAATGTTTAAGACATCTTTATTTTTCCTTTTAGTAGTAATTACTAAGGCATAGATTATCATATGTACAAAACTATTCAATTGCATTAGATAGTTCCAAGTAAATACTTTCAAATCTGCAGGGTTGTCACCAATAATTTTACCTTTTCATAAAACTTCTCACCTTACTTCAAATATATTGTCAGAGATCCAATTCAGTTTCTTAATACCCTGTTGCTTAGCATCCTCAGACATTTGAGATACATATAAATACACTCTTTATGACCTAGGAACTGAAATGTATCTCAGATTCAGTACATTTAGTTGCTTAAAAAATGTAACTGTAAAACTTTGGTATAAAACAGATCTTATACAAATGTGATGTCAGTTAAACACATATGAACTGAACAAAAGTGAGGTTAGAAAGCAAGCCTGGAGTCTTCCACATTTGTTGTTTCTTCCCCACGCCAACCCCTTGCATTCTTGTTTCCCAGAGAGCTACCCAGAACATCAGTTAGAAACATCTGAGGTAGATTAAATAGACTTCTTTTCATAACTTTGTTCATTTATATACCTTTTATATACTAACAATTCATTACTCATTACCTCCACTGTACTAGGGCCAGGGTTCACCTAGAACGTACAGTAAAGGTGAAGATATAGATAAATCACTCATCCTTAACAACATTGTGCTGCAGAGAGAGGCGGAGGGCAGTAGGTTGTCATCAGGACCATGCTGGGAGGTGAGCAATAGCTCTAAAGATCTTCTAGATCATCAGAGACAGTGTAATTGATCTTCATTATTTTCAGTTTCTGTATTTGTGTATTTCCCTACTTGCTAAATTTTATTTATAATTCTAACATCAATATTTGATTTGATTTTGTCATATACGGGCATCGGCAGAGTGGCAAAAAAATTGAGTTACCTACCATGCACATATAGTAAACAAGTGTCCTTTTAGCAGTCTATTTAATGAGATATTTTTCACATTTTTGTGATTTTTGTGGGTGATTTTTCTGTTTAAAATAGCCCTCAAACACAGTTCTACTGACTATACTTAACAATATGAAAAAAATGTACATTATTTTCTTTGTGCCTATTAAATTTTTTTACCTGTTTCTCATACATATTTTCTCTTTTCCCCATCTTTCCTACAAAGCAGATCTTGCTCTAAGATTCTCTAAAGTATCTTAGAGTGTACACACATCTAAATTTACAAAAGCTGATCCAATGTGCCAAGTCTTCTTATTTGTATTAAGCATATAATACTTTTATTGTCTCCAAAATTTTGATAAATATGATTCTTTTCCTGAGAAATCGAGTGTAATGAAAATAATTTTTACTCCCTATCTGTTAAAATATTTTAAAGTAAATTTAAATGTTTTAGAGACTCATTATCTCACTGTAACTAGAGAAAACTCCATTTTCAGTAATGTTCTAGGGACTAATCTAGTCACTGCCAGAGATTTAAAAACTGAGAAACATCATTATTGTCCTAAAAGGGTTTAGAAATCTCATAGCGGTGAAGAGTTAAGTCTTTCAACAATTAATACAAATTAAAGAGACAAAAGATGTTAGAATAATACAAATCAAGTGTTTTCATGGACCAAAAAAGAAGTTGAAATTAAAATTTATCCATCTTTGTCTACATTTTGCAAATGAAAAGAGGGAAGTGGAGAGAAAAATACAAGATCTCCTTTAAAAGACCAAGTTCTGATAGGAAGCAGCAAAACAGAGCAGAAAGAGAAATACATACCAGCAAAGAACTTGGGGATGAAGACATTAGCCAAGGGACAATCAACATGGACATCAAATATTATTATAAGATTTTAAAATATTTACTGCATGCATTTATTATTTCACTGATTTATTCAGTAAATAATTTCTGAGTACCTATTTAATGTCCAGTGTTACTCAAGGGATTAGAGGTACAGAGATGAGCAAAAGGAGACTTGCCCTTTGTTCTTATGAAGTGTGCATCTCTAAAATTAACAGAAAGGGACACAACATAGATGTGCAAATATATGTATTTTATATGTATATATAATTTCTCAAATATGTGAATAAAAATAAATTCTAGCATATTTGCTTATAAGTACAGATTATATAAGATATGTGAGAGAGAGAGAGACAGACAGACAGACATTAGGAGATAAAGATTCTAGAATCTGAGAAAGTAATCTAAAGTCTAAGAGAAAGAGTTGATCCTCTGCCAGTACAGTGTTTATAGTCAAATTATTTCAATAAACACCCATGTGTCAAGTACCCAGGGAGAACTTGCTTAATGAAATTGTAAAAATAAATAATTGCTAATGTCAAAACAATAGTATTCTTTTTTTTAAAGATTTTTATTTATTTATTGAGAGAGAGAGAGAATGGTAGAGAGAGAGCATGAGAGGGAAGGAGGTCAGAGGGAGAGGCAGACTCCCCACTGAGCAGGGATCCCGATGCGGGACTCAATCCCAGGACTCCAGGATCATGACCTGAGCTGAAGGCAGTCGCTTAACCAACTGAGCCACCCAGGTGCCCCAATAGTATTCTTTTTATTAAAGATTTATTTATTTGTTTGAGAGAGAGAGAGAGAGAGAGAGAGAGAGAGAGAGCATGAGTGGGGGGAGGGGCAGAGGGAGAGAATCTCAAGCAGACTCCCCGCTGAGTGCAGAGCCCACTGGGACCTCCACCCCACAACCCATGAGATCATGATCTGAGCCGAAATCATGAGTTGGATGCTCAACTGACTGAGCCACCCAGGTGCCCCAAAACAATAGTATTCTTAATAAATGTTACCAAATATTTAAATTTCAGCAAAATATAAAATATGCTGTAAGTATTAAAATACTGAGTATAATTTCCAGATTACATATTAAAGCTCAGTTTAAGCCACCTGCTTCCTTTGGAAGTCTTGAGCAGTAAAATGATAAGACAAGAAAACACGTTAGTCACCTTTTGGTCTTGTAGAAATGGAATTTTGATCAAGGTTCTAGAACCTTACTTCTTGCTAAGAAGCCAGGAGGTTGTAGGAAATGGACTATTTCTACTCTAATGAACACAAGTCATGATAAAAAAAATAGGTTTCTTACATATTTAAACAAATTAAATATTCAAAAATACATCTTTTAAAAATGTTTAAAAAATATACTGCTTAAGTTGAGCTTTGCTAATATTTTCTATATAATAATAGCAATTCTGTAAAAATGAATGTCTAATGAATTTACTTCCTATTTTTTACAAAAAAATGTGAATGTGTAAAAAATAATTCTGCATTTAATTTTCTTTTTTTTTTTTTTTAAGATTTTATTTATCCATTTGCCAGAGAGAGACATGGTACAAGCAGGCAGAGAGACCATCAGGCTCCCTGCTGAGAGCAAGGAGCCCCATGCGGGACTCGATCCCAGGATCTTCGAATCATGACCTGAGCCAAAGGCGGATGCTTAACTGACTGAGCCACCCAGGCGCCCCCTACATTTAATTTTCTTTCTTATTTTCTAGCCACCAATCCTTCTTACCAAATGATTAATTATTCAATCCCTACCAAAACATATACAGAAATTCTTATTTATTGGGCTTCTTCATATTTAAAGTGTGTTCTAGTTTATTCACCAAGTGCTATTGATTCCATTTCTCAAGTTTATCTTGAATCCACCCACTTCTTTTTATCTCTACAGCCACCGTCTTGAAAGAATCACTAGCATTTCACATATGGACTGCTGCAAAACCTTCAAACTGGTTCCTCACACTCCACCCTCACTTTGCTTACATTCACCACAAAGCAAGATGAGCACTATCTTTAATATCTCACTACATCACCTCTCTCCTTAAAATTTTTAAATGGCTACTTACTTGTTTTCATGTCAAGTTTAAGATCCCTAATATGACTTACGGACCACAATGAAGTCCCTGTAGCACTGTCTCTCTTACTCCTGGGTATTTACACGGACTGTCCTCCTCTTTCAATGCTCTCCTTTCTTTGTCCCATTGCTACATTATTCTCTGGCCGCAAATCAAAAATAATAGTTATGACACACCTTACTGATTCTTTCTTGAAAGCTAAATTATTTTGTGCATCTTCTGTTTAGAGTGTGCAAAGCCACAACGGAACATCACTTCTATCCTAACAACCAGGAAAAAGCTGTAATTTACAAAATCATAAATTTTCCTGAGCCCATCAGAGAGCTGAGGTAGCAATGTTGTCAAGTGAAATGAATTCCAAATAGAGACAGTCAATTCAAGGAGAGACAGAAAACAAACTGTTTCACCTTTGGCTGAACAGGAAAAGGAGATAGTTCCAAAAAAAAAATGGATAATAAAAAATTAGCTAAAATTTTAATGAATTCTTAAAGACCAAGAATGGGCAAGCATAAGTTTTTAATAAATGAAGGTATAGACACAAGGGAAATTTGTATTGACTTTAAAAACCTTTTCCATAGGTCTCCACTGAGTGCTTATGTGAAAAATTGAGGGCTGGGCAAAAGACCAGCGGGTTAGACATTCAAGCTGTGATTCGTTTTCTCTGGAATGACCTACTGCCTGTATACTTGTCTAATAAGAAGCAAAAGACGTGCCTTGAGGCAAGTCTTCCACAGGTTGAGAGGGAACCAAAGACCAGGCTGGGAGGAACAGAAGCAGAAGTTTTCCTCTTTCGGAAGATGGACAAGGAATTTTCTTGTGTCCAGGTTCCTCCATAGCTACAAAGCAGAGGTCTATGCCACTGAAGGAGGGGCATGAAATGCTTAATCCATCATAAAGTTAGCTCCTTTGGTGAAGGAGATAAAGGGATGCTTAGAAAGCCACACCCCAAAGTCCCACATTCAAAGGGCCTGCCTGAGTCTGAGATGGAGCCACAAGACCAAAGACCTACCCCACCTTACCCCTACTATGATCCTGGCACCAAATAATGAGCAGCAGCAGAGTACTTCCAGGGAAGGAGCAAGAACACGGGGGAGCCCCCAGTGTAGCATAGTTACTCAAGGCCAGCTGAAAACTGAGGTAAGAGTAGGAACAATAAGAAATATGGGCAAGCAGTCTGGGCCCTACACTAAGCCTGAGATAATAATAATAATCCAACACCAGAAGAACTTCAAGCTTGTGGGTGCACTGGAAATAACAGCAGTAACAAGGGAACTGAAACATAGCTCAACTTTGGATTAGATTGTCTCAACTGCTCACACTAATGGCACAGAAGAGGAATGCCCAGTTTCGGGTGTAAGCATTATTTACCTAATTCTCTGGGTTTTTACTTATGATGTCTATATTTCAATAAAAATTACAAGACATACAAAAAAGCAAAGAAAATAATCTCCTGTTAGGAGATAAACCAATCAAAAGAATGAGACTCAGAAATACACGAGATGTTGTAATTATCTGACAGGGACTTTAAAATAAATATAGTTATAGGCTGAAAGACCTAGTGGATCTAGTTTATGAACAGATTAGGAATTTTACAGAGAGGCGCAAATACTAGAAACAGTCATGTTAGTTCCTCCAAGTATGTGTTGCCATAGTGCTGTCCTTCCCTAATAATGATACTTATCACAATGTGCTGTTTTTACTAAACAGTTGAATTGTCTATGACTGGCGAGAAAAGGAACTTTAACTATTTTACTAATCCTTGTATTCCCATGTACATCCTTGTAGTTCCTACTATGAAGCTTGGTCCATATACTAAGTGATTCATAAATATTTGTGAGAACAAATGACTGAATATGGAAGTGATAAACTTAATATCTTTCATTCATATTGTATTTGGTCAATTTAGTTTAGATTCAAATATATACTCCACAAAACTTGGCTTATTGTTATAATAAATTTAACTTCAAAAATGTATGTGAAGGCAAAAGATAGCTGTTTCAAAATTTTTAAAGAATTACTTGGGGTGTAAATAAAGAAAAAAATAAAAGATACATTACAGAATTATGCGATTAGAACACAAAGTTATAGAACACGTAAGACTTGATAGTTTTACCTAGACTATCACATTTCCACGCCCGCCACCCCTTCCGCACCCCCGCCCCCCCGCCATCCAGGCTTTATAGCATCTAAAAACTATGATGACCTTTGCGGGACAGTGCTGCAAATATGTCTGCAAGACCTGCTTCAGATAGACATATACACCAAACACATAGATATATACACAAAAGCTAGATGGCAGCCACACCAAAATGACTAGGCTGACATATCTATCCTACTTTTCTGCTAAAAAATTTGTCTTTAAAACCCAGAAGTGATTCTCAGGTTAACAGGTTCCAGGGGAGATCTCTCAGTAATTGACAAGAAAGGGGAAAGCATTATTCCCCTGGATCACTGCTTTCAAATAACTTTGCTCTTCTAATTGTGAGTTGGAGCCCAGCAACATGATTGTCACTTGGGAGCTTGTTAGAATTGCAGAAGCTTGGACTCTACCTCAGATCTACTCAATAAGAATCTGCATTTTAGCCCTCAGTAACCCTCTGAGGGTTACAGAAGGGAGAGGCGTGGGAGGATGAGGTAACTGGGTGATGGATATTAAGGAGGGCACGGGTTGTGAGGAGCGCTGGGTGTTATACGCAACTAATGAACTGTTGAACACTGTATCAAAACCTAATGATGTACTATATGTTGGTTAATTGAACATAATAAAAAATATATAAAGAAAGAAAAAATAAAATAATCTTTCAGTTTGAAAATAGAGTGTATTAGTGTTAGGGTTAGAGAAATTGGTGGGGAGGGGGAGACAGAAAAACATGAATGCAACTAGAAATATTTCACTTTTTTTAGTTCTGAATAACTACCCTATACTTAGAGTAGCATAGGTCAAAGTGAAAATAATACCTACAGGTTGCTCTCATTTGAGTTAATCAACTACAAATGGGCATGTTTAGTAAACATTTAGGATAAGCAGGATGAAAGACTGAAAGACTAAGAAAAGCACAGTCGTGACTAAATTTATCAGAACTGAATTGCTTTAATTTAGTACATCAATTACATAGGCATTTCCATGTCTTTCAGATACTCTAGTTATAATGCTAAAAGTAATTAATAAGTGTATTTTTCGTTGTTTACCCCGATTGTCTACTACAATAGTTTTATATAATATGATTACAGTTACAATTCATATGATTGTACATACCTTTAGTATTAATTTCATTTTACCTGATTTTCTGATAAGCCAGAATAACTGAAAAATAATGAAATGTAAAAATATGAATTTAAACATCACCCAAATATAATTATTATTAACAAAAAAAGAGAATCTGCATTTAATAGGATGCTAAGTGATTTCTGTATATATATATATATATATATATATATATATATATTAAAATTTGAAAAGCAACCCTTCATTTCCATTTCATGACACACTCTGTGCCAATTAATGAAGCAACTCATGACTTAAACTCTGCAGCCTGAAGCCCAGTACACATAAGGACCTGAGGCCACATCAGAATTTTGTTGCCTGGTAATTGGAGTAGCAATTTTATTCCATTTTGAGTCATCATAGAGCTTGTGCTCAGGGACCATTTCAGGAATCACTCATCTAGGTGGGATGCCTGGGTGGCTCAGTCGGTTAAGCCTCTGCCTTTGGCTCAGGTCATGATCCCAGGCTCCTGGGATCGAGTCCCACATCTGGCTCCTTGCTCAGCAGGAAGCCTGCTTCTCCCTCTGCCTGCCGCTCCCACTGCTTGTGCTCTCTCTCTCTCTGACATATAAATAAAATCTTTAAAAAAAAAAGAATCACTAATGGGAATTCTTCAAATATTTTAAAACAAAGTCAAATATTAGAACATTTCTAGTCACTGAGGTCAAGAAATATAGATTTGTATGATCAGACACCAGTCTCTGAGTTCTTCTTGACCACACACAGTCTACATGCCTGACCAGGAATAAGTTAGCAGGCAAGGAAAGAAGGCCCTAACAGCCCACTGAAGCCATCACAAGTTGAAATGACTTCATTTTTGTTAAATGTGAATGATATTCTTCTTTGAACAAATACTCTTTTAGTTTAATTGGAATTTTGCTTTTGGGAAACTTATGAAGGAGAAACGTGTGTGTATGCATGTGTAAATATTTACATATGCACATATATATAAAACACATACATTTAATATATATTATATGGGAATAGCTTAATCCTTTAATAACTAAGCAAAAGGTAGAAATGAAGGTCTTAAAATGGAGACCCGCTAGGGGCAGGAATGAAAATACCATGCTACTAATGTTTGAAAATCCAGGCATCCTGGCAGCTCAGATAAAGCGCAGATCACAAGGGACACCAGCAAGTCATTCAAAATGTATTTGATAGTAGCAACTGCCAGGGCCATTTTGGGGCACAGCTGTAACTCACAAACAACCTCTCCCTTGCCTGCCTTCCTCCAGGGAGTCCTTCAATCCATCATTAGATCTTATATACCAGTGATGACAAAAGGGGAGTCTGTGACATAGGCTCAGCTGCCCCAGGCCTCTACAAACCCACTTTCTCCCTGGCATCACAATCAGATAATAGAATATTCATTGTTCACATAAAACCATATGCTGCACTGGCACAAATCCCATCATTCAATATTTACAGCTGTGCCAGACCCGTGATACTCCTCTGTCAGAATTCTGGGGATAGAATGCAAGTGTACAGAGAGCTCTAAACATCTGAAATGGTATTTTCCTCTTCCTCTTTCTTGACATGCTCAAAATTTACACTCAAATGAAAGGAAAATGACAAACAGTTCAATTCATAACTCAGAGAATTCTGGTGTTCAGTGGTGACTGACTTGGAATTATGTAAGCAGATGAAAAACAGAATGGGTGGCCACATGGGTTCACTGCTTAGAAACAAACCAAGCACAAAAGTAATTGATAGGGAGCCCAGCCCAACACTGCTTTGGTTGCTGCTCCTGAGTTCAGATGTGAGTTCAACTGTAAAACTGACTTTGGTTTTTGGAGGCAGCCAGTGTTCTATGTCAGTCTTTTCCAGCCCACCTGCTCAGATAGTGATGGCCAGAAAAATCTGGGATTGTTAGTAGACTGAAAAAAAAAAAACCCTCTTGAATTTTTATTTCTGAGTTATAAAGTCTCACAACAAATGTATTAACGACAGGGGTTTGGCCAAGACATGTCCTGGAAGCAATGCATATATATGGGGGAATGTATTTTTCATATGCTGTTTACATTGTTGGACAACCAGGCAGTGGGTTTATATTAGGGGCTCAATAAAATATGGCTCCTGGGCTAAATCCAATTCACTGGCTATTTTTGCAAATACTGGTTTCTTTGAGCACTGCTACACCCATTCATTTATATATCATTATAGCTGCTTTGAGCTGTAATGCAGAGTTGAGTACTTGCAACATACTGATGTGTTTGCAAATAAAACTCTATGAAAGTTTTAAACTTTAGTGAAACATAGTGACTGAAAGCACTGATTTATCTGAATTCCTACTTGAAACCCCACTAAAATAAAAGTATTGTAGGAATTAAAAAAGGCATAAATTTACCAGAACGAAGAAAATATAAATGAAGGTGATAGCCACCAACATTTTTAAGCTGGAAAGCAGGAGAAGCAGAAACTGATATAACACATGCAAGAAAACTGATCAAAATAGGGAGTGGAGAAACACATGCAACCTGATTTGCATTGCAGAATCTCAGGAAGTAGTGCTCTCAGGAATCTCTGGGGGAAGATGGGGTGTGGTGGAGCATCAAGATGGATGTGAAGAATGTTGGAAAAATTTCTGACAAGGATTGTCAAATGATTTGAAGCAAAGGAGCAAAGGGACATTTACACATTGCTAATGGGAGGGTACATCAATACAACTACTTTGCAAAACAATTAGTCAGCAGCTAGTAACGGTGAAGACACATACACTTTATGATCTAGAAATTCCATTCTTAAATATATAACCTGGAGGAATTGTAAAATAGGCACACTTAAAAGACATGAATCGATGCTGTTTGTAAGGAAAAATATGAATGTAAGGAAAAAATATGAACTGAAATGCCTATCAAGAGTGAAATGGATAAATACATGGAATATTTAGAAGAATATGAGTTCACTAATTATACATATAGATTATGAAAATAATGTCGATTAAAGAGTTCCATGTTGAGGCACCTGGGTGGCTCAGTCGTTGGGCGTCTGCCTTCGGCTCAGGTCATGATCCCAGGGTCCTGGGATCGAGCCCCATATCGGGCTCCCTGCTCGGCGGGAAGCCTGCTTTTCCCTCTCCCACTCCCCCTGCTTGTGTTCCCTCTCTGGCTATGTCTCTCTCTGTCAAATAAATAAAATCTTTAAAAAAAATAATAAAGAGTTCCATGTTGTTTTTCTTTTAAAGATTTTATTTATTTGAAAGAGAGTGAAAGCGAGAGAGATCACAGAGGGTGAGGGAGAAGCAGACTTGCCGCTGAGCTGAGAGCCTGTTTCTGGGATCAATCTCAGTACCCCGAGATCATGACCTGAGCCGAAGGCAGACACTTAACTGACTGAGCCATCCAGGAGCCCTTAAAGAGTTCCATGTTTAAACAACAGGCAGGTATTTAATGTGGCTTAGGTATACACAGAGTAAAAATATGATGTGGAACCATATGAAATTGCCAGTTTGTCAGTAAAAATGGTTAATTATCAGAAATTTCATAATTGTTTCTTCTAGAGAGGAACAGATAGGAGTAGATGTGGGCAAAGGACTGCTATTTGTCATTAGCACTGTTACAGTGGTTAATTCCTACGATACACAAATGTACTTTTTTGATAAAAATTTTAGGAATCAATTAACTACAATAAACTCCTGGAGTGTATTATTGCTCCTCACAGGGTAAACCTGATTCAATATTCATAAATTGAGTTAGGACAGTTCAAAACCACTGTGAAAATGATACACAGAATCGATGCCAAAGACAGTGGAATTAATGTGTAGAGTATTTCAGATTTTAAAACTAGGAGAACTGGAACATCCATTAAATGCGTCCTCTGTCATTGGCACTGCTAGCGGAGGGGGATAAAAATCCCCATTTTAATGGAGGTTATAGTGTGTACTATTTCAGATAGAATAAAGTATAATATGGGAGGAAGAGATGCTATCTTATATTTCATTGACCCTTTAAATGCATTTGAACAAGTTCTTTTTCTTCTCCTTCCTCTCCTTTTTCTTTTCCTTTTTATTCTTGGAATAAATTCTAAAAACTGGAAAACTTAGAATTTTACTAGGTAACAAAGAGTTCGTATAGAAGAATATTAATGACACAGGATAGAGAAATCATTAACTTTCTTTTTTCTTTTTTTTTAATTTTATTTTTAAGTAATCATTCATTATAAATAAATGCCCAGGGTTGAAATCACATTAGTGCTATAAATTATTTGAAATTAGTTTGTAGTACAGAAACCTACTTATCACACAGTAAGGCAGAAATCCAGCAAGAATCACTTTTATGGCTGAAATTAATGTGAATTTTATGACAGTAACATTCATTCTGAAACTGCTTCTTTGTTGAACATCCATTCTTAATCTATTTTGGAGAAAATAAAATAATAAGGGAAAGAGAAAAATATACAATCTTTCCCACAGCAAGGGCAATTATTGCAAACTATTGTTTTCTGAAGCTCCTCAAGGTTGATTTCATACCCCTCTTCCCGGGGCCCAGACACCTGCTTTCTGTCAGGGGAAGGAGCTCCTGGCAGACACTTGCTCTGGGGGGGCTGGGCTGTAATCACAGCTGCCATTACCACGAGTCATGGCACAGAGATAACACAGACCTGCCCTTGAACTTGGCCTCTCTGAGGTTGTGTCAAGAAGTGAAGAACATACACTGTCCTGCATAAGGTTCTGAAGAGTCCATTGTTGACCAGAGCATTTTTAATAAAGCAATCTGATCAATGTGGCTTAGAAAATCTAACTCGATTTTAAAAGTCACTTGCTCCATTTGTACTTGAGGAAGCTCTTGTAACTTTTCCGTTAGAACTTATCTTCCAAGATTCCTGAAGAATTCATAACAGCCTCTGTGGAACTGTGCATAAAGTTCAGAGGAATTTCTGACTGAGGGCTGTTATAGCAAAGATATAAATATAAAAGGTACAAAGCAATTAGGGCATTTCTAAACATAATGAGATTCAATTAGGTAGAAGTTGTGGGGAATAAAAAACTTAAACTAAGAATCTTTTTTTTTATTTAATGATTTTATTTATTTATTTGACAGAGAGACAGCGAGAGAAGTAACATAAGCAGTGGGGGTGAGAGAGGGAGAAGAAGGCTTCCCGCAGAGCAGGGAGCCTGATGCGGGGCTCGATCCCGGGACCCTGGGATCATGACCTGAGCCAAAGGCAGATGCTTAACGACTGAGCCACCCAGGCACCCAAAACGAAGACTCCTTCTGAGAAGATTGGAGAAGAATTTGTTTCTGATTGGATTCATTCTTTCATTTGTGGCACATCACAAGTTCCGTACAAAATCCTAAAGTTCAATTTGTATTCTCTTACTCATAATAGTGACAGCAAAGAGTGGCTTCGAAGAATCCTTTATACCCCCAATATTCTCCATCAATAATCCCAGCTGCCTCATACATAGAAAAAAAATACAATAGATATGTAGATATATAATTTATGTTATTTCATACACTTCACTATTTATTTACATATAAATATACATATTATAAAATATGCATATTTATATGTAAATAATATTCTATAAGGTATAAGTAAATTATCTTTAGAAAACTTTGCTAGTATACTGTAAGTAAAAACAGTACATTTATTTAAGAAGTCACTCAGCATCTCCTTCCAAACATATTCTTCTTTCTAAGCCTCACCCATATAGAAATTGTAGAGGGGCCTCGCTTAAATGACAGCTAAATTACAAAGGTACTTCTTCCTAAGTACTAGGATGTATTAGTATTTTTCCATTATTGGAAATGTGCCCTTACCCAGAATTCATTCTAAAGAAAAGTCAATGGTAGAAGCCTTTTTCTCTTCTGCATTACTGTTGTATTTACCATAAAAATCCAACGCTAAATAATGCAGTGCCATGTCTGTCAGGAATTTTATGCCTGTCTTTTGGTTCTTTCCCTCTGAATGTAGCATAATGGAAATAGAGGTGCTTGGTGATGCCGAGTGTAATGAAGAGATCACATTCATTTTGGTATGAGAGTATGGGTGGTATCCAACTAGGCTAAGAGGATTTTGGTTTGCATTTTAGGTAATAAAGACTACTGAACTGAGGCCCAGTACCATTGTGGCTAACATCAATTTAAAGAGAAGCTGAGCAAGTTGCCTGACTGAAATTTAGCCATTTCATTTGCCAAGTGAATATAATTCAGACGATAAAAAGAAGTGAGAAGTGCATCAAGAGAGGTTGATATATTGTTCTGGAGAGAGCTTTACAGTCACAGAAGCCTTTCCTGGATACATGTTTTTCTTCTTAGGACTGTGTCTGGAGCTCCTTAGAAGCCAGAACACTAGGGAGAAAATCCAGGGAAAATGTCTCTTCCTATTTTACTATTCCTATATCCAAAAAATATAGCTAAAGTGAATATTATAAGTTTTCTTTTACTAGGTTCTATATTACTTGCAATATGGACATAGCTGTTTGAGAGAAGGGACTGTATATATCCATCAATTTTAAGTCAGTGTTTAGCAGGTATCTTGCATATAGTATTTAATAAATGTTATTGGACGTTATACCACTGATATACTGTTCCAAAACCAGGAAAGAAAGCAGTGAGGTTATGCTATACTTCTCTACTTGGGATAATCACCTGTTATAAGAGCTTGTCAGACCTAATTTTTGAAGGTAATAAAACCAAATTTTAATTTTTTCCCCAAGTTTTAATTTTAAATGAGTTTTATCTTCAGAAATTACTGAAAATTAAGGTGTTTTTTTTAATTGAAGCATAGCTGACATAACAATATTATATTAATATTATATTAGATATACAACATAGTGATTCAACACTTAGATACATTATGAAGTGATCACCACAATAAATCTAGCTACCATTTGTCACCATATACAGTTGTTACATATTATTAACTATATTCCCTATGCTGTACATTGCATCCCTGTGTCTTATTTATTTTATACCTAGAAGTTTGTACCTTTTAATCCCCTTCCCCTATTTCATTCCCTACCCCTTCCCTCTTTTCATGGGCAAACAACTGGTTGTTCTTTTTATCTATGTCTGTTTCTGTTTTGTTTTGTTTGTTCATTTGTTTTGTTTTTTAGATTCCACATAGAAGTAAAATCATATAGTATTTGTCTTTCTCAATCTGACTTATTTCACTTAGCATGAAACTCTCTGTCACAAATGGCCAGATTTCATTCTTTTTATGGCTGAATACGATTCCATTGTGTCTGGAGACACATCTTCTTTATCCATTCATTCATCAATGGACACAGGTTGCTTCCATATATTGGTTATTAAAAATACTGCTGCAATGAGCATAGGGGTACACATCTCTTTTCAAATTAGTGTTTTCATTTAGGTCAGTTTTTTTAATTCTAAATAATAGTTCCCATTAACTTTAATCTTTACATTAGAAAACTTAAATGTTAAAAAAAAAAGGTAGAGACACCACATGTACTTCAAAGTTTTTGTGGCTTTCACTCAGTGCTTACCTGTCAGTTCTATCAATTCTTGATGCAACAGAGAAATTACTGAGTGATTATTTGAATATCAAGAATGACTCCGTGAAGGGGGTCCCCTTCACTATTTTACACATAATGCTACTTATAAGCAAAGTGTGCAAGCAAAATAAACTGAAATCCAATGAGCATGTACATATGCAGTGGGAGTAGCTATTCTATCTACCTCTGTTTCACAGGTAGCTGTTTACAAACACTTCCTTTGGAACTGTCCATGTTACTTTTAGACAATTAGAAAATGTATGAAGAGAGAAAAACAATTGGGATGTTATTCAAAATTAACAGCTATTGAAGCCTATATTAAAAGAAAAGAAAGATGTCCAATAATAACTTAAACTTCCACCTCCAGAAACTAGAAACAGAAGAGCCAACTAAATCCAAGAAGATGCAGATGGAAGGAAATAATAACGATTAGAGCATAAATAAACCTAATAAGAATAGAAAATTAGTAGAATTAACAAAACCAAAAGTAGTTCTTTGAAAAATAAGGGGCCGCCAGAATGCGAGGAGTATTTCCTTTCTTTTCCTGACTTTAAAATTTGAATCTTCTCTCTTTTTTCTTTGCCAGTTTTGCCAATGGTTTGTCAATTTTGTTTTCACATTGAAACACAGATGTCTTTGGTATTTTAGCAAATCATTATATTCCCAAATAAATAAGCCTGACCTAGGAGATCTGATGAAGTTGCCTAGAACAATGATCTCAAACCATCTGAAAAATTTTTTAAAAATTTTTCTCCAATTTGTTGTGGATCAGCATTTCTGTAAAATACAATAAAAGTAAATTACAATAAAAATAAATGAGATAAACAGCATTTGAAATACTACCTAATATTTTCTTATATTCCACAGACCTAGAATTATTCTTAGAAATTGCTGTTAGGAGTTTCTAAACAGTCACTCTCCATCCATTTCCTTAACTCATGGTGGATCAGTACACACAGGTCATAGTCTAGCACTTCCAGCTGCACTGGCCTGGTAGCATTCTCGTTTCTCCACAGATCCATACCTTTAGGGATCCAATCAGAAAATAGGTGGCAATGCCTTTCAGACTAATGCAGAACATCAGCTTTAAGAGAACTCTTCTATTCTCCCTGATCTCCCTTCTATTCTCTAAGAGAGAAGTCAAAGATTTTGCTTACACAGCTCAATATAGGGTTGTAGTAAATAGAAAAAAGAGTTGTGGTAAAAAATAACAGCACAATTGGTGGCATTGTCAGTCTAATGAAAAATAAAGTTTCAAGTGTTTTACCCTGACCATATAATTCAGTTATTCTAATCACCTTATACTATAGTTGATTTGAAGTCTTTTCTATAAATCCAATGCCTGGACTTCTTCAAGGATAGTTTCTGTCCACTTCTTTTTTTCTTGTGAATTGACCATACTTTCCTGTTTCTTGTATGCCTTTGTAAGTTTCTGTTGAAAACTTGACATTTTGAATATTATAATGTGGTAACTCTGTAAATAAGATTCTCTCCACTCCCCCAAGGTTTGTTGATTGTTGAGAGCTAAAGTTAAGTTATTAACTTTAAGTTAAATTAAAGTTAACTTTTAACTCTTAAAGTTAACTTTTTCAAACTATTTTTTTGCAAAGACTGTATTGCTAGTCATGTGTGTCACTGATGTCTCCGTTCTGTTATCTCAGTGGTCAATCACTACCCTGACAGCTGACGGAGATTTCCTTAATGCCTGGAGCCAAGATTGTTTGGAGCTGGGACACTCCTTCAACAGTAAGACAGGCTACTTACAAATCTGCCTATGCTTTATACCTCTTGCTCACAGGGAGCCCACAGATTAGCAAGAGGTGCAAACCTCTTCTCACGCATTTTCTGAACATGCCTGTGGCCCTGAGAATGCACACTGCAATCTGGCTTCATTGGTATACATAGTAACCCTTCAAAGCCCTTATTCCTCCAAGAATCCTCCTCCTAAGCCCCCTTCTCAGGCTTTTGAGTCTGTCTGCTACTTGCCCCATTTGCTATTGCTTGCTCCAGCTAGATGCAGATAGTATATGTCTTTAGATGCTTTTGACAAATGTTACTACTGCCAGAAAGCTGCTCCAGCCCTCCAGGGGTCAAAAGAAAGTTGAGCCTTTGTGCCATTCCCTCAGGTAACTATCAGACATGTCAAAATTCACAACCGCAGTTTTTTGAGAACAAGGTTTATATTGCCCCCTTAGCACCAGCAAGTCTCCCTAGTAATGTGGGCCACTGTCCAGACAGGCACTACTGAGCTGGAGAATGAAGGATGGTAGGAAGGTAAGCAAAAATACTACAATGCTTTCATATTGAAATTTACAGTATTTTTTCCTTCATTAAGCACTTGCTTCATTGCTGTAAGCTTTTGTTTAGATTGCAGGGTTCCAAAAAAGCTGATTATATCAGTTTTTGCCAGCTTAATGGTTGGTTCAGTTAAGGTGCTAATTATTTTAGCTTCCAGCTTTTTCATTTTCCACATCACAGTTCAATTCAATGGATGGAGAATAGACTTTTCAATAAATGGTGTTGTGAAAACTGGCTGTCTACATAAAAAATAATGGAGTTGGACCCTTATCTCATACTGTATATAGTTCAAGATTAAACAAAGACCTAATGTAATAGCTAAAACTGTAAAATCTTAGAAGAAAATATAGAAGTAAATTTTTGTGACTTTGGATTTGGCTATGGATTCTTAGATATGACATGAAAAACACAAGCAACAAAAGAGAAAGTAAATAAATGTGGTTTCATAAAAATGAAACACATTTGTATTTAAATAGATACTCCCGCCAAAGAGAAAGACAACCCACATAATGGGAGAAGATATTTGCAAATCATATATCTGATGAGGGATGTGAATGTAGAATATGTAAAGAACTCTTACAACTTAGTAATAAAAAAGACAAGTAGCATAATTAAAAAATAAACAAGGAATATGAGTAAATAGTTCTCCAAAGAAAAAACACAAAGGGCCAACAAGCACATAAAAGATGCTCAACATTATTAGTCATTAGGGGAAGGCAAATCAAAACCACAATGAGATACCATGTCACAACTACTAAAATGACTATAGTCAAACAAAAAAATAGCAAATGTTGGCAGGAATGTGGAGAAATTGGAACCTTCATACACTGCTGGTGGAATGTAAAATGAGAGAGCCACTTTGGAAAACGGTCTGGAAGTTCCTCAAAAAGCTAAACATACAGTTACTATTTCACCCACCAATTCCACTCGTAGGTAGATACCCATGAAAACTGAAAGCATATGTCCACAAAGAAACTTGTACACAAATGATTTTAGTGTCCTTTTACAATAGCAGCCAAAAATGAAAACATTCTAAATTTCCATCAATAATGAATGGATAGAGGAAATGAGGCAGCAATCGGTGGAGAGGAAGCGCGGTGCCCTCTCTGGAGGAGGTTGAGGCCACAGCACCGCCTCCCATCCTCCGGCCTGGGCTCTTTCTTATGCGGGCAACTGCTAAACCCACTCTCTCAGTCGATGTGAAGGAGCAGAGGAGGAATTGGTGCCTCACTCACTACGTTAGTGCAAATGCCAAGGCCGAGGTGGCCTTGAACCGTAGGATCCAGCTGGTTGAAGAGGAGCTGGACCGCACCCAGGAGCGCCTGGCCACTGCCCTGCAAAAGCTGGTGGAAGCGGAGAAAGCTGCAGATGAGAGCGAGAGAGGTATGAAGGTTATTGAGAACTGAGCCTTAAAAGATGAAGAAAAGATGGAACTCCAGGAAATCCAACTCAAAGAGGCCAAGCACATTGCAGAAGAGGCAGATCGGAAGTATGAAGAGGTGGCTCAGAAGTTGGTGATTATTGAGGGGGACTTGGAATGCACAGAGGAACAAACTGAGCTGGCAGAGTCCCGTTGCCGGGAGATGGATGAGCAGATCAGACTGATGGACCAGAACCTGAAGTGTCTGAGTGCTGCTGAAGAAAAGTACTCTCAAAAGGAAGACAAATATGAGGAAGAGATAAAGATTCTCACGGATAAACTCAAGGAGGCAGAGACCCGTGCCAAGTTTGCTGAGAGATCGGTAGCCAAGCTGGAGAAGACAATTGATGATTTGGAAGATAAGCTGAAACGCACCAAAGAGGAGCACCTCTGTACACAAAGGATGCTGGACCAGACTCTGCTTAACCTGAATGAGATGTAGAGCACCCCAGTCCTGCCCTGCCGCTGCTCCTCCCGCCTCTGATCCCGACTCCACTGAGGCCAGCCTGCCCGAAGCTGGCCTTGAAACTGAGGACTGATCTTTAACTGGAAGGCTGCTTTCTCCTTTTGCTGCCTCTCCCACCCCAACCCCTGTGTCTTTTTCGCCAAATTGTCTCTGCCTCTCCCTAGAGATTCCAGTCGGGCTTGAGGCTGAGCACCTTTGGGAACAATGTTTAAGGGAATGTGAGCACAATGCAAAGTGTCTTTAAAAGCATGTTGTGATGTACACATTTTGTAATTACCTTTTCTTGTTATTGTTGATGTAGCAACCATTTGTAAAACATTCCAAATAATTCCACAGTTCTGAAGCAGCAGTCTGTTCCCTTCTTCACATTTGGAAAGTAACTTTTCAGTTTAGTGCATACTGCCCTCTCCACAGAGGAGGCAGGGGCCTGCCTTACTGAGAGCCAGAGCCCGGAAAGAGACCCCCTCTGGGAAGCTTCATTGCTTTGTCCAAAGTACCAGCCAGATTAGAAAGGTGATTCCAGGAGGAGTGGCCAAAAAAGTGTGGCTCAGGGTTTCAGCTTTAAGGTATCTTTGAGCAACTTACATTTTTTAATTTTTTTTTCCATCAGAAGTGACCAAACAGATTAAGATGGTGAGACCTCTATCTGAGACCAAATCCTTATCCTATCTTTACCCTAACTGCCCATAGAATGGATCATGTTCCCCTTATGTTGAGGTGACTGCTTATTTTCTCTCCTGCCTCCTTGAAGGAAAAAAAGAAAATTATGTGTTTGCCACTGATTTAGCCATTATGAAACAAACTCATCTCATTACCCTTTGCTGGGTCCGAAGCTGCTGTCTCTAAAAGTGCCATCTTGCGCTTTGTATCAGTTAGTGCTGGAGAAATCTTGAATAGATCATGTACAAAACTGTTTTTAAATTTTATATTATTTTGAAACTTTGCTTCTTTAGGGTTGGGGCACATTGGCCACCCTGTCTGGCTGAGAACTCTCTACAGTCTGTGGGCTGACAGTGTGCTGATCTTTTAAAAAGTTTCTTTCCCTCCCCAATTCCCCTTTTTGGTGAGGTTTCTATGAGGCCTGTTAGGTGTGTATCCTGCAGCTTATTGGCTTAAAATGCACCCTCCTTTGGTGTGCTCTCTGGGGGCCGACTGGGAGAAAGAAACCAATAGTGCAAACTGTTTTGATACTGAAAATTGACAAGTGTCTTTTTGAAATAAAGAACCAGTCCCTCTAAAAAAAAAATAATGAATGGATAAACAAAATGTGGTTTTTACACAATGGGATATTATTTGACCATAAAGAGGAATGATATACGGATATATACTACAACATGAAGAACTTGAAAATATTATGCTAAGTAATAACAAGCCAGTCACAAAAGACTACATATTACATTTTTCCATTTATATGAAATGTCTAGAACAGGCAAATCTATAGAGACAGAAAATAGTTAAGTGGTTGCCAAGCCTGGATGAGATGAGGAGTCTGGGGGATAAAAGAGAAAGTGTATAGGTCTTCATTTTGGGGTGAGAAAAGTATTCAAAAATTAATTGAGGTGATGGTTGCCTAATCCTCTGAATACAGTAAAAATCATTGAATTCTATACTTAGAAAGTGTAGATTATATACAATGTGAATTATATTTCAATAGTTACTACAAAACATAGATTATAAACCATTGAATAAATTAGGAAATCATGAGTCCATACTGATGTAAATGAAAAATGGATAAATTGACATTTTGATGAAGAACGGGACATTTCATAATCTCAAATTACCTCCATACAATCAATTCAGAAATCTCATCCTTAAGATTCTGTTCCTCCTAAACCACTCCCAAATACCAAAATCCCTATCAGTCAGATCAGTCAAGGTTTTTCAGAGTAATAGAACCCAAAGGATTAGATATATATGGACTAGATATATATGGGCAAAATATATATTTCATTTAATAATTAAGCAGTAATTTTTACTATGTTATATTAAAAGATTTCAAAGAACTGGCTCATGTGATTTTGGGGGCTGGCAAGTCCAAATTATATAGGGCAAGCCAAAAGGCTGGAAACTCAGGCAGGAGTCTGCAGTTTTGAAGCAGATACTTTTCCTCAGTTTTTGCTCTTAAGGCCCTTCCACTGATGGAATGAATCCCACCCTCATTATCTTGGGCAATCTCTTTTAATTGAAGTAGACTGATTATAGATGTTAACTACATCTACAAAATACCTTCACAGCAACACCTAAATTAGTATTTGATTAAATAACTGTGTATTATAGCCACCAAATTGACACAGAAAACTCTCTCTATAAAAGGCTTATTAAATACAGATAAAGAAAAAAATAAATGCAGGTAAAGGGAATAACTTCACAGTGGATTCTGGCAGATACCACCTCAACAAAGTAATCCAGGTGAACATCATTAGTAATGGTACACATAAAAAATGTGTGCCACCTGATAGAATACAGAGAGAAAAATACTTCACATCATTTTTGTGATATTCCTGTTAAAGAAGAATGAGCTGAAAATAATCAGAAAAAAAAATCAGTAAAACTCCAATTGAGGGAGAATCCACAAACTAAATGTCCTTTATCTCTTTAAGTGTGAACATCATGAAAGTGAAGTAACATGTGTCTGACTCTCCAGTGTGACTTGACAAGTCTATGTCTACATCTCTGGCAAATAGAGGAAACACTGCAATCAGGTAAGAAGACTGTAAGGAATCTTATTCTTTCAGGATAACAATCCAGATTTCTACATGGAAAAGAGACACAGGTGATTGGCAGTTTTATTTAATTAATTAATTTATTTATTTATGAGAGAGCTCTTGCAAATGGTATGAGATAGCTCTTGCAAAAGGGTGGGGGCAGGGACAGAGGAAGATGGAGAGAGAGAGAATCCTAAGCAGGCTCCACATCCTTGCAGGAACCTCCATGGGGCTAAGAGTGAGATGCTTAACTGACTGAGCCACCCTGGCGCCCTGATGATTGGCAGTTATAATTTGACTCTTACAAAGGGGGTTAATTACTTCAACCAAAAGTCATTATGTAGTGACTGCTCTGGGCCATCAACAATGCTCTTTGAAGTTAAGATTTTCCATTCCCATGTAGCACAAATGCTACTCATTGATGGTTCTGTAATTTTTAATTTCATATCCTATTCTATTAATTGTGACATACTCATCAGCTATAAGATGTACTTTATTTCTATTATTAACGCTTTAATCTTGAAACTCTAGTAGACCAAATTCAAGATTGTATCTATGGTAACATCATTATCATTTATGTTTCCATGTACTCTTCTTTCAAGTTGCAAAGGAAATGGTGTAGAATTATAGTTGACATGCCAGGGGTTGATTACTCTGTGTATATCTGATAGTAGAAGTGTACTGCATATAAAAGTCATTTTCCATGTATATTGCTATAGAGAAAATGTTGGGAACTGACCTTACAAAAGATCAGTTTACCTAAAGGATCTTGAAACTGGCTATTCATTCAGGTTAAGTTGATGACAGACAAGATTAAATTATTAATAGAAAAGATATGGGCCGAACAAATAAATAAGACAAAAAGCTTTTGCAATGATTTATATGCCAAATGGCTATGGGAAACCGATCACATTTTAAAAGATTCTGATGTAAATAGCTCAAACTAATTCCAGAGCCTTTTGCACGCTCAAGTAGACCAAGAAACTGGTATATAAAAGAAGAGAAAGAAATGTTTGCCCATGGAATGCCTTCACAGGTTTACCAGAAGCAGGGGCTCCTTCTGAGAATACCCTTTCCTCTAGTTATGAAACTGCCTCTCCCCTGCATCTTCTTCTACCTCCTCTTATTCAATTATTTTGTAATTTCAATTTTTGAAAGGTTGCAATTCACCATTAAGTACACTTCTCTGAGTAAGCATTTGAAAAAAATTGTAATCAGCTCTAATTAGAGGTTCTATGTCAGGATTCTTGGTACACAACTCCCTATTAAAGTTAATCTGCGTACAGCTGATGGCTTCTGGCAGGAATAATAAAATTGTTGGCGACTTTTAAAAGAATGTATTTGAGTTTATTTACCCTTTATTGGTTTATCTCCCTTCCAACTTCCCAAAAGGAGCCTATACAAAGAATGAGACAGAGCTATAAATAATTGTGTATGGGCTCTTTTTCACAGACCCTTCAGTCAGAGTTAATCCTGAAATGCAATTAATACATCTTTAATATGATCATAGACATCACTAAATAAGAGCAACTGTGAAACCTGAGTAAATTGCACTTTCTCTTGAGGCCCGTATTCATTTTCAAATGTCAAGATGCACTCAGTTGTGAACAGAGTAACTACACTTCAAATGAATAGGACAGAGTGCTCTTAAAAATAAAGAGTCTGAATATAAAAGAGTTTAAATATCACACTTGTTCTGATTAAAACCTTTGCAAAGAAAAGAAAACAAACTTGAAAAGTTCTGGATAACTATATGAAGTATGGAAACATGATTAATTAAAGAATGCCATTAAAGATTGTAAATATCAGGGGCCCCTGGGTGGCTCATTCAGTTAAACGCCTTCAGCTCAGGTCATGATCCTGGGGTCCTGGGATCAAGTCCCGTGTTGGGCTCCTTGCTCGGCGTGGAGTCTGCTTCTCCCTTTCCCCCTGCCCCTCCCCCTGCTTGTGCTCTCTCTCAAATAAATAAATAAAATCTTTAAAAAATTGTTAATATCAGTGGGGTAAAATTAATGGTCAATTGAAGGCAAACAATATTTTTCTTACATTCCTGTTTTATGATCACCAGTACAGAGTTAGTTATCACTGACAATTTCTCTTCAAAATGAATGTTCATTTGTCAAACTGATCTCTAAATGAATCTAATCAGTAAATCATAATTAGACCAGTGGCAGCATAAATCATAATAGAAAACCTTGGAGATGCCACTGGAAATATTTATAAATCAGGAAAATAGCATGTTTGTCTTTTTTAAACAAATATATCCTTAGTCTAACATCAATTCTTTTTTTTTCTTTTACTATAACATCAATTCTTAATTACCCTAAATCATGCAATGGTAAACTGACTAGAATTTTATTTGGATGGATGCAGTCTGATAAATTCTAATTATTTTTTTCCAACTATTTCTATTTTGCATATATATATGCAAAGGCACTGTTAAAGATTAGTAAGTTTTCAATATTGCTAATAGAAAATGTCTTGTCTTTATCTGGGTATGTTAAATAAAGTTTACAAAAAAAAATCCACAAACTTAAAAGATTGAAATATACCTTTAAGACTCTATCATCACTCTTGATTATCAAAGCTACACATGAAAAATTCCTTGAAGTTTCTCTAACACTTCATGAACCATAAAATAAGCCAGCCAGAATTCTACTTAATCTTCCAGTCTAAAGGGTTTGATACAGTTTCAGCCTTTAGTTTAGTGCTATTGGTATCCAATTCAAGATCTCTACATTGGTTTTGTTTCATTCCACCTACTTACACAAAGGAGTTCTTTATACATTCAGGATACAAACTCCTCATCAGAAATGTGATTTGAGGTATTTTCTCCTATATTGTTGGTTGGCTTTTCACTTTCTTGATAGTATCCTTTGAAGCACGAATGTTTTAAATTTTGATGAAGTCTAATTTACCTATTTTTTTCTTTTGTTGTTCTTTCTTTGGTGTCATATCTAAGGCTGTACTGCCAAATCTGAGGTCATACAGATTTAATCCTACACTTTCTTCTCAGAGTTTTAGAGTTTTATCTATTATATTTAGGCATTTAACCCATTTTAAGTTAAATTTTTTTGTATATGTTGTGAGACAAAGGTCCAACTTTATTATTTTGTGTGTGTATATCCACTTGTCCCAGCACCGTTTGTTGAAAAATTCATGAATTATTATCACATATAATAATAAAGAGACATGATTCACTAACATTTTGTTATGGAATTTTGCATCTATGTTCTTGAAAAATACAGTAAAAAGTTTCTTGTCATGTCTCAATGCTCTGAAATCAGGATAATGCTGCCATCCTAAAATGAGGAAGAAAAGTTGTTCTATTTTTTTTTTTTGAAAGGTTTTGTAATGGGTATTACTTCTTTCTTGGGAATATTCACCAAGAAACTCTCTAGTTGGGGTGGCTGAGTGGCTCAGTAGGTTGAGCATCCAACTCTTGATTTTGGCTCAGGTCATGATCTTGGGGTCATGAGATCAAGCCCCACATTGGGCTCAGCACTCAGCGCAGAGTCTGCTTGAGATTCTCTCCCTCTCCCTCTTCTATCTGCCCCTCCCCCAGCACTCTCTCTCTAATAAATAAAACCTTTTTAAAAAAAGAAACCTCTCAGGTTTATAAACATTTGTAAGGATATTTATAATTATGAATTCATTATTTCACAGATCCTTGACTATTCATGTTTTTCTATTTCCTAATCATTGAACTTTGATATTTTGTATCTTTCTAAAATTTAAGTTGTTGAATTCAGTGGAATAAAATTTGGTTCATAATATTTTTTTCTTATCTTTTTGATATTTAGGATCTGTAGTGGGGTCCTCTCTTTTATTCTCTTATTATTCCTATAAAATTAATAATAATTTTTATCTTCTTTCTAGGTGACCTACAGGGAGGTAGGTGGTGGGAAGGGTGAAATAGGTGAAGGGGATTAAAAGTACACTGATCTTGATGAGCACTGAATAATATATGGAATTACTGAATCACTATATTGCCCATCTGAAACTAATATAATACTGTATATTAATGACACTGGAATTAAAATAAAATAAATAAAACAAATGTGAAATAATAAATTTGGGTTGATTTAAGATGCAAAAAAAAAAAAAAAGACCTATATGAGAAGCAATGACTTCATGGCCAATGCGTGTTTAAAGGATTTTTGTTTTATTTCCTTTTCTATGCCACGTGGAGATTTTGGGACTAGATTAAGGTAAACAGTTAGGGCAGTCATTTACTTAAGCTCCTACTGAGGTCCAAAATTGAAATCTCTCTTTTCTGATGGAACTTTAATACGAGCACAATCGTAGCAATCTCATTTATATGGCTGGCTGGCTTTGTACACTGCATAGTCTCAGAGCTCTTTAAAGTACCTCCACCAGCACAATGCTTCCCACATCCACACATTTACCTTTAAAATTAGACATGTTGCCATCTGTTAAATTATAAAAATCTGGGGAGGGACGATCTGTAATGAATTAGACCACTGGCTGCATATACCTGTACTAGGACTGAATGCACAGATCCTTTCCTGAGAGCAGGTTTGTGCAGAAGGATAATGAAGCAAAAAGAGAATGTATGGGTGAAAGGCCTACCTGGGGCAAAAGCAAATCTGGAAAAAGGGAAGAAAAAGATCTCAGACAAGAGCAGAGAAACCTCATCTACAGTACGATTTTCCTAGGACTGTCTATGTCAGAAAAACTCAAGGTATTTCCACTTAGGGTAAAATATGAATATATTACCTGTGGTAAGCAGAAAAATGGCTGCCTGAAGATGTTCACATGCTAATCCCCACAACCTATGAATATGCTATGTTATATGACAAAGGGGAGTTAAGACTGGTAATCAGACGACTTTAAGATGGGAGTATTATCTTTGATTATACAGTTGTGTCCAATATAATCACAAGGTTCCTCTGAAGCAAAGAGGAAAATGAAAGAGAAGGTCAGGGTGATGTGATGTGATAAAGACTCAACCCATTATTGCTGGCTTTGAAAATGGCACGAGGCCATAAGCCAAGGAATGTGGATGCCCTCTAGAAGGTGGAAAAGGCAAGAGAAAAGATTATCCTTAGAGCCTCCAGAAGGAGCACACCCCTACTGAATTATTGCTTTTAGTGCAATGAGACCCCTATTGGACTTATGTTCAGATCTATTAGATAGTAAATCTGTGTGTTTCAGCAACTAAGTTTGTGATAATTTGTTAAAGCAGCAATAGAAAGTGAATACACTACCCAAAGTAGCTTAAAGTACAGCTGGACTGCTATTTCTCTACATTTAAATTGTTATTATTGAAATGACTATAAACTCATATTTGTCCTTATTTTAATAACAAATTCTCTAAAACACACAAAATGAAATAATCTGTTATTGAGACTATTTTAACCCAGTAACTTGTTCAATTTCACTGTTGTCTCTAGGTGCTGCTGTTGAACACCTGCATTGTATGTGTGTGTAAATTTAAGATATAATTCTGTTAATAAAGTATTTAATGTTTTTATTTTACTTATCTTGTTTTTTTTTATATAATCATGTATTTCAATTCCAAGACATCTCTCATGTGAAAGCTGACTACAATGCATAATTAAAGGATGATTTTATTCAGGCTATTGCAGTAGGAAAAATATTCATTAATGCACAATGTCTCAAAGAAGGAGAAAACTTGGGGTCTTATGAAGGCAACTAAACAAGGCCATCAGGAAGAAGGATGAGCAGTGAATCTTACGGGAGTCACAATCTGGGGTCGAGGTGGGTTTTATCACTGAATAAAAAAAGGTGGTTCTTTGTGGTTTGGTTCCAAGAACATAAAGGGATAGAGAGATTTCTTAACCATTTCCACTTCCTGGGGATACAGGGCTCAGAAACGTTCAGTATTTCACACTGAAGATAGAGTATCTCAGAGAACAGGGTTTGGTAGCATTGCCAATAAATAATTAGCAGAGAGCAGCAAACAATACAATTAATTAATATGTTAGAGTAAGAGAAGTACAAATAATAATCACCAATGCTACCAGGCCTATTTAATTTTACCTTCATTTACTCAATAAAAATATTTGTGTACAAATAAAAATCACCCTTATTTTCACAAAGAATTAAGACTTATCAATCAATATGAAGCCTTTTAATTAATTAAAAATTGATTAAGTCTCTACTTAGTACCTAGGCATGTAAGATACACAGACATTTGCTCTCCCTGCGCTCATATTTTAATGCACATACTATGCAAAACAATTTAATCCGTGAATACAGGCCCATCTATGAGACAAAATGGAATATGTTATTTGCCTAAGTGAATAAACCTGGCTCTATCCTTCCTCACTGTGCAAATAAATTGTTTGAGAAATTTGTGGAACAAAATACGTGCACCTTTAGCTATGTTCTAATAGAGAAAAGACAGTATCTTAAAAACACAAAACAGAGAAATTCAAATGAATGTATAACCTGTTTTCTAGCCACAACTGCACTAAAGATAATTCACTTTAAATGTAAATGTTCTTGTTTCCTCCCTCTGTATAAGTTTGATGCTATGATAGCTGATGTGATAGAATGTAATTTTGTAGAGGTGTGAAAGAAATCTACATTACAATTGGTTGCAATAAGTTTTTTCCTCTTAGGGAGGTATGATGCATCTCTTTATCATAATGCATTATAAGTATTTACAGAAGGCTAAATAGCAGTGCTTTTGTCCATGTGTACCAATGCTTTGACAAGAAAAGTTATTTTCCCCCATTAATTGCCTTGGAAAGGAGATATGCCATCCAAATCAGTTTCCTTTAACATTTCGTATTTTTCCACAAAGGCTTTCATGATGTCAATCGGAACCAATGCTGTGATAAAGTCATTTTCATAATGATATTTTACACACCTTGTTGCCACAACTTTTTAAACATTTACTATGTCTGAAAGATTGTTGGTAATGTACTGTGTTCAGAGAAAGTGAAAACGAAAATGATGGTAAATAAAAGTTTTTCTGATGAGAAAAACAAAGTTAGGATAAGGATACAACCAAGAATTCACCTAAACTTAAACATGTTACACAAGTAGACTCCACATGTGAGCGCCGCAGCAGCTCAAATATAAAACATATGATTGAACTAATATAATAATACAATTAGAAAAATAATTAAGACTGGCTGTTCACTGCAAAGTAAAGCAGATTTTCTGGTAGAAACAACCCTGGCATACTCTTGAAGTTTAGCTTCTAGGTCCATAGTATGGCTGAAAAGTGCCTTTTTTCCTGTGGTTTCCAGACACAACATCTTAACAAGTGTAATAGTGGAATTTCAGATTAATGGATGAGACTGAGAAGATTAAAAAGTACAATTAATAGCCTTTTTACAACTATTTTTTGTTTTTTAAATTCCAATTCCAAGTATAGTTAACATACAGTGTTATATTAGTTTCATGTGTACAATATAGCAATTCAACAATTCTATACATTACCCAGTGCTCATCATCGCAAGTGCACTGCCTAATCCCCATCACCTATTTCACCCATCCCTCTACCCCTCTCAATTCTGGTAACCATCAGTTTGTATCCTATAGTTAAGAGTCTGATTCTTGGTTTGTCCCTCTCTTTTTCCTTTGCTGATTTGTTTCATTTCTTAAATTCCACATGTGAATGAAATCATATGCTATTTGTCTTTCTCTGATTGACTTGTTTTACTTAGCATAATACTCTATAGCTCCATCCATGTTGTTGCAAATGGCAAAATTCCATTTTTTTATAGCTGAATAATATTCCATTGTATATAAATATACCACATCTTCTTTATCCATCCATCTATCGATGGACACTTGGGCTGCTTCCACAGTTTGGCTATTGTAAATAATGCAGCTATAAACATTGGGGTGCATGTATCCCTTCAAATTAGTGTTTTTGTATTTTTGGGGTAAATACTCAGTAGCACAATTACTAGATCACTGTTCTCTTTTTAACTTTTTGAGGAACCTCCATACTGTTTTCCAGAATCAGGAATTCCAGAAAGGCTGCACAGTTCGCATTCCCACCAACAGTGCAAGAGGGTTCCTTTCCACATCTGACAGGTGTGAGGTGATAACTCATTGTAGTTTTGATTTGCATTTCCCTAATGATGAGTGATGTTGAGCACCTTTTCATGTTTCTGTTGGCCATCCGGATATCTTCTCTGGAGAAATATCTGTTCATGCCTTCTACCCATTTTTAATTGGATCATTTGTTTTGGGGAAGTTGAGTTGTGTAAGTTCCTTATTTATCTTGGATACTAACCCCTTATCAGATACGTCATTTGCAAATATCTTCTCCCATTCAGTAGGTTGCCTTTTAGTTTTGCTGATTATTTCCTTCACTGTGCAGAAGCTTTTTATTTTGATGTAGTCCTAATAGTTTATTTTTGCTTTTATTTCTCTTGCCTTGGGAGACATATCTAGAAAAATGTTGACATGGCCAATGTTAAAAAGATTACTGCCTATGCTCTCTTTTAGGATTTTATGGTTTGGAGTCTCACATTTAGGTCTTTAACCCATTTTGAGTTTATTTTTGTGTACGGTGTAAGAAAGTGGTCCAGTTTCATTCTTTTGTATGCAGCTGACCGAGGTTCCCAACACCGTTTGATGAAGAGACTGTCTTTTTCCTAATGGATATTCTTTCCTGCTTCATCAAGGATTAATTGACCATATAATTGTGGATTTATTTCTGGGTCTTCTGTTCCATTGATCTGTGTTTGTTTTTGTGCTGGTCTTGATTACTATAGCTTTGTGATATAACTTGAAATCTGGAACTCTGATATCTCTGCTTTGCTTTTCCAAAATTGCCTTGCTGTTTGAGGTCTTTCATAGTTCCATATAAATTTTAGATTATTCTAGTTCTGTGAAAAATTCTGTTGGTATTTTGATAGGGATCACATTAAATCTGCAGATTGCTTTGGGTAGTATGCCCTTTTTAACAATATTTGTTCTTCTAACCCATGAGCATAGATCTTTCTATTTCTTTCTGTCATCTTCAATTCCTTTCATTAATGTTTTCAGTGTATCAGTCTTTCACCTCTGGTTAGGTTTATTCCTAGGTATCTTATTATTTTTGGTACAATTATAAATTGGATTGTTTCCTAATCTCCCTTTCTCTCCTTCATTATTAGTGTATGGGAACAGATTTCTGCACATTGATTTTGTAACCTTCAACTTTAATGAATTCATTTATCAGTTCTAGTAGTTTTTTGGTGGAGTCTTTTGGATTTTCTCTATATAGTATCATGTCATCTTCAAATAGTGAATTTTACTTCTTCCTTACCAATTTGGATGCCTTTAATTTCTTTTTGTTGTCTGATTGCTGTGGCTAGTACTATTTCAGTACTATGGTGAATTAAAGTGACAAGAGTGGATATCCTTGTCTTATTCCTGAACTCAGAAGGAAAGCTCTGTTTTTCCCCACCGAGAATAACGTTCACTGAGTTTTTTATATATGACTTTTATTATGTTAAGGTATGTTCCCTTGAAACCTACTTTGTTGAGAGCTTTATTCATGAATGGATGTTGTACTTAGTCAAATGCTTTTTCTGTGTCTAATGAAATGCTCATATGGTTTTTATCCTTTCTCTCATTGATGTGATATATCATGTTGATTGATTTGCGAATACTGAACCACCCTTGCAACCCAGGAATAAATCCCACTTGGTTGTGATGAATGATTTTTTTTAAATGTATTATTGGATTCAGTTTGCTTGTGTTTTGTTGAGGACTTTTGCATCTATGTTTATCAGAGATACTGGTCTGTAGTTCTCTTTTTTTGTGGTGTCTTCATATGGTTTTGGTATCAGGGTGATTCTGGCCTCATACAATGAATTTGGAAGTTTTCCTTCCTATTTTTTGGAACAGTTTGAGAAGAATAGGTGTTCATTCTTCTTTAAAGGTTTGGTAGTATTCACCTGTGAAGTCGTCTGTTCCTGTACTTTTATTTGTTGGGAGTTTTTTGATTACCAATTTGATCTCCTTGCTGATAATCAGTCCATTCCAATTTTCTATTTTTCCTTCCTTCAGTTTGATAGGTTGTGTTTCTAGGAATTTATCCATTTCTTCTAGGTTGTCTAATTATTGACATATAGTTTTTCATAATATTCTCTTCCAATTGTTTGTATTTCTGTGGTGTTGGTTGGTATTTCCCCTCTTTCAATTGTGATTTTGAGTCCTTCTTTTTTTTTAAACAAATTTTTTTTTAAGATTTTTTTTTATTTATTTATTTGAGAGAGAGAGAATGAGAGATAGAGAGCATGAGAGGGGAGAGGGTCAGAGGGAGAAGCAGACTCCCCGCTGAGCAGGGAGCCCGATGCGGGACTCGATCCCGGGACTCCAGGATCATGACCTGAGCCGAAGGCAGTCGCTTAACCAACTGAGCCACCCAGGCGCCCCAGTCCTTCTTTTTTTTTTAATGACTCTGTTTTTTATAACAATTTTGTTGACTTTTGAAAATAACATCTCCTGATTTCATTGATCTGTTCTATCATTTTTTTACATTTCTGTGTCATTTATTTCTAATCTTTATTATTTCCTTCCTTCTGCTGGTTTTAGGTTTTGTTTGCTGTTCTTTTCCTAGCTCATTTAGGTGTAAGGTGAGGTTGTTTATTTGAGATTTTTTTTGCTTCTTAAGGTAGGTCTGTATTGCTATAAACTTTCCTCTTAGAACAGCTTTTGCTGCACATGAATGGTTCTGGAATATTGTTTTGGACCACTTTGCTTGTTTCCATGTTCTATTTGATTTCTCACATGATTTCTTGGTTGACCCATTCCTTGTTTAGTAGCATGTTATGTAACCTTCATGTATTTGTGGTCTTTCCAGGTTTTTTTTTCTTGTGGTTAATTTCTAGTTTCACAGCATTGTGGTTAGAAACTATGCATGGTATGAATTCAGTCTTCTCAAATTTGTTGAGGCTTGTTTTGTGGCCTAATATGTGATCTATTCTGGAGAATGTTCCACGTGCACTTGAAAAGAATGTGTATTCTACTGCTTTAGGATGGAATGTTCTAGTCCATCTGGTCCAGTGAGTAATTTAAAGTTACTGTTTCTTTGCTGATTTTCTGTTTGGATGATCTGTCCACTGATGTAAATGCGGTGTTAAAGTCCCCTACTATTATTGTATTACTATCAATTAGTTCCTTTGTGTTTGTTATTAACTGTTTTATGTATTTGGGTGCTCCCATGTTGGGTGCACAAATATTTACAATTGTTTTATCTGCTTGTTGGATTGTCCCCTTTATTACTGTCATATAGTGTCCTTCTTTATCTCTTTTTACAGTCTCTGTTTTAAAGATTTATTTTTATTTATTTGAGAAAGAGAGAGAGTGGGGGGGCAGGGAGAGGGAGAGAATCCTCAAGCATATTCCCCACTGAGTGCAGAGCCCAATTTAGGGCTTGATCCCAGGACCCTGAGATCATGACCTGAGCCGAAGACAAGAGTCTGACACTCAACTGACTGAGCCACCCAGACACCCCTACAGTCTCTGTTTTAAGGTCTACTTAATCTGATATAACTGTTGCTACTCCAGGTTTCCCTTGACATCCATTTGCACCATAAATGTTTCTCCATTTCCTCACTTTCAATCTGTAGGTATCTTTAAGTCTGAAATGAGTCTCCTGTAGGCAGCATATAGATGGGTCTTGTTTTTTGTGTTGTTTTTTTTTTAAATCCACTCTGCCACTCTATGTCTTTTAATTGGAACACTTAGCCCAATTACATTCAAAGTAATTATTTATAGATATGTATTTATTGCCATTTTGTTACTTGTTTTGTGGTTGTTTTTGTAGCTTTTCTTTGACCCTTTCTTGTCTTTCTTTCATGGTTTGCTGGTATTCTTTAGTGATATACCTGGATTCCTTTCTCTTTGTTATTTGCATATCTATTATTGATTTTTGATTTGTGGTGACCATTACGCTTGTCTATAACATCTTTTGCATATAGCAGTCTATATTAAATCGATGGTCACTTAAGTTTAAATCCATCTTTTACTCCTATCCCCCCACATTTTAGGTATATGGTGTCATACTTAGCATCCTTTATTATGTATATTCCTTGATTTTTTTTTACAGGAATACTTATTTTTACTGTTTTTGTGTTTCCTACTTTACATACCCTCTCTTACGGTTTTTCCATTCCACTCAAAGAGTGCCCTTTAATATTCCTTGTAGGATTACTTTAGTGTTCATAAACTCCTTTAGTTTTTGTTTGAGCAACTTTTTATCTCTCCTGAAAGCCTTGCTGGATAGAGTATTCTTGGCTGTAGATTTTTCCCTTTCAGCACTTTGAATATATCATGCCATTCTCCTCTGGCTTGCAAGTTTTCTGCTGAAAAATCTGCTCATACCCTTATGGGATTTCCCTGGTATGTAACTGTCTTCTATTCTGTTGTTGCTGTTCATATTTTTTCTTTATCACTACTTTTTGCCATTTTGATTACCATGTGTCTTAGTGTGGAGTTCCTTTGGATGACTTTGTTGGGAGATCTCGGTGTCTTCTTGACCTAGATATCTGTTTCCTTCTCCAGATTATGGAAGTTTTCAGCTGCTCTTTCTCAAAGGCAATGATATTTAAATGTGGGGATGGTAAAGGAACCTAAGTGGAAGTTAGGTTTCCACATTCCACTGTAAGTGGTAAAATGCTGATATTAGTAGAATATGACAAGTCACATATGTATATCATAATATCCAATGCAAACAATATAAAAATTTTGAAAAGAGACACTCAAAATATTATAAATAAACCAGGGTGGAATTCTAAAAAAATCTCAAATAATCTGTAGGACAATAAGGAAAAGCAAATAGAGGAATAAGAACCAGAGGGACATAACAGAACATATAATGAAATGGAAGACTTAAGCTCAAACATATCAATAATTATTTCAAATAAGAATGATCTATATACACCTAGGAAGAGACTTAGATTGAGAGATGGATAAAAAATACACAACCTGACTACACATTGCTTACAAGAAACTCACTTCAAATTCTACAGGCTAGGTAAGTTGAAAGCAAAGGATAGAAACTGATATGCCATGCAAATAATATATATATATTAAAATATAATGTGAGACTTGAGAAAAGATGGCAAAGCAGTAGGGGACCCTATTCCAACTGGTCCCTGGAATTGAGCTGGATATCTACCAGATCACTCTGAACACCCATGAAATCAGCCTGAGATGTAAGAGGATCTGGATCTCTACAAACAGAATATCATGGGCGGATGGTTTCGTACGAAGCGGGGAGCCGTGATTCCGTGGGCAGATATCGCAGGATAAATGGCAGCGGGAGGGAGCCTGGCTGTGGGGATCCTACACCACCGGTGAGTGACAGCCTCACGCGCTGGGGACCAGGCACAGACTTGTAGACTGGTAGCGGCAGAGAAAGGACTTTAGGGAGGCCCCCGGGATGGAAACCCGGAGCGGCAGAGCCTCGCGTGCGAACTGGGAGCAGCTGGCGGTTTTAGAAGCTCAAAGGGCAGAGACGTGCCCCGACATAGAGGCAGGACTGGGAGCACTGCGGAAGGGCGCACAACCCAGGACGCTGCAGTTTATAGCAGCACAGACGGAAATGGAGAAAATGCGGCCTGGAGAGCTCACTGAAGAACAGACTGCGATCTCTCTGCTCTGAGGCAGAGGGTTGGAAACAGTCTCTTCTGCTTTGACTCTTGGAAGAGACGCAGAAATCCACCAGAGAAAGCCACCAGAGAACTAAAGCCCCCCAAAACTGGTTCCCACTGAGCCCATCCCCTGCCAGAGGGGGACAGGGTAACTCTGCCCAAACAGGGTTGCCTGAGTAACAGTGCGGCAGGCCCCTCCCCCAGAAGACAGGCTGGGAAAACAAGAGGCCAGCCACCCTAAGATCCCTAGAAAACAGGTGCATCTTGCTTGGGTTCTGGTCAATAATTTGGACTCTATACATTCCCTCAACCACCCATCAACAGAATGACTAGGAGGAGGAGCCCCCAAAATAGAAAAGACTCAGAGATTATGACTTATGCAGATTTACAAATGGATGCAGATATAACCAAGATGTCAGAGATGGAATTCAGGCTAGCGATTGTGAAGAGAATAGCTAGAATGGAGAAATCAATTAATGGCAACATAGTCTCTAAGGGCAGAAATGAAAGCTGAATTGGCAGAACTTAAAAATGCTATCAATGAGATCCAATCTAATCTAGATAATCTAACAGCTAGGATAAGTGAGGCAGAAGAACAAATAAATGACCTGGAAGACAATTTAATAGATAAAAAGGGAAAAGAGGAGGACTGGGAAAAACAACTCAGAATCCATGAAAAAAGAATCAGAGAAATAAGAGACAGCATGAAGCATTCCAATGTCAGAATTATTGGAATCCCGGAGGGAGTGGAGAGAGAGAGGACTAGAAGATATATTTGAGCAACTCATACCTGAGAACTTCCCTAATCTGGGGAATGAAACAAACATTCGTGTCCTAGAGGCAGTGAGATCCCCTCCCAAGATCAAGGAAAACAGGCCAACACCCCGGCATGTAATAGTAGAACTCGCAACTCTTAGAACCAAGGAAACCATCTTAAGGGCAGTTAGGGGCAAGAGATTCCTTACGTACAGAGGGAGGAAAATCAGAATAACGTCAGACCTATCCACAGAGACCTAGCAAGCCAGAAAGGCCTGGCAAGACATATTCAGGGTACCAAATGAGAAGAACATGCAGCCAAGAATACTTTATCCGGCAAGGCTGTCATTTAGAATGGATGGAGAGATGCAGAGCTTCCAAGACCGGCAGAAACTGAAAGAACATGTGACCACTAAGTTGACCTGGCAAGAAATATTAAGGGGGATTCTATAAAAGGAGAAAGACCCCAAGAGTGATATACAACAGAAATTTACAGGGACAATCTATAAAAACAACGTCTTCACAGGCAACATGATAACAATAAATTCATATCTTTCAATAATCACTCTCAACGTGAATGGCCTAAATGCTCCCATAAAACAGCACAGGGTTGGGTGCCTGGGTGGCTCAGTCGTTAAGCGTCTGCCTTCGGCTCAGGTAATGATCCCAGGGTCCTGGGATCGAGTCCCATATCGGGCTCCCTGCTCAGCAGGAAGCCTGCTTCTCCCTCTTCCACTCCCCCTGCTTGTGTTCCTGCTCTCGTGCTCTCTCTCTCTCTCTCTGTCAAATAAATAAATAAAATCTTAAAAAAACAAACAAACAGCACAGGGTTGCAGATTGGATAAAAAGACAGGATCCATCCATATGCCATCTACAAGAGACTCATTATGAACCTAACGATACATCCAGACTGAAAGTGAAGGGATGGAGATCCATCTTCCATGCCAGCGGACCTCAAAAGAAAGCTGGGGTAGCAATTCTTCTATCAGACAAAATAGATTTTAACTAAAGTCTGTAGTTAGAGACACAGAAGGACACTATATCATTCTTTAAGGGTCTATCCAACAAGAAGATCTAACAATTGTAAATATCTATGCCCCCAACATGGGAGCAGCCATCTACATAAGCCAACTGTTAACCAAAATAAAGAGTCATATTGATAACAATATGTTAATTGTAGGAGACCTCAATACTCCACTCTCAGCAACAGACAGATCATCTAAGCAGAAAACCAACAAAGAAACAAGAGCTTTGAATGATACACTAGACCAGATGGACCTCATAGATATATACAGAACATTCCACCCTAAAACAACAGAATACTCATTCTTCTCGAGTGCACATGGAAATTTTTCCAAAGCAGACCACATACTGGGTGACAAAACAGGTCTCAAAAGATACCAAAAGACTGAGATTATTCCCTGCATATCCTCAGACCACAATGCTTTAAAACTGGAACTCAATCACAAGAAAAAATTTGGCAGAAATTCAAACACTTGGAAGCTAAAGACCACTCTGCTCAAGAATGTTTGGGTCAACCAGGAAATCAAAGAAGAACTTAAACAATTCATGGAAATCAATGAGAATGAAAACACATCAGTCCAAAACCTATGGGATACTGCAAAGGCAGTCCTAAGGGGGAAATACACAGCCATCCAAGCCTCGCTCAAAAAAATAGAAAAATCCCAAATTCACCAACTAACTCTACACCTTAAAGAACTAGAGAAAAAGCAACAAACGATGCCTAAGCCATGCATTAGAAGAGAAATAATTAAGATTAGAGCAGAGATCAATGAATTAGAAACCAGAAACACAGTAGATCAGATCAACGAAACTAGAAGTTGGTTCTTTGAAAGAATTAATAAGATCGATAAACCACTGGCCAGACTTATACAGAAGAAAAGAGAAAGGACCCAAATTAATAAAATTATGAATGAAAGGGGAGAGATCATGACTAACACCAAGGAAATAGAAACAATTATTAGAAATTATTATCAACAACTATATGCCAATAAACTGAGCAATCTGGATGAAATGGATGCCTTCCTGGAAACCTATAAGCTGCCAAGACTGAAACAGGAAGAAATTGACAACCTGAATAGGCCAATAACCAGTAACAAGATTGAAGCAGTGATCAAAAACCTCCCAAAAAACAAGAGTCCAGGGCCTGATGGATTCCCTGGGGAATTTCTACCAAACATTCAAAGAAGAAATAATACCTATTCTATTGAAGCTGTTTCAAAAAATAGAAACAGAAGGAAAACTTCCAAACTCATTCTATGAGACCAGCATTACCTTAATCCCCAAACCAGGCAAAGACCCCATCAAAAAGGAGAATTTCAGACTGATATCCCTGATGAATATGGATTCCAAAATCCTCAACAAAATCCTAGCTAATAGGATCCAACAATACATTAAAAGGATCATCCACCACGACCACGTGGGATTTATCCCCGGGAGGCAAGGGTGGTTCAATATTCGCAAATCAATCAATGTGATAGAACACATTAATAAGAGGAGGGAGAAGAACCCTATGGTCCTCTCAATTGATGCAGAAAAAGCATTTGACAAAATACAACATCCTTTCCTGATTAAAACTCTTCAGAGTATAGGGATAGAGGGAACATTCCTCAAGTTCATAAAATCCATCTATGAAAAACCCACAGCGAATATCATCCTCAATGGGGAAAAGCTGAGAGCCTTTCCCTTAAGATCAGGAACATGTCAAGGATGCCCACTCTCACCACTATTGTTCAACAGAGTACTAGAAGTCCTAGCCACAGCAATCAGACAACAAAAAAATAAAAGGTATTCAAATCGGCAAAGAAGAAGTCAAACTCTCTCTTTTCACAGACGACATGATACTTTATGTGGAAAACCCAAAAGATTCCACCCCCAGATTACTAGAACTCATACAGCAGTTCAGTAATGTGGCAGGATACAAAATCGATGCACAGAATTCAGTTGCTTTCTTATGCACTAACAACGAAACTGCAGAAAGAAAAATTAGAGAAACGATTCCATTTACAATAGCACAAAAACCATACCTCGGAATAAACCTAACCAAACAGGTAAAGGATTTATACTCTAGGAACTACAGAACACTCACGAAAGAAATTGAAGAAGACACAAATAGATGGAAAGATATTCCATGCTCATGGATCGGAAGAATAAACATTGTTAAAATGTCTACGCTACCCAGAGCAGTCTATACCTTCATTGCCATCCTGATCAAAATTCCAATGACATTTTTCAAAGTGCTGGAACAAACAATCCTAAAATTTGTATGGAATCAGAAAAGACCCCGAATTTCCAAGGAAATGTTGAAAAAGAAAAACAAAGCTGGTGCATCACGTTGCCCAATTTGAAGCTATATCACAAAGCTGTGATCACCAAGACAGCATGGTACTGGCATAAAAACAGACATATATACCAATGGAACAGAATAGAGAATCCAGATATGGACCCTCAACTCTATGGTCAAATAATCTTTGACAAAGCAGGAAAAAACATGCAATGGAAAAAAGACAGTCTCTTCAATAAATGGTGCTGGGAAAATTGGACAGCCACATGCAGAAGAATGAAACTCGACCATTCTCTAACACCATTCACAAAGATAAACTCAAAGGGGATGAAAGACCTCAATGTGAGACAGGAATCCATCAAGATCCTAGAGGAGAACATAGGCAGTAACCTCTTCAACATCGGCCACAGCAATTTCTTTCAAGATACATCTCCAAACTCTAGTGAAACAAAAGCAAAAATGAACTTTTGGGACTTCATCAAGATAAAAAGGTTCTGCAGAGCAAAGGAAATAGTCAACAAAACGAAGCGGCAACCCACAGAATGGGAGAGGATATTTGCAAATGACATTACAGATAAAGGGCTGGTATCCAAGATCTATAAAGAAGTTCTCAAATTCAACACCCAAAAAACAAATAATCAGGTCAAAAAATGGGCAGAAGATATGAAAAGACACTTCTCTGAAGAAGACATACAAATGGCTAACAGACACATGAAAAAATGTTCATCATCATTAGCCATCAGGGAAATTCAAATCAAAACCACATTGAGATACCACCCTACACCAGTTAGAAAGGCAAAAATGGACAGGGAAAGAAAGAACAAATGTAGAGGTTGTGGAGAAAGGGGAACTCTCTTACACTGTTGGTGGGAATGCAAGTTGGTACAGCCACTTTGGAAAACAGTGTGAAGGTTCCTCAAAAAATTAAAAATAGAGCTACCCTAAGACCCAGCAATTGCAGTCCTGGGTATTTACCCCAAAGACACAGATGTAGTGAAAAGAAGGGCCATATGCACCCCAATGTTCATAGCGGCAATGTCTGCAATAGCCAAACTGTGGAAAGAGTCGAGATGGCCTTCAACAGATGAATGGATAAAGAAGATGTGGTCCATATATACAATGGAATATTACTCAGCCATCCCAAGGGATGAATACCCAACTTTTACGTCAACATGGATGGGACTGGAGGAGATTATGCTAAGTGAAATAAGTCAAGCAGAGAAAGTCAATTATCATATGGTTTCACTTATTTGTGGAACATAAGGAATAGCATGGAGGACATTAGGAGAAGGAAGGGAAAAATGAAGGCGGGGAATTGGAGGGGGAGACGAACCATGAGAGACTATGGACTCTGGGAAACAAACAGGGTTTTAGAGGGGAGGGGGGAGGGGGGATTGGTTAGCCCAGTGATGGGTATTAAGGAGGGCACGGACTGCATGGAGCACTGGGTGTTATATGAAAACAATGGATCGTGGATCACCACATCAAAAACTAATGATGTGGGCGCCTGGGTGGCTAAGTTGGTTAAGCAACTGCCTTCGGCTCAGGTCATGATCCTGGAGAACCAGGATCGAGTCCAGCATCGGGCTCCCTGCTCAACGGGGAGTCTACTTCTCCCTCTGATCCTCCCCCCTCTCATGTGCTCTCTCTCTCACATTCTTGCTCTCTCAAATAAATAAATAAAATCTTTAAAAAAAAACTAATGATGTATTGTATGGTGAGAAACAAAACATAATAAAATTTAAAAAATAAATATATAAAATATAATGTATGTTAATTATATATGCATTATATATTAATTATATGATATATATGACATATACATTGTAATATATGATATCTATATATTATGGTATATATGGTATATATGTATCATATGTATATACTTATAAGCTATTGATGGCCCGAATGAGGAGAGAGTGAAGGAGCCACAGTAGTGTGCATCCCTGAATTGGGGTCAGAAGCTCACTTTTGTATAATGCTATAGAATTCAGCAAGCATATCAAAAAACACTCTCATTGGGTCCTCCCAATACATCTAACTGGGCCTCTCCAGTTAATAGGTATTTCTAATTGGTCCTTTCCCAACAAGGCACCTAGGGAATGTCACTGGCTGGTATTTCAAGTGCCACAGCCACTTTAGGAGTTGACAGAGTTTGACATGTGGAGCAAAATGAAATTCTGCAGGGCTGGGGGTGAGAGGTGGCCAAGACAGAAAATGGTGCCCAAAGCAAGCTGGTAACAGGGAATAAGCTAAAATGAGCAAAGAGGATTCTGAAAAGTTGACCTGGAAAGACTGAGACCAAGGGTGGATTTCTTTTATGAACTGTTGGTAGAGAAATCTTAAGGGCAGAAGAAAAGCTATTAAGAGTTCAGTTGGAAGGGCTAAGAGGATTCCCATTTTGCCAAAAAAACAAAATGAAGTGACTTACCTAAAATCACACCATAATTGGTAGAGTCAGAATTGGAATTTAGGGTTTCTGACTCAAGGGCATGTTCTTTAATATCATGACTTCTCTGAAGAGAGGCTTCTTAGGGAATAGGACATTTGAGGAATTATTCACTGGAAGTAATGACATATCACTTTACTTTAGCAAGTCTGATTAACAAAATTGTAACTGAGTTATTTTTCTCAACAGAGCCTGCCTTGTATATGTCAAGATGTCTTTTTAGTATTTTTTGTGCCATGGGGGTGAACCTTGGCATTTTTCCGGCAACAATACATGAGTTGGAGGAATCCCTTCACTCTTACCACCACCCTACCTCCCATCTCTTTAATGGGTGCTCTGCAAGTTATACCCTTTCTGACACTTGCGATGGGCAGTGTAATACAGGCATTATGACTTTTTAAAATTCCATCAAGCTTATAATCTGCAGACTAATTTGTTTTAACTGGTGGCCATAACATGTAAACAAGAGGTAGTTAAAGGAAGAAAAAATATTAATATTGTGTCCTTCATCTAACTAGTGGGCACTTCCTCTTCTACTAAAAAACAAATAAAAAAGAAATCTATTTATAAGCTTACTGTTCCCACCTAGTGGAGTACAATTTTAATATTACCGAGAAGGGTGCTAACCCTCTTATAGCATTCAGAAAAAGATCTAGTATGTTGTATTCTTTAGAACAATACAGGATGTCTTAGTATGGGCATTAGCTCCAAAGATGGCATGTATGACTATAGTAGTAAGTGTTATCTAATTATCAGTATCAATTATTTCTACCCAATTTCAGATTCTATGTGACTTGGCAAGAATATAAAGTTGACAAGGGGAAAGAAGAGTAGAAAATACTTCTATTATTTATGTATTCAGCATTTATTGCATTCTTGCTGTGTGCACAGAACTAAACAGTTGCTGAGACAGTGCCTGTGTGGGTTTTAAATAAGTCCCAGCGAGTAACTCATAATCTAGAAGAAGCATGTTATGCTTTGTTCACATTCAAGACTCAAATCAAAAATCTTCATGCATCTGGATTTTTATCTACAGTATCCAAGATTGTTAAAATTTTGTAAAATGAAGCAAGTAGACTCAGTAGCAATATGTCTTCTAATCACTCAGATGCTTTGGCAAACAATGGAAAATCATTCACACAGTGCAAAATTATTATTCAGCAGATCACATAAGGAGCTTATTCACAACTAAATACATCTTACCATAAGAATGAAAATCAGTTGTTTAAGAGCTAACCACTGTTAGTAGATGTTATTATTATTGTTTCATTTTGCTTCAGTCAAAGAAATAGAATAGTTTCAACCCATTATCTACTACACATTAGGTGAGGAAATGTAGAAAACTAGAAAGAAAGAGGGGGGAAGGTAATGAAGATAATCTCTAAGAAGGAAACAGAATCTTGGCAGACATTCAGGGGAGAAACTTGCCAGAACACACCAGTTTACTCTGTTCTGATTCCAAAGACCAACACTGAAAGTCAGAGAAAAATGCACGTGTTCTAAATTAAAGATACATACACAAACAATTAAGAATTTAAGGAAAAGTAAGATATATTTGTTTCAAGAGGTGGGTGAAGACTTATTTCACTGAGTTTGCATATTTGAATAGTTAATTAGTAGTTATAGTCACTAATACACACAATACATTGGGAAATGCCTATAATAAAGGCTGTCAGTTAAGGATTACTTAGAGCTAAACGTAAGCTAAATGCACAGACCCAATTTGACTAATGTGTCGAAGACGCTGTTGTCAACAGTTTGGCTATACATTTAATGAAAACAGTGATGAACTAAGACATTAATGCTTCTGAATCTTACATATAACATATAGTGATACAAATAGCTTTTTAAATAGCCATATGGATCTTTGCTTCCATATTTTTGTTGAGGCTCCTGTTCATTATTTTTTTCAATGACCCCTTATACAAGGTCCCAAATAATAAATTTCTCTCAAACATTAGTACTGAGAGAAATTTTAATTCATATGAAGAATGGTGTTCCTTTTTCTTAGAAAATTTGAAGTATCTAACTTGCTGTTTTAAATTCCCTATGAACTGGGCACCTGGGTGGCTCAGTTGGTTAAGCGACTGCCTTCGGCTCAGGTCATGATCCTGGAATCCCGGAATCGAGTCCCGCATCGGGCTCCCTGCTCGGCAGGGAGTCTGCTTCTCCCTCTGACCCTCTTCCCTCTCGTGCTCTCTATCTCTCATTCTCTCTCTCTCAAATAAATAAATAAAATCTTTAAAAAAATAAATAAATAAATAAATAAATTCCCTATGAACTATGTATTTGTATCCTAAGGATCTAGCATGGTGCAAGACTTAGGGAAGACATTCAGAATATATTTATGAAATGAATGATTGCATTTTATTCAGCTAGAAGTTTAGAACTTTTTATTTTGGTATCGTCCCAAAAGTTTTTTTTTTATTTATTTGGTTTCCCTTGCCTGAGGAGACATATCTAGAAAAATGTTGTGAAGGCCCATGTCAAAGAGATTATTTTATGTTTTGTTATGTTTATGTTTTCTTCTAGGATTTTTATGGTTTCATGTCTCACATTTAGGTCTTTAATCAATTTTGAGTTTATTTTTATGTATGGTGTAAGAAAGTCATCTGGTTTCATTCTTTTTGCATATAGCTGTCTAGTTTTCCCAGCACCATTTGTGAGGAGACCGTCTTTTCCCCATTGTATGTTCTTGCCTCATTTGTCATAGATTAATTCATTTCTGGGCTCTCTCTTCTGTTCCATTAATCTATGTGTTTATTTTTGTGCCAGTCCCATACGGTTTTGATTACTACAGCATTGTAGCATATCTTGAAATCTAGAATTGTGATACCTCCAGCTTTGTTCTTTCTCAAGATTGCTTTGGCTTTTTGGGGTGTTTGTGAGCCCATATAAATTTTAGAATTTTTGTTTCTTGAGGTAGTCCTCTATTGCTATGAACTTCCCTCTTAGAACTGCTTTTGCTGCAAAGACACAAGACATATGATTTCGCTTACATGCGGAATCTAAAAAATAAAACATACAAATAAACAAACAGATTCTTAAATACAGAGAACATACTAGCAGTTGCCACAGGGAGGATAGGTAAAATAGATAAAGAGAATTAAGAGGTACAAAATTCCAGTTGTAAAATAAATAAGTCATGAAAATGAAAAGTACAGCATAGGGAATATTGTCAATAATATTGTAATGTTATACGGTGACTATACTTATCGTGGTGAACACTGGGTAATATACAGAATTGTTGATCAATATGTTGTACACCTGAAAGTAATATAGCATTGTATGTTAATTATACTCCAATTAAAAAAAAAAAAGAAGTTCAGAGCAATGTTTGGTAATAATCACAGCAATTATACTGGGCCATAATGTTGGTGTAGTTCTTTTTCTCAGTCCTGATTTTCTACTTCTGTTTCTATTTTACTAGCTTTATTGCATTGCCATTTTTGCTTCCGATGGACTCAGCTTGTAGTGAAGAAAGATACTCACATGGCTAACAACAATATAAGGGAAAAGGAAAAAATAAAGCACTTAACAGAAATACAAGCAACATGTTACATGAATCCTGAGGAGGAAGCAGTTGTGTCTAGCTGGAATTTGTTAAGGAAAGAGAGACCTTGCAAAAGAAGGAAATGCACTGAGCATGCTTTACTGAGCTTTTTTGGAGGTCAGTTACTTATCCAATCTGGCTAGAGGAGAGCGTTTATAAAGTCTAGTAGTAGGAAGTGAAACAAGAAAGATAACTGAAAATCAGATTGAAAAGAACTATGAATGCTAACTTAAGATGTCTGGTCATTATACTTCAGGCAATTAGGAGGCACTGAAGCAATCTGAGGGAAAATGTAAAGGCATTATTGTGTTCCTTAGGAAAATAATGTCAATGATAGTATGAAGGATGGAAAATAATGTTAATGACACTATGAAGGATGAGCTGGTGCAATGAGAGACTAAAAGCAATAGAAACAATTGGTAAGTTTTGCAATAATGTAAGTTGTGGATACTCAGAACCAAGGCAGAGAAAGACAAGTACATATATAAGACAAAATGAAAAAAATAGTCAACATGACTTGACTACCAATGGGATTTGAAGACAGAGCAAGAAGAAATTGCTATAGTGTTACAGTGATGCTACTAATGGATACAGAGTTCCATAAGAGGGAGAGACATTGAAGAGAGGATAGTAACACAGAATACCTCCTAGATTTTGAGCCCCACCTTATTTCAGGCAGTGAGTTAGATATCCTCACAGTAACCATAGAGTAGAGAGTTTTTCCCCCAAATTATAGCTGTATTTACCATTTAAGTGTCTTCTCCATAGGCACACAGAGGACAGACAGGGCAAAATTTTAAGCCAGATTTGTCTGAGTCCAAAGGTAATGTTCCTCATTGTCCAATTTCATTTTGAACATGTTGAATGTAGGGATAAGTGCAACACCCCTGACCAGCAAGGGGTTGTAAATGTTAAGTGTGGTGTCTAAGAGAAGAACCAGGCTGGAAATACAGAGATGGAATCATCTGAAGGGAGGTGAAAATTGCAACTGTGGTGACCACAGTTTCAGTTGGGAGAGCATGTGATAGAAGACCAAGATGTAACCTTGAGAAAGTTACACTTAAAAGATAGGTGAAGGAAGGGAGGTCATACAGAAGGCTGATAACTCCTAGAACAAGAATGAGATTACAAAGAAGCCAAGAAGTAGCATGTGAAGAAGGAAGGAAGGAGCGGTCAGCAAGGTCAACTACTGCAGAAAGTTACCTTAGTGACAGATCTGGGAAGAGGCACTTGGATTTTGCAAGTAGGGATTTATTGGAGACTCTGAAAGAGCAGCATCATTCAGGTACCAGAGATTGTTAAACTCAAAAACAAGTCTTCATAGTACTGGGTGATGAAGATGTAGTCAAGAACTGAAGCCTTTTCATTTGTGACTTTTGTCAGTGATCAAAGAACAGATGGAAAAGAAACACATCATGGAATTTTTTCATTGTGGATTGTTTTGGTTTTTGTTTTCCTTTTTTAGTCAGTATGATGAAGACTAATTGAAGTGTCAGAAGGCAATGGTGAGAAAGATATAAAAAACAAGAGAAGAGAAAGAGGAAGTGAGGGAAGATACATTACCCTGTGTACTGACTACGTGACCCCTGACATGGAGGGCTGCAGGTAGAGCTGCATGGCCACTGAACAATGAACTCCACAAATTGGAACATTAATTCTCTTTAACTTAAATGTCATATCTTATTAAGTTTTTCTAGCATGTAAAATGCATTCACTGTGAAAAATGGTGTATCTTAGACATGACTCACCATTCAGCAGATTTATACCACGAAGAAATATTAAAGCTGTTTCCTCAAGCAGATGACTGTATTATATACATATTCAATAGCACTTATTTAGACATCAAAGAGTGGAAACTAGCAGCTTCTGTTTGCCAGAGAAATCTCGATATTTCACCTTTTAAATAAGCAAACATAAAATACATCTCTAGCAATCAAAAAAGAAGGACCATGACATAAGAAGACTATCTATAAGGACCACAGGCTTTTGGTCTAGTTGATGGCAAGTAGTACACACAGTAGCATTAACACACATTTCTGCATAATAAGCAGATGTAACAGAGAGAGTAGAATATAGTTTGACTCTGAAAGAAGAGCTACAATGATAACTTTGCAATCAGCAGCTCTGAAATCATGGGAAATGAGAACAGAAAAAGACATGAATAAACAAAGTTAGTAATTGGGGGAGGGATTGAAAAACAAATAAAAGATAGCAAAACAAACAAGGCATCCCCAAAGACAAGCCCCAAGGGAACAAAACCATTTTTTTAAGATTCATCCATTTATGAGAGAGAGAGATAGGAGGAGGAGGAGGGGCAGAGGGAGAGAGAGCAAATCCTCAAGCAGACTCCCTATTGAACGCAGAGCCTGACAGGGGCCTCTATCCCAGGACCCTGAGATCATGACCTGAGCTCAAACCAAGAGTCAGACACTCAACCAACTGAGCCACCCAGGTGTCCCAGAACAAAACCACTTTTGCATCCTAAGAAAAAAGCAAAAGATTCTTAGGAATGGGAATGCTACTTCTTATGGTATGTCTTTCACTGCACAAGAAAATGAAAACTGTTTCCCAAAGTGACTGATCCCATCAGCAGTAAAAGAGATCCCACCAGCAATATAATTCACTCTGAATACTCACCAGACTTAGTATATTTAGGATTAAAAATGTAGCCATTCTACTATGTATTAAGTGTATTCAACATTTTTTTCCAGTTTGAGAATTGACATACATCACTGTATAAGTTTTAGGCATATGGTATGATGGTCTGATTTACATATATTGTGAAATTATTAACACAAAAGGTCTAGCTAACATCTATCTTCTCATATAGATACAACGAAAAAAGAAGAAAAGAAAAAATAAATCCCCTTGTGATGAGAACTCTTAGGATTTACTCTTCTAACAATTTCTTCCTATATATCAAATAGCACTGTTAGCTATATTCATCATGCTGTACATTACATCTCCAGTACTATTTCTTATAGCTGGGAGTTTGTACCTTTTGACCACCTTTCTCCAGTTCTCCCTGCTCCCACTCTCCACCTCTGGTATCCATATGTCTGATCTCTTTTTCTATGAATTCTTGTTTTTAGATTCCACATCTAAGTTAGATCATACAGTATTTGTCTTTCTGTCTGACTTATTTCATTTAGCCTAATGCCTTCGAGGTCCATCCATGTTGTCATAAATAGGATTTCCTCATTTTTTATGGATACTTCATTATATATACCAAACACACACACACACACACACACACACACACACACACACACACACACACACACACACACACCCCTACCTCACATCTTTATCCATTCATCAATGGACACTTAGGATGTTTCCATATTTTGACCATTGTAAATAATGTTGCTATGAACATGGGGGTGATAGGGGTGCAGATATATTTTCTATTTGGTGTTTCTGTTACCTTTGGATATAATTCCAGAAATGGAATTGCTGGATCATTTGGTAGTTCTAGTTTTAATTTCTTGAGGATCCTCCAAACTATTTTTCATAGTGGCTGTGTCAACTTATATGCCACCAAAAGTGCACAAGGGTTCCCTTTTCTTCACATGCCAGCACTTGTTAGCTCTTGTCTTTTTGATGATGGCCATCCTAATAGGCATGAGGTGATATCTCATTGTAGTTTCAATTTGCATTTCCCTATATTAAAACTGACCTTTCATTTGGCCTGTTGGCCTTTTGAATATCATCTTTGGAGAAATGTCTAAATAGGTCCTTTGCCCATTATTTGTGTTCTACAGTAAAAAAGGAAGTTGTGAGAGTTCTTTATATTAACTTGGATATTAACCCCTTATCATATAGTTTGCAAGTATTTTTTACATTCTGTAGGTTGTCTTTTCACTTTGTTGATGGTTTCTATTGCTCTTTAGATGCTTTTTAGTTTGATGTAGTTCCACTTGTTTATTTTTATTCTGTTCCCTGGCCTTTATGTGTCATATCCAAAAAATCATTATCAAGATCCATATCAAGGAGCTTTGTTCCTACGTTTTCTTCTAAGAGTTTTATGGTTTTAGATTTTACATATAAGTCTTTATTCCATTCTGAGTTGATCTGTGTGAATGGTATAGATATGGGTCCAGTTTCATTCTTTCACATGTGAATATCCAATTATCTCAGCACCATTTCTTGAAGAGTGTCTTTTCTCCATTGGGTATTCTTGGCTCCCTTGTCAAATTTGGCTGTATATGCTTGGATTTATTTCTGGGTTCTTGATTCTGTTCCACTGTTGTTTTTATGCCAGTACCATACCATTTTGATGATTATAGCTTTAGAGTATAGCTTGAAATTAGGAAGTGGGGTACCTCCCGCTTTATTCTTTTCTTTCTCAGGATTTCTTTGGGTATTCAGGGTCTTTTGTGGTTTAATATAAATTTTAGGAGTATTTTTTCTACTTCTGTAAAAATGCCATCGGAATTTTGATACGGATTGCATTGAATCTATAGATGGTCTTTAGTAGTACTGACATATTAACAAAAGTCATTTTTCCAATCCAAGAACACAGGATATCTTTCCATTTATTTATGTCTTATATGATTTCTTTAATCAGTGTTTTGTAGTTTTCAACAAAGAGATCTTACACTTCCTTAAGTTTATTACTAAGTATTTAATTGTTTTGATGCTATTCTAAATGGAAATTTTGCTGTCACTGTATAGAAATGCTATTGATTTTTGAATGTAAATTTTGTATTGCAAAAATTGCACCCTTACTGAAGATAATTTTAATTCTTCCCTTCCCATTTTGATACCTTTTATTTCTTTTTCTTGCCTGATTGCTCTAGCTAGGACTTCCAGTACCATACTGAATAGGAGTGGTGAGAGTAGGCAGCCCTTTCTTGTTCCTGATCTGAGAGCAAAAGCGTCTTTCACCATGGAGTATGATGTTAGCTGTGGGATTGTCTTATATGGACTTTATTATATTGAGATACATTCCTTCTTTGTCTAACTTGTTAAAAGAGTTTTTATTATGAATGTATGTTAAATTTTGTCAAATGCTTTTTCTGTATCTATTGAGATGATCATATGCTTCTTGTTTGCATTTTCTTAATGTAATCACATTGACTGATTTGCATATGTTGAAACATCCTTGCATCCCAGGTATAAATCCCATTTCATCATGGTGAATGATACTTTTAATGTGTTGCTGAATTTTGTTTGCTAGTAGTTTACTGAGAACTTTTGCATCTATATTCATCAGGGATATCTGCTTGTAATTTTCTTTTCTAATAGTGTTCTTTTCTGATTTTGGTATCAGGATAATGCTAATCTCATAAAATGAGTGCCCTCTTCTTCGATTTTTTGAAAGAGTTTGAAAAGAATTGGTATTCTTTAAATGTTTGGTAAAACTCACCAGTGAAGTCATCTGGTCCTGAGCTTTTCTTCATTGGTGGTTTTTTTTTTTTTTATTACTGATTCAATCTCCTTACTAGTAATTGGTCTGTTCAGATTTCCTATTTCTTCTTCATCAGTCTTAGTAAGCTGTATGTTTCTAAGAATTTTCCCATTTTTCTAGGTTGTTTAATTTGTTGGCTATATGCCAACAGTTGTTTACAGTTGTCTCTTATGATCCTTTGAATTTCCATGTTATCAGCTGTCATGTCTCTTCTTACATTTATAATTTTTTGATATGAGTCCTTTCTCTTTTCTCCTTGGTTAACCTAGCTAAGAGTTTGTCAATTTTTTCAACAAACCAAGTCTTTGGTTAATCTTTTCTTTTGTTTTCCTGTTCTCTGTTTTATTTATTTCTGCTTTAATCTTTATTATTTCCCTTTTTCCGCTAACTTTAGGCTCAATTTGACCTTTTTCTAGTTCCTAAAGGTGTAGCATTATTATTTGGGATCTTTCTTGATGCTTAACGTAGATGCTTATTGCTATAAACTTCCCCCTTAGAACTGCTTTTGCTGTACTGCATTCATTCTGGAAAGTTGTGTTTTCATTTCCATTTGTGACAAGAAACCATCTTTATTTCTTCTTTAATTTCTTCTTTGATCCACTGGTTGTTCAGAAAAGTGTTGTTTAATTTTCAGGTGTTTATGAATTTTCCAGTTTTCCTCTTGTTACTGATTTCTAGTTTCTTGCCATTGTGGTCAGAGAAGATTCTTGGTATCATTTCAATCTTCTCAAACTTGCCAAGACTTGTTTCATAGTCCCACATTTGGTTTATCCTAGAAAATGTTACAAGTATGCTTGAGAAGAATGTATATTCTGCTGTTGATGGATAGAATGTTCTGTATATGACTGATAGGTCCATTTTGTCTACAGTGTTCAAATCCACTCTTTTTTTTAAGATTTTATTTACTTATTTGAGAGAGAGAGAGAGAGAGAGAGAGCATGAGTAGGGGGAAGGGGCAGAAGCAGACTTCCCACTGAGCAGGGAGCCCAATGCAGGGCTCCATCTCAGGACCCCAGGATCATAACCTGAGCTGAAGGCTGGTGCTTAACTAATTGAGCCACCGAGGCATCCCCCACTGTCTCTTTATTGATTCTCTATCTGGATGATCTACTTATTGTTGCAAGTGTGGTATTAAAGTTCTCAACTATAATTGTATTACAGTTTATTTCTCTTTTTAGCTCTATTAGTTTTTGCTTTATATATTTAGGTGTTCTAATGTTGAATGCATAAATATTTATAATTGTTATAGCTTCTTGATGTATATCCTCCTTTAGCATTATATAATGACCTTCTTTGTCTCCTTTGTCAATTTTAGTTTTTTAAAAGTATTTTATTTATTTATTTTGAGAAAGGGAGTGTGAGCATGAGCAAGGGGGAAGGGCAGAGAGAGAAGGAGAAGCAGGCTCCCCGCTGAGCAGGGAGCCGGATGGATGTGGGCTCATCCCAGGACCCTGGGATCATGACCTAAGCTGAAGGCAAACGCTTAACCAACTGAGCCACCCAGGCACCCCTACCATTTTTACTTAAAGAGTATTTTGTCTGATAAAAGTAGAGCTATCTTTGCTTTTTCTTTTTTTTTTTTGGCTACCATTTGCTTGAAATGTCTTTTTCCCTCCCTTCCCTCTCAGTCTACATGTGTCTTTAAGGCTAAAATGAGTCTCTTATAGGCAGCATATTCTTGGATTTTGTTTTGTTTGTTTGTTTTTAGAGAGAGGGGGGCAGAGGGAGAGGGTGAGAGACTCTTAAACAGGCTTCATGCCCAGTACAGACCCTGATGTGGGGCTCAATCTCAAACCCTGAGATTATGACCTGAGCTGAAATCAAGAGTCATACACTTAACTGACTGAGTCACCCAGGCACCACTATTTGTTTTAATCACTTAGCCATTCTGTCTTTTAATTGGAGAATATAACCTGTTCACATTTAAAGTAATTATGGTTAGGTAAGGGCTTACTATTGCCATTCTGTTAATTGTTTTCTGGTTGTTTTGTAGATCTATTGTTCCTTGTTTCCTATCCTGTGGCCTTTTTTATGTGTTTTAGTGTCTTTTGGTATCACTAAACTTTGACAGGGAACCTAACCAGGCAATGTACTGATGCAGTTGTCACACAAACAGAGGCTTGAAATGACCTTACACAGTGGAGCTTATTTTCTTGTATTTTTGCCATTTTATGAGAAAAATATGCCAGCTAGCCTAATAATTCCAGATCCAGGGTGAGAGACATGTGGAAATGATCCATTCCAGTGACTGCAGCCTGAAGGACAGTTCCTGCCAACCCACTAACTTAGGAGGGGAAAACCAATGCTTATGTAAGCCACTGGAGTTTTAAGGTTATTTTTTATGTAGCAGTAACTGACAGATTCCACACTTGTACGTTATGAAGAATAGACTGACTCTGATAACTAAATAAAGCATTTAGGAAAAGGAATATAAAGAAGTCGAAGAGCTTTGATGTCGTGTGTGTGTGTGTGAGTGTGTGTGTTGGAGAGTTTGGAATGAGGAAAGGGCAGAGCAACTGAATATATATATAATTTGAAAAGTTTGTATTTCATTGGAGGAATCTGGGGGGAAAGAATGAAATAAAAGAAACATTGTGTTTAAAGTGGAGTAAGATGAGGACAGAAACCACAGGATGCAGAAATAAAATATTTTTTAAGGAACATTACATTGTTCAAGAAAAAGAATTATAACTCACTATCTTTTATTGGCAAAACCCAGAGATCCTACATTATGGCATGTATTTCATGTATTATTCTAAAAATGGCCCTGCCTAAATGTTACTCTCATTCCATACATACATTTTAATAGCACAGTAAATTTCTGGCACCATTCTAAAAACCAAATAACAGTAACCAAGTAACAATATAGTAAAAGGTATTAGCCATTTATAATGTTAACCACACAACCAAATGCTTCAAGCAGTGTGTGCCAAAGTGCTACCAAGGTTAATGCTAAGCCTTTTGTAGATATTAAGCCCAAGCTGAGAACCTGTAGAGAAGAGAAGTCCAAAACATTAGACTTAAGTCCTGAGTCCATTGTGGAAGACAGCTAGCTAGATGTTAGCTCAAATTTGAATTTATCTCTTGGATATTTCGATAGGAATGATATTTGGCCTGGACTAGATATTTAGGATCCTCTACAAATTAGAACAGGTCTCTTATAATAATAGGAAGACAATTCTTGGGGACAGAACTCTCCATTGCTCTCTACTGAAAACAAGTCTGAATCTACACTGGATCTTGGAGATAGGAACTGAATTTAGGGTTCCTACCTCCAAGATTCTGTGCAGATCCAGACTAGCAGGATTAGCAGAAAGGACTTTTTTTTTCCCCCCCATAGCAAGAGTCTATTCTAGTCAGGCTTCTTGAAGGACTGGAGACAGACCTTTGCACCGATGTGAGCTGTCTGAGAAGAAAATTCACAGTATACTCATGGTAACTGCCCAAGTACCATGCATTCCATTGAGCATAATTTTACTTTATTTTTTTTTTAATTTTTTTATTGTTATGTTAATCACCATATATTACATCATTAGTTTTTGATGCAGTGTTCCATGATTCATTGTTTGTTCATAACACCCAGTGCACCATGCAAAACGTGCCCTCCTCAATACCCATCACCAGGCTAACCCATCCCCCCACCCCCCTACCCTCTAGAACCCTCAGTTTGTTTTTCAGAGTCCATCATCTCTCATGGTTCGTCTCCCCCTCTGACATACTCCCCTTTTCTTCCTCTCCTGTTATCTTCTTCTTTTCCTTTTTTCTTAAAATATGTTGCGTTATTTGTTTCAGAAGTACAGATCTGTGATTCAACAGTCTTGCACAATTCACAGCGCTCACCGTAGCACATACCCTCCCCAATGTCTATCACCCAGCCATCCCATCCCTCCCACCCCCAACCACTCCAGTAACACTCAGTTTGTTTCCTGAGATTAAGAATTCCTCATATCAGTGAGGTCATGTGATACATGTCTTTCTCTGATTGACTTATTTCACTCAGCATAACACCCTCCAGTTCCATCCACGTCGTTGCAAATGGCAAGATCTCATTCCTTTTGATGGCTGCATAATATTCCATTGTGTATATATACCACATCTTCTTTATCCATTCATCTGTCGATGGGCATCTTGGCTCTTTCCACAGTTTGGCTATTGTGGACATTGCTGCTATAAACATTGGGGTACACGTACCCCTTCGGGTCCCTACATTTGTATCTTTGTGGTAAATACCCAGTAGTGCAATTGCTGGATCGAACGGTAGCTCTAATTTCAACTGTTTGAGGAACCTCCATACTGTTTTCCAGAGGGGTTGCACCAGCTTGCATTCCCACCAACAGTGTAGGAGGGTTCCCCTTTCTCCACATCCCCGCCAACATCTGTCGTTCCCTGACTTGTTAATTTTAGCCATTCTGACGGGTGTGAGGTGGTATCTCATTGAGGTTTTGATTTGGATTTCCCTGATGCCGAGCGATGTTGAGCACTTTTTCATGTGCCTGTTGGCCATTTGGATGTCTTCTTTGGAGAAATGTCTGTTCATGTCTTCTGCCCATTTCTTGATTGGATTATTTGTTCTTTGGGTGTTGAGTTTGATAAGTTCTTTATAGATTTTGGATACTAGCCCTTTATCTGATATGTCGTTTGCAAATATTTTCTCCCATTCTGTCGGTTGTCTTTTGGTTTTGTGGACTGTTTCTTTTGCTGTGCAAAAGCTTTTTATCTTGATGAAATCCCAATAGTTCATTTTTGCCCTGGCTTCCCGTGCCTTTGGCGATGTTTCTAGGAAGAAGTTGCTGCGGCTAAGGTCGAAAAGGTTGCTACCTGTGTTCTCCTTTAGGATTTGGATGGACTCCTGTCTCACGTTTAGGTCTTTCAACCATTTGGAGTCTATTCTTGTGTGTGGTGTAAGGAAATGGTCCAGTTTCATTCTTCTGCATGTGGCTGTCCAATTTTCCCAACACCATTTGTTGAAGAGACTGTCTTTTTGCCATTGGACATTCTTTCCTGCTTTGTCAAAAATAAGTTGACCATAGAGTTGAGGGTCCATTTCTGGGCTCTCTATTCTGTTCCATTGATCTATGCGTCTGTTTTTGTGCCAGTACCATACTGTCTTGATGATGACAGCTTTGTAATAGAGCTGGAAGTCCGGAATTGTGATGCCGCCAGCTTTGCTTTTCTTTTTCAGTATTCCTCTGGCTATTCGGGGTCTCTTCTGGTTCCATACAAATTTTAGGATTATTTGTTCCATTTCTTTGAAAAAAGTGGATGGTATTTTGATGGGGATTGCATTGAATGTGTAGATTGCTCTAGGTAGCATTGACATCTTCACAATGTTGATTCTCCCAATCCATGAGCATGGAACGTTTTTCCATTTCTTTGTGTCTTCTTCAATTTCTTTCATGAGTATTTTATAGTTTTCTGAGTACAGATCCTTTGCCTCTTTGGTTAGATTTATTCCTAGGTATCTAATGGTTTTGGGTGCAATTGTAAATGGGATAGACTCCTTGATTTGTCTCTCTTCTGTCTTGTTGTTGGCGTATAGGAATGCCACTGATTTCTGTGCATTGATTTTATAGCCTGCCACTTGACTGAATTCCTGTATGAGTTCTAGCAGTTTTGGGGTGGAGTCTTTTGGGTTTTCCACATAAAGTATCATATCATCTGCAAAGAGTGAGAGTTTGACTTCCTCTTTGCCGATTTGGATGCCTTTGATTTCTTTTTGTTGTCTGATTGCTGTGGCTAGGACTTCTAATACTATGTTGAATAGCAGTGGTGAGAGTGGACATCCCTGCCGCGTTCCTGACCTTAGGGGAAAGGCTCTCAGCCTTTCCCCATTGAGAATGATACTCGCTGTAGGTTTTTCATAGATGGCTTTTATGATATTGAGGTATGCACCCTCTATCCCTATACTCTGAAGAGTTTTGATCAAGAAAGGATGTTGTACTTTGTCAAATGCTTTTTCTGCATCTATTGAGAGGATCATATGATTCTTGTTCTTTCTTTTGTTAATGTATTGTATCACGTTGATTGATTTGCGGATGTTGAACCAGCCTTGCAGCCCAGGAATAAATCCCACTTGGTCATGGTGAATAATCCTTTTAATGTACTGTTGGATCCTATTGGCTAGTATTTTGGTGAGAATTTTTGCATCCATGTTCATCAAGGATATTGGTCTGTAATTCTCTTTTTTGATGGGGTCTTTGTCTGGTTTTGGGATCAAGGTAATGCTGGCCTCTAATTTTACTTTATTTTTAAATATTTTGTTTATTTATTTGACAGAGACACAGAAAGAGAGTGAACACAAGCAGGGGGAGTGGGAGAGGGAGAAGCAGGCTTCCCGCGGAGCAGGGAGCCCAATGTGGGCCTCGATCCCAGGACCCTGGAATCATGACCTGAGCCGAAGGCAGACGCTTAATGACTGAGCCACCCAGGAGCCCCATTGAGCATAATTTTAAAAGGATTGTTTCAGCTCTCTTTATTTCTCAAACAGAAAATAAATGTAATAAGCCTTTTCACTATTACTAATCTAGTCTACATTGAAAACAGAATTCCTTTGTGTGTTGGTTCATTCTTTAAAGATTGTGACTTTTTCTTCTCAAATTATATCTTATTAATAATTAAAAATAATTATGTACACTAATATATATCTATTCTATTATAGTATATACTATATACCATAACAGATGTAGATATAAATGCTCTACTATATATAGTATAGTAGATATAGATATATCTTATGACTGACATAATTCAATACGTGAAATGGCTGTTAGACAACTATCACACAAACCACTATATATGTATATGTATATATATATATATATATATATATATAGGTTTGATACACTATTGATACAGATACAGTTTACTCTAGACACAGATACAGTTTACTGTACCTAGATAAGATATAGTTTACTCTTTTCTTTCAAGATTTTATTTATTTATTCGACAGAGAGAGATAGAGCAGGAATACAAGTAGGGGGAGTGGGGGAGGGAGAGGGAGAAGCAGGCTTCCCGCTGAACAGGGAGCCCGACGTGGGGCTCAATCCCAGGACCCCGGGATCATGACTTGAGCAGAAGGCAGATGCTTAACAACTGGGACACCCAGGTGCCCCAAGATATAGTTTACTCTATCTGTATCATATATGTTACACTATATTTAGTATTTTATAGAGATATATACACACCCACGAACACACACACATTTATAGTAGTTTTCTGTGATGGCAGTCAAAAAGCTTTTCACATTCTGAATCATTTCAAGGTTAGGAAGAAATAGGAATACATTCATGTCTTTGAGCCTTAAATTAGAAGAAAAAGACTACTTGGATTACTAACTTAGATGGCTACGTTATGATTAGGAAAGTGTCTTTTTTTTTTATAAGACCTTGAACTTCAATGCCTTCTTAATTGTGACTCTCGTTAAGTGTTCAGAAATGACATTATTTTTTAAAGCTCATGTCCATTAAGCAGAGCACAGCCATTCCACTGTAGTTATTAAGATACTAGGAAATGCTGTCCTGGAAAAGCTGGTAAATTAGAGACCACTGAGCAAAAATAAAACATTTCTGGCTAGGAAACTAATTATATAAAACAACGTGGAAAATGAAGCTTCCACTTCTAGAAAGAGGAGGAACTAAAGTTAGTCTAATCTACTCTAATTATATTCCAACATATTTCAACTCTATTTCTTTGAAAGGGCATCTCTGGTAGTCTTTCAGAACATTTGCCTTATTTCTTTCACATAATTGCAACTTACCAATCCTATGAGCTCAATCATGATAACAAACTGAATAAATGCAGGCACAAATGAATTAATGAATAATCCTAGCTTTGAACATAGAACTCTGGAGAGGCTTTCTGCTGAATTCACTGTAGACATTTTATGTATCAACCAGAATCAGTGGGTAAGATGACAGTGAATGGCACTCTTTCCCATGCACTTCTGGCTCTTCTGTCAGTCTCTTATGACCTCATAGGGACACCCTGGTCATACCTTTGTACTCTGTGCTCTCAACAGAGAGAAACAGAAAAGAATATCATTGGAGTTATTAATCCTGATATCCCTTGCCCTTCACCAATCTGGTTATGCTACATTAGGAATGTCAGCTATTTTTCATCCTGATTAGAATGCAATTACTGGTCTAGCTTAAAATAGCTTATTTCATCAGGTACAGTTTCATGATTTTCTCCCTTTCCATTTATGTTTACATTTGTAAACACTAAGCATATTATTAAAAGCTGTTAAATTAATAGGACATGATAATCTTAATAAAAGCATATAATTATATGTTATAACCTACACATAGAGGCCACCTAAATCTTTCTGCCCAATACCTGGGCTCCAGATTCCCATATAGGCTGTTTCAGAGGTCCAGGTACTGGTTGTCAGTCCTATGGAATGAGTACTAGGCTGGAGGGCAACAAAGCAGGGCCCTATCCCTGATGAGAAGCACAGCAGTAACCTTGGACAAGTTACTTAGCCTTGCTGAATTTCAGTTACCTGATTCATAAATTGGGACTCATGTCTAGAATTGCTGAGAGCATTAAATAAGATAACATGTGCAAATGATTTAAGACAACACAGAATAAGTAGATGATATTAAAAGAGTATGGGTTAGTGAACCTTTCCATACTTTAATCTTTTCATTTAAAATGAACACATTAGATTGAAAGATTAAATTTAGGTCCTTCTATTGCTACAAGCCCACAAATCTAATATGCCTCCTACTGGACTGCACCAAGAGTAGAAATGGTTTCCACTTTTGTGTTCTTACCAAGGACAGTGTTGCCTGAATGAATTTTGTAACATACAGAAAAATACAACAAAAAATGCTGATTGTTCACTGTCAAGATATGTGCCTGAGTGATCCTCATAACCCTCGGAGCCAAGTCTCATGAATCCCAAGACAGTGGTATTTTTAACATGCAGCTCATATCCTGCTGTCCCTCATTTTTCTAAATCTCAGCTATTTAGAAAATAGCTTTCTTTCCAGGTATTATCTCCATGTCAGTGTTGTTTATAATAACCACTCTCCAGTGCTTGTATCATAGCAATTGCCTTTCATCATTTAACCTATTTTTAATTATTAATTCAACAAACATTTAATGAAGACCCCCTAATCTTAGACATAAGTGGGCACAAGAGAGTGAAAAAGCAAAATCCCAGTGCAGCATCAAACGAACAGTTTTAGCTACAACTGTTATAGCTGGAGGGGATTCTGTATAAAGAGAAACATAAAATAAGATACAGTAAGGAATTTCTGAGTGCTAGAAAAAAGATGTTTTTCTCTTCCCTCCAAAATTGCTACCAAAAAAGTCACTGAAAGTGTTCTCTGGTACTAAAGTACAACTTCAAAAGGGACGATTGCAAATTAGTAGAATATTGTATTTGGGACACTTTCACAGATTTATGAAATAACAAATCAGAATATTTGTAAATCTACAGCAATATAATGGTATATATTTATTTATTTAGCCACATGACCAAGCTCAGCTGGACCACTGCTGCAGAGGTGAGCTGTCTAGCTCAGCCTTGATTAAAGTGTCAGTCTAAAGAATCAGATTGTGATATGAAACTGGGAACTAAGCAGCCATCTTGAGACCACGGGAGGAGTCAGCTGAACAAGATTAATCTATACCCCATGAATATGGAAATAGAGAAATTTTGGTCCTTAGTGACATAATGGAGTCAATGGAATTACCTAACCAGGGTACTGACAGTTACATAAATTGGTTCCCATTGTAATCCCCTCCCCAACATTGGCATTATTTTATTCATGTTTCAAAATACAGGAGACTGAATCCAATTAGTTTGCCTTAGGTCACGTGTTCGTGCTTTGGCTCAGGGAAGTCAGGCCATCTCAACTGAAACTACCACCACATTGCACTATTGTCTTTTTTGTCTTTCTTCAAAAAGAACATGGCAGTTGGAATGCTTTAACAGAAGACAGGAGAATAGATGCTTAAGAGTCACAAAACCAAGTGTTTAGGGGCGCCTGGGTAGCTCAGTCATTAAGTGTATGCCTTCGGCTCAGGTCATGATCCCAGGGTCCCGGGATCGAGCCCTGCATCAGGATCCCTGCTCCGTGGGAAGCCTGCTTCTCCCTCTCCCACTCCCCCTGCTTGTGTTTCCTCTCCCGCTGTGTCTCTGTCAAATAAATAAATAAAATCTTAAAAAAAAAAAACAAGTGTTTACTACATGAAAAGTCTGTTTTTCCCCAAGCAAATACCTTTATATAAACTAAGCACTCTGCATAAATCTTTATCAATTAAATTTGAATTAAATCAAAATTACATTTTTAAAAGATTTATTTATTTTTAGTGAGGGAGGGGCAGAGGGAGAGAGAGAATCCTGAAGCAGACTCCCCACTGAGTGGGAAGCCTGACACGGGGCTCAATCTCAGGACCCTGAGGGTCATGACCTGGGCTGAAATCAGGAGTCAGACGCTCAACCGAGCCACTCAGGCACCCTCAGAATTACATTTTTATGGAAGGATTTTAGGTATGCAAAATAGTGTACCCTGAAAATTACTTAAGTTCTATCTAGATTTTATTAACATACACGATTATCCTCATATACATCTCAATTTGAAAATATGAGTGCATTTTTCACAAGTTATATAAGTTGAATAAAATTCCACCATCCAAGTTAGAGGGTGTTTTTGAATGGCATTTGTAATACTGTCATAAATACATTCCATTTAAAGTAAGCCCACAATATATCCTACTAAAAACATATAAAAGCACAACTTTCATATTTAAAGTAAATTGTGTGAGAGAAAAAGGGAGGTGATGTTTCCTGCCTTCCATTATTTCCAATACACTTTACTAATAGTAGACAGTAACTGAAAAGTAATGAAAGATACAAGCAGTGATGAAGTCAACATGGTCAGGGATTAGGTCAATAAATTTCTAATAAGTTTTTCTACCAACTTGAAGAACTTAACCTGAAATACTATTCCTTGGATATTTAACATACCTCCTTTTCTCATAGCAAAATAGAAGGGAACGTTAACTGATGATAATAGGAAATGATAAAGTCTGCTAAGGAATCTTGGTGATCTGTGTAGTTTCCTAGCAAGAATAAGAACACTCAATGAGTTAAACGACAGGGCACTGGGAACACCCAGTCCCAAGGGATTAACAATTAGCTGTATTTACAGAGTGCTTACTGTAGGTTAAACACTGTATGTGCATTATCCCTTTCGATTCTCACAGCCTCCCGTAAGTTGAATATTATGATCCCCAGTTTACTTAAAAAGATGTTGAGAGCCAGCAAGAACAGACAGCTCCCAGTAATTCACCAAAGCAGGATTCCTACACAGGCCCACCTTCCTTCAAGCCTTCTTTTTCCACAACAACATGCCACCCCTACCATTGTGACTTGATGGAAAGACTGAGCCGTTAGCTTCTCCGTTAGCTTCTCAGATCTCCTCATAAACACTTATGAATGTCTATTATCTGGTGATTAAGCCCAGCATCATGTAACTAAACTGCTGATTGCTGCTTATTTGTATCATCTTCCTCTGCAGCTCTTCTGACTGTAGTTCCTCAGGGAGGTTTCTATTAAGTAATCCTAACCCTTTATCTCACTCTGTTTCCATCACTGCTTTCTCTACAAAGAAGACAGATGTGTACAATTTTATTATCGTTGTTATTATTATTATCATTATTATTAAAAACAACTACAAGGTAACTGGAAGAAGGTTGATTATTCCCAATTTACTGAAGATAGGACAATCTGATGGTGTAGATATCCAGCATCCCTGAGTTAGAAAACAATGTGGTTACTACTTGACCCAGTATCTGCTCTTGCTGCTCACTGCATTAATTATTCACTCAAGGCACTGGGCAATATTCACAAAGGGGCAATGCTAAAGCTTCAATTTGTAGTTTGTCTCAGACCATACTTTCTGGCCAAGTTTAAATTAAGTGAATTATGCCCTTAAGTTTATTGCTTTTTGCCATTTTATGAAAAGAACATAATTAAAATATAATACCACCTTGCATCACTTCAAAGAAAACTAAGTGTTTCATTTTTATTTTTCCTACTTGCTATTTCTTACAATCTATCTGTATTGAGGTTTCAATTTTTTGTCTCTATTTTCCAGATGGTAAAAATGGGGCTAAGTGTGCCCACAGTTACAAAAACCATTATAGACCATGAGAGTTTTGGACTAGCTCATTGCTACTGCTCTTCTCTCTCCCAATATAATATGTAAGAGATGATGTTGACATGTTGTTAAAATCTAAAGACTTTTAATATTCAAAATATTTTAAAATATATTTTTAAATGAGTAGTTACACATGATACCCATATTAATTTTAGCTTCAGATATGTACGTCTGAAAACCCAAAACAACAGAAATAGGATGGAAGGTAAAATCACACATAAAAATAGTAAGTATAATAGCTAAAATTTAGTACTTAACATGGCCAGGCATTTTGATAAGTACTTCATATGATATTTATCTTATTAATTATCCCTTGCTATGGTATGTATGTTTGTGTCTCCCACCCCTCCCCGAGTTACATGTTGGAATTCTAACACCTAACGTGAAAGTGTTAGAAGGTGGGGCCTTTAAGAAGTGATTGGTCATGAGGGTGGAGTCCTCATGTGTGGGGTGAATGCTCTTATAAAAGAGATCCACTGGAGCTCCCTAACCCTTTCTACCACTTATGGATAGAATGAGAAGTCTGTGACTGGACTTCTCAATCATGCTGGCACCCTGATGGCAGACATCCAGCCTCCAGAACCATGAAAAAGAAATTTCTGTTGTGTATAAGCCACTCAATCTGTAGTATTTCATTATAACAGCCCAAATGGACTAAGACATCCCCCAAACTTTAGAAGGTTGGTTTATAGAAGAAGAATCTGAGACTGTAAGAGGTTAAAACTTAGCTTTGCTGGTAAGTGGCAAAGCCACAGTACAAACAAAAGTATTTAATTGGACTTTAGGGCCAATGTTCTTAGCCTACTGGTCCTACCACCTCTTTGATAAATGCTGCCTTACATCTACTTCTATAAAAGCTCAAGTTTGAGGGACAGCTGGGTGGCTCAGTCGGTTAAGCATCTGCCTTCAGCTCAAATCATGATCCCAGGGTCCTGGGATCAAGTTCCTGCATCAGGCTCCTTGCTCACCAGGGAGCCTGCTTCTCCCCCTGCCTGCCACTCCCCCTGCTTGTGCTCTCTCTCTCTCTCTGACAAATAAATAAAATCTTAAAAAAAAAAAAAAGCTCAAGTTCAACAAAGATTCTATATTGCTCCTGGTACCTACTGTTTTTGCATTGCTACTAATAATAGTCCTTCTAGCTATTCTTGTATTTTTTTTATCTATTCAATTTCTTCCATGTTAAGATAGCTTTATATTCTAAGAACTTCTCCCAAAATCTCTCCATGAAATTTTGAAAAAAAACAGAACTCCCAGTAGATAGCATTCTTAAGTCATTAACACACATATTCATTCATTCGAAACCAACTACTGACTTACTGTACCACACTCAGGTAAGCACTAGGGATACAAAGATGAGCAAGAAGGAATCTCTACTCTCAAATAACTTGATGTCTGGTGAGAATGTGCTAGAGAGTAGACAATTACATAAAAGGAGAAACAAGTGTTATAATGTAAGCATACAAATAAGCCATCAGAGATTGGAGGCATGTGCTAGACAAAAATAATGCTTGAGGAAATCTAAAAAGGCTTCTTTGCTGGGTAAGTGTCATTTGAGCTTATCCTTGAAGGATGGAGTAGAATTAAGCAGAATAATAAAGGAATAACTTCAAAGCATCTAAAAAAGTGTGTATTCTGAACTGTAGATGCTCTCTGTGAATTAACAAAAGGAAGAAAGTACATAATGAGGTTTTTGGATTACTTAGAGATGATGTCTTTGGACTCTGGAGACGTTGGACTTAGGCATGGATAGATTATTGCCAAATAATGACATCATTGTATGACTTCCAGATAAAATGTTTTACATTTTATAAAGTTTTAATCTAAAGATGCAATGTTTATTCATTAAAATAAAATAAAAATTGCACACAGTAAAATGGACTAATAAATCCTGCAGTGATCCAGTTGTCTTCCTCAAAATCTTATAAGTTACAAAAGTGAATTTCTCACATTTATTAATATTACCAAGACCCCCTCAAGAGATGTACTGTTATTGTTTTTTTTTTAATTGTCATTCTCTAGGTTTACTCCCCAATTCTATTCTCATAAGTAGTCTGTAGCTGGTGATCAAGAACTGCATATGAGTTAAGGGCAACTTTTATAGAGAGTGATGTGCTACACATATCAAGAGAGTGTGACTGGCTTACAAAACATATGGTAATAATAAGTTTGAGAATAGCACACACATCAATAGCTTTAGAATATGCCACATTTCCCTAGGTCTTTGTAAATTAGTAAGTTATAAATGTATTTGTTTGTCATCACATTTGAAAATGCAGATATCCCATCTTCTTGAGAAAGAGTCAACTTTAATGAAGATGGCAACAAAACATTAAAGTAATAATGTAGCCATTAAAGCCATGTGGAAATTTTACCGTGATTCTTCATATTTGCACGTTATTTTTAATTGCAACAGAAAATGTTGTAGCCTCTGAAAGTACATACTTTTTTTAAAAAAGATTTTATTTATTTGAGAGAGAGGGAGGGAGAGAGACAGAGAGTGAGAGCATGAATGGGGTGAGGGGCAGAGGGAGAAGCAGACGCCACACTGAGCAGGGAGCCCAACACAGGACTCCATCCCAGGATCCTGGGATGATGGCCCGAGCTGAAGGCAGACACTTAACTGACTGAGCCACCCAGGTGCCCCAAGTACGTACCTTTTTTAAAAGATGAATTTACCTTATGGAAATGCTTCTTAAAGAAATTAACAGAACCACTGTACATTAGATGTTGCCTCAGTGTGTGACACTTTATGAGGCTTTTTCCCATCTTGCCTTCCCTAAGTGGCCCACTGCTGTCCCTTCATTCCCTGGACTGGCCACCACAGTTCTGAGTTTGTGCTGTTTAAAAGAAGCACAGGTCCTTTCCATTCCTCAGTGCATTCTGTGTCACCTTGAAAACTAAATGTGTGTATCCCATTCTTCATTCTCAAGCTCATCAAATGCTATAGCTGAGCCCCAATTATAGCACCCACTGCCAAGTGCTTGTCTGAAATGTAGGTGAGTCCTCAGTGCAATGAGGATAATTATTACCTTTTAAGATATTTTAAATGGTTAAGCTCTTACTATAATTAATTACAGAGAATTTTCTTATCTGGCAGGGCCAGGGAATGGGGTATCCTGGTTAATGTTCAATTGAAAGAAAGGGAAAATAAAATTATTAGTGCTCCTGAGATTCAGTCTGGGCCTGTATGAGATGATTGGATTTTGCCAGAGTGCTCTCCCTCATCCCAAAGACCACGGAATTTCACCATCAGATATCTAAATAGTAGCAAAAGAATTTTTAGAATTGTTATCAACCCTGGTTTAAATGATCTCCCACATTTTTTCCCTCTTCCAATTTATAGGCTTTTCTCAGGGAAAGGACGTGGGAATGAATTTGTTGCCAGTCACCATTTACTGAACTTAAGACAATGTGAAGCAGTAATAGGAACAGCAGTAGAACTACCATGGGGAGATGAACAATGTCTTTTTCACTTTTTCATTCATATGGTATAGGAAGATTTCTGTCTATGTATTTGTCAGCTGTACTAAAGTATATTGCTTTTTCTCATTGGCTTAGGTCAAGGATTCCATGTAAAAAAAATCAAACCAAAGTGATCAAAATGCCCCATTCTGGTTAGTAGTGCAAGAGGTAAAGCTTGCTTCTGAATTTCATTTGAACAATATTTCAAGTTTCCTTGCTACCCTGTTCCAAATATGTAATATATTATTCGAGCACCATTGTTTTTAAAGTATCTATAGAAGTTTTTTAAAAATGTCGTTTAAGAAACACTGTGACCCTGAGCTAAGATTACAATGAACTGTCCTCCTTACCTGACCGCGTCACTAGCATGGTGCCCACTTAGGGGAGCCTGCCTTCCTCTGGAAGCTGTTGACTATGTCCATTTCTTAAAACTTCTCCCATAACCTCCACTGTAGCATTCATTCTCACCTATTTGTCTGCTGCTGGCTTTTTCAACCTCTTTTGCTTGCTCATTTTCTTCATTTTGCCTCTTAAAATACTGTTGCCCCTAGGACTTTGTCCTCAGCTCTTTCTTGCTTCTGTTCGGCTATTTATGTGACATACTCCTTTCATATAGCCTAAATTATATACCACAAAGTTCTCAAATCCAATTTGATCTCCATTTCTGGCATCTCTCCTTAGCAGTGTCCCAAATGCAATCACATGCTTAGCTAAATAGCATAGAACATGGAGTTCTTGCCACCCCTCCTCAACCCTACCCCTCTACTTATAGTCCATAAATCAATTAATACATTGCTAATACCTGGTCATTTAAGTTAGAAACATCCCCATATACCTCAAAACTGACTTGTTACCATGTCTTGTCAGATCATCCTCCAGAATGATTTTGAACCCATTCCCTCTCTGGCTTTCCCATGATCATTAGGTTTTGGTTTCTTTACCCTGAGTTTATGATAAAAGCTAAGAGCTAAAGCATAAACTAATCTCCCTGACTCCTATCTGTTCTCTTTCCTATCCATCCTAAATGCTGCTTCCAGGATAATTTTTATGATATAAGGTATTATTTTGTCTGTCCTCTGAGATATTGCTTCCCCACTTTCACCGAACAATGACCAATATGAAAAGTCCTCAAAAATTTGAGCCTAAAATACACATCTAATTTTATTTCTCCTACAGTAAAAACAAATTACAAGAACCTAACGCACTGACGTTAAACTTTATCTATAGACTCCATGTAGCTTCCCAAGGCCTCCTAAAAAATAAACTTTAAAATATTATGGTTTAGGGGCACCTGGTGGCTCAGTCGGTTAAGCATCTGCCTTCGGCTCAGGTCATGATCCTGGGGTCCTGCGATCGAGCCCCACACTGGGCTCCCTGATCAGCAGAGAGCCTGCTTTTCCCTCTCCCTCCTGCTCTGCCTACTTGCGCTCTCTTTCTTATCTCTCTGTCAAATAAATAAATAAAATCTTGTAAAAAATAAAATAAAATAAAATATTATGGTTTGGAGTTAATTCTTGAGTCCTCACTATCACCATTACTAATACTTTCTCTAGGGTCTTTGTCACCAAACTTGGTGATGACAAAACAAGCAGTAAGGAGGTACTTAGGCTGTATATACTCCACAGACAAAAGATCCAATCCAGAAATGGTCATGGCTTTGCTCACCTCCTCTTGGAATTTTATATGCAATGAAAATATTCTTCAGAGTTGGTGGTGAAATAAAGACATTTTCAGATTCAACAAAACCTGAGATAACTGATAGCCCACACATCTGCCATGCAAGAAATGCTTCAAGAATATCTTTAGGCTGAAGAGAAATGTCTATCTAGCCCTATATATAAAGGAAGGAATGAGGGACAGCAAAAAGGAAAACAGTTTGCTAAATATTAAAGACCTATTTTTAATGTCCTAATTTTCCTTATATTTTTAACTTTTTTTTAAAGATTTTATTTATTTATTTGAGAGAGAGAATGAGAGATAGAGAGCACGAGAGGGAAGAGGGTCAGAGGGAGAAGCAGACTCCCCGCCGAGCAGGGAGCCGGATGTGGGACTCGATCCCAGGACTCCAGGACCATGACCCGAGCTGAAGGCAGTCGCTTAACCAACTGAGCCACCCAGGCACCCCTTCTTTATTTTTTATAATTTATTTAAAAGATTAGTGGGAAGTGATATCAGCAAGATGGCAGAATAGGAGGTCCCAACCTTCATTCAGCGTCCCAGCCCACCCACTCCCCCCAACCATGGAATTGCCAATTTAACAACCATTCATGGGTGAAAACAGCTTTATCAGAGCTCTGGAAGCCAGGTGAGAGATTACAGCACCCTGATGGGACAACGAAAGGAGAAGAGCTGAGTTGAAAAGGGTGAAAACCCGGCACAGTGCAAGACAGAGAGAGACCCTCCTGGCCAGAGAATTCTCCCCTGCCTTACACACAGGGAGGGCAGCTCCTTTTTACTGCAGAGTAGAATTCCTTGGTGTCAATGTGTGATTGTTTAACTATTCATCCTTTGAAGGACATCAGGGCTCTTTCCTGTTTTGGTCTATTATCAATAAGATGCTATGAACATTGGCATATAGGTTTTTGTGTGGACATTTTTTGTTTTCATTCCTATGAAATAAATGCCCAAGTGCATATTCTAGGTCATATGACAATTGCAAGTTAATTTTATAAGAAAGAGCCAAGCATTTTCCAAGTGGCTATACTGTTTTACATTCCTACCAGCAATGTATGACTGATCAATTTCTCTGCATCCTTGTAAGCATTTGGTGTTGTCACTACTTTTTATTTTAGCCATTCTGATAGGTGTACAGAGATACTTCATTGTGGTTTTAATTTGCTTTCTTCTGATGGCTAATTATATTGAGCAGCTTTTCACATGTTTAGGCTCAATATAGGTATATGTCTTTTTCAGTGAAATGTCTGTTCATGTCACTTGCCCATTTCATAACTGGATTGCATGGGATTTTTTACTGTTAGGTTTGAGAGGTTCTTATGTATTCTGGATATCAGTCCTTTATCAGATAGGTGACTTTCAAATATTTTCTCTGAGTCTGTAGCTTGTCTTTTCATCCTTCTCACAGGGTATTTTGCAAAGCAAAAGGTTTTAATTTGGATGGTCCAAGCTATTAATTTTCCCCTTTAGGATCAGACTTTTTGTGTCAAACCTAAGAGCTCCTTGCCTCATTCTAGATTACTAAGATTTTCTATGTTCCTCCTCCCCAAAATTTTATAGTTTTATGTTTTACATTTAAGTCCTTTATCTATTTCAAGTTATTTTCATATAAGGTGTGACATTTAGATTCAGTTTCCTTTTTTCCCCCCCCCCACTAGATTTTCCAATTGCTCTAGATTTTGTGCCCTTCTGACAAATCAATTGTGGGGGATTATTTCTGGGTTCCCTATCAAGCACTATCTCAGCATCTTTATTGAGCAATTGCTCTATTAAGCAATTTGTCTGTATTTCCACCAATACATACTATCTAGGTTACTGTAATACCTGATAAAACTTTGTATCAGATAGAGTGATTCCTTCTATTTTATTCCTCTTAGTCAAGACTGTTTTAGCTATTCTAAAAGCCTGTGACTTTCCATATAAATTTTAGAATAAGCTTGCCTATGTCTGCATAGAATACACTGGCATTTGATAGGAATTGCACTAAATCTATGCACCAGTTTAGAGAGGACTGACATCCTTACTCTGTTAAGTCTTTCAATACACGAACACAATATGCATCTCCATCTATTTCATCACCCTTTCATAATCGTCCACATACAGATCCTGCACATGTTTTGTTGGATTTATACCCAAACATTTCATTTTGGGGAGAGCAACTGTAAATGATGATGTGTTTTTAATTTAAACATGTTTGTTTTGAATATATAAAAATGTGTTTAATTTGGTATAGTGCTATTATATACGGTGACCTGGTTAAAATTACTTGTTAATTCTATGATTATTTCTTTAATCGTTGAGTTGTTCCATACAGAAAATCATGTCTGAATCTGAAATCTGAAAAGAGAGGGAGTTTTATTTCTTCCTTCCTAATCTCTATGCCTTTTGTTTCTTTTTCTTGTCTTATTTGCAATGGCTTGAAGTTCCACTACCATATGGGATAAGAACGATGAGAGTTGGGGTCCTTGCCTTGTTCCACTATGGACTGAATTGTTTGCTTCCCCCAATTCATATGTCGAAGCCCTTACCCCCAATGGGATTGTATCTGGAGATAGGGTCTTCAGGAGTAATTAAGGTTAAAGGACATCATAAGGATGGGGCTCTGATCTGACAGAATTGTGGCCTTATAAGAAGAGAAAGATCTATGTTCGTCTGTCTGTCTCTCTCTGCCATGAAAGGACACATGAGAAAGTGGCCTCTGCAAGCCATGAAGGAAGCTCTCACCAGAAGTCAACCATGCTGGCACTCCAATCTCAGACTTCCAAGCTCCAGAACGACAAGAAAACAAATTTGTTGTTTAAGCCACCCAGTTTTTGGTATTTTGTTATGGCAGCATGAGCTAAGACATGTTATCAGTCTTAGGAGGAAATATTCACTTTTGAGTATGAATTTAGCTGTACGTTTTTGGTAGATGCTCTTTATCAAGATGTGGTGATTCCAATCCATTTCTCGTTTGCAGAGAGGTTTTGTTTTTCATCATGAATGGGTATTAGATTTTATGAAATGCTTCTATGTCAACTAATATGATTACATTATTTTTTTTTCTTTATCCTGTTCATATGATTGATTTTCAAATGTCAAACTAGCCTGGCATAACTGGAATAAGTCCCATCTGGTCATGCCGTATAATTCTTTCCCTACATTGTCAGATTCGGCTTACTGATATTTTGGTGAAAATTTTTGTGTTTTATCTCATGAAATATTCGTCTCTAGTTTTTGTTTTTTTGATATCTTTGTCTTGTTTGATATCAGGTTAATACTGGCCTTGTAAATGAATTGGAAGATGTTCTCTCCCCTGCCCTTTCTTTAAGATCATGAAAAATTGCTGTTCTTTTTTTAAATGTTTGGAAAAATTATCTAGTGCAACCATCCTGGCCTGGACATTTTTAGGTGTTACATTTTCCTTTCAGTGTGTCTGTTCTGATAGTTTATGCACAAATACTGTCATTCAGATATCTACCCCTTTAATTATATTATCTGTTGAAAAGAAATATGAAAATTTCATTAGCTTATTTTTTCCAAACATCTTAATGTCTTCTCTTTATAATTTTTCTATTTATTTATTTACTTATTTACAGTTTGATTGAGATAGTATTCACATACGATACAATTTGCCCATTTAAAGTGTTCGAGTCAATGACTTATAGTATATTCACAGATATGTGCAACCACTATGACAGTTAATTTGAGAACATTTTCATCACCTCGGAGAAAGTCCCATACTCTTTAGTTATCACCCTCTTAGTCCCCCACTTCCTCTCTCAGCTTTAAGCACGTGGTATCTACTTTCCATCTAAAATATTTTCCTATTCTGTGTGAAATCATATAGTATGTGGTCTTCGAACTGGCTTTTTTTCACTTAGCATGTTTTTAAGATTCATCTGTGTTGTAGTGTATACCAGGTCTTCATTTTTTTTTATGGCCAAATAGGATTCCATTGTATGGATATACCACAATTTTTTTATCCAGTTGTCTACTGATGGACATTTGGGTTGTTTCCATATTTTGACTAAAATGAGTAATGCTGCTAGAAATATTTCTATACAAGGTTTTGTGTGAACACGTTTTAATTTTTCTTGGGTATATACTTAGGCGTGGAATCATTTGATCAAATGGTAACTCTATGTTTAACCTTTGGAGAAATGGCAAAAATGTTTTTTTAAATGGCTGCACCACTTTCTATTTCCACTAGCAATGAATGAGGGTTCAAGCTTCTCCACAGCCTTGCCAACCTTTGTTATTATTTGAATATTTGATTCTACCTGTCCAGGTGGGGTGTGAAGTAGTGTCTCATTGTGGCTTATATTTCCCTGAAGACTCATGATGTTGACAGTCTTTTCATGTGCTTGTTGGCCATTTTTATATCTTCCTTGGAGAAAAGTCTATTCTGTGGTTTTCCCCCCTGCCCCATTAGCATCATTTATTACCCTGGTCTTAAATGGTCTTTTCACTTATTACCTCTAATGTAATTTCATTTTTGCATAGCTTCCCCCCCAAAAAAAACACACAGAATGTACACATATTTTTGTGAGCTATTCCTTCCCTAATCTTGTTTCCTGTGTGGAAATATCTCTTGTAGGTCACAGGAGAATCTCAGATAAAGTAAGATCTTATGTCCACAAAATCCAGATCATTTTCCATCTTTTGTCATATTACATTACACATAAACCACAGTGAAACATAATAGACTTTTTTTTTAAAGATTTTATTTATTTGTCAGAGAGAGAGAGAGCACACGTAGGGGGAGTGGCAGGCTGAGGGAGAAGCAGGCTCCCCACTGAGCAAGTCTGATGCAGGACTTGATCCCAGGACCCTGGGATCATGACCTGAGCCGAAGGCAGATGCTTAACTGACTGAGCCACTCGGGCATCCCTAGACTCTCTCTTTTTACCATTTTTTCTTGTCACTGTTCATATTCTTTCAGTGTGGTGCAGTGCATAATGCTGGTGTTTTATAGTTTTTCTCTTTGGACCTTTCAATTAAAATTTAAAAAAAAAATCATGTTTATCTTTTTAGCTCATAAACGCTAGTTCATCACCCTAGATTGAATTTATGTTAGGCCAAAAAACTAGTAACTTTTCTTTGGTAGTTGTTGAATTTCTGATTTACTAGAGAGGTATTCGCTTTCCCCTGTTTCCATATGCCATTTCTCTTATTCTCCAATTTTTGGACTACCTTCACTTTGTTTTATAATTTCCCTCCTCTGTATACATTATATCAGTGTCACAACTATTCTCCATGCTTCCTGCACTGCATTCATTCATTTTTAACTCCCCTATTTTTTTTCTATTTCTCTGTGGTGATTCCTGAAACCTGCAAGAAACACCTCCAAGATGCCCTTCTGCAGCACTGCATATGAAGCCTACATCCTTGTCTACACATAATGTTGCTTCTAAAACCCAAGATACAAAAGTGTTGAGAGTGAAAACCAAAGGCTTAAAGTATTTACAATGGAGAGAACAAAATGGAACCACTGCTAAGAGAGTTATTTAACATAGAACCAGGAGGACATTAAGGAGGTGGGGCTTGTGCACATCTGTCTCAAATTCTCAGAGATTTTTGCTGAGCTCACCTAAAAACCAAGCCATCTACTTATGTTATAATGAACATAAATAAACTTTCTGCCTAACATTAGCCCTAGCAACCAATCACACATAGATTAATGTAAATGTGGATAAACCAGCACCAATCACCCGTTCTTCAAAACAACTTACGTAAATCCCCTCTTTCCTCTTTAAAAACTCTAACTTCTTTTGTCTCTCCAGAACCCATTTTTTATTTTGGTCAAGCCTGTATCCCCCAGATTGCAATCCCTAAGACCCCAAGTAAACACACATACTTTATTTTGCAGGTTGCAGTACCATCCATGTGGAAATTATTTCCTTGGCTCATGGCCAATATGTGAGCAACACGGCCCTTGGAGAGCAAAGAAATCAGTCCCAGTGCTAGTAGGACCTGACCTGCAGTTCCTCACCTTCAGAAGCCATGAACAGGAAAGCAGTACATGATGGAGTGGGGTAAAATGGAGAGCTCAGGGAATATCCATCAGGGCCTAATTTATGGGAATTATGAACATCCCAGCCTGTGCCGCCTGTGCTGTGTTGCCTCTGTGGTGGCCCACATAAAGAAAGCCCACAGCTCTCCATTCACCCCATTCACCAGGTTAGCATTTCTCACTGCCAGGAGAGCATGGATATGCTGTTGACGCTGTCCTTGTCAGAGAACCCTGAAGATATGTGTGTGCTTGTGTGTATGAATGCATGTATACGTGGGTGTGGGGGGAGCTTGTAACTCTCCTCCCATCCGTTGCTTTCATTCTAGGCCTGGCCAGGAGTTTATGCTCTTACCTGACTCAGCTCCTGTGTATTTCCCCACATGATTGATACTCTAACATTTTAACTAGCTGTTCCTTCCCCACTCCTGTACAGGAACATTTCTCCCACTGAGTGTTCCCATTGCCCAGGAGATCTGTAATAGTTTCCTCTGATTATTCTTGGACGTTTTCTATGTTGTCCTCAATCAAAGCTGCCTCTGCATTTGCAGTCAAACCACGTATCTTTCCATCCTAAAGTTACATTATATTCCCTTGTCTCTCCTTTCCTCCTTTATAGCTGTATCAATTTAGTTTAAAGTCCCCATGACCCCTTTAGAATGACAGAGAAAAGCTATATATTATTTATGAAAGAGGTGAAAGGAGACAGGGACAAAGAGAGGAAAGTAACATATAAATTACCAAAAAGAAAAAAATGAGTGAAGTGAAGGATGTATTTCATGTACTTTTGTTTAGAGCTACTAGAGATGCATACACCTACTATACAAATGTGCACACTCACAGCAATGTTTAAACAATAAAAATACAGGAGTCATTCACTTCTTCCACCACATAAGTCTTCAAATGTGCAGACTTCTCTGTTTTAAATCCCATCTGAAAGAAAAAGTTACTCTCTTGATACTTCCCTATGTTTTCATAAATCTATTTCTCAGCGGCCCAATAGTAGCATGAAATAAGTATCACTGTACTGGTTCTAAAAATTTACGCCTTTTCATTTGATCCTGGTACAGAGTAGCAAAATGCTTTAGGCTGGTGCTAGTGTAAGTCTTACTGGCAATTTTATAACTATAAACTACACCAATAATGATAACAAATGTTTATGGAGTGCTTATCACCTGCCAGAAACACTTCTGAGCACTTTACTTATTTTGTTTTATTTAAATCTCATTGCAGCCTTGTAAAGATGTATTGTTGCAGTTGACTAAATTAAGGCACAGAGTTTGAGCAATCTGTCCAAGCTCCTCAGTAAGACACAAGGCAGAACATGATTTGTCTGCAGGGAATCAAACCATAGAGCTATTAGTCTCTACCACACCTTTATGCAACTCTTTAATAAAGATACACTACTCCATAGCATGCCATTTTCTATTTAAATTGACCTGAGTTTACCCCGGCAAACACGTACAACATTAGGGGGCACCACACACATAAATACAATGTGAATTGTGTGCCTTGGAGAGAAAGACAGTGATAGGGCCTTCAGCAATATGAAATTTCCATCTGATTGTTCTCATCCTCATAATACTTCTGAACTTCTAGAGTCTAGTCAACAGGTCAAAAGAAAACAAAGTCCTGTTAGAAGTATTGGGGGGCGTCTGGGTGGCTCAGTCGGTTAAGCGTCTGCCTTCAGCTTGGGTCATTATCCCAGGGTCCTGGGACTGAGCCCATCATCGGGCTTTTTTCTTAGCGGGGAGTCTGCTTCTTCCTCTCTCTCCGTCCCTGGCTCCTGCTCTTTCTAATAAATACATAAAATCTTTAAAAAGAAAAAGGAAGCGAAGTATTGGTGTAATGTTGCTCCAACTCCAGTCAAACATGCAGATTTCTGGGTCCACCTTCCAGTGTTTGGTGTCAGTGGGAAGGCTAACAAGGATTTAGAGGGTACTGACACAGGCAGTGCCTGAAGGTATAGGAAATGCTATGGTTTGACAGGGAGGTGATACGAGAGCAGTAAGCAGCAGCTGTATTGTCATCACTGGCATTATTTCCCCCTTGTCTATTCCATCATTATAAAGCTTAAGCATGTGCTCCATTTTCAGCCCTCGCTCTCCCATATTCACGTCATCCCTATCAACTTGGCTGTCAACCAGCCTTCATAATTTTATGCTTGGGTAGGCTCCATGGTATATTGTTGCCTTGATGCTTATGCGTTGGCCCACATCACAGAACTGGGCTGTGGTGTTAGTCCCCTCTTAGGCAGCATTCTTTTAGATTGTTCATCAACTACTAATTTGGGGCCATGACTTGAATTCCAGCCTTCATGGTACCCTGACTAGTAGCTTACATGGCTGTTTCCCCACTCCCCTCCTTCCTATCTATTGCAGGAGACCTTGATCAAGACAGTTCCTGCTGATTCTCTTGCTTTTATGCTTTGCCCACTATATCAGGCTCAGTTTCCCTTCTGGACACCAACTCTCCCTCTGATCACTGTGCCTTGATGTCATTTCTCTAGAAGATGGCTGTCCTCTAGAGCTAGTATCTCGACCATCCAACGTGCCTAGAAAATTTGTCTTATTTTTTTCTAAGGACAACTGAGTTTAACTACCTATGGATAGATGCAGAATCCAAGGAAATATTATTAAAGGACTTGGGGGAAAGCAGGTTTTAAAGACACTGCCTTTTAGAAAAGGTTTTCTGACTCTAGAAAGATAGCTTTTAGAACAATAGGACTGTTTTCTTACTTATCTATGAAAAATAAAAGCATATTCCAAAGAGAAGACAAGAAGACATGATTTCTATTCTTAATAAGCTGATAAGGCTAAGGATTTAACACTAAACTTGTTTGAAAATAAGAGGTGACAAGTGACAAGTACAGATGTTACATATCACAGGATTTCAAAGGAGCTGGGAAAAAAAAACACAACAATAGAGACAAGTCCTGAAAGGGCTTAGAAAAGAAAGAAAAATTGAGTTGAGCTGTAAAGGATGAAAATAATTTGGAAAAAAGAATCCCAAGATGTCCTATTTAAATGTCATAAAATGAACATACAGTAAAGTTGGGAGGGAAATGATCAGAGAAATCTACTGCAATGTACAGATTCTTGAATGCCAGTATAAATATAAAAATAATAAACTTTATTTTACTGTCAAAGGGCAATAAGAAAAGCTTTTTCAATACATTCTTCAAATTTGACCTCTTTGAAGATAGCAGTAACAGTAAGAATAATTGTTGTGCCACAGACCTTCCCTAGAGAAGTCCTCTTCAGATTTTATAAAGCTGTTTGTTTCAGTAAAATCCAATTTTTGTGTTCCTTTTATTCAGCTACAGGAATGATGATGATGCCACCATCAGGAATGTGGAACATAAAATTTTCCACTTTCTATCAGAAAATTCAAAATCTAAATGGTGTAGAAATTGTAAACGCTGAGCAGAAGAGTTAGGCAACTTGTACTTCAGTATGTAATTAGAAATCATCCCTGCAGTCTTCTCAGATATTCAGACCTGCCAGGAACTAAATAGCTGCTGTGGCTACGGGAAGATGTGGCAACAGAATTCAGTATCTGAATGGCTGCAAGGCACTTAATTTGAACAACAGAAGAATTAGAGGGCAGCAGTTAGCAAGTGTATCAGCAGATGGAGTATGCTGCCCAAATGGTTCTTACTCAATTTCAAAAATGAATTGCCTGAAGATTTATTTTGGGATTTTTTTTTTTCAACCTTGAAAGAGACTTACATTGCAAATACCAACAAGGGGAGCCATCACTCTGTGGTGCTGCCTTGGAAATATAGTGTTTCTAGTCAAGGACTAGAATGTGAATGAGGATTAATGGTTTAGGACATCAGGGTCTGAACAGCCAGGCTTCCACGAAGCCTGTGTAACTGAAGCAAATGACAATACCAGCCCACCTGCAAACAATTATCTTTGAAAACTTGGGAAATACATTCCCGATCTATTACCTATTAAGTACCCACACCACTAGTTATTGGTTTTGAACACCACCCTGGCTGGTCTCAGAAGAAGCAATTCACTTTTTTAAGTTTTTCTTGAATCCCTTCTGTACTAGCTAGAGTTCTCCAGAGAAAAAACCAACAAAGAGATTTATATCTACATCCCTAGTCATATCAAGAGAGACACACACACACACAGAAGAGAGAGATAGAGAAAAACAGAAACATTGAAAGAGACAGAGAAAGAGAGATTTATTTTAAGGAACTGGATCATGCAATTGTAGAGCCTAACATGTCCAAAATCTGCAATGTAGACCAGCAGGCTGGAGACCCAGGGAAGAGCTGATGTTGCAGCTTGAGTCTGAAGGCCATCTGAAGGCAGAATTCCCTTTTCCTGGGGCGTCAGTCTTTTTCTATTAAGGCTGTCAATTGATTGGATGAAGCCTACCTACAATATGAAGAGTAATCCGATATACTCAAAGTCTATTGATATAAATGTTAATCCCATCTAATAAATACCTTTACAGAAACATCTAGACTAATGTTTGACCAAATATCTGGGCATTGTGGCCTACCCAAGTTGACAGACACTTGACTAAAATTAACCAACCTACCTTCTGAGAGGAAGCTTCAAATAAATTCTCTGTACTGGTCTATCTCATCTCCAGTTTTATTGTCTTTTACAGTTGGTGAGGAATCTAACTTTTGTTAGGGTGCCGACATCTTTACATGTTATTTCATTTAATCTCCATGAGGTTATATTCTAGGTGAAGAAACTGAGCCCCTCCCCCCCAAAAAAATTTCAAACCCAGGTCAGCTGACTCCAAACGAACTGCATCAGTGTTGCACTCCATGACACATCTTCTAGAACTGCCATGTGTTTCTTGCCAGATCTGCTCTGATTTTCTTTATATCTCTGGCTCATTTCTGATTTTCCCTGGAGTTAAAAGACACCTACAGCTTCCTCCTCACCTGAGTTGACTGCTGCCTATAACCTAGTCCAGCTAATTCTAGAAATGAGATAGACTGTTGTATGACCGGTGGGGCTGTTTCTAAATCACGGCAATTCTTGTGTGTTGCTCCAGTCCCACCTCCAACCATCAGAGAACTGAAATAGAAAGTATTTGCATTGGTGGCTTGTGGCTGCTGTAACAGTACCACAAAATAGGTGGCTTAAAACAAGGAAAACTTATTCTCCACAGTTCTGGAGGCTAGCAATCCAATATCATGGTGTGGGCAGGGCCTCCAGAGACACTACAGAAGGATAGCAATCCAAGATCATGGTGTGGGCAGGGCCTCCAGAGACACTACAGAAGGATAGCAATCCGAGATCATGGTGTGGGCAGGGCCTCCAGAGACACTACAGAAGGCTAGCAATCCAAGATCATGGTGTGGGCAGGGCCTCCAGAGACACTACAGAAGGATCTTTCCCTTCCCTCTTCTTACCTTTCGGTGGTTGCTAGCAATCCATGGCCTTCCTTGTCTTGTGTACCATCCCTCCAACATCTCCATCTGCATATGCTCATCTTCCCTCTACATGAGTTGTGTGTGTATGTCTCTGTGTGTCCTCTCCTCTCACAGGGACACTAGTAATTAGATTTAGGATCCATCTTAATCCAGTATGACCACATCTTAACCTAACTAACTATATCTGCAGAGATCCTATTTCCAAATAAGGTCACATTCTGAGGTTCCAGATAGATATAAACTTTGGGGGGTGGGACACTCTTCAACACAACACTGTTTAGTTTCTTAATTATGTGAACCCTACTGTTACATGTCACTTCTTTCATGGAGGTTCTTTATTATTATTATTTATGGCTAACTTCCTTCAAGTGAGGCAATTAGGTATGTACATGTAATACATCCTTTCACCTGTGACTCTAAAGCACTTTGGATACATTTGGATTTTTTTTAAAGAGTATCCTAAAACTGTTCATTAGAATTTAAGATTATTTTCTAAATTATGAAACATTTCAAGAAAAGTATGGGAAACAATAAAACAGACACCTATATAACCACCACCAAGACTAAACAGATGTTCTCAATTTTTTGTTATTGATTAGTTTTAAAGAAGAAATGGTAAAGACACTGCTAAGCCTTACCTCTGTCCCTCTTAATTAATCTCCTTCCATCCCCCAAAGTAACTACCATCCTGAAGCTAGAATAAATCATTTGCATGTACTTTTGTGCCTTTCTCCAATAAATATTGTATCCATTAAAAGTGTAGTGTTATAAAAATTTATGTCAGTTTTATCCTACCATGCCCATTCTTTCACAACTTTTTTTTCCTGGTTCTTTCTTGGCATCTGCTCTAGAGAAAGTTGTGCAGAGTACCTGCATAAGAATTTTAACAAGTAAATGGAATACTATTGGGTTGCTTGGGTGGCTCACTTGGTTAAGCATCCAACTCTTGATTTCAGCTCAGGTCATGATCTCAGGATCGTAATTTGGGCCCCATGTCAGGCCTAGCACTCAGTGCAAGTCTGCTTGTCCCTCTCCCTCTGCTCCTCCTCGCACTCCCTCTATCTCTAAGAATGAATAAATAAAAAACCTTTTAAAGAACGGAATACTATCTAGCAGCTAAAGTAATTGTATAATACAGAATTTAGAACTTTTTTAGAAAAATTTAAAACAACAGAACAATGTATGTAAACTGATTTCTTTAAAACTTCTATTTTTAAAAAGATTACTTCCTTGATAATATAAAATACTGAATAACTTCATTTAAAAAAACTTGGTGCTATCTCCAAGTCCATAATACTTCTTTATATATGCAAATCCTTTAGTTCATGTGTTGAATCCTATATTAAAGTCAGCTGAAAGATGCAGGATTTCAATATTGTGATAAAGCAACATGTAAGCAAAACCTCATCCAGCAAAAACAGGAGAACTTTTCAATTTCCAAGAACAGTTCCCATATGCTATAGTTGTGAACAACAGATCAGTGATGCTTTTAAGAAACTTAGTCTCAGCATCTTGATTGATATATCAATCAACTTAGTTCTGCAAAAGCTTTAGATAACTCACTGTGTACATTTCCAAACTGGCAGCTCCAACTGTTACAACATCTAAACTGCCGTAAGTAGGCAACAGCACATTATTTTCACTATTACCTTCAGACTATTAAAGCTATAGTGGTATGAGAATAATGTATGTGTGCATATTGCTGCTGTCAGTAGGTATGCAATCAATAAAACAGTACTACACAGTATTTCAATAGAGTAGAGGTCTGATATGGTAATGGTAGCCTGAAATCTGTTAGTGAATAAATATTCTGTAAAACCATACAAGAGAAAGCAAGCATGTCAGAGCATAAGCAGTAGGCCCTCCAATTCAGAGCATGAGGCCTAGCAGCCATTCTCAGACTTGCCAGCAGGGTCCAGGGATGTCTCACTGAGTATAATGTTCTTCCATGACAGAACTCCTCACAACAGCAATTACAATGTTATTTGTATAATTACATGATTAAGGCTTTTCTCACCTACCACTCAGCTGAATGAGGTCAGGAATCATGCTCAAAATTTCCAAGACATCATGAAAAGGAATTGAGGTGAATACATTTACCAAAATAATTCAAACCAATGATGTCAATGAATATGCATAATAAATCAGATGATTTTTCATTATTTGCAAAGACTTTGTTGCTGCATAGTGAGAAATTCTGCAAAAATGGTGAGGACACTTAAAAGAGTTACTGACAACCATAATCTTGTCCAGAAGTGGCCCATGCATGGCACACCTCCTGCGACTTCCCAGTACTGCAACTTTGGCAGACCTCACTCAGAGATTTGGGCATTCTGCCTAGGTGAGCCCATAGATGGCCCCGAGACATCTCATCCCAGTGCAGTGGCCTCTTCCAACCAGTCAGGTTTGGCAAATGAGAGAAGACCTACTTGCCACCTAAATCAACCACTCTGTTTAAACAAGAAAAGTAAGGCCTTAAGCAAACCTCTTTCCCCCTAAATCTGAGCTAGCTCTCTCACCTCTTCCAGTTAGTGTATGACTTTTTTTTTAAATGATCTTCACTTTAATTTCTATGTTTGTTCTATTAATTTCATTGTTAGAAGCTGTTTCAAATAGTAAGAAAAATGTCAGTGTATAATAATGTACAAATATAAGAATTTTTCTTATGAAGTCACATAACTAGGTGTTAAGTCAATAGTCTAGTCAAATACTCAGTAGTTGTACTTGTGATTTTGAATAAATCAATTATGTAAGCAAGTATGAAAAGGAAATGTTTGGTTAGTTTTGTTCTTAAAAACACATCTCAATGGGAGAAACACAACATTTGAGAATCTTCACTGTCTTTTATTGATGCCAAGCAAGATACTGAAAATGAACATCTAAGTACAAGCTATCATCAGCAGCTTTTTATAGAGATCTGGACTTTGCAAATCATTTTTGCCAAACTCTTGTTAATTTAAAGCAATAAAAATAGGTAATTAATGTGTAAAGGCTGATTTTACCTTTCTGGTTGAATTTGGATCAAATTTATTACAGAAAAAATTATATTTTTATATCAGGTACTTAATTCATACATTGGTTCAATATGAGTTGCAACTTTGTAGTATTTCAGCATTTTTAAAATGCCTATAGGCATTTATAGAGGATATATCTGTGCTGTCATAACATTTTTCACATGACTATGATTTATTTGTTGTGAAATTCTTGGTTATAACTGCCTCAAATTATACTCTTATGAGAAAATACGATCTATTTGTGGTGTATATTTGTGATGTGTGTGTGTGTGTGTGTGTGTGTGTGTGTGTGTGTGTGTGTTAGTATATAGGATTGCTGCTTCAATCTCTGACCTGTGTGGGGCTTGGTGATAGGGAAGTAAGAACAAGCCCTCTAGGCAGAGGGAAGAAAGCAAGGGCAAAGGCCCCAGCAAAAGGGAGTTTGGCATCTTTGAGAATAAATAATTTTGCCTTGGCTGTAGTGGATACAGTGAAGGTGGTACAGTCAGAGAACTATGGAAGGTTGTCTAGGCCGAGGTTACGAATTTAGATTTTAATGTATATCTGTTGAGAAGCCATGGTTGAATTTTAAGTAGTGAAGTGACATGACATAACTTATCTTTTAAAATGATTTTATTCCTTTTAACTTTGAATTACTGTTATTTTGGTAAATAACTTCTTTGCAAACTAGCCAATAAGCATCTCAAGGTCAGGTACAGGTTTCAGTTACTCTCTTGACTCTTCCACTCATAACTGCTTGTGGTGGTTGATTTTAGATGTCAACTTGACTGGGCCACAGGAGGCCCAGATATTTGGCTAAACAGCATTTCTGGGTATGCCTGTGAGGGTGTTTTTGGATGAGACTTACATTTGATTCTGTGGACTGAGTAAAACAGACTGCCCTCCAGTGTGCATGGACCTTATCCAATCCATATGTGGCCTGAATAGATTAAAATGATGAGTAAGGAAGAATTCTTTCTCTCTATGTTTGACCTGGGACATTGTTTTGCTCTTGCCTTTGGACTTAAACTAGGACTGAAGCTCACACCATCTGCTCCCCTGCATATGGATTTCTCATTCTCCATATATGCATGAGATAATTCCTTATAATGAACTTATATATTACATACAGATGTAATATATAATTATGTAATATATAATTACATATATATTTCATATACTTACAATATATAACATCACATATTATATTATAAATTATAAAATAAACACATATTAATATTGATGTATATTTATCCATTAATTATATTACAATATATAATACAACATATTACACATTATAATTAATATAATTAAGAATTACATATAATATATGCTATTATACAATATTATATATTATTGTATTATATAATTACATATTATAATATATAATATATATTATAAATCCCCTATTGTTTCTGCTTCTCTGGAGAACCCTAATACACTACTCATAACAGAATTATGACCAGGGCGCCTGGGTGGCTCAGTTGGTTAAGCGACTGCCTTCGGCTCAGGTCATGATCCTGGAGTCCCTGGATCGAGTCCTGCATTGGGCTCCCTGCTCAACAGGGAGTCTGCTTCTCCCTTGACCCTCCCCCCTCTCATGTGCTTTCTCTCTCTCTCGTTCTCTCGCTCTCTCAAATAAATAAAATCTTAAAAAAAAAAGAATTAAGACCAAGAGTAAACAATCATCGAATGTATGAAAGAATGAAGAATGAATGGATAACTGAATAACTGAATGTAAGAACAGAAATTTTAATATGAATAGGATTAAAAATGCATATGGGATCAATTCTGATTACCTCTAAAAACTGAATGGAAATGAACAGGTGTTTACATTAGTGGGCACTTAAGATTTATTGTTGGTGATGTAATTAGTCCCTGAAATTATCCTTCTCCAGAAGTTTATTTTCTGTTCCTTGCATAAATTTTCTTGTTTTACTTAAGTAATCTCTTGCTGATTAGCATACATTTAAATAGCCAGGATAATTTGTTAAATTACATCTTTATAGAGAGTTTAAATTATTGTAATTATAAATTGTAACATACAATTATAAAATAAATGTTGTAAAAGTAACAATAGGATAGTGGCAATTTAATAAAATATTATAAACTTCAAATGTTATTGACTTGAACTCAAATATTATCAAAAATAAAAGCTGCAGAGTAGTAACTTCTCATTTAACTCTGAATCTACTGTATTTTATCTGCCTAAATGTTTTCCAAATGGGTGCAATGTAATTAAAAAGATTTTTTAAAAGCCAAAAATTCTCTTTAAATGATGAAATCATTGTATTAAAATATTCTCATGCATTTCCAAATGTGAATGACAGCCTCAGATATTTTTGCAAAGTTTGACCTTCACTGTGCTATAGTTTTGCAATAGATAACTCAAAATATATCTGTTACCATGTGGCGAGAATTAAATCTATACATTTAGGCATGTAAACTGTTGTCAAATGCATGTTCCAATGGTAGCTTCATCCCATGTGCTCTTCTGCATGTGGCCTGGCCACACCCCATCAAGATGTACAATCTATTCCTTTTTCCTCTTGAATCTGGTTGGGTCTGTGACTGCTTAGACCAAAAGAAAATGGAGGAAATTGTGCTGTGCATCATAAAAGAGCACTGACCTTTCCTTCCTTGGTAACTTCTGCCTCCTATTTTCTGGAATGCTCAACCTTAGAATCTATTCTCTTACTTAGAGTTATTTCCTCCATAGTATACTTATGATTGCCTTACAGATTACATATTTAATAAAATATGTAATTTATTTATTTAATGTTTCGCTGCCTCCAAAAGAATGCAAGCTGCTTTTCACTGCCAAATCCCTGGTACATGACAAATACTCAATAAATATTTGTTGAATCAATAAAATAATGCCTGGAAGGGAAAAACCTCACCTGGCCTGAAATCATGCCTAGTCTGAAGGACCAGAATCAGTGGAAGCTTCAGGCCCAAACAGAACCCCTGGTTTCCTGCAGCTGAGACTAATGATGATAGATAAGAGTAAGACTCTAAGACACCAACTACCTTTCCAAGAATGGAGTCAGTAGAACCCGATTTCCTTTCCTTTTAATGCAATACTGAGAAGGAGTTAAGCCCAAAAAGAAGGGATTTTTTTTTTCTGTTCAGCCTGATATGCATGAAATCCTGACAGATATAGGCAATGGTATGTTAATTGGAGGAAGGAGTTGGTGAGTTTCTGCAAAAATGCAAACTTAAATATGCTGCTAACTTAATAAGTTCACCAACATTAATGTAATAAGCTCTACTTTTTAACAAGGATACAACATAAAAATATTTCGTATCAACAAGAGAAAAGCAAGCTTCCATTTTGGGTGACAGAGTAACCAGGATCAGACCTACCTTTCTACCCTAAACAACTATCAAACTCTGCTAAATATATGAAGCAACTATTTTTAGCACTGGACAGCAGGCAGCACAGGACTATGATTCATAAAGAAGAAAACATGAGGTAAACACTACATTGAATCTGCTCTCCACCTGGGAGTGCTGTGTAGACCCCAGTGTAGGAAGATGGAAAATGGAGGAAAAATGGCCCCACCAACCTGGTGAGACAGAGATGCGAGTTTATGAAATGTAGGTATTGGGTATGAGGAGGAAAGAGTTGTATCCTTTTTATAACATAGGTTGGGAGTCACTGGTATCATTTCCGCCATAGTCAGAGTCCCACTCAGATTCTAGGGAAGGGAAGCTAGGACCCATCTCTTGGTGGGAGAAATGTTAATGACACATTGGTGGAAGAGCTTATAAGATAGGGAAGCTTGTTGTGGCCATACAATTTGCCATAATAGTAGTAATTACAAAGAAATGGACTAAACATTTTGTTTCAGATCTGATTCTCCAGGAAATTTCACATAAAAATCAAGGAACATTTAGTAAGCGTTTGCTGTATTTAGGACACTGATTTCCCCTTTAGAGTTCATGGAATTCACTGACAGAGGCAGAAAATAAGAGAAGGGATAGAACTTCTCTTCCACAGTCCAGGGTGTCCTATGTGAGTAGGGCCAACAGTGCACACTCCACAGGTTGGAGAGGCTGTGGGTCTTCATCTAAACTGACAAGTGTTAGCCTTCACTCTCCTCTAATTCTAGCAGCTACATAAATTAGACTCCTATGTTTCAAGATGAAACTGAATGTAGCCAATATTGCTGCTAACCCCAGTAACCACCTTAGCTGTTCTTTCCTTATTTTATAGTCACTCATTACTATGATCATCTTCTTCTTCTTCTCCCCCCCCCGCCCCTTTTTTTTTGTCATGAAGTTGGCTTTACTTTATTCAACAGGATTAAACTTCCTTCTGCATATCTTTGCCTTTGGACACAATCATTACCTGAAAGGCAAGATTCTTTGCGTGCATTGGGATTGTCATTTGTCTTCTTCAATCATTATACTTAACCTTCAATGGCAGTTCCCTTTAATAATTATATTTAATCTTCAAAGAGTTGTATTTTTCATGTCGTTGAAGAAAAGACGTGTGAAAGGGAAAGTGCCGGCATTACTTAAGTCACAAAAGGGCATTGTTAACTCATTTGTGCACACCTTCCAATATAATTCATGTTTTCCTAGATATAGGCCAGAAAGTATAGATATTATAATAGCATGAAGCTATTAGTTTAATATTTAAGTGGTAAGATGATGATATACAAAGAGAACAAGAGCAGAGGACATAATACTTGGATTTTAGTTTGGCCCTTAGTAGCTCTGGGTAGGTCACACCATCTCCCTGAGCCCCTAATCACTTATATGTAATATACATATGTCAGACCAGATCATTTCTAATGTGTGCATTTCTAATGCCAAACTTGAGAATACCTTGTTTTAGTAATATCATCAGTCTGTTTGAATTTTATGTGACTTCAAGGACTATATATATGTGTGTGTGTGTGTGTGTATATATATATATGGGTTTTTTTCAGCAAATAGATTTCTCCAATTTGTATGATTTTCCATGAGTGTCCATAAAAAGAGAACTTTTGCTCTGATTGGCACAAATTTTGATTTAGCTGTACTCTATCAGGAATGTATTAATACGTGAAGTGGTGATCTATGGACTAAATCCAAGCCACTTCCTGTTTTTTCATTAAAGCTTTATCAGAGCAACCACAACATTTGTTTATGTATTGTCTATGGCTGCTTTTGTGCTACAAATGACAGAGATGAGTGGTGGAGACAGAAACCATAATGCTACAAAGCCTAAAATATTTACTCTTTCCGGCACTTTACCAAGAACATTTACAAGTCCTTACTTCAGGACAAAGGAAATCAAATCCAAAAATGAAAGTCAAAATGCTCATAAATTCTCATCCTTAATTGAAATACCTCTAGTGGAATGTAGGTACTTCAAGAGGGTTCCCAAATCCTTAAGAAGTTCTCAACCAAAAAGTACTTTAAATTTAAGCCAGTAGACATTTTTTGTATGTTATAGTAATGGGAATAAGTATGGTGCCTTGGGATGCAGAATATGTCTGTCTCTGGTGACTTAATGAGGTTATCCAGGCAATTTATCTTTATCACATCATTTTTCCTATGCCCCTACTAATCCATATATCAGTCTTTTATAAGTAGCAAAAACAATTTAGGGCTTTCAATGCCCATCAATACCATCACTGGCTTAAATTAATCACAGTGACAAAAACAAAAGAACTTTCTTCAAATTGAGGACACTGATACTGTATTACTTTGATTACTCTGATTCATTAAGAAAGTGACTTTATAGATTAAATGAAATTTTTAGAGTACAAGTTACTACATTAGTTTCTGATTTGAAAGACCGTGACAGGGGCACCTGGGTGGCTCAGTCGGTTAAGCAGCTGTCTTCGGCTCAGGTCATTATCCCAGGGTCCTGGGATCGAGCCCTAAGTCAGGCTCCCTGCTCAGTGGGGAGTCTGCTTCTTCCTCTCCCTCTGCCTGTCGCTCTGCCTACTTGTGCTCTCTCTCTCTCTGTTAAATAAATAAAATCTTAAAAAAAAAATAACTGCTAAAAAAAAAAAAAAAGAAAGAAAGACCATGACATTCTCTTAGAGCTACCAAATTGTACTGGAGGAGGAAGAAGGGTGAGACTTAACTCTAAGTGAAGTACCGAAAAATACAGATAACCAAAGCAGGACATCATTGCTACCTGAAAATAACACATAGGCATAAAACTCACCAGAAATCCAAATGCAAGGAATATTCAAATTAAAATTATGTTATTTTTGTGTCCTAGAGATCCTGTTTTAAGACACTCTGATACTCATTTTTTTTTCTTTTTTAGATGCACTCAGCCAAATCATGTGAGTGTGACCCAGCCTGGAAGGACTGCATAGACAGTGATAACTTTACTTGTGGTCCATGCAGAAAATGAATAACCTTAATATGGCTCATTAGACATTTGGATAAACACAAGTTTAGTTCATTCTGACAACACAGCAAGACACAACATCAGCAAGAATTAAATGGGCTTAGAGGTGGGGGGTAATGTGAAGGTAATTTTCTCTCTTAAACTGTATATGTATTTTCTAGGTGTTTTTAATACTTAAAAATTACTCCTGCAGAGAACATAACCTGCCACTGCAAATCATTTGCACGTGACCTGGGGGATGGAAAATGAAAGGAACTTTAATATGTATCAAAGTTTATTGTTACTTTTATGTTATAACTAAATGTACATATGAAAGCAGCACTGTAAGCTATAGCTAACGTAAATGGGCAATTCTGACCTAAAAGCCATAGCATAGGGCTGTATGTGCAAAATAGATCATTCTGACGGTCTTAAGTGCTCCATGGGCTTTAAATATTTTATACCTTCCCTATTTGTTAATGTTCCCAGTCAAACACAGTTATAAATTGGAATACAGCAGGTTGACTGGGGCAGTGGTTCAGGAAGTCAGGCATATATTTAATGGATCATGGATAAAGTTAAGTTTAATCTAACTTGGTTTTCATGCACCTCTTTTTCAAACATTCTTTTTTTAAAAATTTGAATGCTTTTATTGTTTTGTTCAAAAGGAACCTATCCTCACTATAAAAATTCAAACATGACAGAAAAATATGAAATACATAAAGTAAAAATGTACCATCTCTGATTATCTACCCTTCTCTCAACCAGAAAACCAACTGTTAATTTGTTTTAACATGCATATACTCATATAAATATAAACATAAATACATATGTATACTATGTAAGGAAATACATACACACATATCTATTTCTTTTTAAATAACAAACATTTTTTAGAGCAGTCTTAGGTTCACAGCAAAATTAAGCAGAAAGTAGACACTTCATATATATATATATATATATATATATATATATATATATATATAGCCTCTCCTATTATCAATATCCCCCACCAGAGTGATACATTTGTGGCAACTCATGAATCTATATCGACACACTGTTATCACCCAAAGTCCATATTTTCCATTAGGCTTCACTTCTGGTGTTATATATTCTATGGATTTGGACAATTGTATAATGACATTTATCTACTAAAGTAGCATCATACAGAATAGTTTCACTGCCTAAAAGACTCTCTATGTTCTGTCTGTGCCTCCCTCCCTTCCTCCCTCCTAGCCCCTGTCAACCACAAATTTTTTTCACAGTCTCCAGTTTTGCCTTTCCAGAATGTCATTAGTTGGATATATAGTTGGATATAGTTGGATATATCCTATAGTTGGATAAATAGTATGTAGCTTTTCCAGATTGGCTTCTTTCCCTTTGTAATACACATTTAAAGTTCCTTCCTGTCTTTTCATGGTTTGATAGCTCATTTCTTTTTAGCGCTGAATAATATTCCATTGTTTGGATGTACCAAAGCAATTTACATATATATATATATATACACATATATATATATTTTAAAGTAACTGGACTATAAATTCTATCAGGGAAATTGCTTTTTTCATTTTATTATCTTTTTATTTATTATATAACTTTTTGTGTTAGGGCCAAAGGATCTTCTACATTTTCAAATTTTAGACTTATATCAAAGTTGCAAAATGGTACAGAAAGTCCTCTTCACCCAGTTTCCTCTGATGCTATCCACTTACATAACCACAGTTGAATGATCAGAACTAAGAAATTAACATTGCTATACTATTAACTAAACTATAGGCATTATTCATATTTAATCTGTTTTCCCCCCAATGTTCTTTTCTATTCCTGGATCCAATCTAGGATCCCAGAATGCATTAAACTGTTCTGTTTTGTTAGTCTCTCCCAATCTGCTACAGTTCCTCATTCTATCCTTCTTTCATGACCCTGACACTTCTTATGTGACTGGTCACATATTTTATAGAATTTCCCTCAATTTAGATTTGTCTGATATTTTCTCATAATTAGACTGAGGGTTTTATATTTTGGCAAGAATACCACAGAAACAATGTTTGCCCTTCTTGGTACATGATGTTGGCATGACTTATTACTAGTTGTCTTAACATTAATCACTTGAATAAAGAGGTGTCTGCTAGGTTTCTCCACTATAAAATGACTATTTTTCCCTTTATAACTAAAAGGTATCTTGGGTATATATTTGAAGGCAAGGCTAATATCCTATTTCTCTATACAATTTTCACCCATGAATTTCAGTATCCATTTGTGGAGCTTGCCTGTAAACATTATTACTGCAGTAGTTCCCTCATTTTTGTATTTTGTAATTTTATATTTTGCTCAATTCTTCTAAATCTATTAATTAGAATTCTTTAGTTAAAAAAAACCTATCCCTTCTCTGATATTCATCCATCCACCCACATATATCTATGGACTCATGTATATTTATTTGATTCTATGGGTTATAATCCATTACTATCATTATTTTATTGATCAGTTTCTCCAGCTTTGGCCAATGCTGGATCCTTCTAGTTAGCTTCTATGTACTTTTGACTTGTCTCTGTGCTACACGTACTTCCCTCTTTGGGGGGATCACAAGATGTTCTAGGCCTGTCTTGTATTTTCCCTGCCCCAGTCCTGGAATCAACCAGGTCTCCAAGGAGGTTCCTTTTATTGGAAAATTGTATTTAGAAACCAAGATCTAGACAATAAGATACTCACTTAACACGCATTGCTCATAGGCCCTCTCTGTGAACAAGCAAGAAAATATATGCAAGTATAGTAATCTTCCTGTGCATGAGTATATATATACACTTATACACATATGCATACATATATATGTGTATGTGTGTGTATATATATTTGAATCAGAGGTATCAATATTACCTCACAACAATGTGTATGTGTATAGCCATGAGTTAGTATTGATACCTCTGATTTAAAACAAATATCACGAAGTTCCTTCTAGATTCCTTTTCTTTACCTTATTTCTAACTACTTTGTTAGTAAGAAATCTGGCTCTTATTATCTGCTATATATATTCACTTATCTGTTTCATGCTAGTAAACACATAAAGTACTTACAGAGCTAACACATACACTTGCAAAAAACAGATATACTAACTAGAATACAGTATTTCTGTACAGATTTGTTGTTGTTGATATTGTTGCTTTTTTTTTTTTTTGGCCTTAGCCTCACAGAGCTCCATTAAAATACTGTTTTCCAAAGTTAAGTAGGTTAGTTTTTTTCCATACTCTTCAATGTGATTATGATATTTGTAATATATGTGAAGTAAATTGTTACCATTTGTACTTCATTTTGGATTCCTTCATATCCTATTTAATTAATTAATCTATTTATTTATGTACATATTTATGTTTGGAGGTATGTGAAATATGACTATGTTTCTAATGGTCAAACTATACAAAAAAACTAGTTCTGAAAAGCATCACTCCCTTTTCATTTCTACTAATCCATTTTCATTCTCCTTTTCTTTCCCATCCAACCCTTAGGAAACCAAATTCTCTTTAGTTTCTGCTTTATCCTCCAGCATTTCCTTGGACAGATGACCAGATATATGAATATTTTCTAATATATCCCTTTCTTTTACATGAAGGGTAATGCAGCCTCTTTCAGTCAACTACTTCCTCTCCACAACCCTGATTCTATACCCATAGTTCTGCCTTTTTCAGAATGTTATGTTCCATAGAAATGGAACCATATAACATGTAGCCTTTTAGGCCTGACTTCTTTCACTTAGCAAAAAGTATCTGAGATTAATCAATATTGTTGCATGAATCAAAAGTTTACCTTTTTTATTGCTAAAGTGTTTCACTGAATAAGTATACTACATTTTATTTATCCATCTATTGAAAGACATAGGGTTGTTTTCATTTTTTACTGACTACAAATAAAAATGCTACATAAATATTGTGGCATAGGCTTTTTTTGTGTGAACTGAAATTTTCAAATCACTTGGGTAAATACCTAGGAATAGGTTTGCTGGATTATATGGTAAATTTTTCAAAAATTGCCAAAGCATATTCCAAAGTGGCTGTACTCTTTTGTATTCCCACCAGCAATGAGTGAGAAAACCGACATCTTAACAATATCAATTCTTCTGTTGAATCACAGATCTGTACTTCTGAAACAAATAATGCAACATATGTTAAGAAAAAAGAAAAAGAAGATAGCAGGAGGGGAAGAATGAAGGGGAGTAAGTTGGAAGGGGAGACGAACCATGAGAGACGATGGACTCAGAAACAAACTGAGGGTTCTAGAGGGGAGGAGGGTGGGGGGATGGGTTAGCCTGGTGATGGGTATTAAAGAGGGCACATTCTGCGTGGAGCACTGGGTGTTATGCACAAACAATAAATCATGGAACACTACATCAAAAACTAATGATGTAATGTATGGTGATTAACATAACAATAAAAATTAAAAACAAAACAAAACAATATCAAGTCTTCTAATCCATGAACACGGACTATCTTTCCATTTGTTTAGATCTTTTAAATGTTTTCATCAATGTTTTATAGTTTTGAGCATAGAGATCCTGCACATATTTTATCATAATTATATGTAAGTACTGCATTATATTTTGGTACTAGTTTAGAAAGTATTTTTAAGTAAATTTCACTTTTTAGTAAAAATTTTTAAGTAAAATTCCATTTTTTAGAGTTGGTATGTAGGAATAAAATTGACTTCTGTTTGTTTTTTTTCCTGACATACAAAACACTGAATGTAGTTAATGTATACAACTTGATGTGTTTGGAGATAAGTATACACCCATTATACTATCACCATAATCAAAATCATAAACTTACCTATCAATTCTGCTCCCCTTTATGGATTTTTAAGTTCAATTTATTTAAACAAAACAAAACAAAAAACAATTCTCCAATTTTCCCCACCCCCATTCTCTCACTCTGGCAACCACCACCCATCTATTCTCTGTATGTATATGCCTATTTTTATATATATATACACACATATATATATACACACATACATATATACATGAATATATATGTATACATACATATATATATAATATATATCTATATTAGATTCCACATGGAAGAGAGATCATATGGTATTTGTATTTCTCTGTTTGACTTACTTCAGTTGGGATAATGCCCTCAAGGTCCTATGGCTGAATATATATATATCAACTTCTTTATTAATTTCCATCAGTGGACACTTAGGTTGTTTCTGGATCTTGGCTATTATAAATAACACTGCAGTGAACTTGGGGGCACATATAGCTTTTCAAATTAGTTTTTTTTTTCCGATAAATACCAAGAAGTGGATTTGCTGGATCATATGGTAGTTCTATTTTTAATTTTTTGAGAAACCTCCATACTGTTTGCCATTGTGGTTGCACCAATTTACATTCCCACCAACAGCCCACAAGGGTTCCCTTTTCTCCATATTCTCACCAACACTTGTGACTTCTAGTCTTTCTTATTATGGTCATTCTAACAGATGTGAGGTGATTACCTCCTTATGGTTTGGATTTGCATTTCCCTGATGACTAATACTGTCGAGCATCTTTTCTTGTTCCTTATTTAGAAAAATGTCTATTCAGACAGATATTCTGCCCATTTTTTAGTCAAACTGTTTGAGGTTGTTATGCTATTAAGTTGTAGTTCTTTATTTCGGATTTGAGTCCCTGATGAGATTATGATTTTCAAAAATATTCTCCCATTCAGTAGGTTGCCATTTCATTTTACTGATGGTTTCCTTTTCTGTGCAACAGCTTTTTAGTTTGATGTTGTCCCAGTTATTTGTTTTTGCTTTTATTGACCTTGCTTTTGGTGTCAGATTTAAAAAATCACCACCAAGACTTATGTCAAGGAACTTACCACTTATGTTTTCTTCTAGGAGTTTTATGGTTAAAGGTCTTATGTTCAAGTCTTTAATCCACTTTGAGTTAATTTTTGAGTATGGTGTAATAGATACTGTGCTTCCTGGATGTATATATTAATGTTTTTTTTTTCTTCAAATTGAGGAACTTTTCAGCTATTATTTCCTAGACAGTTTTTCTGTCCCTTTCTCTCTCTTCTCTTTTTGGGACACACATTGTGTCCCATTCCATGCTTAATGGTTTCTAATAGGTCTCCAAAGCTCTGTTTATTTTCATTAATTTTTCCCTTTCTGTTCTTCAGACTGGATAGTCTCTATTCATCTGTCTTCAAGTTTAGGGTTTATTTTTTTATTTTTCTTTATGCTGGCTCGTATCTACTCTTGAGCTACTCTACTGTATTTTTCATTTCAATCATTTTATATTTTATTACTGCATTGTTGGGGGAGAATTTTCAAAGTTCCTCATTCTGATATTTCAGAAATCCTGCTTCTGTAAGTTCTTTAAAAATTTCTCATTAGCACTGGCTTTCAGCAGTTTGATTGGCTTGTCAAGGCACTATTTTCTTTATATTTATTTGCTTAGGTTTTCCTGAGCTTTTTGCATTTGATCTTAGCCAAAAGGCCAAGAAGCGATCCTGAGCTTTCTGAGTATGCGTGTTAATGTCCTTCATCAATTTTGTAAAATTCTTGGCTATTATATTTTTAGATAATTCTTCTGTCTTCTTTTCTAGATCCTCTTCCTTTGGGACTTAAATTTCAAGTGTCATAGATCATATGATATTGTATCATGTATTTCCATCATTCTGCTATTATTTTTTGTAATTTTTGCAGTCATTTGGTTTATTTCTTTGCTTTTTGCTTTTTTTGGGGTTTTTTAAAAAAAGATTTTATTTATTTATTTGAGAGAGAGAAAGCATGAGCAGGGAGGAGGGGCAGAGGGAGAGGGAGAAGCAGACTCCCCCTGAGCAGGGAGCCTGACACAAGGCTCTATCCCAGAACCCTGAGAGCATAACCTGAGCCCAAGGCAGATGCTTAACCAACTGAGCCACCCAGGGGCCTCCTGCTTTTGTTTTGATTACATCTTTAAATAATTTGTCTTCAAGTTTACTGATTTTTTTTTTGCTGTGTTCAATGAACTGTTAAGCCACTGAATAAATTTTCCATCTCAAATACTATCTTTTTCTACTCTGTAAATTTTCTGCTGAAAATCTCATTAATTTTATACTGTTAGTACAATATTTTTAAGCTCTTTAACATACTTTAAAGTAGTTATTTTACTGTTGTTTTTTTTTCTGTTAAAACAAACCCTTAGTTCTGCTGTGGTTCTATTCTTTATAACAATTTTTTCTTTCCTTTTTGGTCATAATTTTCTGAATTTCTGTTTTATTGTTTTTGCATGTCATGTAATGTCTTATTGCATGTTGAAACTTCTATATTAAAAAAAAACCCAACAGGCAGGAAATCAATAATATTTAATTTCAGGACAGGGGATATCTCTTCCTCAGCAAGACCTGATCTAAGTTCTTACTGAACTGGATCTGATATGGGTTGAGGCTTTTGTTTATTTAGTTCACTTCTGGCTTCAAATGTTTTGAGGGTGCATTGGTGGTATAGTGGTTAGCATAGCTGCCTTCCCAATGTTTTGAGGGTAAGATCAAGAATCCCTATTTCAGAAGGAATTGGGGTCTATGGACTGTGAAATTTCAAAAATCTTTTTATGCTTTACATGCATCTTTTGGAGATGCTGGTGAATTCTCTAACTACATCCTGTCTAGACTTATACACTTCAGGAGACTGTTACCTGACTTTTTGTTTTGGTATCAGCATATAGCATGTTTCCATATATCTTGAGCCCTTTGGGAATAGAATTATGGATGGTTTGCTTCTGGGGATTTTTGAGATAGAATCCATCTTGCCATCCTGCATGCTCCTTTAGAAGTTTGGGTAGTTTCTTCTTACTAATGGATCATCCCTTGTCTATAGATTTTACCTTTTGTCCACTGCCCCAGGCATAAAATAAGCTGTTTCTCTTTTTCTAGGAAGTATTCATTTCTCAAGTTTAGTTCTTTTAAAATTCTTTGCATCTTCAGATTTTAAAAAAAATCTGAAAATCTTTAAAAAAACAGTGACTTTTAAAAAATCATCCAAATTCTTTTATTATTATAGTGAGAGTTATAGCTTCCTGTGACTCTTTAAATGCTCACCAGAAGTAGAAGTTTAACCCCAGTTCCTTTGTTAGGAATAAAGAAAGTAAAGAGATAATATGCCATTTAGAGAAAAATGGGGGAGGACAGCTAAGGGGGAAAATGCACATGTATATATATTTAATCTGATAAACTGAAATCCATATACAGTTGACCCTTGAACAATGCAGTCACAAATCCATGTATAACTTTTGACTGTCCCAAAACTTAACTACTAATAGCCTACTATTGATAGGAAACCTTACCAAAAACATAAACAGTTGATTAACACATATTTTGTGTATTATATGTGTTATGTACTGTATTCTTATAACTAAGTTAGAGAAAAGAAAATGTTACTAAGAAAATCATAAGAAGGAAAAAATACATTTACAGTATTGTACTGTACTTACTGAAAAAAATCACTTATAAGTGGACCTGCACAGCTCAAACCCATGTTGCTTAAATGTCAACTGTGTGTGTGTATATATATATATATATATATATATATATATATATATATATGTATACATATATATTTATGTATATGGTTAAATACAAACTATATATATATCAGATTAAATACAAAGATGTTGTTGGAACAGAAGTACTTTCAGTATAGTAAAGGAAAAACCTTTCCTCAATACAGGTGGGTATATTACCAGATCTCAACAACAAACACAAATTGTTTTTTCGTTGATTGCACCTCATTTTCAGTGGCAATGGTGGTTCTATGCAAATATGCTGAGGAAACTATGTCAAGAAAATATCTGATAACATCTGTCTGAAAACATTCAGAGCATTCAACACTTGAATTTATGTGGGAAAGAACAAATGTAAATGTTTCTAAATTATACTGAAGGCATATAGAGACTGCCAAGTCTGACTTGGCAGGTATAATGTGAGGGAGATACAGCCTGTGTATGGAATATTTTTCTCCTAAGGGTGAAGGCTGCATGCAAAGACGTTTGCAGGAAGTATATTTGTTAGCTATGCACTGGTACTTGTGTTTTAGTTTGGACTTTTTATTTTACACTCAAATACTGCTAAATTCGGTCTTTCTATATGAACTCAAGAAATGGACTGAAAGGAGTCAAAATAATATTAGAGAAGTTGGAGCTGCACAGTAATTGTCCTAATAATCTTCTAAAATGCACCACCTCTGTTATTACTAGGTTTATGAATAGTATACTGCACATAAATGAGCATTCCTTATGGAAAGAGAATACATTTGGAAAACACTGGAACTTGGATATATATCCAAGTATGTCCTTTGCCAGCTGGTGACTTTTGACCAGATGCATATTAAAGGATATCACCCTTTATTTAAAACTTAAAACCTTTCCAGAACTTCCTAATGAGATTACTTAATATGTTCTATAAGATTGTACCACCCTCGCCAGTCTAAGTTGGACTACACAACAGTTTAACTTTTATAGCACAGCCACACTGGTCTTCTTTCACTTTCCCAAAGCTCAGCACTCCTCTAGCATTCCAAGGATAGGAAACCTTGGAAATGTCAGGTAGCAACACTTGGAGAACACACATTGGTCATTTCACAGACCTGGCCTTCAATGGTGACAGTCACCCTTGGCAGGAGAAGGATTCCTGACACTTGCTTTGTAGTAAACTTCATTGGTGCAAGACATGGAGCAAAGGGAGAATATAGTAGTTGTCTTCAGGTGATTCTGACTGACACAGCAATCTATGAGCCAAAGAATTTCAAATAACTTATGTGCTTATGCACATGGCAGGGATGAAAGAGTAGGCTCACAGAACAGTCATTTGAAAATAACATTAATGTTACTTTTTTCGAGATTACAGGAAAGAGTTAATGAACACCTAGAATCCAAGTAAGAAAGGACTGTAAGGAATTCTTAATCTCAGGAAACAAACTGAGGGTTGCTGGAGTGGTGGGGGGTGGGAGGGATGGGGTGGCTGGGTGATAGATTGGGAAGGGTATGTGCTATGGTGAGCGCTGTAAATTGTGTAAGACTGTTGAATCACAGACCTGTACCTCTGAAACAAATAATACATTGTATGTTAAAAAAAATTAAAAAAAATGAAGAAGAAGATAGCAAGAAGGGAAAAATGAAGGGTGGGAAATCGGAGGGGGAGACAACGAACCACGAGAGACTATAGACTCTGAGAAACAAACTGAGGGTTCTGGGGGTGGGGATGGGTTAGCCTGGTATTGGGTATTATGGGTATTAAAGAGGGCATGTATTGAATGGAGCGCTAGGTGTTATATGCAAACAATGAATCAGGGAACACTACATCAAAAACTAATGATGTAATGTATGGTGATTAACATAACATAAAAAAAAAAAAAAAGACCTCATCATTCCTGAAAAGCAGAACTGAAAGTCAATGACTTTTCGTGGAGCCACTGAAAGACTGAGGTTGCTGGGCAATTCACCATCACCAAATCTAAGAAAGATGATTAATAGTCACAACCAAGATTTGCCTCCCTGGGGCAGACGCTGCTGGAGCCATAAACTAGTAGGTGCAGTCAGATGGTAACTTTGGTGAACTGATATGGTGGTTCAGTGAGAACAAGCTTTAAGTGAGAAAATTCTGGTGCCCCTATTCTGAGGGGCATCCCCACATTTATGTGGATTTTAGTTTCAGAAAACCCAAGTTCTCATGGTGAAGTATGAAGAAAAACTTCCTCTTGGCTCGGGCAGGGGGAGGGGAATAGTAACCATTACAAAACGTGACCAGAACATTCTCAAAAAAGACCAACACTTCAAGGGGAAAGCCCTTATCAGATCATCACTCTACCTGAGAGAAAGGCATTTCTCTGACACCAGTTCCCTCTAGCTTTCCAGGCTCACCTAAAAGGGGAGAGAAAGCTAAGAAACCATTTGTGAAGGTCACATCCCAGGGACACCGTCCCACTAAAAGGCTGACATTCAATTGTAAGATTATAGAACCCTTCCCCTAGTTTACCACCACACCAACAGGGCTTCAGAATAGTAACTGGGGATTACAGCTGAAAGAACTGCAAAATGCAAATTTTACCTAAAAGGAGTTCATAGCAAGACTCAAAAGTCAACAAGGGAGACAAAAACCAGGAAATGAAGCCTCTGGCACCACAGATTAAGGTAAACATTAAACACAGCCTGACTCCAAGCCCGATTAACATAAAACCTCATGCTGAAGGCCTATTTATCTCAGTAAATAAATAAGAAATACAGATTTCTCATCAGAATTCATGCAAGTAATAAGACAAATAATGAATATTTAAGAAATATTTAAAGTATTGAAAGAGAAACAACCCACAACCTAGAATTCTATGTCCAATGAAACTGTCCTTTAGGGGCTCCTGGGTGGCTCAGTTGTTAAGCATCTGCCTTCGGCTCAGGTCATGATCCCAGGGTTCTGGGATCAAGCCCCGCATGCGTCAGGCTCCCTACCTGGCCGGAAGCCTGCTTCTCCCTCTCCCACTCCTCCTGCTGTGTTCCCTCTCTTTCTGTGTCTCTGTCAAATAAATAAATTAAATTAAAAAAAAAATTGTCCTTTAATACTGAAGGAGAAAGACTTCTCAGACAAAAACTTAAGGAAATTTATTACTAATAGACCTGTTTTGCAAGAATTGAATAAAAGAAGATCTTCAGGAAGAAAAATGATGTGGGTTAGAAACTCAGACAACCATATAACAAAGGAAGAGCATCGGAGAAGGAATAAATGAAGGTAAAATAAAATATTTTATTTTTCTAATCCTTAATTCATCTAAAAGATGTTTGTTTACAGTGATACTAGTAATAGTATGATTATAGCAATGGGCTAAGTAACATAAACGACAAAACTAAATGACAGTAATAAAGGACAGGAGGAGGAATGGGGAATACTCTCATAAATTACCTGAACTACATGTAAAGTGGCCTAGTGTTGTTTGGGGTACATTTAGATTAGTGTAAATATATACTGCAAATTCTAGAGAAACTAGAAAATTTGGTTAAGAACAAAAATTTTAACAGAAATAAAACTGATTTGCTATGAGAGGAGATAAAATCAATCACATAAAATGTTCAGTTAAAATCAGAGAAGGTAGAAAAGAACAAGGAGGAAGAAAAAAATATATATACACTAAGCAGAAAAGGTTATAAATATGGTAAATATTAAATTAGCTATATAAGAAATCCTTTATTTTTTATTTAAAATTAAAAAAAAAACTATTTAATTATTTATCTATTATAGAGAGAGGTGGGGGCAACAGAGGGAGAGGGAGAGGGAGAATCTTAAGCAAACTCTAAGCCCAGCATGGAGCCAAGACGAGGCTTATCTCACAACCATGAGATCATGACCTGAGCCAGTATCAAGAGTCAGATGCTTAAATGAGCTACCTAAGTGCCCCTAAGAAATCCTTTTATAACATTTATCAAGAAGACCTCATTCTAGACCATAAAAAATACTTTACATGTATTAAAATATAGAAGTCATACAAAATGTGTTTCAGACCACAATGGAATTAAACCAGAAATCAATAACAGAAAGACAGAAAGAATAGCCCCAAATATTTAGAAATTAAACATATCTAAGACATATGAGTCAAAGAAGTCTCAAGAGAAATTTAAAAATATTTTGAGCTAATGAAAATACAACTTGTTAAAATTTGTGTAATATATTGAAAGCAGTGCTTTGAGGGAATTTTATAGCATTGAATGCATTTATTAGAAAAGAAGAAAGTGCTAAAGTCAATAATTTATATTTCTGCCTTAGGAAACTGGAGAGAGAAGATTAATTTATGTCTAAAGCAAGCAGAAGAAAAAGCATGTTAAAAATTTGAGCACAAATCAATGAAAATGAAAATAGGAAAACAATAGAGAAAAATCAGTAAGCCTCCACGCTGGTTCTCTGAAAGCAGACACACAAAATTATTAAGTTTCTATTTAGATTACCAAGAAAAAAAAAGAAATCACAAATAACCAATACTTAAAGTATAAAAGGGTTTATCCTGTGAATCCCATGGACATTAAAAGAAAAAAAGAAATACCATAAAGGACTCTATGTCCACAAATTTGATAACTTAGATGAAACGGACCAATTGCTTGGAAAACACACACTACCCACACTTACACAAGGAGAAATGGATCATCTGAACAGATTTATATCTGTTAAAGAAACTGAAGCATTAATTTAAAATCTTCAAAAAAAGAAAGCACCAAACCCAGATAGTTTTAGCAGTGAATTCTACTAAATATTTAAGGAAGAATTGATACCAATTCTCCACAATCTCAACCAGAAAATAGAAACAAAGTGAACACAACCTAATTCATTCTATCCAACATTAGTCTAACGTTAATAAAGACATTATGGGAAAGAAAAACTGCAGACCAGTATCTCTCAAAAATACAGATGTAAAAATCTTCAACAAAACATTAGCAAATTGTATCTAACATTGTATGAAAAAAACTATGTATTACAACCAGTTGGGTTTAATTCCAGTTACCTGAGATTGATTCAACATCTAAAAATTAATCAATGGGATCTCCCTATCAACAGGCTCAAGATGAACAATGATACAACTGTATCATTTGACACAGAAAAAAAGATATGACAAAATAGAACACCCTTTCATGATAAAAGGTCTCAGAAAACTAGCATTAGAGGGGAACTTCCTCAGTTTGATAAACAGTATCTCAAAAAGCTACAGCTAACATCACACTTAATGGTGAGGAACTGAACATTTTCTTCCCCTTGTGCTCATAGACAAAACAAGCATGTTCTGTCATCACTTCTAGTCAGTGTTTTACTGGAATTCCAAACTACTGCAATAAGACAAGATAGGAAAAGAAAAAGTATTCGGATTGGGAAAGAAGGAATAAAACTTTTTGCCCCCTGATGACAGGACTCTTCATGTATAAAACTCCCCCAAATCAACAAATTAAATTTCCTGGCTCTAATAACAGGTATAGCAATATTATTCCTTCAAATATTTTTGGCCTTTCTCCATTTTGGGGACTCAAATTAAACATGTTAGACTGTTTTGCATTTTCCCACAAGTTGTAGAGGCATTACTTAATTTTTATAGCTATTTTTCTCTCTGTGCTTACCTACCTATCATCTGCTACCTGTGCTTACCTACCTATCATTTTTGCCATGTCTTAAAGTTTATTGAGTAAAGTTTTTATAAATATCTGATAACATGTTAAACCTATCAAGGATTTTTTAGCTCCCACATTGTATTTTTCTTGTCTAGAAATATTTGGTTCATTTTTATGAATTCTCTCTCTCTTGACTTTTAAGTTTACATTTTCTTTAAATTCTTTTTAATTAATTTATTTATTTTAGAGACAGAGATCGCACGCGTGCATGCATGAGTGGGGGGAGGGGCAGAGGGACAGAATCTTCAAGCTGACTCCCTGCTGAGCACAAGCTCAATATGCGGCTTGATCCTGTGACCCATGAAATCATGATCTGAGTCAAAACCAACAGTCAGAACCTCAACCGAGCCACCCAGGTACCCCTACATTTTCTTTAAATTCTTAATTATGTTTGTAATTGCTGCGTTAGAGTCCTTCTCTACTGATTCCATCATGTCCATCATATTTGGTTGTTTCTATAGTCTAATTTTTCTTCTGGTTGTGGCTAAGATTATCCTGGTTTTTCGTATTCTAATATTTTTCGTACCGGCTATTTTGTTTGTTGCATTTTTGTCTGGACTGTTTTGTCTTCCTTTAAAAAATGCTGAAGTTTGTCTTGATAGGTAAGTTATTTGTGGAGCAGCTTGATCCTTTTGAGGCTTATTTTTAAACTTTTTAGGGTGGGTCCACACTAAGTTTACTATAGCCTTATTGCTGAGAGGTGATTCTCCAGATTTCTCTACTGAATACCCGGATTGTTCAGTGAGGCATCTCCACTATGGCAGGTTGTAACTTGAACATCTTACAGCACTGGGTGATCTCTGGGAATTGTTTCTCTTATAACTAAGAGTATATCTTTGCCTGACTTCAGGGTATTTATCTTATACATGAACAAATTAATGTTCAGCAACAAACTCAAGTTCCACTCTCTGCAGACTTCTGGTGCTCTTTTTCTGCACACATCTCTTCTCTTTGATACTGTGTCTTTATGGCTACTACAGCCTCATCAAAATGCAACTTCTACCACCTAAATTCAGCAAACTCTACAAGGTCTGCTCTTATATTCTGATTCTGAAAGTACCTCCATGAAAAACCTCAGGATGACTTACAAACTTCTTGTTTATTTTAATTTTCTCAGGAATCACAATCCTGTAGTAGCTGTTGTCCAATGTGTAAAATCACCTGTTTCATAGATTGTGTGCAATTGTTTTTCTAGTTGTTTATGCCAGGAGGCAAGATTTGATGACTGGTTACTCCAACATGGTTTACTGTGATATTGCAGCTTTACTGGCTTATTCTCCTTGTTACAATCAGAAAAGTTGTCTCCCGAGTATTTTTGCCTTCTGGCTAGATGTTAAACTTTTGCAAATATAAAAAGGTTCCATGAAATTATAAATTGTTATTCCACTTGGAGTTGTACCATTCTGCTATAAGAGTTGTGAGTGGTCTCTTGCATGTCTCTGAGTGAGGGAGATTTAATTTCCCAGTTCAATATGTACGAAGTCATCATCAAGACTTAAGGCATAGAGTAGTGGTTAGTACTGAGCCTTGATCAAGTATAAAGACAATGTGGAGATAAGTGCTGAGCAAGTCTAAAATGCAGTGTAGTTTTCTAGATAGCAATATTAAGGGATTATTATTATTATTATTATTAAGGGATTCATTGTTACACGCTTATGTTGAGATATAATCTACTCTTTGGTGATATAAAATCCATATTCAAATCACATGGTCTAGGAGAAGTGGTAATTTTTAAAGTGTAATACCCTTCACTTAGGCTATTCCCCGTGAAAAGATCAGAGACAACATGACAAAGTATAATGTATAATATCACAAGGCATAGAAAAGCATGCTAATGTACCATGTCTTTCTCAGGTAACTGAAGCATATGCCCTTGATTTACATCAGTGTCACAGAGACCCTTTCTTCTTACATAGTAGTTCACAAAAATAATTCTATAACAATGAGTAATTAAAAAAAATACTCCCAAATTTCTTGTTTAAGGATCTCAGAATGATTGAAGAGGGCTAGACTGAGCTATTCCTCTACTAGGAAGGGAAGTCTGAGTGAGAAATTCAATAATATGTCTAGAGGGACAGTTATCCCTCTAGAATTTGTGATGATTTCAGACTGGCAAAAAAATTCATAATGATTCTGTTTTCCCTGAGCATCTTTGAAAGGTCAGAGACCTGTGGTGTACATTCCCATGGATTACTTTAATGATCTGGCCATTTCTAAGGAGAAATAATTTAAGTGGAGAATACGGAGAAATGATTAAACTAGAGGACATACCCTTAAGGGAAGCAGGTTAACTAAAGTAACACTCTGGTTATAAAATGTTTTGGTACATGGAAACAAAATGAAAACAATGGTCAAAAACCTTTGGGATTCAGCAAAATGATTTTAAGAGGGAAGTTAACAGCTATATAGGCTTACTCAAGGAACAAGAAAAATTCCAAATAAACCACCTAATCTTACACATAAAGGAGCTAGAAAGTGAAGAACCAACAAAACCCAAAACCAGCAGAAGGAAGGAAATAATAGAGAAGGAAATAATAGAGAAAGCAAAGCAAAAATGAATGACATAGAACCTTAAAAAAAGCAAAAGAATAGATCAATGAAACCAGGATCTGATTCTTTCAAAACATCAACAAAATTGATAAACCTCTAGCCAGACTCAACAAAAAAAAAAAGGAAGAAAGAGAGAGAACAGACTTAAATAAAATCACAAGTGAAAGAGGAGAAGTAACAACCAGTACCACAGAAATAAAAACAATGATAAGAGAATACTATGAAAATCTATATGCCAAGAAATTGGACAACCTAGAAGAAATGGGTAAGTTTCTAGAAACATATAACTTACCAAAAGTGAACCAAAAAGAAATAGAAAGTTTGAACAGATCAATTACCAGCAAGGAGATTGAATCAGTAATCATAAAGTTCCCAAAAAACAAAAGTCCAGGACCAGAAAGCTTCACAGGTAAATTTTCCCAATCATTTAAACACAAGTTAACACCTCTTCTCCTCAAGCTATTCTAAAAAATAGAAGAAGAAAGAAAACTTCCAAGTTCATTGTATGAGGCCAGTATTACCCTGATACCAAAAACAGATAAAACACCACAAAAAAGAGAACTATAGTCCAATATCTCCAATGAACATAGATGCAAAAATCCTCAACAAAATACTAGCAAACCTAATACAACAATACATTAAAAAAATCATTCACCACGATCAAGTGGGATTTATTACCAGGACATAAGGGTAGTTCAATATTCACAAATCAATCAGTGTGATATATCACATCAATAAGACAAAGAATAAAAATGATATGATCATTTCAACAGATGTAGTAAAGCATTTGACAAAGTACAACATCCATTCATGATAAAAGTCCTCAACAAAATAGGTTTAGAGGGAATATACCTCAACATAATGCAGGCCATATATGAAAAACCCACAGTGAACTTCATACTCAAAGGGGAAAAATGGAGAGCTTTCCCCTTAAGGCCAGGAACAAGACAAGGATATCCACTCTCACCACTGTTATTCAATATAATACTGTAATGACTAGCCACAGCAATCAGACAACAAAAAGATAAAAAGATATCCAAATTGGTAAGGAAGAAGTAAAATGTTCACTATTTGAAGATGACATAATACTATATACAGAAAAGCCAAAAGACTCCACCAAAAACTACTAGAACTGATAAATGAATTCAGTAAGTCACAGGTTACAACATCAATGTGCAGAAATCCATTGCATCTCTATATACTAATAATGAAGCAGCAAAAAGGAAATCAGGAAAACAATCCCATTTACAATTACACCAAATATAGTAAGATACCTAGGAATAAACCTAACCAGAGGTAAAAGACCTATACCAAATGAAAACTATAAAACATTGATGAAAGAAGATGACAGAAAGAAATAGAAAGACATTCTATGCTCATGGGTTAGAAGAACAAATATTGTTAAAAAGGCCATACTACTCAAAGCAATCTACAGATTTAATGCAATCCCTATCAATACACCAACAGCATTTTTCACAGAACTAGAACAAATAATCCTAAAATTTATATGGAACTATGAAAGCCCTCGAATAGCAAAGCAATTGTGGAAAGGAAAAGCAAAATTGGAGGTGTCACAATTCCAGACTTCAAGTTATATTACAAGGCTGCAGTAAACAAAACTATGGCACTGGCAAAAAAACCCAAAACCCAAAAAACAAAAAACAAAACCAAAAACCAAAAAAAACAAAAACAAACAAAAAACAGGCACAGATCAATGGAATAGAATAGAAAACCTAGAAATAAATATACAATTATAAGGTCAACTAATCTTTGACAAAGCATGAAAGAATATCCAATAGGAAAAAGACAGTCTCTTCAACAAATGGTGTTGGGAACCGTTGGTCAGCTACATACAAAAGAATGAAACTGGACAACTATCTTACACCATACACAAAAATAAACTCAGAATGGATTAAAGACCTAAATGTGAGACCTGAAACCATAAAAATCCTTAGAGAGGGGAGCCTGGGCAGCTCAGTGGTTAAATGTCCAACTCAATTTTGATTTAGGTCATGATCTCAGGGTTGTGAGATCAAGCCTTGCATCAGGCTCTGTGCTGGGTGTGGAGCCTGCTTAAGATTCTTTCTCTCTACCCCTCAGCTCCCATATGCTCTCTCTCTCTCACTCTCTCTCTCAAAAAAAAAATCCTTGGAGAGAGAACAAAAATGTTTCTGACATCAGCCATAGCAACATTTTCCTAAATAAGTCTTCTGAGACAAGATAAACAAAAGTAAAATAAACTATGGGGACTATTTTAAAAAAACAAAAAACAAAAAAACAAAAAGAACCTTCTGTACAGAGAAGGAAATAATCAACAAAACTAAAAGTAAGTTACAACTTACTGAATGGGAGAAGATATTTGCAAATGACGTATCTGATAAAGGGTTAGTATTCAAAATATATAAAGAATTTATACAACTCAAAACCCCAAAAACAAATAATCCTATTAAAAATGGGCAGAAGACATGTACAAATATTTTTCCAAAAAGACATCCAGATGGCCAACAGACACATGAAAAGATGCTCAACATCACTCATCATCAGGGAAATGCAAATGAAAACCACAGTGAGATAGCACCTTACACCTGTCAGAATGGCTGATCGAAAACATAAGAAACAAGTGTTAGTGAGAATGTGGAGAAAAAGGAACCCTCTTGCACTGTTGGTGGGAATGCAAACTGGTACAGCTATTTTGGAAAACAGTACAGAGATTTCTCTAAAAATTAAAAATAGAACTACCCTGCAATCCAGTAATCACATTACTTGGTATTTACCTAAAAATACGAAAACACTAAAAAAATTACCACAACAGTAATTCAAAGGGATATATGCACCCCTGGGGCACCTGGGTGGCTCGGTCAGTTAAGTGTCCAACTCTTGACTTCGGCTCAGGTCATGATCTCAGGTTCATGAGATGGAACCCTGTGTCAGGCTCCCCACTTAGCAGGGAGCCTGCTGGAGATTCTCTTTCTCCCCCTCTGTCTTTGTCCCCCCCAAATAAATAATCTTTAAAAACAAATTAAAAAAAAAAACCAAAGCAATATATGCAACCCTGTTTATAGCAGCATTATTTACAATAGCTAAACTATGCAAGCAGCCCAAGTATCCATTCAGAGATATGGGAAAAAGATGTGGCATATAATTTATATACACAATGGAATATTACTCAGCCATAAAAAATAATGAAATCTTGCCATTTGCAATGACATGGATGGAACTAGACAGTATAATGCTAAGCAAAACAAGTCAGTCAGAGGTAGATAAATACCATATGACTTTACTCATATGTGGAATTTAAGAAACAAAAAATAATGAACAAAGGAAAAAGAAAAGGGAGAGAGAGAGAGAGAAACCAAGAAAGAGACTCTTTAACTATAGAGAAGGAACTGATGGTTACCAGAAGGGATGTGGGTGGGGGGATGGATGAAATAGGTTGAGGGGATTAAGGAGTGCATGTGTCATGATGAACAATGGATAAAGAATGGAAGTGTTGAATCACTATATTGTACACCTGAAACTAATATAACACTGTATGTTAACTATACTGGAATTAAAATTAAAAAAATAAAAAATAAAATGTTTTTATTGCTTATTTCTTCATCTCACATAAATTATCTATCATATATCCAACAACTATGTTAACAATATTTTATTTATATTCATTGGATACATATAATCCTTAGCACAAATTAATTAACTTTCCTTTTTTATAAACCTCTATCAATTGTTCTCAGAGGACCTCAAAAAGATAACTAAGCATTCTCTAAGGCACTTTCACAGTCTTTATTACCACTGATTGTTAATAAGACAGTAGAATGTAATTCACTTTTTTTCAGGTAATTAGAATATTTTTGAAAAGTCTTTGTTATTTTTGAGTATGATAAAATCAATTACTATAGCAACTGTGCTTTTCAGACACAAGCTGGAGTTAGAACAAACACAGGATGTCATTTGTTTCATTTTGTTATATTTGGATCTGTCAATAGGCTTATATGTGAAATTAGGAGTGTTTCCCCACCATCCACATTTCAGAATTCACAAATTCAAATTCAGTAGTGGTTACTATAAGTTTTATGTCTCAATAAATTCAGCACAAATCAGTTCAGCCTGAGCTCCAGGCATGTAAAAGAATATAGTTGCCACAGAAAAAGAAGTGTTACTAATATTTTTATTCTGAATTATATACAAGTTGCATTTAACTGCAAGAGTGGACTTTGCAATACATTTATATTAATTCATGATCCTGTCTCTAATGAGCATTCTAAACAACTGAATAAAAATGTCAGCACATTTAGAAGAAATTTTTATAATAAAGGACCACAAGAACATTTAAAGAAAGTTGAAATGCCCTTGTAGCTGTTTCCAACCAAATTAAGAAGACTTTTTAATTCCCCATTTTTCTTTTTTCTTATTTAACCTGGTAGTCCCTATACTTAATTGCAACCATTCACTCACTCATTCATTCATTCATTCATTTAACAGACTCTGACAGACACTAGAGTAGTCTACCTCTCCCTGGGAATTTTTTTTTCTTTTTAAATTTTTATTTTATTTTATTTATTTAATTTAAATTCAATTAGCCAACATATAGTACATCATTAGTTTTTGATGTAGTGTTCAATGATTCGTTAGTTGCATAGAACACCCAGTGCTCATCACATCACGTGCCCTCCTTAATGACCATCCACCCACGTCCCTTTCCATAACCCTCAGTTTGTTTCCCAGAGTCAAGAGTCTCTCATGGTTTGTCTCCCTCTCTGATTTCTTCCCATTCAGTTCTCCCTCCCTTCCCCTGTGATCCTCTGAGCTATTTCTTACATTCCACATATGAGTGAAACCATATGATAATTGTCTTTCTCTGATTGACTTATTTCACTTAGCATAATAACCTCCTGTTCCATCCATGTTGAGGTAAATGGTAGGTATTCATCCTTTCTGATGGCTGAGTAATATTCCATTTTGTATGTATGAACCAAATCTTCTTTATCCATTCATTTGTTGAAGGACTCTCAGGCTCCTTCCACAGTTTGGCTATTGTGGACATTGCTGCTATGAACACTGGGGTGCAGGTGCCCCTTCTTTCCACTACATCTGTATGTTTGGGGTAAATACAGCAGTCATACCATTGCTGGAGTGTAGGGTAGCTCTATTTTTAACTTCTTGAGGAATCTCCATAGTGTTTTCCACAGTGGCTGTACCAGCTTGCATTCCCACCAACAGTGTGAGAGGGTTCCCCTTTCTCCACATCCTCACCAACATTTGTTGTTCCCTGTCTTGTTAATGTTAGCCATTCTAACTGGTCTAAGGTGGTATCTCATTGTGGTTTTGATTTGTATTTCCCTGAAGACAAGTGATGTGGAGCAATTTTCATGTGTCTGTTGGCCATCTGGATGTCTTCTTTGGAGAAGTGTCTGTTCATGTCTTCTGCCCATTTCTTGACTGGATTATTTGTTTTTTGGGTGTTGAGTTTGATAAGTTCTTTACAGATCTTGGATACCAGCTCTTTATCTGTTATGTCATTTGCAAATATCTTCTCCCATTCCATAGGTTGCCTTTTAGTTTTGATGACTGTTTCGTTCGCCATGCAAAAGCTTTTTATTTTGATGAAGTCACAATAGTTCATTTTTGCTTTTGTTTCCCTTGCCTCTGGTGATGTGTCTAGTAAGAAGTTGCTTTGGCCAAAGTCAAAGAGGTTTCTGCCTGTGTTCTCCTCTAGGATTTTGATGGATCCCTGTCTCACATTTAGGTCTTAAATCCATTTTGAGTTTGTCTTTGTGTATGATGTAAGAAAATGATCCAGTTTCATTCTTCTACATGTGGCTATCCAATTTTCCCAGCACCATTTATTGAAGAAACTGTCTTTTTGATTAAAAACAAGTAACACATGTTAGAGGAAACCTCTACCCCAGACTTTAAAATCTAGACATAGGAAGCAGAAGGTGTCTGGAGAAAAGTGTCGCAAACTGCTAGAGAACTACTCCTCACAAAGTCAATATCCTGGCATATGCTGTTATGGTGGGTACATCATGCTGCTTCACACCTTCATGCTTTTGCCCAACTGCTCCTTCACTTGGCAGGCCTTTGTCAATCTCTGCATTACATCATATCTGCCTGGTTAGCACACTCATTGTTCAAGATTGAGTTCAAGCTCACCTCATTTATTAAGTCCTCGCTGAACATTCCCTAATCTCAGTCCAATTGGCAATTCTATTGTTTGGGGGTTTTTTGGTCAGCATAGTAAGGGCATGGCATATGTCTTTGATTAGTCAAATAAATTCATATATTTTCTATTTATACAAATACACACACCAGAAATTTAAATTTCCATTCATCGGCACTCTTTTCTGTAGCCACGTTACATAGTAGTGAAGAATGTTCTGGGTTGGACCAGCTTTGTTCAAATTTCAGCTTCATGACTTACTAGTTGCAGAACATACAAGTTATAAATTTAACTTTGCTGTGCCTCAGTTTTCCCTTTAGAAGTTGGGGATAACAGTAGCTATGTTATAAGGTAACTGTAAACATTAAATTAAATATGTATAAAGCAATGTAAGTATTTAATATGCCTTAGGCTATCCAGTAAAGAAATTCTGCATATCCATGTCCACAGATAAATTCAGTGAGAGGAAAAGACACCAATGGAGTGTCCTTTGAGAACTCTCCCAGTTGCTCCAGAAAATTAACTCAGCCTAAGAGCAGATGGGGCAATGTTACCCAAATAGGCTACTTTTCCAAAGAACAAAGCCATGGAGCATCAGATTCTTCTCTGGCACCAATGCAGCACAACACATTTATGTTTAATTAAGTAACTGGTATCTGGGAGGGCACCAGGAAACAGATCCCTTCATACACACATAGGTGCATGAGTTTAAATTGGTACAAAGTTTAAATGATGGTTTGTTTGACAATATGTGTCAACATCCTTGAAGATTTGCATATAGTTTACCAAGTAGTTGCACTTTCAGAAATATATCCTGATAAAATCATCAGTCATGTGTGCAAATATATATGAAAGAATACTAAAGCTTCATATGTATGAAAAAATAAAACTACACAATGTCCAACAATAAGGTTAATATTTAAATTTTCCAATAGGGTTAATTTATTTCCATAAAACAAAATCTTATGTAATCAATAAAAGTATATTGTAGAATATATGCCATAAAGGATGTTTATAAAGTATTATGCTACAGTCATATTTTATATTTATTTTATACACATATGGTAGAAAAAAATGAAAGATTTATTTATATATCTAGATCATAAATTTATACACACACGTGCAGCGTGTGCACATACATCTCAAAGGGGTCTGAACAGATCTGTACCAAAAACCACTACTGACAATGATTATCAGTAGGTAGTGTCGTTATGTCTATCTATATTTTCTAAATTTTCTACAATCAATTTCTATGACTTTTGTGAAGAAAACAATTAACATTTGGAATACGACCTGCGCTTCCTTTCTCTTTGGTAATGCTATTTAAGTCAGGATCCTACTACTTTTTAAAAGGCTCTCACCATTTATTCCTCAATCCTTATTAGGGGTATGATCCTGGCATTGCCAGGGAGGGAACTGAATCTTTCAGTGGAGCTTCCTTTGTATGAGTCCTTTGTGGAACAGGAGTAAGGATTCTTAACCGACTCTTTTTTTTTTTTTAAGATTTTATTTATTTATTCATGAGAGACAGAGAGAGAGAGAGAGGCAGAGGGAGAAGCAGACTCCCCGCGGAGCCGGGAGCCCGATGTGGGACTCGATCCCAGAGGAGTAAGGATTCTAAGAGAGTTAATCTTCTAAGAATAGTTACCCCTCATCATGGAAATGTTAACCTGGCTAGCTGAGGATGCCAGGTGAGTTCCCATAGGCACAAACAAATTAATAACGGCCTGCCTGGGACCAGAGAGCTGGGAGAAAAGGTCCAGTTTGGAAGAAAGATGATGTTGGCTGCCTGGCTGCTTTGGGGTTTGCCCTCTAACTCTGTGGTAAGTTTGCTAGCCTATAAACAGTGAGGATGCCTAACCAAGCTAAATGTTTTAGCTTGTTTTAATGCTTTTGCCCACAGTCAAAAGTGAATCATTTTAAAAAGTATTTAACTCTGAGTAAAAATTAAAGAGAGTATCAGCACTTTTCTAGTAGGAACAAAAGGGTAATAACTCTCTACTCAAAAAAGTCTTACATCTATAAAACTCTGCAGGTAAGTAAGAGCCAACATAGTCATCTGATGAAGTGATAAAATTTGCCCTTTGATTTTTACGCTATAGTGTCTAATCTCCATTGAACAAAAAAAGGTCACTGTACAAAATAATGCCATAGCAGATTTTTATTAAAGACTACACAGTAAATTATAACAATTATATAAAATATAAATGATGAATATAGTGTTAACTATCATTTACTGCTTATCTACTTGTGTCAGATGTTTTATACGATATCCATTCATCCATCCTACAGTATATATTGAACATCTACTGAGGGGATGCCATTAACAATACAGAGATGACTTTTGCTCTCATAAACAGACTAATGAAGGGGAGAGGCATTAAACAATAATCACCATTAGTCAATTTCCATTGTGGTCAAAACCATAAAGAATAAATCAAATGATAAGGGAAGACTGCTGAAGAAGTGATATTAAAACTGTGAGCTACAAGATAACAGGTGAAGTGGTGATGAGGGACAGAGAGCCATTCTAGGTAAAGAATGTGGCATGTGGTACACTGAAAGTCAGGTATTATCTCCATTTTACAGAGAAAAACAGAGAAACTTGGGGATTTAAGTAAACACCTAAGTCCCATAATGGGCAAATGTTAAGAGCCAGAATTTCGACCTAGATCTATCTGACATCAAAATCCACCTTCTGAAGTTATTTTACAATAATTGGCTTGATTTGATCTGAACAATGATTCCCTCAATTCTAATTCTCAGTTTGTTTACTCAGTTTCTGCTCAGTACTTTTTTTTTTTTTAATGTATGGGGTTTTGCTTTTCTTTTCTTGACTTTTAGTCATGTGAAAAATGGGATAATTGTAATGCTTACTAATATTTAATGGATTAATACAAAGACCCATCTTTGAATGTCCATTTAGGGCAATCACAAAAATACAATAAGTATTTTAAAAGATTTAAATAGACCCTAAAGTTTAGAGCCCATTTTCAATACCCAGGCAGATATATCTCCTATATTATTAAGATATATAAGGCAAATAGTTTTACATGGACAATGAAGTTTTATTCAGATACCATTTTTCAGTCCAAAGTTTCATCATATTGGTTATTGATAAAACATTAAAATGTGACTAAAAATTTATTTAAATATATTTTGCATCAAAGAAAGACTCCAAAAACCATAAACAAGGCTTATTAATAAACATAGCATCAGATCATATGTTTTTGGTTGTAATTTCACTGTGGTCTATTCATCTTCACAATTATTACTAAAACTAATACTAATAAGATGGCATTATTTGTCATCCAAAACTTTCTCTCAGAATACAAAAGAGGCAGACTACTTTTTGGAAAATTAGCAGATAATGTGTAAGATTTTCATGAGAATTCCTTTTCACCACTCTGGTACATGACTCCTTTGTTTAGTACAATATTAGACTCGTAGGGTGTCATTCTATACTTCTGGCTACTTTCTGTTGTGTAGAATATAATATTAGAAAATATAAATTTTGACAAAAGTAAATAAAGCCCTGGAACTTAACTACTAACATTATACTTTTATAGAAAAATACTCATTTAGTTAGTAGAAGTCCTAGCTTTGGGCCCAATTCTACATTAATATCCATACTGGGAGTTGATGACACTTTTAGAATCAATCATGGGGAATTGAATCTGCAAAGAAAAAGATTAAACTCTACTCTTATACAAAGCCTGTTCTTTGATTACAGTGTTCAGTTTTTCAAGCACTTGGAGAAACAGCCTTATTGTTTCTACTATTCCTATTGCCCATTCTTTTGCATTCCTTCCTCACCTTTGTGCTAGCAAAGTCTTTGTATTTCAACATTTTTAAAGGTAGACCATGTCTGAGTCCAGATTTTAGTCATATAATCATGTAAACTTTCAAATACTCACGAACTTACTAATTCCTAATAAGTGCACTCACATCAATCATTTTGGTCTGATCCTCTGTTATATCCTCTTTTGTCTAATACCCTGGCATAAACTCCAAGACATCTTTCTTTATGTTTTTGCAATGCTTCTGTTGCATTATCTATTTTTTTCCTGATTTAGACTTTGTACCTGTCTCCTGGGCATGCTGATATAGATACAAGCACCAGCCCAGTATGACTGTCTCATTGGTCATCAGGTCCAGAACATAGGTACCCTCCTCCAAGAGCTAGAACTAGCCAAACAGAATCAAGTCCTTTCTCTGAGGTCTGAGTTTCAACTTGGTGGGGCTCATTTTCCAAGCTTCTAAATTTTAATAATCCCAACTTCCCCTCAAATTACCTTTCCCTGTGATAATATATATCTCCTATATATAGGTATAAGTATATAATCTACCTAACAGGAAATGTATTGCCATGGTAATGTATTTTTTTCATATTGTTATCTAGTTTATAGTTTGTGTACCAAGCTAACAATTCTCTATATTAAATTCTCTGTTAAAATAACTGCTGCAACTTCTGTCTTCTGAGTAGACAGACTAATATAGAAATTTTTATCAGGAGTGGCCCCAGGAAATGTCCCTCAAAAATGGGATTTGAGAACTGGCTTGCTCATGTCTCAGAGCTTGAATACAATCCCGTGTTCCTTGCTACTGTCATAGGATGCTGCAGAAATATGAATAATCACATGTGCTTGATGTTAATGAAGTGCCTTCTCAAGCAAGTATCTTGGGGGCCATGACGTTTCTGCACTGAATCTTATTACAGTAATGTTGACTAAAAAAAAAGGCGACAGGGGATTAATATCAGGATGGTAAATGTTTTAACAACTGATTCTCAAAAAAAAAAAAAATCTTGTCTGTAGTCATGGCCAATTTCTTTGGTGAAAATATTCCCACAATGGTCAATATCAAGCTATAAATCTGGTGTTACTGAACATGGAGTTAGGAAGAGATGCACACATCATCTTCTGCTAGTTGGTATGAGGCTGCATGGGATGGATTTTTCCAACTGCACTGGAATTCTTAAAAAAACAATTACAAATTCAAGTCTGTAAATTCTTGGGTAAAGTTAGGATCAGAGAACTGAAGAACTTCTATAGCAGCCTTTAAAGAATCTTATTTATGAAGCCACGGGGACATTTTTTTCTGAAAAACTAACAGACTTTTGTTGTGAAGTTGCAGAACTATAACATAAGCTGGATTCACAGTTTTGTCAAAATTTTTATATGAACGTGAGGACTATCATTGGGGAAATGTGGGACCCTGAGTCTTGAAACGGGGATATCTGTATAGGCTAGATGAAGCTGAGGCCCCCAGGTCACATTAATACTTCCTTGCAAGTAAGAACAAGCTGCCTCCTGTTTCTGAGAAAATCAGTCTCCCCTTGTTTGAATATCTTGTCTTAAAATAATCATGAATGTTATCACCTTGGACCTTTTGCCTTCCTCCATCATGGTTCTTGGAACATGGTGGTGCTGTGACTGAAGTAGTTGATTTTTTTCCTTAGGAGAAAGAACACTTTATACACTGGTTCTTAAAACATGTTTCTAGAAATAGTAGCATCTGCGTCACCAGAAAACTTATTAGAAATGCAAATTACTGGGTCCCACCCTGGGCCTACTGAATCAGTCTCCTACAGAAACTCTGGGGATGGGCTCAGCAATTTGTTTAAAAGGCTCTCCAGGAAATTCTGATTCATGCTAAAGTTTCAAAACCACTGCTTAAATTCTATGTTGAGCAATTTACAACTTTATTTCCTAGATTGGGGGAGAAAAACTTTAGCATCAATTATGTCTTTAAAAAGTTATACAAGCTCTTCTAAGATCTCACATACATATTTCATATATTATAGGCAAATGCAATTTTTAGTGAAGGGTATCATTCTCCCTTTTATTTTATAAAAATATATGTAATGAAATTTATATATTTATATATTTGCCATATCAAGTCAACAAGTATTTATGGGATACCTTGTATGTACCCACTTAAGTGCTCAGCACTAAGGGACAGAATAAGAATAAATATATCTTCCCTGAAAAAGACATCAAAATGACATTCCATTTATCATTTGTGGTGATTTAAGATAAATCTTCTTTAGTTTTACTCTAGCAAGCTCCATTGATTAAAGATCTCACAATCTTATTAAGGAAATGAGGCTTATAAAGTAGAAACAGTTAGTAATTAGTACAAAATTTCTAGTCAAGTGACATCTTGTATAGCATAAATCATGAATGCTTCATTTGTTAGAGGAATTATGAGTTAAAAGAGTAGGAAGGCTTCATTGGAAACACTTGAAATGAGGCTTAAATAGAGCAAATTTTGTTAGAAAGAATAGGATGGAGGATTTACCTACAAAAGAGCATATAAGAATATAAGCATATAAGAGCAAGAAGGTGGAAATGAGCAAATGTGCAAGGCAACAAGAAGGGTGTTTAGAGTAGTTGAAGAAATAGTTTAATTAAATGAGAGCTTAGTTATATTAGATATTGACAAATCTAGACATATTTATATTAGCAATTTAACCTCTTTTAACACTGTATAGCCCATAACTCATGGAGGATTTGAAAATGTGACCTGAAATGAATGGATGTATGCTAATTTGCCTGATGCTGGTGAAAGGCAATAAAGTCTAGGCAGGAAAATGGAATAAGACAAGAGAAAATACTGGGGTCATAGTGGAGAAATATACCATTTGATCCTTGATCTGACCAATAAGAGGTAAATCTAAAACATGAGACCAGCTTTAGGAAAGAAGAAAATAGTGTGGCAAAATCATATACCACTGAGACCACACAAAATGTATCAATGCATTATCATCCCATACATTTTTGTCATTTTTGTCATTTGTCCATCAATGAGTAGGCCGACCTTCTTTGCTCAGTTTTTTCCCCCCTTACCTACCATATTCACCTTTCTGAATTTTATGTTGCAGATTGAAATGAAAAGAGGGTCATAGAAGAAAAGACATGGGTAGAATTGGTCTAGGGAAGAAATTTTGGGGGTGGTGGATATAAGCCATAAGGTATAGGGATTTAAATGAAAATGAAAACTAAGATTGCCATGTCCTATGTATATTATTCACTGCATGTGAAAAATACAAAGAATACTTGAGTTATTTTGTAGTTAATTACACTTACTATAAGTGCTCTGTGTGTTCTTTGTTCTGAGATTGGACCACATGACTCATGGTATCAGTTTAGTTATAGAGAGCATCAAGTTTATATACTATATTTGCTATAAAAAATGGATCTTTTAAGTACATAATGACTTAAAAGACTAATTAGTGTTACTCTTCAGCTTTTTCATACCTCTAATGTCTGAAGGAGATCAACATTCTCCATGAGTTCCAAAGAGCCACCCACTGCTTTCCCAATCACTCTGCCCTAGAACTGTCTCTATGCTGAGAAGGGAGAGGGAATGATGATAGGCACAAATGTCCGTGAACCATTTGAAACAAGCCTAGAATAGCCTTTAGATAAATCCCCTATTGTGAGTCATGTCATCCTGACAGGGACCCTGAAATAATCACCATAACTTCAATCATGACTTATATTATTATTATTTTTAGGAAGTGCATCTGTGGTTCTTTGAGAGGAGAAAAATATTTTTCTTTTTTGGAACCATCCACAAGTTACCAGTAGTTTTCTGAGTAGATAATTATAACAATAACAATACTAACAATGTTTACTGAGTGCTTACTATGTAACAGGAGCTATTCTAAGTGCCTTGCAGGTTTTACATGTAAACCAATCCTCATGAGAGGATTCTCATCACTAATCCCAGCTAATGAATGGTATAGGTAGGATTTACCATCAGGCCATCTACTGCAGATTCCTTGTTCTAAATATTGAAATAAGTTTTAATTCGTCAATGATACATCTAAAAAGATTCCTCACAGAACAGCTGCAAATAAGCCATCCAGAAAAGATGGTCATAATCTTTTTTTTATTATGTTATGTTAATCACCATACATTACATCATTAGTTTTTGATGTAGTGTTCCATGATTCATTGTTTGCGTATAACACCCAGTGCTCCATTCAATATGTACCCTCTTTAATACCCATCACTAGGCTAACCCATCCCCCAACCCCCTCCCCTCTAGAACCCTCAGTTTGTTTCTCAGACTCCATAGTCTCTCATGGTTCATCTCCCCCTCCAATTTCCCCCCCCTTCATTTTTCCCTTCCTACTATCTTTTTTTTTTTTTAACATATAATGTATTATTTGTTTCAGAGGTACAGGTCTGTGATTCAACAGTCTTACACAATTCACAGCATTCATCATAGCACATACCCTCCCCAATGTCTATCACCCAGCCACCCCATGCCTCCCACCCCCCACCACTCCAGCAACCCTCAGTTTGTTTCCTGAGATTAAAAATTCCTCATATCAGTAAGATCATATGGTATATGTCTTAATCTTTTACTGGAAAGTTTTAAAAATAGAAAATATTATTACTTCCCATGATAAGTATAGCCTAATATTTGCACTATTATTATAAATGAAGTTTCATTTTATATATCAAATCCAAATATTTCTCAACCAGGAAAGATTTCATCCCCTGGGGACATGTGTCAATGTCTGGAGACATTCTTGGTTGTCAAAATCAAGGGTTGCTGCTAGCATCTAGTGGGTTGAGATCAGGAACAGTGCTAAACATTCTACAAAGCACTGGACAGTGTCCACAAAAAAGAATTACCCATATCAAAATGTCAATAGTGCTGAGGTTGAGAAATCATGATGTAATCTAAAACTGTTCTCTTTGCATTATTCTTAAAATAAGAGAATTAATTTCAGTAAGTACTTACTGATATCTCTTTCTTTCACCTTCTACATTTAGATTATCACATGCCTTCAGGACTCCATTTGCCAAATTATATCCTGAATCTTGACATTTATCACTAAACCATATAGGTCAAGCCATCATTTCTGCTTCCATTCTTGTTCCTCCTACACTTCATTGCAGTGTAACTTCTCTAAAGCCTATAAGACAACGACCCTCTGCTCCGTATCAACCAGTGATTTCCTTTATGGTATAAAATCAAACCCAGGGGCACCTGGGTGGCTCAGTTGGTTGAGCATCTGCCTTCGGCTCAGGTCATGATCTTGGGGTCCTGGGATCAAGCCCTGCATCAGGCTCCCTGCTAGGTGGGGAGTCTGCTTGTCCCCCTCCCTCTGCCCTTACCCCTGCTTGTGCTCACTCTGTCTTTCTCTCAAATAAAAAAAATCTTTAAAAAAAATCAAATCCAAACTGCAAAATATGACCTGCGATATGCCACAGGATTTGGCTACTACCTAAGTTCAGCTCTTATTACCCAAGATGCTTAATTTTCACCATTTTCCAGGCACTGGTCTTTTCACTGTCCCATGGATATGCCAAGTTCAACCTCATTTCAGGCCTCTATACTTGGATTTCCTCTGACTAGAATGTTCTTTCTCTTGAGTTTGACATGGTCTTTCTTCTTCATTTTTTAGCATCCAGCTCAAATGGAAGTTTCTCTAAAAGGCCTTATCCCTGACTCATGATTGACTTAGCTCCTAATATTTATCACTTTCTGAAATGATCTTCTGTCTTTATGTCTCAGTGTTCCATGTTAATTATAAAAGTGTAAGCCTCAGGAGGAAAGGACTTAGTCTTACAAAGTCTATTGCATTCCTCATGTCTAGAACAATGTCTGACATGTAATAGTCCATTAATAAATATTTGTTGAATAATGAATGAATTACTGAAAGAATGACTAAAATCTAAAGGCTATGGATCTTGATGCTATGGATTCAACAGGGTAAACACTGTATCTGTCCTCCAGTCTTCAAACATGGTCACTTTCTATTCAAGGGAGTAAAGTATAAAATGAGACTCAAAGAACAGGAATGATTTATCCACGTGGAGAACAAGGAAAAGAGTTTTCAGTGTAAATGGGCTATAAAACACTGAGGCTCAGGGTTAAGAGGTAGCTGAGTCTATGGTAGGAGCAGCATGGTTGTTCTGGATACAGGCGTGGAGAAACCAGAATTGAGGCTGAATGGTAGAAAGGCACATCACCAGGAAGTTATAGACACTAAGAATGTAGACTTTATCATGAGTGACTGGAGGGCTATAGAAGGGTTTTAAATCAGTAGGTAATGCTATCATATTACCTAGTGATCAAAGCATGGAACCTGGATTAATCAAGGCTGCAACTAAACTACATTTGCACAAGCAGTGAGGTCATAATTTGGGTAAATAGAGAGTTGGTGATGAATGGAGGGTTCCTGCTAATGTTTATAATCCAACATTCAGGACTGAATTCACCCAGTGAATGACAAAATGGCTCAGTGCCAGTCAAATCCTGAATCAAACGACACTCTTCTGCAATATATTAAACATTTCACAAATTGTGGAAGACATGATTTTTGACTAGTGAAATCACTTCAGTTGTGAACCCTTCCAGAATTTTCCATTTTTAATAAATTGATTTAATTTTTCTCTTCTATTCATGTGCAGATCTGCTAAATTGTGTTTCACAAAAAGTAAAGTGGTCAATCAGACCATTCATTCATACTAGCCAGGGCTCTCAGTAATTACTTTTATCTGAGATAATTTTAATGTGCCTCCCATTTACATAATGAAATCATTTTATATCACTCTACCAAGAGCTCAGGAGGAATATTTTATAATATCAATATTGTGTTTATTTCATTTGTTTAACAATATTTATGTATATCCTACTATGTGCAGGGTGATCTTGCTGTAGTCACATTAAGCAGAAAAATCATGATTATTTGTGAAGCACAAATATAAACAGTAATTTTATTTATGAAAAAATAATCCAGATAATTTAGGATGAGTGTGATTTTTTGGGGGGGAGTGTATAAATCAGATTGGACCACGTTCACAAAAATATTAATAATTTTATTTTCAGTTGTAATTTGTAAACCAAATTAATGAAAAATAATTTATGTGTGAGTATGTTTTAAAAAATGGCTTATACTGGGGCGCCTGGGTGGCTCAGTTGGTTAAGCGACTGCCTTCGGCTCAGGTCATGATCCTGGAGTCCCGGGATCGAGTCCCGCATCGGGCTCCCTGCCGCTCAGCGGGGGGTCTGCTTCTCCCTCTGACCCTCCCCCCTCTCATGTGCGTGCTCTCTCTCTCTCTCTCTCTCTCTCATTCTCGCTCTCTCAAATAAATAAATAAATAAAATCTTTAAAAAAAATTTTTAAAAAAAAATTTAAAAAAAAAATGGCTTATACTGAGTCCAGGAGTTCCTGGAGCTGTAATTGTTTTGTAATTAGAAAATGAATCTTACTTACTTTTACATCCTCTTTATCTAGCACAGTGTGGGACACAGAGTAAATGCAAAATATATTTTTGTTTAATGGAACAGAGTAGAAAAATTGTCTTTTTTCCCCCTGCAAATCATTTGGTTGTTAAATTTGACTGTTGGGCAATTTATTTAAATGTCTATGAAATCTCATATTGAAAACTGACTCCACATTAATTATGTTCTTACTCTAGTTAGCAACATTTGGTACTTACAGAATCAAGGTTACTGTCCTGTCTCTCTCTTTTAACACTCTCATGTCATGTCTCTTTTAACATAAGCATTCCTTAGCTCCCTTTACATTATTAATTCTCTGTCCACTTACAATTTTAGTCTGTCATTTTCCTATACTAGACGAAATGGAGGCTGCAGGAAGTTTAGCTTGTTTCTACTAAGTCTGTACTTCTCATTTTTAATAAATCTGTACATCTGTTTGCTGCACATTATTTGTGTAAATATATATGTTAATTAACATGACATTCCATGTTTTCCTAACAACGCTTGCAATCTAAACACACGGAGTGCAGCCAAATTAGATTCAGGGTAATTTTGTTCAGATATAACTCCCTCCAACATCTGGCTTCCTCAGGCTCTTCATTCAGGGTCCACAGTGAGAGGGTTCTGGAAGCAAAACTAAGAGAATCTGCACACGAGCCTTTTGTTCAGGTAGGACAGGTATGAGCATTTCAGTGATCTGACCCAGAGGGAGCATCATGACACCTTCAATATCCTTGCAATCAAATCTCCTGAGTATAACTCTTCAAATGATCAAGTAAATTCTAACAATGGCCCATGGAGGTACTTTTTTTCTTACAATCAGCATCAGTAACATTTTCACCAATAGCACAAAGACAGCAAGTATGTCATTCCTCAAGAAAACTAACCAAATATATTTAAGCTGGGTAACACTTTGAAATTTAACTGATTTTTAATGCTATTTTGAGTAGTTCCTCTCCCCTTATGGACTTGCCACAATCAAAATTAAATCTTAAATTGAGACTTACTATGTAAGAGGAGCAGAAAATATAAAATAAAACATGAAAATTTGGTTTTTGACCTATGAAATAGGCCTTAAAAGCCACATTAGGTGATATTTAAAACTCAAATTTAAAAGCTTAAAATTAGGCTTTTCTTGGGAGAAACATTTCTGAAACCCCAAAATGATGAGGGCATAAAGAAATGAGGACACACATTTGAGAAGAATGCATGGTGATATAAGAATGAATGCTTCTGCAGAGAAGATGAAGCCTCAGGGAAGGATAATTTGAGTTAAGAAGAGCAAGGGTTAGTGCTTCTTTACCCCTTTTGTGGGTAAAGCTCCAGTGGGTAGATGTGAGAAAATAAGAGCCCTTAGATACACCTTAGATGTAGAAGGGCAGTCTAAAAATAGAAGTCTGAAGACTTAGTGGAAGGGGGAAGTAGCAGACAAACAAAAATGCAGGAGCATATGCCACTCTCCTCAATCCTCTGGGCCCACAGAACATCAAGGAAGAGCCTAGTAATGTCTTCCATGACTCTACAGAGATTTAGGTATGGCACTGACCTAGTGAACTATATTCAGAAACAGATTCAACTGAGAAAAGATCAACACATGCAAAGTATATCTTTGTGCAGTCGTTCTCAAAGTGTGGTCCCTAGATTAACAGAATCAGCATAGGCTGGTTCCACCCCAGACATACTGAATCAGAAACTCTGGGAGCAAGGGTGGAAGTCTGCATTCTAACAAACCCTCCAAGAGATTTTGGTACAGATTCAAGTTTGAAGACCACTGCTGGTGGAAGCCTGCAGAGAACAGGATTGCCAGGAGCTGTGCAACAGGAACCAAGTCAGGAGGCAGGGTGGACAGGCAGAACTTTAAATTGGTTGAGTTTAAAACTGAATTATATGTGAAATTACTGAATTTGAGAAAATCAATCTGTGATTGATTGGACTGAGATTTCTGCATCAAAAAAACAGGGAATTAGATCTCTTAAAAAGACTTAAAATTTTGTATTTCTTGTATACCTTAAGGGTGACACTGAAAATCCATATATACCACACATACAATGTCTTTATCTCAAGATTTTAAATTCTTTATTACTGTCTATACAAAAGGTATATATGTAATGTGTACAGATATTATATAATATAAACTGTGTATAATATATATGTGCTATATATGAGTTCCATACATGTACACATACATTTGAATTTTTTACTGTTGTCTATATAACACCTATATAGGTAATATCTCTCTCTATGTTATATATTTGTATAATATCTCTCTATCTATCTATTAATCTATTAACCCCCCCTCCTTCCCTCCCTTCCTTTCTTCCTTTCCTTTTCCAAGTCTCTAAACACTTTTAAAGGTTACATAAACCTGTTGGGGGAATAATAAATAGTTACTGACTTATCTAATTCATTGTCGTGTGTGTGTGTGTGTGTGTGTGTGTGTGTGTGTGTGTGTGTCTGGTTATGTCCATGGGTACATGAGTATGTTCATGCATGTGCTTTCTTGAATACACAAAGATATCTGTATTTAGCACTTTGTCTAATTACTGTGGCATACTTTAGTTAGTGACAGCACAGCCACGGGTCAATGATTCTATAATCATTAATTGTTGTACATACTTTTGAAGAGTAGCAGAGTATGCCACCCCAAATATGCCTTTGGGGCATAAAAAATATTGAGGTGTTTGAGAGAAAGCAAACACAGAAGAAACTCTGATAACAGAAAAGTTATCCTTTTGTAACATTAGAAAGGGGAGCCTGAACCAGGAAGAGAGCTACTCCCAGAGAAAATTTTTTACTTGAGCAAGTCATGTGCATAGCAGAGCAACCCCTCACCCCAACTTCAGAAACCCAAAACTCCTATCCCTTTTCTTAGCTCAGGATGGTATATATCCTCAACAGTCTCAATTCTCTGGGTACCTTTTGAGTTTCATATCTTTGTGGGACTCCTATATAAACAAACATGCATAATTAAGTTTTTTTTTTCTCCTACTAATTTGTCTTTTATTACAGGTGTTTTGGGGGGGCGCTCAGCCAAGAACCTAGAAATGTAGAGGGAAAGTTATTTTTCTCCCCTACATTTTCTTTACAAACTTCCATGATGCATACAAGAATTGGAAAACATAAATTCCATAACTATTATTAAAACAGTAAAATGGCATTAGGAAGGAAATTTTTTCCTAGCCAAAAATAATATATATACACACACAGAGGGAGGGAGAGAGAGATACTGATAAGGGAGGGAGGGAGGGACAAAGAAAGGGAGGAAGGAAGGAGATCTCAAATTCAAATAGCTCACAATGAGGTAAACAATTTTCTTTATATTTCGTCTATGCAATACTGAATTATATTTCAGACATTTTGGTCCCTCAAAAAACACTGACAGCACATTACTGGGATGTCCTTTATTTTCTAATACTGTTTATCCTACATCTTCCCTAAGCACAACCTCTATGAAACAACATATAGGATTCAACACTTAAAAGGTCTGTTTCTATCCTGTCTGTTCACTTAATCTTTCATGCTAATAAACCAGTGCCTCTGCACTTACTGTCAGGGTGAAGATGTGTGCAATGTGTATCCTCTGGTATTGCAGTTCAAGAGACCATGGTGCTGAAGAGGAAATTAATTTTCATACTTCAAGTCCTAGAATTTATTAGTGGTATGGTTGAAGAGGTGGTTATAAAATTTTCATTCAATTCTAATCAGCATCCTTTAAAGAATACAAACACACATAAATTATAATGAATGAAAAAGGAAAGACAATTGAAAAAAAAATGCTCTTTCTCCATGCACCCTAACAAACAAAGGTAGAACTAGGTGGTTAATCTCCTTAGGGTTTTTTGTTTGTTTGTTTGTTTTCCACTCCTTAATGACCAATTTTTTTGCATACTGGACTCTCATTTAATGGTTCAATAAATATAATACACTTGTGTTTTTTGTTGCATAATGAAGTGCTCTAGTAAGTAAAATAACTTTTTGAAGTTAATACATTCACAGGCTGGTGCCTGGGTGGCTCAGTTGGTTAAGCGACTGCTTTTGGCTCAGGTCATAAACCCAGAGTCCAGGGATCGAGTCCCACATCGGGCTCCCTACTCAGCAGGGAGTCTGCTTCTCTCTCTGACCCTACCCGCTCTTGGGTTCTCTCTCACTCTCTCTCTCTCAAATAAATAAATAAAATCTTTAAAAAAATATATACTCACAGGCTCCCAAAACAGCTCAAATATCTCACATTTCCACTAATACTATTAATAAAATTACATTGTAAATTCTCTTTGTAAACTTGTAGTCTAGCCCCAAAATGAGCTTTAACCCACTGAATGAATCTCCTTGATAACACATGCAATTTTTAAAAGAGTACAGACTTTCAGTTATAAGCTAAGGTCTGAGGATTAAAAGTATAACATGGTGATTAAAACTGATAACAATGTATCATATAACTGGTAAGAGAATAAATTCTACTGCTAAGAAAGAACTTAAATGTTCTCACACACAAGAAGAGTAAATATGAAAAGTGATTACTGTGTTAATTAATTCATGGGGGAATCCTTTTACAATGTATTCACATGTCAAATCATCACATTGAATTCATATCTTACAATTTTATTTGCCAATTTTATCTTAATAGAACTGTTTAAAAAGTTTTAAAAAGATTATATAACTAGCAAAAAATTTAACTTAGATTTAAAATATTTAACAAAATTATTAAAATTATAGATATTCCACATAGCTTCTCAAAGCCCTACATAAAAGTGTGAAATATGTCAGGTCATGATTATCAAAATTAATATATTTATTTTCCCCAAAATAATTTTGTAGAATTTCAGTTATTAAACCTTTCTTGGTATGGCAATTATAAATACAAAGAAAAGGTCATAAATTAATGATCTGGAGCTATATTATAGCAGTTGGCCCGAATAAGCCAGGTAACAATCATACCATAACAGAAAATTTATTGAAAACATCTTTTAAACAAGTCTTTTTGTCACTATTACATTTCCCAGTTGAATCTAACATTTTCTTTCATTCTAGTTGCAAGTTTTTAAGTAGAGATAATAACAATCACTTTGCAAAGCTATTATAATTAGAAATACTACATGAAATATGTATTCCAGAGTGTTCAATAAATGTCTGCTGTTTTTATTTGCATACCCAATTCCCCCCCCCATGCACTTTCTTTTATCATTTGTTTCCAAAGAGCAGAATGATCAAAGTAAGGATTGGCACTACTGTGCCTCCATCATAAGAACAATGTGAAGATCATGGGGCACCTGGGTGGCTCAGTCAGTTGAGCATCTGACGCCTTTGGCTCAGGTCATGATCCCAGGGGTCCTGGGATCGAGTCCCGCATCAGGCTCCCTGCTCAGTGGGGAGTCCGCTTCTACCTCTGTGCCTCCTCCCACCTCTCCACCCCCGCTGCCCCCTGCTCATGCACATAAACGAGCACTTTCTCTCTCTCTCAAATAAATAAATAAAATCTTTAAAAAAAGAGAGAGTGATGTGAAGATCAAAGGTATTGATGATGGAAGTAAAAGTGTTCTAAACCTCAAGGTTTGTGTAGACATACTGGCATAGACATCTTAAAGACATGGGTGGGAGGTTATTGCTCCTACCATAGAGTGACAAGCCAGAGAAGACATCAGCTGAACCAGGCGAAGCAAGGCTGCAGTTTTTAGCTTTTGATTCAGAAACTGGATATTCTCCTAAGATGATCAAGCAAGTAGAACTCACAGTGAACAAAAGCATGACGATGATGTAGGAATCAGGTTACCTAATTACTTATATTTATAATTAGAATTTAAAAAAGCAAAGGATTCAGAGCATTTCTATCTTCTTGCTACCATTCTTACCTGTAGAAAACACTATAAAGAATCTGAAATATGAAAATATATTGGAAGACCTCAAAATGGCTTGTGTTATCAAGATCAAGCTTTTAAATTATTTGTGCAGATGGCTAATTTACCCCTTCTGTTTTGACTTTTCCTACTTGCACTCTCAAAATTAGGAAAATGCCTTACTATCTTTCTCAAGTACTGATTATCCTCAACTAAGAAATGCTGAAGAGCAGTTTACCCTTAAGAATCAGAATAAATGCTAGTGAATGTGTGTGGGGGGGGGTTGTTTTTGGGGAACAGAAAGTAGCAGAGGAGTGGGAAATAAAGAAATGGAAGAAAACCAGCTTGAACAGCAAACAAATGTCCTTAATGATGCATAGGCTCATGTTTAGTGCCACCTAACTCTGGAATTAGAGAGTATGTCATATTTTATACCCTCCATTCTAAAGCAGGGAACTATATCTCAAAGTTTGTATTTTCTCTTTTTAAGGAATTATTTTTCCATCTCTATTTAGAAATACTCCTTTCACATGTATTTTTCTTTCTTGTCCATAGGATTTTATAACTTTTTCTTTTATTCCATGCTCAAACTTTTCTCTTCTTAATTATATTCAAATAAATTTTCTTCACATTTAAAGTCCTTCTTCCTATGCTTATTTCTATGTTCTCATTTTCACCTATTTCAAATTCCAGGTATCTTTTTAATTTTACCTTGTCTCTGGGACTCTTATCTTATTTCACAGCCTGGATTATAACCTTATTTCCATCACCTAGTTAGTCATTTCATTTAACTCCTTTTTTTAAGGATTGTGTAAATGAACCATCCCTTTGTCTACTAATATCTTCAACACTCAGAATGTACAGAACATCCAACTTGGCCTCCCCAAAAAAGCCCAGGAAAATCATCAAGATGCCATCAGTGGCATTCCTAGAGGCAGGAACTATTATTCTCATCTATCCCCAAAAGTGAAAAGGTATATGAAACCAGGCAGAAACTATTGCTTCCAGAATGTTTATCCTTACATGGGCTAAAAAAGCAAATACTCTTCTTAGACTAAACTGAATATCCATTTTATTCATAGAAAAAGCATTTGAAAAATAACACTAATTCTCTAAGTGCATTATTACGTTGCTTTAAATGATCCGCAAGGGGGTCTGAAAATTTAATTGGATTCCCTGCAGTTAAGAAATTATATCAGGAAGCAACTTAATCAAGATCTTTTGCTCTTTGGAAGAGCAAAGACATTGAATAGTTTTCCTTTGTTACTCACATGCACGCATGCCTATATCCATTTAAGGAATGCCAACATAGAACAGTATTTGTCATTTCCCTGTTTATAGAATTGTCTACTCATAAAATTTTAAGCAAAGGAATGGATTAACTATTCAGCAATATTGAACCCTTCCTGAATCCTAAAATGAATTAATGCCTTAAAGCATGATTTCTTCATTTCATATGGCAAATTATCCAAATTAAGATGTTTTTGAGAGTAACTTGGAAAGGTTATGGGAAACCATTGCCATGCTTTTCTCATATTCTGTTTCAACTTATGAAGTTAATTAGTCCTAGATAGAGGAAACTTTCATCTTTTCCAGAGAAACATCTCCTTTCCTAGCTGACCCTCTCAGAGAACAGGTCAGCAATGCTGCAGCTTCTCCAGCTACACCCAAGTGGGTAAATTCAATTCAGGCTGTCATGCGGAGTCCACTGAAGCCTTTTTCCTGGCTTTATCAGAGAGCCCTGTACTTTGTTGGTTTGGGATATTACAGTGGCCTATTAATAAAACTAGGAAGCTGGCTTCTCATTTGGCCACAAAATTCTTTGCTTGTAAGTGACTAGACCATGTAAAGGTCAACACATGGTGATATGGCAGGTAAAACTTCTTCTAATTTAGGTACAGACAGAGCTGGGTTGAATTCCCAATTCAGAGACTACCTAACAATGGGAAACTAAGAAGTTTAAGTCCACTGAGCCCTGGTTTCTTAATTTTAAGTTCGGGTAATTTAACTGTAATGACTGTTTGAAAATTACAGATAATTAGCATAAAGTGCCTAGAATAATGCCTTATAAACAACATATACAGAATTTGATAAGAGCAGCTGATTAGGTGTGAATAAAAATTAGTCTTCTTAATGGCTTGTGATAATTTACTACATTCATCATTTACCATATTCATTAGGAGTTAACAGGGAAGAAGAGTTACAAACAAAAATTTACTTGGAAAAAGAAAATAAAATTTCCAAATCATGAAATAAACCCTCGCTCCAAATAAAATCTCCAACTATTAAAGATGGAAATAGTCTAAATGTCTAAAATTCAAAATTACAGGTTTTGTATATCAAAGATAAAAATTATTATTGTGAAAAGGCACTTGCAATGTTCCAAAGTAACTCAGAGGCAAAAACGAGCATTCCGTTTGGAAAAAACATTAAAGTATAGCAAACACACATTGCATTTTTTTCTAGTACCAAACCATTGCAAAAAGTTGATATAGCTCTGCGGAATCTGGGTGGCTCAGTCAGTTAAGTTGAATTCTTGATTTCGGCTCACGTCATGATCTCAGGGCCCTGGGATGGCTCTGTGCTCAGCTGAGAGTCTACTCCAGATTCTCTCTCCCTCTTCCTCTGCCCGCCCCACTCCCCCACCCCGCCCCGCTTGTGCTCTCTCGTCTCTAAAATAAATATATCTTTTTTAAAAAGTCTATATAACTTAGAAGATACGTAGGAAAAGTGAATTAACTTCAGAATTCTGTGCTAACAGGTTATAATTTCTTCTATTAAATAATACACTAATGACAGTGTAGCCTGTGAGACGGTTTTTTGATTTTCGTTTCTATAAAGGAAACCATTATTTTCATCAGCTACTTACCTAGGCAACAGAAAGCTTAAGTTGAGCGATTTACTTTTTCCTCATGCAAATTATTTTCAGTCCGGTTCAGAAAGCACCCCCAACTGGCTCAGGCTCACCCGGAATTCCAGGCGACCTCAGGAGGCCAGCAAGTGCACTTCCCGAGGACCCTGGGGCCTCTTCCGGGTCGTCTCAGGATGATGAGCGTATCCAACACGCACCCACGCGAGCCCCTTGGCTGAGCTCTTCTCGCGATGTTAGAGGAGGTCCTCGAGCAGAGGTAATTGCCACGTGCCGACTGGTTGCCCGGAGAGCACTCACAGGCTCCTCCCCTCTGTCCCCTGCCTTGGAACCTCTCCACACCAGAAACCCTTTTAGGTAGGCAGCGTTGAGAGAGCAACGTGTTGTTGAGACCACGTGGACTATACACGCTTGTTACACGATAAGCCCGTGCAAGCCTCTGTATAAACAAGATTTAGGTCGGCAGGCAGGCATGGTGATCTGCTGGACCTGTGGCCGTGCAAGACAAGTTTTGTAAGTTCCTTTGCTTGTGAAACCGGCCACGTACCAATCTGGAGTGACCTGCCTCTTTCTTCAGGCTCTCCTTGCCCTCCGTGTACTGGTTTTGAATTTCATCTAGGGACTCTCCCAAGGTTGCAAATCAACATGTTTTATTGTATTTGGTATCACATACACATTTGGATATTTGTTATATTGTTGTCCCATTCCAGGCAGAGAGACTTGGAGCTTAAATAGGTTAACTCACCTGCCCAAGGTGAGGGATTGATGTAGCAGGGCTAGAATACAGATCCAGATCAGTCTGTCCCCTGAGCATCCACTCTTGGCCACCTGGACAGGTGCTGTTTCCATCACTGAGGACCTTGGGTCACTTGAACACTGCCTTCCACTGCAACAGAATGACTGGCCTCAACTTCTTGATGAAAGATTGCACAACAGGTTTGCATGAGGATATTTAAAATGAAAGTTTAGATTGCTGATTTGGTAAGTTAATTTTTTCGAATATAACCTTTACTGTGATATTTTTCTCTATAAGCGCTTGTTTAGTTGCATCCTACAAATTTTGAAATGTTGTATTTTCATTTCTGATTAAAAAATATTTTGTAATTTACTTTTCTGAGTGCACATTCAATTGCTCAAGAAGTCTGTTTTGAAAATCCTTTGCTTCATTAGATTGTCTTGTAGAAAATGGGTGAGCTGCGTAAGTGTGGGTCTATTTCTGGGAACTCAATGATGTTTCATTGACCTAGTCTTTATCTTTATGCTGGTACCACATATTCTTGTTTATTTTATATTTATAGTGGGCTTGAAATCTGATAATGTAGTCCTCTACCATTTTTGTTTCTAAAGAAAAAAGTTATTTAGAATATTCTAGGTTGTTTGCATTTTCTTATAAATTTTAAACTCAGTTTATCAATTCTTAGTGGAAGGAGGATGTAGAGGAGGAGAAAGTAAAAGAAAAGAAACCAAAGACTTCCTGGGATTTTTACTGAATTTGTATAGCAATGTGGAGAAAACTGACATAGTAATGCTTTTAATCCACAAATATGATCTCTTTCTCTATATTTAGGACTTCTTTAATTTCCCACAGTAGTATTTTGTACTTTTCAGTATATAGACTTATATGATTTCTGTTAAATTTTTAATTATTTTTATGCTGCTGTTGTTTTTCTGAATCATTTTTCTTAAATTTTGTTTTCTAAAACTTTGCTACTGACAAAGATTCTCTCCTTGACCAAATACTACTCAGTCACCCCTGAATTTTTCAACTAGGCCTTCACTTTTAGACTTCTGTGTTCACGTCTACATTGTCCAGTTTTAGTAGGAATCCTGCTAAGTTAGTTTAGCTAGAATCCCCCATCCTTCCTCTATCTGATCTCCCTTGATATCTACTCAGGTTCCTCATCCTCCACCATCCCCCAGGTGACGTCTGATCTCCTGGCTTGCCTTCTGCAACAATCCTGTGAAGTCAGTATAGCCAAAATCCCCCCTATGCCTGTTCTCTTCGTAATTTTCCATCCACTCACCCCCACCTCTCCTTGGCTATAAATTCCCACTGGCCTGTGCTGTATAAGGGTTGAGTCCATTCCCTGTTCCCCTGCAAGGCCCTATTGCAATGGTCCCTGCACCTATCACATGGCCTCCCTTGAATAAAGTCTTTCTTTACAGTGCTTTAATAAGTATCACTGGATAACTTTAACAGAATGAGTATTTTTTCCTTAATACTGCTAATATTTAGAAAATATAGTTGATTTATATATATATATATATAAAAATCCATATATATGGAATTTATTTTTAATATTCTATTAAAGGTATATGTGCCCATGTTCATGAAGGATAGTTGTCTGTAATTTTCTTACTTTGAAATTTCTTTCTCAAGTTTGGTTATTAGGGATAAGCTAGGCTCATAAAATGATTAGAAAAGAGTTCACTCTTTTTCTCCTTCTGAAGGAGTTTGCAGTTTGTGTCATTTCTTTTTAAAATATTTGATAGAAATCACTGGCAAAAGCCTCTAAGCCTGGAGTTTTCATTGTGAGTATGATTTGATCATGATTTCATTTTATCACGTGTATGAATATATTCATATTATTATTTTCATCTCGTGTCTTACTTGGTTTTACTTTTAAATGAATTTGTCCATTTCATCAAAGTTATTGTATTTGTTGGCATGAAAACTATAATATAAATAGCATATATGTGGTCTATAATTCATAGTCACTATTTTGTGTAGGATTAGCCTGATAGGAGCAAACCTGGAAGCCATTATTGATTTGATTTGATTATGGTAATCATTCGTAAGTCCCTACATTTTAAGGAATTAAAAATGTAAATAATAACTGTCAAGAATACTAAAAATATATTTTTGATTAACTGAGAAGGAAATCCATTGTACTCATTTTCTTTAAAATTCTAAATCCTTTAAAGACTACTTACTTGATGAAATATAGATTGACATATAATGTTTTTGCTCTCATAATGAGTTATATAAAAGTTTAGATATCCTATTGTGTACTGCAAATACAGATATTTTCAAAATTCTATTCCTTTCTCATTTTCAAATGACAAAAACAAGTCCATACGGTAAAGGTTTGATTTTAGCTATAGTGCTTCCCTTTATAAATACTTTTTTTCACAAATATGTTTTATTATTATCTGCAGAGCATTGTTTCCTATCTTTGTTGCTTCGCTTGTGCTGGTACTTACATCTACAATTTCATGTCCCCATTTTCATCCTTCTCTGCGTGTGTGAATCCTGCTTGTCAGAAGTCCTAATCAAAGATAGTTTCTCCATGCAGACTTCTCTGATAGCCTTCATTCATGGTGATTTCTCACTTCTCAACCTCTGCAGACTTTTTATTACCCACACTGTGGCCAAATCACTTTCAATCTTGTATTTAAATTATACCTGTATATGCCTCAGTTCGCCACACTAGAAAGATTGGTACATATGATATTGTAATTTATAATAAAAAATACATATTTGGTCTTTGCTCCTGTTTCTGGCACAGAGAACATAACACCGTTGGGATATCCTAAGTGATGAGAGAGTCTAAGTGATATGTTTTTTACTATATTAATGAGAAGACTTTTGGAAAACCCTGGGTAACCTAAGGATGGTTGCCTGTGGAGCCAATCCTGTGATTAAAGGGTTAGAACTTTTAGTCCCATCCCATACCTCCAGGGTGGGAAGATGGTCTGGAGATTGAGTTCAATCCTCAGTGGCCAATGATTTAATCAGTCGTGCCTATTAATGAAGCCTACACAAAAACCCCAAAAGAGAAGGTCCAGACAGTTTCCACATTGGTAAAGTCATTCAGAATTGGGGAAAGTGGGTTGCTTAGAGAGGGCACGGAATCTCTGCATGCTTCCTCCATACATAGCCCTATGCATCTCTTCCACTGACTCTTTCTGAGTTATATATATCCTTTTATAGTAAACTGGTAGTCCAGCAAACAAAATATTTCTGAGTTCTGTAAGCCTCTCTAGCAAATTAATCAAATCCGAGGTGGTGGTTGTTGAAACGTCCAATATCTGTAGCCCATTGGTGAGGAACACAGGTGATGACCTGGGCTTGTGACTGGTATCTGAAGAGAGGATGGGTAGGGAGGCACTGTTGTGGGACTGCATCCTTGTGCCTGTGGAGTCTGATACTGTCTCCAGGTTGGTAGTGTCCACATTGAGTTGAATTATAGAACACCTAGCTGGTGTCCAGAGCATCTCTTGATGGTGTGGGAGGACCCCCTCCTCCTGCCCACACAGAGATCAGATTTGGTGACCAGAACTTTTAGTATCCTATTCACTTTCAATTATATTCCAGCCCACTTGTTGTGCAAATTCTGAAGTTAGTGTGTAAGAGTTAAAAGAAATGACTACTTTTACCTTTAGGCACATTTGGATTTGGGTTTGGGAAATTCTGATGATTGCTTTTTGTTTATTTAATCACACTTGTGTTTTTAAAGGCCTGGGTTCACTTGTTTATTAACTCAATAATTTATTATATAAACAAACATCATAGTATTCCATTGTCTTACATGAGGACAGTGATTTATTGACAATATACAATATTTGAAATAATGCTTTGTACTTAAAAAAGATAATTCACATTTCTTATATGGACTAGTTATATTTCCCTGTCTCTTTTACACACACACACACACACACACACACACACACACACACAGTCTTGTTTTTAACATTCCATATTTCATAAGACTCAGTTCTATTTTGATTCTTTGCTTCAGTAGAGGATTTAAGTGAATTCCATATGTAATAAATGCTACTGCTTTTGATCCTACTATTCTGTCTTCATTATAACCAATTATGATGTCAGGGATGTTTTCTATTATCCCCCTCCCTCATCCTCCTCTCCCAAAAACAAACCTAAAATAATTACAAATCATTTACCAGAAAATATCCCCTGATCATTTTAAATTTTATTTCTAAGGAAATAATAAGTAGATTATAGTAGCAGAAAGAGGAAAGATGTAGTAAATTGCTGAAAATCACTAGGAGAAAATTATAAATATTACAAAATAATACTATTTTTATGTTATTTCTGAAGACATTGCTTAGTGCTAGAATGAATACTAAAACTCCCCTGAATTGAATTTTTAACAGTGTTCATCGTACTATTCCTGTGGAACAATAAAAATGTACGAATAAATGCAAACAACTCTCTTTTGTGTGGTAAAGGGAAAAGAAATATAAAATCATACAATATTTTTTAAAAGATTTTATTTATTTGAGAGAGAGAGAGAGCACAAGCAGAGGAGGGACAGAGGGTGAGGGAGAAGCAGACTCTCCACTGAGCAGGGAGCCCAATGTGGAGCTGAATCCCAGGATCATGACCTGAGCCAAAGGCAGACATTTAACCGACTCAGCCATTCAGGTGACAATATTTTTTATTAAAGAAATTCTTTTGCTTTTAAGTTAGTGCCACAAAATATATTCAAAGTATCTATATAACTTAGGATATTTTTTTCTGTTTATATATGGGTAGGGAAATCAGCTCTATGTTTGCCTGAGTAGATGATTATTTCAATTCACTTAACACTCTTCCAGTGCAACCTGTCACATACCAAGATATACTAGCTTTCTCTCAAAGTTAAGCATACCATGACAAAAAAAAATTGGCCAAAAATAAAGAATGTTTAGAGTTTTAGTAAAGCTAGAGAGACTACTTCTTTGGAGAATTGTCAGTTTGAGATATTGTTTCTCAAATTTCATTCCTTCATATACTTTATTCCTGAATTTATCCATAGGCCAAGCCACACCAGGGGTATATGTGTGATTTACACTGTCTCTGTTGAATGGATGAACACAGCACAGCTTCCTTTAGCCATCCTCTAAGCAATAATAGCAATAAAATTGCATATTAGATACTAGTTATAAATATATGAAGCATGAAATAATTAAGTTTTAAAAGTCTCTTTCTGATATGGTTTAAAATTAGCTGATGTCCCCACAGTGGTCTGTTTACCACATTTGAAGAAACACTGACCACAGTGACACTATGGCCAGTTCCTCCCTCCTCTCCCAGATCCTGACCTGGCCACATCCTGAATGGAACTGACCATTTGTGCCAAGTCCCTTCCTTAGCTTCACAACTCTAGGTTGTGAACACAGGACTCACATTCTCTCTGGTCCTGATTATTTCTGCCTACATACCTTACCAGCTATTCCCTGAAACCACTACTGAAGTCAGACACATTATTTTATTTATTTTTCAAACTTTTTAAAAAATGCCATTTCCCTTTTTCTCTCTCTCTTCTATAGTGAAGTCCCTGATCCTTATATCCTACACCTTTTGCGAGAGACCGCCCATTGTTTGACTTTCTTTTTCTGAGATAGACACTTCTCTGACATTTGGAAACACAGTGCTTCCTTTATCCTATTCTAACCTTTTAGTAGTTAATTTGGTGCTGCCCTTTTCCCTTCAATTAGTAAACTTTTTTCACACATTATACCAACATGCTGAGAAAGCCTGCTGCCTGTATAAAACTTTAGATTGTTTGGAAAAGACCAGGTGGCTATTAGTGCTTCACACAATCTGGAAAAATCTGAGTTCCTCACCTACTATTTGAATAGATTCTGCTTTGCATACATTTGACAGTTTTGTATAAATAGTGCCAACATTTTGTTCTACTGAACATTGAATTAATAGTCTTTACTCTGTTACATTATTCAACAACTTCAGGGGTAAAAAATGATGTAAAATGCTGTCAGAGCTCAGGGTAAAAGCTCCATCATATTTGAAACAGCCAAGAAGGGCTTCTCAGAAAAATAGGAGTTGAGATGACTGACAGACAAAGGTGGAGGAAAATGCAAGAGGTAGGGGAGGTCAGGAATGCTCAAGAGGAGTGGTAAGGAATCCTTTGTTTGTAGAAGGTGCAAGCTTCAGATCCTGGAGATAAATCTGCACATTAGACCAAGATATTTTTTTAATTTTTTTATTATTATGTTATGTTAATCACCATACATCATTAGTTTTTGATGTAGTGTTCCATGATTCATTGTTTGCATAGAACACCCAGTGCTCCATGCAGTACGTTGCCCCCTTTAATACCCATCACCAGGCTAACCCATCCCCCCAACCCCCTCCCCTCTAGAACCCTCAGTTTGTTTCTCAGAGTCCATAGTCTCTCATGGTTCATCTCCCCCTCCGATTTCCCCCCTTCATTCTTCCCTTCCTGCTATCTTCTTCTTCTTCTTCTTCTTCTTCTTTTTTTTTAACATATAATGTATTATTTGTTTCAGAGGTACAGGTCTGTGATTCAACAGTCTTGCACAATTCACAGCGCTCACCATAGCACATACCCTCCCCAATGTCTATCACCCAGCCACCCCATCCCTCCCACCCCCCACCCCTCCAGCAGACCAAAGATATTTTATAGAGATTCTTTGACTCTATACTAGGAATCTGAATGAGTGAACATGATGCAGGGTATAACCATCTTAGTAGTGAATTATACAACTGTTGGGAGAGCTGGGCCTTATTCAGATGAAAAAGAGTGCAAAGAGAAGCTAAATAGAGCTCCCAGTTTAAAGGTATTCTTTCATAAGTCATCATATATTTATTGAACATTTATACATAGAAAGCACTTGGCTGGTTTCAAGGGCAAACAGAAAACAAAGGTGACCCAGACACAGATTCAATCTTTTTCAAATTTACTGCTTATAAATGAATTAAGCCATGTATGCAAATATAATTCATGATAGAAAGTGTATTAAATGCCATGGAAGAAGTACAGTAAAAATATTTTCAGAATGCAAAGGATGACAGAATTCCTTCCTGATAAGGAAAGTGAGGAAGGCATCAGAGAAAAGAATGACATTTCATCTAAAGACTTAAATTTAGGAAAGCTTTGGGTACACGCAGTCAAGGAAAGTGAGTTTCAGCTGTGGCAGAAGTAACACGAGTAAGTGCAAAGATTTTGGGAAACTTGGGGTTTCTTTGGGAGAAGAGCAGATAATTCAGTTTGAAAACTATGTCAATTCCATAAATGATGCTCACTTCAAGGGCACATTGACAGGTTGGACACTCTTTATTCAACTAATCGTTAATGAGTAAATGGTTCCTTTTTTTAAAGCTCTGATCATCCTTTTATTCATATTTCACTGAGGTCCATTTTACAAGTGAGGTAGAAATTGGAGGTCAAAGGAATCAAGAGTGAAAGTCAGCTAGCGTTGTCGTTGAGTTTAGTGTCTCTCTCACACACATGGTCCTATCAGTCCCTTCCTTCTGTTTCCAGCCTCTGTCAGAGTTGATGGTCATGCTGAGATGGGAGAACTTGAGCTTCAGTTGCATGTTTAATTGAAAGAATGCTGCCTTCTGTCCCTTGCTGCCCTTAGCTTTCAGTCCATCTGAGGCAACCCTGAGTGGGAGTCCCGTTCAGCCACCTGCTCTTGCAGCTCTGTCTGTCCATAAACATGACTACATGTGGTATCAGGCAGTGGTTTTCCATGGCTTTTATTGTATTGCTCGGGAAGATCCTATAAAGAAAGAACATTTTCTCCTTCTCCTGCCCTCTTTAATAGGTATGTAATTAGTACTAAAATTTAATGAGGGTAATAAAATTCTTAGAATTAATGTTTATATAATTCCTGGTTGCAAATCATACTTGTTAGCACATCACTTGGAAGATGGGCTAAAATAAATATCTTGGTCCTAAACCCCTCCAGTCTATAATACTTTCTACTTACTTATCAAGAATAAAAAGAAAATACACACAAATACCTTGGGGGTTAGCATTCTGAGGTCTGTATTAAGAGAGTGTGATGTCAGAAAGATGGCCAGATAAGATGTCCATCACTCATATTTCCCCCTAAACAACAATAATTTGGTATCCACCCATGGACAAAAGTGCTCTGTAGGGGATCCAAGTAGGGGATTGTGAAACCCTGGTGCAGTCCAAGACTGAGGAGAGCCATTCTGAGAAGGCATGCCCACACCCACGTAGCTGACTCACCAATCATGGTCCCAACGATAGACCCAGAAACAGTGTCATACCCTTGAGGACTTGGCCACACCCCATTTGGCTTTAGTTCTATCACCAGCACCATAGCCATGGGACTCAGGAAGAGTCTCACCCATCTCTGCATGGGTTAATAGTCATACAGACCTTAATCCCAGCTCTGGCCCCTGAATGGCCCATGAATGGCTCCAGCCCCTCTCAGCCATGGTCCAGGAGCCCCTGAAGAACACAGATTTAGTCAGTCACCCAGAGACAAAAGAGCCTTTAGGAAGTCCGGGAGACTGGCAGAGAAGTTCCAGCACAGCACTGGAGGAAAAATATCTGAGATTGGGTGCTTCAAAGAGGAACAGTCTGACTTTCCTTGCATCACCTCTCCCTCAAGGTAGCACAGCACAGAGAGCCCTTCTCAGTTCATCTTTTATCTTGCAGGGGAAAGTGCGAGCATGTGAGTGCCCAATGACTGTAAGAGCTTTTGCAGATGGTTAGGCTGGTCTGAATCTGCAGGCCTCGGCGGGGCCGGGGGGGGAACAAAGCAAAACTTGAGCACACAATACTGTCCTACAGAAAGCAAAAAGGAGGTTGTCAGCCCCTGGTCTGGCTTTGCAGGGTAGAGAAAAGGCATACATGCTTAAGAATTCTGCCACTAGAGGAAGTGAAAAGTATGGAGCAAGCATATCCACAGAAGATCTGAGAAACTCTCAGGATCTCTAGTAGGGCTGATGGAATTTCTCTCCAGAAGTTAGACAGTGAAAACTAGAGAAGGTGACTGCTATTTCAAATGTGAAGATCTTAAAGAATGCACAAAATCAAAGAAACATGAAGAAATACCACAATTTACTAGTAATAAAATCCAAACACATAATGATCTGCAATTACAAAATGAAAAGGCAAACTGTGGAATGGGAGAAAATATTTACAAACCTTCTATTTGATAAGGGGTAAATATCCAAAATATATGAGGAACTTATACAACTCAAAAGCAAAAAAGCAAATGATCTGATTTGAAAGATGGGTAGACGGGTGCCTGGGTGGCTCAGTTGGTTAAGCAACTGCTTTCGGCTCAGGTCATGATCCTGGAGTCCCGGGATCGAGTCCCGCATCAGGCTCCCTGCTCAGCAGTGAGTCTGCTTCTCCCTTGAACCCTCCCCCCTCTCATGCTCTCTCTCTCTACCTCATTCTCTCAAATAAATAAATAAAATTAAAAAAAAAAAGATGGGCAGAGGACTGAATAGACATTTTCTTCAAAGAAGAAAATAGTAAGTACATGAAAAGATGCCCAACATCACTAATCATCAGGAAAATGCATATCAAAACCATAATAAGATATCCCCTCACACCTTTTAGAAGGGCTGTCCTCAAAAAGACGAGAGATTACAAATGTTGGCATGGGTGTGGAGAAAAGCAAACCCTTGCACACAGTTGGTGGGAATGTAAATTGGTGCAGTCACTATGGAAAACAGTGTGGAGGCTCCTCAAAAAATTAAAGATAGAAGTACCATATGATCCAGCAATTCCACTGCTGGGTATTCATCCAAAGAAAATGAAAACACTCTCTCAAGGAGATACCTACATCCCCCTGTTCATTGCAGCATCATTTATAATAGCCAAGACTTGGACACAAGCTAAATGTCTGTTTATGGCTGAGTGGATAAGGGAGATGTGATATATACATGAAGTGAATCTTCACAGGAGTTGTTAGAGTTCATGTGAATCTTCACATGAGTTGTTAGAGTTCATGTCATTTGGCCTGCTCTTTGCCAAATACTGACATTGAGGATGGAAATGGTTCAGCAGTTTTGCAAAGCTAAGGACTCTGAGTTCCAACAAAGTTCTAGAAGTAATCACCAAAACAGCTGTAATCATCAGATAGTCAAGACGGACCTCTTCATATAATCACCAAAGAAACTGGAGATCCTCTTGGGTCTCATGGAGAACCAGAGAACTGAATGCATTGGGCATAGCTGCTCTCAGTAAGCTGACAGTTCTCAGAGAATAATCAGTAAATTCCAGCTTTCAAAAAAAGGTTATTTCATCATCAAATGTTAGCAATGTTGCAGTTGAATAAAAGCAGTGAAAATGAAAACGGAGGCTGAAACAGAGTCCTTAGAAAAATACAGTGAGGGAAAGCTGTACAAAATTTGGAAATGTCCAAACTGGTCATCCTGAGTAACATCAATCTGTGGCCTTTGCTACACTGGGTACATTAGCACAGACAACTGGAAATTTGTGTTGAGTTGATACCCTGGATGGGGAGCTCCCTCTGGGCAGTGTCAGTACTACCCCCAAATTATGTGTGGAATTCTCAGTACATGCGTGTGTGGTTGAGACAACAGTCTAATTTTTTTTAATGCTCTGAAAACTCTTCCTCTGCATTCTGCTTTTTCCAGTTCTCCCAGTTGGCAAATGAGTGATCCACATTCACTTTCTCAGTGGAAGCCAGGTGGCCAGGGCTTCTGCTGCCACTAGAACGGCACCATGAGCTTGTCTCAGCTGAGTCAACACAGGAGTGGCAAAAGCACCCCGGAGACCGGGCAACCTGACAGGACAGCACTGCTCTTTCCATTACATTAAATATCACATGACGGTGTATAGCCTGTTTATACTTCTCAAGTAGTTCCTGGGAAGCAGCTTCTACTGAAGTGAATGCTTTCATTTTCTTCTGCAGGCCCTGGAGTTCTGAGCTGACTTTGCACCAGCTGGATTTCTTTGTTTTGTTTATTAGGGATCTGGAGAATATGATGAAAGATGGGATTGTGAAACATTTTGATAAAAAGAGCCTGGATGATATTTTGATGAAAAGGGATGTGCTGGCTAAAAAACATTTAGAAAGACTAAGATAGTCTTTAAAAGACTGACTTGGCATTAGAGTGAACTGGATTAGGGTCCCGGCTCTACCACTTGCTATGAGAGTGTGCTTGAGCAACCTAATAGGCTTCTAATTCTCCAAAAGAGGGATAGTGATATTCCACAGCCTTGCTGTGAGGACAGAAAAGGGTAATGGGCTTAAAACTCATTATAATGCCTGACCCACAGTCTGCACCCAATGGTAGTTGTTAAGGTCATTGTTCTTTTCTAGAATAAGACTGGGATCGCTCTCAGTTTTCTTGGGTTGATCCTGACTCTTGTATGTGGTGTTATCACAGAGCAGAGTCCAATCTAGGTCACAAAACCAGATCCTGCCTGTAGAGGCCCAGACAACTTATAGATAATACTATAAAGTGAATTATCAGTAATTATGGGGGGGCTGGGAGGTATTTTGGAGAAAGGTCCAGGCAAGCTGAGGAAATCGTTTCAACAAAGCAATCAATCGATGTTAATTGATGCATTTGGTTTTGTGGATTATAAATTGAACTCTTGATGGTTACTATGATAGCAATTATTGAATAATTTGTATCCACTTCTCCCCCAAATCTTATAACTACAATGTGGCAAATATTATTAACCACATTTCAAACATTAAGACATAGAAGACCAAAATGATGAGGGAACATACTCGAGATCAGAAGCCAAATTGGCGGAGCCCAGATCTAACTCTAACACGCTGCTCATTTTGTTCTCCCCCAGCCTTGGATTCCTAGCAAATCCTAAATACCATACTTGGATGGGAGCTTCAGTGGTTGGCACGCACTCTCATGGCTATTTGCTGCGTTTTAGGGGGTGCACTGCTGTTCAGGGCTGCGTCCCTGAGATCAGTTCCCGATGGCTGCATCAGTGACCACAGATTGCAGTAGCACTTGCTCTGGCTTGGCTTTGGGACTGGGGCGAAGGGACAAATGCCCCAAAGTGGTTGGTTTAAAACAACAGAAATTGGTTGTCTCACAGTTCTGGCGGCTAAAAGGCTGACATCTTTGTCAGTAGGACTGTACTCCCTCTAAAACCTATTAGGGAACCCTTCCTTGCCTCTTCTAGCTCCTAGTGGTTTGGTGGCAACTTTGGCTTTCCTTGACTTGCAGATATAGCATTCCAATCCTTCCCTTCATTGTCACAAAGCATCCTCCCTGTGTGTCTGTCTTCACATGGCCATCTTTTTATAAGAACATCAGTCATATTGGATTAGGACCTATCCTGCTCCAGTATGACCTCATTTTAACTTACCTTAATTACATCTACAGTAATCCTGTTTCTAAATAAGGTCACATTCTGCAGTACAGAGGGTTAAGAATGTCAACATTTTTGTTTAGGGGACACAAGTCAACTCAGCAGAGACTTGTTTCTCTCATTTTTCTTTTCCATACTTCCTAAAGCATGGTTTAATCTACAGTCATGACACTGGTTTAGAACTTGATCAGAAATGCTATCTTTGTAGAATAAAATAGAATTCCAAGAGTCAGGAAAATATGCTGTTGATCCTTATGGGGTATCCCTGTTGCTTTCTTCTTTCTAAAAATCATTGCATATATTAGTAATAGGATGGGAAATAAATAAAAATTAAGTGGGCCTGATATATTTAGGCAGAGGGGAAATTAAGCCATACCCTTTCTGTGTCTTTCCTTTAGCATTGGCATGGAGGTATGGTTTCTTTATAGTTAGATCATTGCCACATTTGTTTTTTCCAGGACACTTCTCAGCCTTTATGATTCCTCAGTGGAGCCAGTCTTTAAGACTGCATGAAAAGTTAGGGGTTGGGTTAGAACCTGCATCAAAATCTCACTTTATGATCAAACGTTTAGGAAAGAGCTCATAGCCTGGAGGGACTTCAGATGAGCAGGGAAGAGCAGATGGAATGAACAAGTGGCCACAGTGGCCACCTGCAAAGCCATGGTGCCACAGGCATAGCAGCTTAGTGTGCAGCCGTAGACACCGTAATGGGGACATGCATCAAGCAGGAATTAACCTGGACCACAGCTGCCGTGAGAGCGGTTGACTGGCATGACTCTGGGATTTGGTACCCCAAACAGAAAACAATCATTCCCACTAAAAAGAGCTTGAAATGATTGGTAATGCCATACTGTCTTGGGAATTAGTGGAAGTAGAAAGACACTATCTAGAATATTTTTTTAAAGGTCAGAGAGCTCTCTGATTGTAAAGATGGCAAACAGAATCAAGCCAACAGAAGAGGTCATTCATAGGATAATAAATTAAGATAACAAAAATCAAGGGCAGGATTTCCCTTGATGTCATTTCTGAGCACTCGCAGATGGAAAGGCAAAGAATGAATTCTGCACATTTTTGGAAAAGCCCTAATGGGGATTAGAGAAGAGGGTGAACTTTATGTTCAAAGTAATGCTGCACAATGTTAGTCCAGTTATTATTAATAACTAACTCCTTGCAAAAGTCCCATGTTAAAACATTTCTGCATATAGGTATTATCTGAACCCCCTTCCTGAAAATGCGGGGGTCCTGGGCACTATGTATTGCAGGAATTTAGTCAGGTTCAATGAGAAGTGGGCACATGTGAAGGGGTTCAGTCTTGCCTTGGCCACACTCTGTGGAACCCTGGGGTGTTGTTGGTTCACAACCCTTGGAGCCTCCCTGGTGTAATTTGGAATTGGCCCCTATACTCAGAGGGCAGGGAAAAACCAAAGAAAGAGGCAGGCCACCCCAGGTTGGTAGGTGGCGGTTTTAATAAGCAGAGGGAACTTAACAAATGAGGCTTGTCTTGGGTGGCAGCAAGACAAATGAATCCCCACACCTGCCATCCAAATCTTAAAAGTTTATGAAGATGCCCTGAGCTCAGCTACATATATCATGTAGGTGTTTTCAACAGCACACATCACCTTCTCAAGGCTATGTCCTTGAAGAACCCCCATAGACCAGGAGAGGCAAGCAGAACCACATGGGTCAATTGGCAGTCACGCCTTTTTTTGATGACATCTTCCAACAGGTGTCAGGCTCATGGGGAAGAATTTCAAAGGAAAACCAGGCAGACCATCCAACCAATTTATTTATCAAAGGGAGCTAGGTAGAGATGGAGGATCCAGGTATGAGACCAAAAGTGCAGCATCAGGACAATGGGTGAGAGCAAGTGCATTCTGAGCCCAGGATGTTCAGAGAGCCTGGAGGAATGTCCCAAACCAGGAAAAGGAGCTTTTATAGAAGAATCTTGGGTCTTAGGCAGAGGAGCAGGAGAAGACACAGAGTAAATCTGGACTAGGAACTTATTTCTTTGTCATTTGCTATATTACCTAGATGGTCCACATTCTCCCTTCTTTGATTTGTCCGACCCACAGTTAGCCCTTTAAGCATGGCATCATAAAATGAAATAGAGGAAACAGCCAACAGCACTCCTTTTTGAGTGGCAGTGATTGGCTGCGTGTCATCTGCTTAACTATGAACCACAAGGGCTTATCACAGTAAAATGCCATGGCATTACATGCATCATGTCTTTGTGCAGGTAAAAACAGCTTGAGGAAATGTGTGGTCATTTGGCACAAAAGAAACCTATGTGGATTTTATTTTCCAACATTAGGATTCTGTTTACAGTACCTTTTTGTTTCCACAGCACTGAATTTTGAAAAGCTTAAAGATTTTTGTGCTTTTTTTGTGAATCCTTGCAATATTTTCCTGAGGCAGATGGAGAACAAACACCTTCAGCACAGGTGTTCAGATGATCCACTGTACTAAATTGTATAATTACAATTATAATTATGTTAAGAAGCACCCAGTACATTTTTTTTTGTTCTACACGTGCACTCCCATACCTTGCTCTGATACCAGGATTGTCCTACGTGGGTGCCCATCTTCTATGAAACAGTGACTGCATTTTCCACAGCCTTTCAGGACATCTGCCAGTACCCAAACAAATCTGGTATAATTAGTGAGTTCTAATGTAAATGTTTAATAGAGGCATGGGATTCTTGTCTGATTACTTTGCTGCTGCAGGGAAACAGGACCTAATTTAACATTAAGCCTGTAATTAGCAAATAGAGCTCTTTTGCTAGGGTAAACTAAATCCCTTGCATTTTGACAATAACTTGCATTCAAAATTTAAATTTAAATAACCTAGATAATCATAGCCCTAATTTGAACAAACTAACCTGGTCAATCTCATTTTAGTTGCTTTCAAAAGGTAAATCCAAATCCCTATTTTCTTGAGTGGATTTTACTAGGAGCTATTACTTTGTTTGCTTTAAATTTTTTTTTAGTCCCATGGAAATCTTCTACTCCTTCCATAACTCTTCTTTTTCTTTCTTTTTTTTTTTTCAGTGCTGCAGGGTACATGTCTGTGTATTCAAAGCTTATGGATTTTATAGTTCATATTAAAACAGCACAGATATAAATGGTATAGTCTTAAGACAAATCTTTGGTTCCCTTTATCAAGAGAAAAAGATGTCCAGTGATTGCATGTTTTATGTTCCAAAAGGGGGAGTAGTTTGAGCCAGTCTGAATTCTCAGTGTCTCGGGGCACTTGACCTTGTTTGTTGTTGAACAATTGTCTGTTTATGACCAGGGCAGCTGATTTCCCTGTATATTTAGTGGCACAGATTAGGATGTAAAGAGAGGATGCCATTTTGTTCTGCAGTTATTGGTAATGGCAAGATCTTGGGTGTGGCTATGAGAGTGAGTGTCTGAGGAGAGTGGGTGGATGAGACCATTGTGGATAGATGATCCAGAGACTGAGAGGCCAGAGTATAGGGAAAATTAGCTACATGTATGCTGAAATTGTCAAGAATTAAGACAGTTGAAAGTCTCTTTCATAAAAGGAGCTAGGAACTAAAATCAATAGAAACGAATAGAAATAAGAAAGTAAAAAGGGTTAAAAAGAGAATTATCTGATACATGAGGCTGAAAGCTTGAGGGGTCTTTAGAAGGAAGCGAAAGTAGTTTGAAAATAGCAAGGAAGAACAAGTTCATAACCTGCCCCCACCTTCCAGCACAATGCACAAAGTAAGAGAGGGTTAAGAGGAAGTAAGGTCCTTGGGGGAGAGCCAGGTTTTATAACATCAAGACATGGCAGGGAGGATTTAGAGAAGGGGCTAAGCATGCAGGGAGATTTGCTGATGTTGGAAGGTGAGGTCTAGAGAGCATGGTGGAAAGGATTCAGAAGTTAGAGGTGGGAAAAGGGTTCAGACAAAGGGAAGGGCAGAACCTTTGACAATAAGAGACTGGAAGTTGACTGATGGTCTGGGGCTCCCTGTAGTGACCAAAGACGAGGAGAATCAGGCTGAACAAAGTCCCTGACAGTCCCTGTCAAAGGCTGAGAGTGAGGGGGAAATAAAAGAGTAGCTTCCTGGGGTTCTCTCTCACCTCTGATAAGGTGTAGAAGCTCTAGAGGCATCACAGTGTTTAAACCCAGCATGGTCGTGATGCCTGCTGGGGGGATGAGGAAATGCTCTTGGAGCACGTGTGCTTTGATTGCACCCTCAGTGATGAAACAGATTTTGGAGAAGACTGGTGTTACAGCAAATGAGTAGGCCAAATTTTTCCTTCTGATGATGAAGGCATAACTAGGTGTGACCCAGCTCCAGTGTCCTGGTCTATTCCAGATGCTCTCCATACAGTACTGCCTTCGATCTCCAAAATACAGGACTTCCTCAAATTCTGCAGTGGTCTATATCTCAAATATATTATTAGGAGCATAAGGGACCTAAGAAATATTCAAACTTAATCTTCTTCATTCTACAAATGAGAAAATTGAGACTGAAAAGGATCAAATACCTTGAAGAACATCTTGCTGAAAGGTAATGGACAAGTCAGAATTATAATTCAGATATCTTAATTCTTAAACTTTCAATTTTGAAGTGCCCTCTGTTGGCTTTGAAATTATAAAGATTTTATTTATTTGAGAGAGAGAGAGAGAGCATGAGTGGGGTGAGGGGCAAAGAGAGAAGCAGACTTACCGCTGAGCAGGGAGCCTGATGCAGGGCTCCATGTGGGGCTCCACGTGGGGCTCAATCCAGGAACTCCAGGATCATGACCTGAGCCAAACGCAAACACTTAAACGACTGGGCCACCCAGGCGCCCCTGCTTTAATCACTTTCAAAAAACAGTTTTAAGTCAGAAAATACACAAGTCATTTAATTCACAAACTGAAACTTTTAATGTGGTAGTGTTTTGATAATAAGAACATAGAACGTATCCGTCTTTCAAGCATTTTTCACAAAATACCTAATACTGTTGAATGAATGATACTAACGTGGCCAAGGTGATCCTTTGGGGGACCTAAAAACTGAATAAAGAGTGTAAAATTGGGGTTACCATAGGAACTGTATGTGAAGAGTCTTCTGATTTCTCTCCTTCAGTTTCCCTGACAGTAAGGAACACATGAGAGAACTAGCACTCCTGCATGGGAGACTACATCTCTTCAGTCCGTAGGTTTTGAGCTTCCTTTATGAAGGATTTTTCTCAGGGTGATATTGGACACTAATCTATATTTTTTAAGTGACACACATAAAGCCCTTGACTGGTATGTTGTTACACACCTGAGACATCAAGGTGATTGCATTGTTAAAATTCACCATTTGTTGTGGTTTCCCTTGTTGCAGAAACTCCATCTTTGTTTTTTTGAAAGGATATATTGCTTGAAATATTTTATACTGGTCTTTCTGTTTGTTTGTTTTTTTTAAGCTGGCAGAATTCTAACATAGAGGGCAAACAGTATAATTTGGAAAAAGGATAAAAGAAATGTAAAGAATTCATTGGAATAATATGTATATTACATTATTACTCTGTGATTTTCCTTTTTCTACAATGAAAGACAAAAGATACTATTTAGGTTGAATTTTATCCCCAAATACACAACTTTCAAGATAGAGCAGTATACATATTCAATCCAACTTAACTTTATAGATGATTGAAAGTCTGAATATACCGGCTTCCAACATTACCACATCCTCTGGACCTCCTAAGTGATTTTAAGCAGGTAAAAGTCAAGACATCAATACAAAAATAAAAGATACCTGAGTCATCAAGTTATTACACTATAAACCTTCAGCATTAAAATATAATTTTTCTGTAGTGTTAATTTCCTGTAAAAGGTTTCAGTTTCTAGAGAAGTAGCTTTCAGAATCTGTCTTGCTATTCTAAATCAGTTGCTTGATAACTTCATTTGTAGCTGATCAAAGCAGAATGATAGAAAATTTCCTTTTCTGTGTTCTGCTTCTTCTGCCTTTATATTTCCTATTCTCTGTAAGTTTAATGGAGGAAAAAGAAAAATTAGATGTAAACAACTTATGTATCAACTGCTAGCGTTTGCTTTGCATTCTGATACAGCATTTTCACCCTATAGAGATATCCTCGTTAATATTTCAAATACCGGTGAAACTAATGTTCCATTGGGAACAATCATCCAAACTATTTTACCCTTATTTTAAAAGAAGGTGTAATGTGACCTATCAAACATGGTGTTTTTGACAGCTGAGCAGAACACTGCTTGCTCCATGGAAATCACTGTCACTTAGATACTGAGTTTCTTGGCTCAAGAGGTGAACATATTTTCACTGGCATCAGAGTAATTAAAGAAAAGGCTGGGGAAAGGCTCTGACTCTTAATCTATGCTCAAAAGACACAAGTTAACACAGGGTCATTACACTGAAAATTAAAACTACATAAATGAATCAGAACTTCTGGAGGCATCTGATGAATCCTAGATGAGGGAGAAATATTAGTAGCTAAACCATTTCAAATTTCGGGGAAATGAGATTCCAGTGTCACTTCAGATTTTTCCTACATGTTCCTTACAGCAATATTTGCAATTTCATTCTCCTGCAGATGAATTGGTCAGGTCTCTCCAAGGGATTGGGCAATCTGCTTATGTGGGGTTTTCTTTACATGACCTGCATTAAAATTATTTAATTATAACACAGGCTGTATTTGGCTGTATTTTCTTTCTGAATTGCAGCCAGTTTGTGTGTAGAAATATAATTGATCTCATACATTGAGACAAAACAGAATTTTAAGGGAAAGCTTAAACTTACTATATTTGCTTGAAAATTTCACATGAAATTAAAGATGAGAAATGTTAAATTGAAGTTAAGAAAGGACTCTCCATATAACTCTAATTTCCTTGAATATTTCTCTTTATAGAGTTTCATTACCTCATGTCTTTTATATTTTATAAACAAAATTGAGAAAAATAAACCAGCCATATCTCCCCTTTGTCAAAATTCTTTACATTTTTCATTCCAACATAGAAGTTTTTTGTTTTGAATTAAGGCAGAATGTGTCAGACATTCAGACAACAGTACCCCTAAGAAGAACTAGAGAAGACGTACAAGATTTTTTTTTTTTTTTTTGTAATCTTGGGTGATATCGAAGAGCTATCAAGCTTATGGAGCATTAAGGGACAAATATCAAGGAAAACAAAAATACCCAAAAGGTAATTCTGGCTATTAGGAGGGACCAACTTTCTCCTAGATCCCGAGTGTCTAAGAAGGTGAAGAAATCTTCAGTCAGTTCACAGGCTCATGGGCCAAAAACTGGAGTTCAAGGTCTGTAAAGGCTCCTGGTAAGTTCCTAGGGCTCTGAAAATCACCCTGAAAGAAAAAGCTAAACTGAAAACACATCAACCTCCTAAAAATTTAAACTAGGTGAATATCATCTTCCTTCCTGATCGGATTGAGATTATATGAGATTTCTTTTGTCTTTAGGCTCCTGTCAGAAGTCAGTGCAAATTTTCTCTAGAGAAAGATAATGCCATTACAGGTGCCAGTGACCTTTCCAACTATTCATATTCAATATCCACTAATGAGTAAAAATAAATAAATAAGTACATAAATAGCATGGCAAAGGGGTGCCTGGGTGGCTTGGTCGGTTAAGCGTCTGCCTTCAGCTCAGGTCATGACCCCAGGGTCCTGATATCGAGCCTTGCACTGGGCTTCCTGCTCAGACGAGAGTCTCCTTCTCCCTCTCCCTCTGCTGCTCCCCCACTCTCCCTGCTGTGCTCTCTCTGTGTGTCAAATAAATAAAATCTTTTTTTTTTAAAGAAAGAAAACATGACCAAAAACTAAGAGAAATAATAAAAACTGAAACTATCAAGAAATTCGTAATAGAGTTACTGAAATATTATTTCTGTTTACATTGAAGTAACTGTGATTGGCATGCACAGGGAAATGAAACAGAAGATTGAGAATTTAGCTGAATAACTATAAAAAGTACAAAACAAATTCTACAATGAAAATATACAAAAACTGAAAGTAGAAACTTAATAAATGTAAAGCAAATTAGACATGGCCATAAAGAGAATTAGTAAACTGAATATTACATCAGAAAAAAATCTTATAGCCTATAAATGCATGAAGCAAGAATTCACATTCAAAAATAAACTAGGAGGGGCGCCTGGGTGGCTCAGTCAGTTGAACTTCTGCCTTTGGCTCAGGTCATGATCCCGGGGTCCTGGGATTGAGCCCTGCATTGGGCTCCCTGCTCAGCGGGAAGCCTGCTTCTCCCTCTCCCTCTGCCTGCGACTCCCCCTGCTTGTGCTCTCTGTCAAATGAATAAATAAAATCTTTAAAAAAATAAAAAATAAACTAGGCAAATTCACAATCACAGTATATGTAAAATATAAAAATTTGGCACACCTTTGGCAACCTTCTAAAAGACTCATAAACAATTTGTTATTTAACCACGAGTTAACCAAAAAATTGCTTTTATTTGAAAATTAAGCAACATAGCAACTCTTGAATCAAAGAAGAATCACAATGTAAATGAAAAACAATTTGAATTAAACAATAAAATTCTACATTATGAGATTTGTATTATGTAGCTAAAATCATGCTTAGAGATTTGTAGCTATAAATGAGTATTTCAGAAATAGTGAAAAGGCTTAAATATATGAACTAAGTATTCCTCTCAAGAGGTTTGTAAAAACAGCAGGTTAAACCAAAGAAAGAAGAAAGAAAATAAAATTAAGAGCAGAAACAGGTGATATAAAAAACAATCACAGATTAGAAAGGACCAGAAAAGTCAAATGTTGTTAATAAGAAAATAGAATGTTTCTACAAAAGGACAAATAAAATAAAACTTTTTTTAAAGCTTATTAAGAACAAAAGAAGAGTAGATATAAGTAACCAATACTGAAGTGAAAAGGGGATCTCACTGTGTATCCTACAGACAACAAAAATACAATACAAGAACATTAAGAACAACTCATGCCAGTTAATAGCAAGAGAAAAGTACAACTTTCTAGAACAATACTACTTACTAGAGCTCAGAAAATTCCACAGCTAGAATACATCAATGAAAAAAATTCTACTAATTATGAGGCAAAAAATAGCAGTTTTATCACAGAAACTCTTCTACAAATAGAAAAAGGGGAACATGTTAAAACAAATTTTCTAAGTCCAAATTCTTTGAAACCAAAATTTGTGAAGGGCATTAGTAAAGGTTATAAGCCAATACATCTTGTGATTTAAATGTAAATATTCTAAGTAAAAATATAGGAAACCACATCCAGCAATATTTATGAAAGTTAATGCATCTTAAACAAGTTGGACTTATTTCAGGAATTTAAAGTTAGTTTAACATGAGAAAATCAAGTACTACCATGCCGTGATTTTATAGACTATAGGAATAATTGTAAGAAATTCAGTACTTACAGAAAACCACTTTTGATAAATTCATCATTTATGTGTAATAATAAAAAAAAGCCCTTATTCCTGTAGGAATAGAAGGAAACTGCCTTAATTTGATAAGAACAAGTATCTAATCTGAGAATTATCTGATAATTAGTTGCTGTGATTATTGTAAATAATGATATTTATAATTATTTTAGATGCCAGGCAAGAACATACTTGTTAATGAAATACTGAACACTCTAAGATTAGGAATGAGATAAAGATGTCTACTATTACCATTTCTGTTCCACAGAGTACAAATGGCCTTAATCAATACATTAATGCAAGAAAAATATATAAAATACATGAAAATTGGAAAAGTAGAAATACCATTCACAGTATTGGAAAAGTAGAAATATCACTCACAGTATTTAAAGATGGATTTAATTATATATTAAATTATTAACAATAAATTATAAACTATATATTAAGATAATTTACACAATTGCACCAAAAAGAATAAAATACTGAGGAATAAACTTGACAAAGGAGGTGAAAGACCTGTACTATGAAAACTATAAAACACTGATGAAAGAAACTGAAGATGACCCAAACAAATGGAGAGATATTCCATGTTCATGGATTGAAAGAATTATTATTGCTAAAATGTCCATATTACCCAAAGCAATCTACAGATTCAATGCAATCCCTATCAAAATACCAATAGAATTTTTCACAGAACTAGAACACATAATCCTAAAATTTGTATAGAACCACCAAAGACCCCAAATAGCCAAACCAATCTTCAGAAAGAACAAAGCTAGAGGTATTACAATTCCAGATTTCAAGATATACTATAAAGCTATCATGATCAAAATAGTATGGTAATGGCACAAAAATATACAGATAGATCAAAGGAAATGGATAGAGAGCCCAGAAATAAACCCACATCTGTATGTTAATCTATGACAAAGGCAAGAATATACAATGGGAAAGATATATTCTCTTAAATAAATGGTGCTGGAAAAATTGGACAGGTACATGCAAAAGAATGAAACTGGGCCACTGTCTTACACCATACAGAAAAATAAACTCAGGGGGTGCCTGGGTGGTTCAGTTGGTTAAGCATCCAAGCATCTTAATTTCAGCTCAGGTCATGACCTCAGAGTCATGAGATTGAGCCCAGTGTTGGGCTCCATGCTGGGCATGGAGCCTGCTTAAGATTCTCTCTCTCCCTCTCCCTCTACCCACCCCCACCACTCACACTCTCTCTCTCTAAAAAACAAAACAAAACAAACCCTCAAAATGGACAGAAGACCTAAATGTGAGACCTGAAAGCATAAAAATCCAGAAGAAAACATATGCAGTAACCGCCTTGGCATCAGGATTTATGCCTTAGCATAAGGCATATTTAGCAACATATTTATGGATATATCTCCTCAGGCAAGAGAAACAAAAGCAAAAATAAACTATTTGGACTACACCAAAATTAAAAGCTTTTATACAGCAAAGGAAACCATCAACAAAATGAAAAGACAACCTACTGAATAGAAGATATTTACAAATGATATGTTTGATAACAGGTTAGTGGCCAAAATATATAAAGAACTTGCACAACCTGACACTGAAAACCCCAAATAATCCACTAAAATAAGCAGATGACCTGAATAGAGATTTTCCAGAGAAGACATCCAGATGCCCAACAGACACATGAAAAGATGCTCAACATCAGTCATCATTAAGGAAATGCAAATCAAAACTACCATGAAACATCACCTCACACCAATCAGAAATGGCTGATATCAAAAAGACAAGAAAAATAACAAGTGTTGGCCAGGATGTGGAGGAAAGGGAATGCTCATGCACTGTTAATGGGAATGTAAATTGGTGCAGCCACTGTGGAAAACAGTATGGAGTTTCTCAAAAAATTAAAAATAGAAATACCATATGAGCCAATAATTCCACTGCTGGGTATTTACCCAAAGAAAATGAAAACACTAATTCAAAAAGATATATGCATGCCTATGTTTATTGCAGCATTATTTATAATAGCCAACATATTGAAACAACCAAGAGTCCATCGATAGAAGAATAGATGTCTATATACATACAATAGACTAGATAGAAGAAGATGTCTATATACATAAAATGGACTATTATTCAGCCATAAAAAAAGAATGAAATCTTGTCATTTGCAGCAACATGGGTGGACCTAGAGGGTATAATGCTCAGTGAAATAAGTCAGAGAAGGACAAATACCATATGATTTCATTTCATGTGGAATCTTAAAAAAAATAACCAACCAACCATACAAACAAAAAAAGCAGAAACAGACCTGTAAATACAAAGAACAAACTAATGGTTGCCAGAAGGGAGGAGGGTGATGGGATGTGCAAAATGGGCAAAGGGGAGTGGGAGGTACAGTTATGAATGAAAGGTACAGCATAGGGAATATAGTCAATGGTATTATAATAGAGTTACGTGCTTACAGATGGTAACTACACTGTGGTGAGCACAGCATAATATATAAAGTTGTGGAATCACTATTTTGTGCACCTGAAATTAATGTAACATTGTCTGTTAACTTTCTGTGTTACCTTGATAAAAAAGAAAGATATAATTTATATATCTCAGGGTGCCTGGGTGGCTCAGTCATTAAGCGTCTGCCTTCAGCTCAGGTCATGATCCCAGCGTCCTGGGATCGAGTTCCGCATCGGGCTCCCTGCTCCGCAGGAAGCCTGCTTCTCCCTCTCCCACTCCCCCTGCTTGTGTTCCCTCTCTCACTGTGTCTCTCTCTGTCAAATAAATAAAATCTTTAAAATAAAAAAATAATAATAATTTATATATCTCTACAGATAAATTATAAGAATTTCTAAGTTAGGTAATGTTGCTGAATAAAATATTGATATACAAAAATTATTTGCATTTCAACATGTTATCAATATAGTGTTTAAAAATGAAATAAATTTATCATTTATAATCACAAAAATATCAAATATTCTATCTAGAAATTCATGTGGAAAAAGCATGGATCCATACATACTCCATATATAGAAATCAATTTTGGGTGGGTACAACCGTGAAATGTGAAATAAACAAAAACTTTTTCAAAGATAATAGCATGAGGAACAACAGGAATGCTCATTCATTGCTAGTGGGACTACAAAATGGTATGTTTACTTTGGAAGACAATTTGACAGTCTTACAAAGTTAATACAGTCTTACCATATGATCTAGCGAACATGCGCCTTGGTATTTGCCCAATTGATTTGAAAAGCCAAGCCCACACAAAAACCTTCATGTAAATGTTTATTGCAGCTTTATTGGTAATCTCCCAAAACTGGAAGCAACCAAGATGTCCTTTAAAAGCTGAATGGATAAAATGTGATTCATCACAATATTATTCAGAGATACAGAGAAATGAGCTATAAAGCCACAAAGACAGATGGAGAAATATCAAAGGCATATTACTAAGTGAAAGAAACCAGTTATATAACATTCTAGAAAAGATAAAACTGTAAAGACATAGGTGAAGCATAGTGGATTTTTAGGGTAATAACGTGATTCTTTGTGATAATATAATTGTGAGTACAATATATTATGCATTTGTCAAAGCCCCTAGAACTGTATAGCACAAAAAGTAACCTTAATGGATGCAAAATTTTAATTATCATTTAGGAGGTTGGGGTATTCCAGGAAGAAATGCAGACTGTGACAAGGAGGTCTAACTGTATCACAAACAACTGAAAGAATCTCACTGAAGGGGTTGGGGGGAAAGTGATAAGCTGAGTATTTTTGGAAATGATTGGCATCTATAAGACTAAAGATATAAGGAACTACACAGAAGCACTATATTCTAATCGATAAAGTTGTTTCCCATGGGATTATGTGTTACCAATTCTGACATTGCTATACATGTATACCGGAATGAACAATTAAGTAAATGTATGACAGACGGTGGGAGCCAGATTTCTGGGTGGGAGATTACAATTAAGTGAAAAGAAGGGCCTAAAAAAAATATCCATGATGGCAGTCAGAGTTGGAGACATCATATGAATATGTTTAGCTTAATATAAGTATAGATGGTTGTAAATAGAAATATTTATAGATCTGTTATATATCTGTATAATCACATATATTTTTTGCTTTTTAGATGAAAGGGCCTAAAAGAAATGACATCCCTGTTGCAACATGCATAAATAGCATCCACATTTGGTTTCTAATACTATTTAAAAAAGGAATCAGGGCTCCTTGAAGAAATGGCTGATTCTAAGACTGGGACAGAAAATACACAAGATGAGCCTGGAGCATTTGTAGTGCCAGAAAATAAGAAATAGCTAAAACAAACCCATATTGATAGGAATATCAAAGGAACACAGGGGGCAACTGACAGAGCTCCCAGTGGCCAAAGCTGAAACAGCCTGAGCAAAAAAATGAATAATACTGGATTATTCAAAAATATAATAAAATAAATACCATGTTTATACATATATAAATAAAATATTGAATAAATTAAATGCAGAAGAGATAAATTTCTTATGCAGAAGAATTCCAAATAATTTAAATAAATACTCTCTGCTTAAGGAGGGGAAGCATAACTCTCACTCTGTAGGTATGTGTTGCACATAGTGATTTTCTTCCAAAATGTACGGTAATGGGGCTAAAACTTTACAGTGGAGAAACCTGGCAAACACTACTTCAGCCAGGTGATTAAAGCCAGTGTCAACAAGTCATAAATCATATTGGTAGTATGTATGCTTATTATGATGTAATGATAACAGCTTTTTACCTGTGTGGTCTTCCTCCAAGTACCTATAATCCCAGCTTAATCATGAGAAGAAACACTCAGACAAATTCCAATGGAAGGGTATTCTACAAAATACCTGGCCTGTACTCAGCAAAACTGCCACGGTCATTAAAAACAAGGAAAGTCAAGGGGCACCTGGGTGGCTCAGTCCATTGAACATCTGCCTTCGGTTCAAGTCATGATCCCAGGGTCCTGGGATCGAGCCACATGTCATTGGCTCTCTGCTCAGCAGGGAGCCTGCTTGTTCCCCTCCCTCTGCTGCTCTGCCTGCTTGTGCTCTCTCTCTTTCTTTTCTCTATCAAATAAATACAATCTTTAAAAACAAAAACAAAACCAAGGAAAGTCAAGAAACTCTCACAGCCAAGTGGAACCTAAAGAGAGAGGACAACTAAATTTAATGTGGTATCCTGGATGGGATCCTGGGATAGAAAAAGGACATTAGGGAAAAATCTAAGGAAATCTAAATAAACTATGGTCTTTAATTAATAATAATGTATTGACGGTTCATTAATTATAACACATGTATTATAATAATGTAAAATGTTAATAATAGCAGAAACTGAGTGTGGGGTATATGGAAACTATATTAGCTTCTCAATTTTTCTGTAAATCTAAAACTTATAAAAATAAATTCTATTAACTAAAATTAAATTGAAAATGTGATGAACATTTAATAACAAATTAGAACTGAAGAGAAAATCAAAAGAGATCAGAAGATATCATCCAGAATAAAAGAAAGGAGACAAAAAGACATAAAATAGAGAAGAGATTAAGAAGCTAACAGAAGAGAGGGAGGTCCAAACATGAGTTCCTGAAGGAGAAAAAGAAGGAATGGTATGGAAGCAATATTTCAAAAGATAATGGCTTAACATGTTCCAGGACTGATGAAAGATCTCAGTCTTTACATTCAAAATCCCAATGAACCCAAGTGGGTTAAATAAAAAGAAACACATACCAAGAATCATCATAGTGAAACTGTAGAAAATCAAAGAAAAAAATCACAGTAGCAGGCTTTCGACTGACAAGTGACTTCACTAAAGCAAAAATGACAGCTAGACCAATGTCTCTGGTGTTCTAAAGGAAAATGACTAGTAACCTTGAATTAATGTCCAGAGAAATTATCTTTCAAGAATCAAGCCAAAATGAGCACTTTTTTTCAGATAATCAAAACCCCCAAATGCCTGCTACTTTAAGCCTGTTCATTTTTGCATCAAACTGTATAATTAAATGAGGATGTGAAATTACCACCCTTAAATCTTTTAAGTTTGTGATGGTTACCCTAGTCCCTGCTATTTTCCCCGACAAGGTAGAGTACTGAGATTTATGATGTGCTTGCTTGGTAGGAGAGCTGTCCAGGAACTTGGCCCTTTATAATCATTGGTTTTAGTCGACGGCATCAATGTAGGGATGCAACCTGCTTCTAAAGATGTCTATTCAAGCTATACACTCAGGAACTATTAAAAATAACCATGAAATGGGATGGGAGTATTTTAGTTTTTCCAGAAGGCTAATGTGAAAACTTCACTGTTCTCCTGTAACTCATAAGCCCCAAATAAGACTGGGGGTATGAAGCAGTGTTTTGGGTTCCTAGCAATTAGCTCAGAGACAGTGCTGATAGCCCTTGAAAGATTTGGTATTTTCATTACACTAAAGAATTACCCTGGTAAGTAGCTTTAGGACCTTTTGATTATACTTAGGAAAAATCTCACAGGGCATACATAATAGATATATTTCAGCGTTCACTTTGAAGTCCACCTTGCCTTCCTTTATTAAAGAAGCTCTTGTCTGTGAACTATTTCAGGATTGGGGAATGAGGGAAGATTGAATCCATTTGTTACAATGGCTCATGACAGACTTGTTCCCCAGACCTGAATTTTTATTTTTATTTTTTATTTTCTTCCAGGAAACTATGTTCAATTGACCATGGCAATATTGTGAATCAAAATGTGTTTACTGTGCCTGTCCTACTGCCTCTTATGATAACCGTGCTTGCCTCATACAGAGCTGTGGCTTGGCATTTTGTCACTCTGGGGTCTGGAACATCTCTTATTCTCCATAGCAGAACAGTGCAATCTCCCAAAGTCTTGCTACAAATAGGAATTTGATTTTGGATAAGCACAGGTGGTGACTTAATTAACTAATCTAGCCATTTCATTCCATGGAGTGTTAGATTCCTCTCTGGGTTTATGGATAGGAATTGTCACTGCCACCTGCCTTATTTTGCCTGGAACCAATCCCAGCCTTTGCTTGTTACCTGTCATATTGCTACCCTGGGTTAATTAGGGTTTTTGGAGGCAAGCAACAGAAACCAATATTAAAAAATGAAGAAGAGTGATCAGAATACTATTGGAGAATCTCATCGAATGGTTAGGTCGCTGGGCCGCATGCTTGGAAAACAGGAATCAAGGATCTCTGAAGTGGGGGTGGGGGTGGAGGTGAAATTAGCAGTTAAGCTAATTCAAGTTCAGGGGGTCTGAGTACCATAGTTCATGATATGAGAATTGGTAGCCCTCAAAAATTATTATCTTTATCATGTTTGTTGCTTCTTTAATCCTGGCAAACTTCTAAACAGCAAAAATTCAAATATATATAGCATGCACCATTATAATTGCTCTAGCAAAAATTTTGCAAAGTGTTATTGCAAGTTTATTTTGACATTTCTGAAATCACTTTTTTATTCAGCTGTTTCCATCAATCCACTGAGACAAGAGAATGAATAGTTAAGACAATGAGAATTGTGTTATTTTAAAACCAATAACTAGGCTACCTCTAAGCATGACCTTCTTTAATCAGCTTATAAATATCTACCCTCCCCCTCCCCACCAAAATATTCTCAAGGTAAGAAATTGAGTGGTAATTGGAACAGTCAGTACTCAGATTTCTGTTGAAAAATCAACTTAGTAAGTTTTATCAAAAGTATCTTAGAACATGCTGGGGCAATTTCCAGGTTTAAGAAGTAAATGTGCTTATTAGTTTGGTAATAGGAAGTAAAGTTAAATTATCCAAGATCTAAAACCAAGTAATTACCATTGGGAAGGCTTTTATAAACTGAATTCAGGAACAAAAGAAGTAGAAAAATTCATAAATAAGAAAAAAAATAATGCAGATTTGGGGTGTTAAAACAAGTATAGCATATAAGAAGAGCAAAGGAAATCAGAAGAGCTGGATGTTCCAGGTCTTCAGAAAAATAAGCAAACAATTCACAATTCTCCTTTTTCCTTGTCTTCTGAGAATATATTACCTGGATAAGTGAAAGTTAATCCCTGGCTGATAACTTCATTTGGGGAGACACCCCGTTCAAAGCTTCTGGTGGCCTCTGCTGTAAGAAGAGATTTCCCCCTACCAGGGAACAGAGAGAAACATTTGAGTTGGTTGAATTATTTGGAGCTGTATCTAGAAATGTCTTGTAAATGGGTGGATAATTACCAAAATGGTCTCAGTTGATTAGAGAAACATCAGGCAATTCTAAACTCAGACTGGATTAATAAAGAATAAATTATTTCTCCGGCCCTTTCTGCTGTGGCTTTTGAGTAACTTGAACTTGCTTGCCAACTTCAGAGCAGGCAAGGAGTGAACGCATGTCTTAGCCATAGTGGTGCTCGGGGACTGGTGAAGACAGGGATTAAAAGTCAGAGATTGTCTTCCCACAGTTGTAAAATAGAGATATGGCCAGTGGAGTGGGTGCAAAGACTAAAATGCAGCTCCATAAACTAATTCAGACTATTCTTTCATCCCCAAAACAGTCAGACTCAGGTTTCCCTTTTATCAAATGAAGATGTTCATCTCTGAGCTCCTTCTGGATTGATGTTCCCATGCTCGGTATTTACTCATCGAGGGTAGATTGTTTTATAATGAAAAAACATTATCTATTTAAACAATTTTGTCTTAGGTCTAATACTGTCAGACTGCACGCTTATTTGCTATTAACACTAGGGGTCAGGCTAAGAATAGTTGTTTTCTATGCTGTTATCATCTATGTCAGATACTATAGGTACCTTGGATATTTAGATTTTTCTAGTTACGTCTTCTGGGTTTCTATTATATATTGCTAGATTACTCATGCATATGTTTTCGACAAGAAAAATAAAGATTTTCCCTAAAAACTAAAAAAGTAAGGAAGTAAAAATACATTTTCAGCGTTTTTAATGCCAGTATTACAAATGAAAGTCTAACAGACCTTTTGAAAGTAAATCTTACAACCAGATGCAGAGTTAGCAATCTACATTATCTCTACCGCAGTGCACCACTGTTATGTACATTTTCCTAACCTTCCCTATTTCTTTCTCCTTTTCTTTTTGCTCCCCTGTGGAATTACATGTACTATGACAAAAGCAAGAGTTTGCCACAAACTCAAAATAATCTTGAAAGTCAAATAAATGCAGTCATAAAGATGGGAAATGAATAGCATCTACTTTAAAGTTGTTTTCTAATGGATTTTACCATCATTTTAACATGTTTAAGGCTCTAGATATTTATGTTCGTTAACTGACTAAGAGTATAAGGGCGCCATACACACAAGCAGTCTCGCACACAAATGCACACAGAAGTACACACAATATGATTTTGCATAGAATTAGGAAGTTATTTCCCCTTCCATCAGTAATTCAAAGCAGAGCAAAGAAGGGTATGAAGGTGTGGGTACAGCTCAAAAGAGAAGGTAAGAAAACATTAAGTGAGGGCTTCATGGGCTATAAAAGTAGAACTGTTCTCTAAGAAAATATAAACTGCATTCCATGATAGAACCTCCAGGGGAAATGAAAAAGTATCCTCTCCGTGTGTGCGTGCGTGAGCGCACGTGGCACGTCCCATTCATTCATCTCATATGTGCCCAGGTAGTAGCAACTGTCTTTTTATTTAACTGGTATAAGATAGTGCCGGTGGATCTTTAAGACGTTTGTACCTCTGAAAGAGGAGGTTCTTCAAAAAATTTTTCTTTTTTCAAAGAACCAATATAATCAACGATCTCCATGTGACAGTTTTTGCCTGAAGAATGATTTGCTAAAAAGTCAAGACACTGCAGCGGGCAGGGAAGATCTTCCTAAGCGAGGTCCTTGCAGTTGAGGCAAATACACTGAGCTCAAGGAAGAAGAACCGTTTCCCCTGTCAGTCACTTCAAGCGCGCCCTGACCCAGTGCGCCTTCCTGCTCTCTCAACGCTGAGGGGCAGGTAAGCTCCGGCTGCCAGAATGTTTGGATCAATTGACCTTTTATGTCTTTTATTGTTTCCGCTGCCCTTTAAATTCCCCATCAATGCTCTGTTTTCTCCAGAGCGTCTTTTCAGACCTAGAGAGGTAGGATATCTCTTTGTGGGCAGAAAATGCTGACTCCTCACAGACAGAGATTGGCAGGTGAAGGGCTAAGAACAGAGCAGACATTCCCTCCCTGTTTCTAATGTTGCCGGTGGAACAGAGAACACCTTCTGCATTCACCTGAAGTTTTTGGCAGAAGCCCTCTGCCTTCTCTCCCAGTGGTGAGGTTAGAATAGGACCGGAATTTTTTGAAAACGTTAAGAGGGCATTTCTTAGAACTGTTGCCACCTTTATTTGCCGACCACACAATAGCCAGGTGAGACGCTTTTCTGTTCTTCTGGTCCTCTTGACCCTGAGAAGCTTCTCCACGTGGGCTTTCTACACCATCCATACTTATGTTCTCTCTGACTCTGAACAGCGTGGGCCATTGAGCCCTGAGGTTGGAGAACTTCATTGTTCCCTGACACAGTCAGCCAGAGGGAAAAGCAGATACCAGACAAAACAGCAGCTCTTTTTCTGTGTATTTCACACTCGAGTAACAGCATTAGTTTGGTGAAACTTTGAAAAATATCAGGTCAGCCTGTTGACATTAATATTTTTTAGTTTATACAAATGCAAGGCAAAGAAGTTTCCAATATAGCCTTTGCCTGCCCTCCAGCTAATTATGATCTAGAATGTCCCCACTGATACAGATAAGAAAATTTTCAACTGTTTTAGCATTACTAAGGATGTCTGGTGTTATGTGAACGTGATGTGCGTATTCTTCATGTATATAGATCTTAATTGCTTGGTTTTCTTTTCATATATATTTTTTTAGTTTTTTTTTAAAGATTTTATTTATTTGAGAGAGAGACAAATAGTGACAGAGATAGCGAGAGAGAGCACAAGCTGGGGGACAGGCAGAGGGAGAGGGAGAAGCAGGCTCCCTGCAGAGCAGGGAGCCCAACTTGGGGCTCGATCTCAGGACCCTGGGATCATGACCTGAGCCGAAGGCAGCTGCTTAACCGACTGAGCCACCCAGGCACCCCTCTTTTTATGTATATTTATGTGTTCATTCAATGTCTCGGGAGATATTCATAAAAAGTAAATGTACTATAGTGACTTAAAATTTAAGAAGGAAGCTTTGGATCTGTTTGGTAAGATAAATAATCCTTTCCTAATTATTTATCCCATGTATTTCTATTAGTATTGGGGGTTTAATAGATTTATATAACATGAGTTACATAAATGGAATATTTTGTGTTCATAAAAGATGAGTAAAAATGTAAAGGCACAGGGGGCGGAGCAAGATGGCGGGGGAGTAGGAGACCTGGATTTCATCTGGTCTCAGGAATTCAGCTGAATAGGGATCAAACCATTCTGAACACCTACGAACTCAACAGGAGATCGAAGAGGAGAGTAGCAACAACTCTCTGAACAGAGAAGCGACCACTTACTGGAAGGTAGGACGTGCGGAGAAGTAAATCCGAGGCGATATTCGGGAGGATAGACGGCGGGGGAGGGGCCTCGGCAGCCGCTTCTGGCAAGTGATAGAGCCGCGGAGCACAAAAGCGGACCTTTTAGAAGTCGGCTCCGCTGAGGGACGTCGCTGCAGTGGCTAAGCGGGGGGTGGAACCCTCGCGGGACAGTGTGGTCTTAGGACCCTTGGGGTCACAGAAAGACCGGGGGTGCCTGAGTGTGGCAGAGCTCCCAGGTATTGGAGGGGGAAGCTGGCTGCAGAGACGGAGCTGAGGAGCGGGCTCTCAGCTCGGGGTTGCCATAAACTGTGATCCGCGGCCCAGTCGGGCCACTGTTCCTCCAGCAGGGACCCAACAAGCGGCAGATCCGGGGAGACTCCCCTTCCTTCCCGGGAGGAGCGACGCGGAAGCGCACCACAGGGATCGGCTGGGTTTGGAGACTCCACACGGGGTCGGGTGCCAGAGATAGAAACGCTCGGTCACAGGCCGGGTGAGCACGGAGTGCGGCCGGAGACCGGGGAGACGGGAGTGACTGCTTTTCTCTGGGGGCGCACTCAGGAGTGGGCCCCGAGTTCTCAGCTCCTCCGGGTGGAGATTGGGAGGCCACCATTTCTGCCCTGGTCCTCCAAAGCTGTACCGAGAGCTTGCAGGGAACAAAAGCTCCTGAGAGCAAACCCGAGCAGCTTGCTTAGCTGGGACCGACAAGGGGGGGGCAATTCCGCCTCCGGCAAAGACATTTGGAAACCACAGCAACAGGCCCCTCCCCCAGAAGATCAGCACAAACAGCCAGCAAGCCAAGACCAAGTTTACCGATCAAGGAGAACGGGAGAACTCCAGCGCTAGGGGAATACTGCACATAGAATTCATGGCTTTTTATACCATGATTCATTAGTTTTTCAAAGTTAATTTTTTAACTGTTTCTTTAATTTCTCTTTTTCCTTTTTTCAACCAACATCTTATCAATCCCTTTTTTTATTTTATTTTTTTTAAAGATTTTATTTATTTATTTGAGAGAGAGAGAATGAGAGATGGAGAGCACGAGAGGGAAGAGGGTCAGAGGGAGAAGCAGACTCCCTGCTGAGCAGGGAGCCCGATGCGGGACTCGATCCCGGGACTCCAGGATCATGACCTGAGCCGAAGGCAGTCGCTTAACCAACTGAGCCACCCAGGCCGCCCTTATCAATCCCTTTTTTTAAAAAAAACATTATTTTTCATTTTTAGAGTCATATTTTATCCCTTCCTAGTAGTTACCCTTATTTTTGGCATATATATATATAAGTTGTTCTCTCTTTAAAACTTTGAGATACAGTTTCTTCTAACAGATCAAAATATACCCTAAATCACTAGTGTATGGCTTTGTTCTAGTCTCCTGCCTGATCACATTCTCTCCCCCTTTTTTTTTAAATCTTCTTCTTTCTTTTTTCAAACTTCTTATCGTATCAATTTCTTTTATAAAATCTTTTATAATTTTCATCTTTACAGTCATCTTCCATCCCTTCATTGTATCAACCCTTATTTTGTATATATATAGGTCTTTCTTCCTTTAAAATTTGAGGGGGCACTTTTTTCTAACAGACCAAAATACGCCCAAAATCTAGTCTGTGGCACTGATCTATGCACTAACCTGATAATATTTGATCATATTCGGGTTTTTTTGTATTGTTCTGTTTTTGTTTTTAATCTTCTTTCTGGTTTTTTTTTCTTTCTTTCTTTTCTCTTTCTTTTCTCTTTCTTTCCCTTTCTTTTCCCCTGGTTTCAGGTCTTTTCTGATTTGTATAGAGTATATTTGCTGGGGACGTTCTTAACCTGTTGGCATTTTGTTCTCTCATTCATCTGTTCTCCTCTGGACAAAATAACAAGATGAAAAAAATCACCTCAGCAAAAAGAACAAGAGGTAGTACCGTCAGCCAGGGACCTACTCAATACGGACATTAGTACGATGTCGGACCTAGAGTTCAGAATCATGACTTTAAAGATACTAGCTGGGCTTGAAAAAAGCGTGGAAGTTATTAGAGAAACCCTTTCTGGAGAAATAAAAGAACTAAAATCTAACCAAGTCAAAATCAAAAAGGCTAATAATGAGGTGCAATCAAAAATGGGGGCACTAACTGCCAGGATAAATGAGGCAGAAGAGAGAATCAGTGATATAGAAGACCAAATGATGGAAAATAAAGAGGCTGAGAAAAAGAGAGAGAAACAACTACAGGATCACGAGGGCAGAATTCGAGAGATAAGCGATACCATAAGACGAAACAACATTAGAATAACTGGGATCCCAGAAGAAGAAGAAGAAAGAGAGAGAGGGGCAGAAGGTATATTGGAGCAAATAATAGCAGAGAACTTCCCTAATGTAAGGAAGGAAACATGCATTAAAATCCAGGAGGCACAGAGAACCCCTCTCAAAATCAATAAAAATAGGTCAACACCCCGACATCTAATATTAAAACTTACGAGTCTCAGAGACAAAGAGAAAATCCTGAAAGCAGCTCGGGAGAAGAGATATGTAACCTACAATTGTAGAAACATTAGATTGGCAACAGACCTATCCACAGAGATCTGGCAGGCCAGAAAGGACTGGAATGATATCTTCAGAGCACTAAATGAGAAAAATATGCAGCCAAGACTACTATATCCAGCTAGGCTCTCATTGAAAATTGAAGGAGAGATAAAAAGCTTCCAGGACAAACAAAAACTAAAGGAATTTGCAAACACAAAACCAGCCCTCCAAGAAATATTGAAAGAGGTCCTCTAAGCAAAGAGAGAGACTAAAAGCAGCACAGATCAGAAAGGAACAGAGACAATATACAGTAACAGTCACCTTACAGGCAATACAATGGCACTAAATTCATACCTTTCAATAGTTACCCTGAATGTAAATGGGCTAAATGCCCCAATCAAAAGACACAGGCTATCAGATTGGATTAAAAAACGAGACCCATCGATATGCTGTCTGCAAGAGACTCATTTTAGACCCAAAGACACCCCCAGATTGAAAGTGAGGGGGTGGAAAACGATTTACCATGCTAATGGATACCAAAAGAAAGCTGGGGTGGCAATCCTTATATCAGACAAATTAGATTTTAAGCCAAAGACTGTAATAAGAGATGAGGAAGGACACTATATCCTACTTAAAGGTTCTATCCAACAAGAAGATCTAACAATTGTAAATATCTATGCCCCGAACATGGGAGCAGCCAATTATATAAGGCAATTAATAACAAAAGCGAAGAAACACATTGACAGCAATACGATAATAGTGGGGGACTTTAACACCCCCCTGACTGAAATGGACAGATCATCTAAGCAAAAGATCAACAAAGAAATAAAGACTTTAAATGACACACTGGACCAAATGGACTTCACAGACATATTCAGAACATTCCATCCCAAAGCAATGGAATACACATTCTTCTCTAGTGCCCATAGAACATTCTCCAGAATTGATCACATCCTAGGTCACAAATCAGGTCTCAACCGGTACCAAAAGATTGGGATTATTCCCTGCATATTTTCAGACCACAATGCTTTGAAACTAGAACTCAATCACAAGAGGAAAGTTGAAAGAACTCAAATGCATGGAGGCTAAAGAGCATCCTACTGAGGAATGAATGGGTCAACCAGGAAATTAAAGAATTAAAAAAATTCATGGAAACAAATGAAAATGAAAACACAACTGTTCAAAATCTTTGGGATACAGCAAAGGCAGTCCTGAGAGGAAAGTATATAGCAATACAGGCCTTTCTCAAGAAACAAGAAAGGTCTCAAATATACAACCTAACCTGACACCTAAAGGAGCTGGAGGAAGAACAGCAAAGAAAGCCTAAACCCAGCAGGAGAAGAGAAATAATAAAGATCAGAGCAGAAATCAATGAACTAGAAACCAAAAGAACAGTAGAACAGATCAACGAAACTAGGAGCTGGTTCTTTGAAAGAATTAACAAGATTGATAAGCCCCTGGCCAGACTTATCAAAAAGAAAAGAGAAATGACCCAAATCAACAAAATCATGAATGAAAGAGGAGAGATCACAACCAACACCAAAGAAATACAAACAATTCTAAGAACATATCATGAGCAACTCTATGCCAGCAAATTAGATAACCTGGAAGAAATGGGTGCATTCCTAGAGATGTATCAACTACCAAAATTGAACCAGGAAGAAATAGAAAACCGGAACAGACCTATAACCCCTAAGGAAATTGAAGCAGTCATCAAAAATCTCCCAACAAACAAAAGCCCAGGACCAGATGGCTTCCCAGGGGAATTCTATCAGACATTTCAAGAAGAATTAATACCTATTCTCCTGAAACTGTTCCAAAAAATAGAAATGGAAGGAAAACTTCCAAACTCATTTTATGAGTCCGCCATTACCTTGATCCCAAAACCAGACAAAGACCCCATCAAAAAAGAGAACTACAGACCAATATCCTTGATGAACATGGATGCAAAAATTCTCACTAAAATACTAGCCAATAGGATCCAACAGTACATTAAAAGGATTATTCACCATGACCAAGTGGGATTTATCCCTGGGCTTCAAGGTTGGTTCAACATCCACAAATCAATCAACGTGATACAATACATTAACAAAAGAGAGAACAAGAATCATATGATCCTCTCAATAGATGCAGAAAAAGCATTTGACAAAGTACAGCATCCTTTCTTGATCAAAACTCTTCAGAGTATAGGGATAGAGGGTACATACCTCAATATCATAAAAGCCATCTATGAAAAACCTACAGCGAATATCATTCTCAATGGGGAAAAGCTGAGAGCTTTTCCCCTAAGGTCAGGAACGCGGCAGGGATGTCGCGTCCTACTAAGATGTCGTCTCACCACTGCTATTCAACATAGTATTAGAAGTCCTAGCCACAGCAATCAAACAACAAAAAGAAATCAAAGGCATCCAAATCGGCAAAGAGGAAGTCAAACTCTCACTCTTTGCAGATGATATGATGCTGTATGTGGAAAACCCAAAAGACTCCACCCCAAAACTGCTAGAACTCATACAGGAATTCAGTAAAGTAGCAGGCTATAAAATCAATGCCCAGAAATCAGTGGCATTCCTATACACCAACAACAAGACAGAAGAGAGACAAATCAAGGCGTCCATCCCATTTACAATTGCATCCAAAACCATAGGATACCTAGGAATAAATTTAACCAGAGTCAAAGCATCTGTACTCAGAAAACTATAAAATACTCATGAAAGAAATTGAAGAAGACACAAAGAAATGGAAAAACGTTCCATGCTCATGGACTGGAAGAACAAACATTGTGAAGATGTCAATGCTACCTAGAGCAATCTACACATTCAGTGCCATCCCCATCAAAATACCATCCACTTTTTTCAAAGAAATGGAACAAATAATCCTAAAATTTCTATGGAACCAGAGGAGACCCCGAATAGCCAGAGGAATATTGAAAAAGAAAAGCAAAGCTGGCGGCCTCAGAATTCCAGACTTCCAGCTCTATTACAAAGCTGTCCTCATCAAGACAGTATGGTACTGACACAAAAACAGACACATAGATCAATGGAACAGAATCGAGAGCCCAGAAATGGATGGACCCTCAACTCTATGGTCAACTCATCTTTGACAAAGCAGGAAAGAATGTCCAATGGAAAAAAGACAGTCTCTTCAACAAATGGTGTTGGGAAAATTGGACAGCCACATGCAAAAGAATGAAACTGGACCATTTCCTTACACCACACACAAATATAGACTCAAAATGGTTGAAAGACCTAAACGTGAGACAGGAGTCCATCAAAATCCTAAAGGAGAACACAGGCAGCAACCTCTTCGACCTCAGCCGCAGCAACTTCTTCCTAGAAACATCGCCAAAAGCAAGGGAAGCAAGGGCAAAAATGAACTACTGGGATTTCATCAAGATAAAAAGCTTTTGCACAGTAAAAGAAACAGTCCACAAAACCAAAAGACACCCGACAGAATGGGAGAAAATATTTGCAAATAACATATCAGATAAAGGGCTAGTATCCAAAATCTATAAAGAATTTATCAAACTCAATACCCAAAGAACAAATAATCCAATCAAGAAATGGGCAGAAGACATGAACAGACATTTTTCCAAAGAAGACATCCAAATGGCCAACAGACACATGAAAAAGTGCTCAGCATCACTCGGCATCAGGGAAATCCAAATCAAAACCTCCATGAGATACCACCTCACACCAGTCAGAATGGCTAAAATTAACAAGTCAGGAAGCGACAGATGCTGGCGGGGATGTGGAGAAAGGAGAACCCTCCTACACTGTTGGTGGGAATGCAAGCTGGTGCAACCCCTCTGGAAAACAGTATGGAGGTTCCTCAAACAGTTGAAATTAGAGCTACCATACGATCCAGCAATTGCACTACTGGGTATTTACCACAAAGATACAAATGTAGGGATCCGAAGGGGTACGTGCACCCCAATGTTTATAGCAGCAATGTCCACAATAGCCAAACTGTGGAAAGAGCCAAGATGTCCATCAACAGATGAATGGATAAAGAAGTGGTATATATACACAATGGAATATTATGCAGCCATCAAAAGGAATGAGATCTTGCCATTTGCAACGACGTGGATGGAACTGGAGGGTGTTATGCTGAGTGAAATAAGTCAATCAGAGAAAGACATGTATCATATGACCTCACTGATATGAGGAATTCTTAATCTCAGGAAGCAAACTGAGTGTTGCTGAGTGGTGGGGGGTGGGAGGGATGGGGTGGCTGGGTGATAGACATTGGGGAGGGTATGTGCTATGGTGAGCGCTGTGAATTGTGCAAGACTGTTGAATCACAGATCTGTACTTCTGAAACAAATAATGCAAGATATGTTAGGAAAAAAGAAAAAGAAGATAGCAGGAGGGGAAGAATAAAGCAGAGTAAGTTGGAGGGGGAGACGAACCATGAGAGACGATGGACTCTGAAAAACAAACTGAGGGTTCTAGAGGGGAGGGGTGTGGGGGGATGGGTTAGCCTGGTGATGGGTATTAAGGAGGGCACGTTCTGCGTGGAGTACTGGGTGTTATGCACAAACAATGAATCATGGAACACTACATCAAGAACTAATGATGTAATGTATGGTTGATTAACATAACAATAAAAATTTTAAAAAAATGTAAAGGCACAATTTATTGACTGCTATCATGTAAGTATATTACTTATGTACAGAATTGCAGCCTGGCATTACTTTGTTAGTAAAATGAAAAGTTTTCTTTTAATAGTTGAATTAAGCCCACCTGTATTTACTGATATCACTGATAACTCATATTTTATAATTTTTATACATTTATACAATTATGTATTTAATTATACAGTTCTATGTATCATGTCATTTCTTGCTGCATTGGTTGTCTTTACTTTGTTTTCCATTTTTATATTTTATTTGCTATTTAGAATAGTTGATATTTTTTCTAGTAATTACCTTATACTTATGCCTTTCTAATGCTCTTAGTACCCTGATTTCTTTTACAAACATTTATTATTTGATTTGTTGGTTTTTAATAGTATCTTTTGACTTTGCCTATTGCCTATACAAAAATCAATGAGCTTATTCTATTTCCTCTTTTGCACTCCTTTCTTCCATTATTTTAGTTGCATTATTTTTACTTTATGAGAACACATAATACTTATTTTCCATTCTTTCACCTTCCTCCATACCTTAGCCTTAATTCTAGTTCTATACTTTAGTAGGATGAATGCTCATCACAATTGCTTTTGCTGAAGATTCTGCATTATCTCTTGGTTGGCTCATTCTCTAGAAGATTTCTTCAAGAGCTTGAGATTAAAGTATAACCTGGGTTCTTGCACATGTAAAGCCATTTTTCTATAGCCTTGGTAATTAAATGACAGGTTTTCTGAGTATAAAAATCTTTGATTCACTTTCTTTTCATGGAAAAATGCTACTGTATTTTTTTTTGTTTTTTGTTTTTTAAGTTGCTTTAAAGAAATCAGTCTAATTCTCTTGTCCTTGTAAATTATTGATCATTTTGTTTGTAAGTCAAAAGGATTTGCCTGTAAGTCCTAAAGATTTTTTTTAAATCATTAAAAGTCTTTATGGATTTATTAACATAAATCTTGGAGTTGACCACTGTTAAGGTCCAATCTGGCCAGCTTTCTCGCCTTTAAAAAGTATCATATGTCAAAACATACCTTACCACAGCGAGTGAGTGCAAATAATTCAAAGGATGATTACCCAAGGCAAATGCAAAGTGAGGGGAGTCCCTGGGCTAGGAACCTTTGATGTCTAGGCCTAGAGAGAGACAAGGAATATTGGCATATTCTGGTGTATATACACCTATATATATATAGATATATGACAGGAACCCACCAGGGAATTTTGAATAATGCCAAGGGTAGACCGACTTCTAGCAGTAGCCGTAGTGTGAGGGAAGGCAGCTGAGGAAGTAGAGCGGTTGTGATTCTGGCTGAGGTGTGTGACAGCAGTCATCCCAGTAAGTGTTAACAGTGCCACCAGGTGTCACTTTGCTGCGAGTGACTTTTCACTTCCAAATTTATTTCTCCATAGTCATTTCAAGAAAGGCTCTCAGGGCGCCTGCATGGCTCAGTCAGTTAAGCGTCTGCCTTCGGCTCCGGTCCTGATCCCAGGGTCCTGGGATCGAGCCCCGCATCGGGCTCCCCTGTTCTGTGGGGAGCCTGCTTCTCCTTCCACCTCACTTGTGCTCTCTGGCTCTCTCTCTGTATCACTCCAATAAATACATAAAATCTTAAAAAAAAAAAAAAAAGAAAGGCTCTCAGGTACCTATTGGGTATTTTCCATATTTAGAAAGAGTTTTTATCTTATTTCCAGGAATTTTTTTATTAAGGAATTAATATGCACTCTGTTTTATTATTTTGTTTTTCATTGTGAGAGTTTCCATATTATATGATTTTTAATATTTGTTTGTTTTGCCTTTTAACCACTTTCCTTCTCACCCATTTTACTTCTTATTTTGACTCATTTTTATTCCTTTGATTATTTTCCTACCTTTCTCCAAAGTCCTTTTCAAGTATTTACGTCTATGCTCCCTGGGTTATCTCATATAATTTAGTCATCAATGCTATTATAATTTTCTTTTCCTCCCCCCTCCTCTTCTTCTGCCCCCTTTTTCTCCCCCACCTACTTCCTTCTCTTCCTCCTCTTCTTCTTCTCTGAGTCTAATCAGCTTTTATTTTATTTCTTCCTTAATACATATATTTATAGGTTCACAGATGCTTGTCTGAGGATATTTAATTCGGTTTGCAATATTGTGTTAGAGTTTTCTTCTGCTTTGTGGTTGGTTTCCTGAGAGAGAATTTTCATCAGGTGAAACATCTGATTCTCTCTCTTTTCCTCCTGCAGTAGTAGTGTGTAGATATGACAGTTAAGTTGGTGCCCTTTTGCCGAGAGGATGCCAGTGGAATGCGCTGCAAGTTTTCTGTTTCAAGAATAGGAAATTCTTGGTTTGTTTGGTGTATTTGGTTAGTGTGAGAAGAGCTTATATGCCCTTGATTTTGTTTTTTTACTCTCTTTTTTCTAGCAAGATCCCAATATGCCCCCTTTGCTTGTTTTTTTGTTTTTTTTTTTTTCCTTTGACATTTCAGTCCACAAAGGAGACCACTCCCTTTCTGGTACCCTCATCCCTCAGAAACAGTGCTTCTCAATATTGTCACTTTGAGCCCCACACACTATTATGTCCCTTCTCTGCTGTCAGTGCTCTGATTTATCAGAAATATTTTTCAGGGGGCGCCTGGGTGGCTCAGTCAGTTAAGCATCTGCCTTCTGCTCAAGTCATAATCTTAGGGTCCTGGGATCAAGCCCAGTGTAGGGCTCCCCACCCAGCAGGCAGCCTGCTTCTCCCTCTCCCTCTGCTGCTCCCCCGGCTCTTGCTCGCACTGTCTCTCTCTCTCAAATAAATAAAATCTTTTTTTAAAGAAATATTTTTCAGTTATTTCACACTTACAGTGGACTTCCTCTTTCTGAGGGGTTCTTAGATCAATCGTGGACCTTTCTTCTCCTATTTTCTCTTCCTCAGCAGCTTTTCCAAGCCTTCCTCCCAGCGCCCTCCCTCTCTGTCTGCAAAGCTTGAGCGATGGCTCTGCTGAAAATTGGCATTTACTTTTGTACTTACAGGTAATTTGAAATTGGTGGTGTTTTCTGAATGCTAGTTATGCCATTCTCCTGGTTTTATTCGTAATACTGAGTAAGAGATACTACAGAGGAAGAGCCAGTGGGGAGAATGTAGTGTCACCAAGCCAAGGGATACAAATTCCTCAAGAATGATGGAGTAATCTGTGTGGCAAGTGCTCCCAGGAGGTTGATTAAGTTGAAGATAAAAAACTAACCCTTGGTTTAGGGTCATCAGTAGCCTTAAAAAGAGTCTCACTGTTGAGCAGTGGATACAAAAGGCAGAGAAAACAGCATGAGAAAGTGGATACAGCAAATGCAGCAAGTACAGAACACTTAGTTGAGAAGATTCATTATAAAAGGTCACATAATGTGGTAATTGAAGGTACCGGGGGTCAAGGTTTTGTTTTTTGTTTGTTTGTTTCGACTTTTAATTTAAGCTTATACTTCCAAAAACTACATGTATCTTAAATATACTTGATGAATTTTCAGTGACTCAGCAGCCTGTAGATCAAAGAACAAAATGTTACCACCTTCCTACAAGCCCCAGTGTTCCATGCAGTCATTAATTACCTTCCAGAGATCAATCTCTACGCTAATGTCTGACACTAGTGTTGGCAACTCATTCATGTCTATCTTTGCTGAGTGCTATGTTTGTGAGAATTATTCACTTTGTTGTAGGTTTTTCATTCTCATTCATTGAGGTTTAATTTTCTACTATTTGAATATACCACAATTTATTTATTTATTAATATGTTTAAGGGAACCTGGGTATTTACACGTAATAGACTGTGATGAGTAATGCTGCTAGTACTAGTCATAATTTTCTAGGTTATAGTCACGTATTTTCCAGTATATGACTTTTGGTGAACACATGATGAATTTATCTAGAAATGGAATTGCTGGGTCATAGAAAACATATATTACTATAGCCAAACAATTTTACAAATTGTTTTTTCTTAAAGCACTGTATAAGAGTTCCAGTCATTGAATAATTTTGCCAACATGTAGTTCCCTTTTTAAAATTTCATTTTATAAATTGTGATATGGTTTAATTTGCATTGCAACACCAGTGAAGTCATATGTTTATTCGCCCATTGCACATTGTCTTTGAGAAGTGTCACTTCAAGCCTTTGCTCATTTTCCTCCTTGACAAAAGATATCCTTTTTATATTCTGAGTATGAGTGATTCACTGATAGATACATATCTATTTTAGATATTAGAGTATATTTGTATATTGATGGGAATAATTTAGCACCTCAAAATACAGAAGTAAAAATGCAGGAGAGACACCCTTAATAGGCAGTAGGGGATAGAACCCTCTAGTAGGAGGAGTTGGCCATTGTGCCTATATTTTGTTTAACTTAAACCTTTGTTTAGAGTTAAATGTTTCTGATATTTTACTATTGTAGGTGTGATATTTTAATTCATTAAAATTGTGTCCATATATTGGATTACCTTTACTTTCTAAATAAGGAGACTCTTGATTTAAAAAATAAGAAAAGAAAGGCTTTTCGCATATATATAGAAAGGTCAAGTATTTTCTGCTGTGCTCACTGGCTTTCTCTTATGAGAACATATGCCACTGTGCCACGGTACTAAGTCTTAGAATATTATCATTGAATAATTTAACTTTTTCTTTTTGGTCTATTTGCTGTTCTTCTTTAAGCTAGTCTTTCAAAAAATATTCATTTTATCCAATTATACTGTTGTCTTCTTTTAAAATTTCAGCAGTTTTATTAAATATTCTAAAGTATATTTTCAGTTACTCACTTGAAATTTTCTTTTTTTCTTACAATTTACTTTGTCTTTATTTTAGCAAGTTTTTAATTCTTTTGAATTTTAAAAATTTCTTTTACCTCATTTATTTTCATTATTCTCTTTAATTTTTTTCATATTTTTATTTTTGCTTATTTTTTAAGCTTTTTAAATTTAACTACCTATAGGAATATATTAGGAGCAGGTATTTAAGTAATTCATGCTCTAGGTTGTGTCACAGTTTTGTTCCGTATTTGGTTTTCAATGGATCTTTAGCCCTTTCCAACCCTTTTTGTAGCAAAATGTGTAGTCTAAAATCCATAGTCTTTGCTTACACAATCACGGGTCATAAGACAAGTCATTTAATAGGTAGCCATTGAACAGAAGACAGAAGTTGGCTGATAGTTCTATTCAGGGAAGGTGCCTTCCTCCTAGATTAATTTAATCAAATCATAAGCCCTTGTGAGGTTTGGAGGATTTCTTTTATACTTCTGTATGCTAAGGAGAGGTTGGCTAGGGCCAAGGTTCTTCATTATATAATTTCGGAATAAGGACAGTTTCTTCTCTGTGGGATCGCCTAACAAACAAAAAACAATCTCCAAAAAAAGAAGCATGACCTTGTTTGATTATCTCAGAGCAAAAAGAATCCTGGCTTCGTCTCTTACTTTAGCTCTCAGCTGTCCTAAAAGGAAGGTAGACTTCTTAGTAGTTATGCTTATGATTTTAGAAAGAATTGTTTTTTAATAAGACATCTGTCTCTGAAAAGTTAGCTGGAAAGCATGCAGGAGATAGGTCTCAGTGGCCTTTCATTGATAACAGAACACATTATCATCTCATTCTTCTCTAAGGGAAATAGCTTTCCCTTAGTCTGTTCTGCCCAGCTTCCTCCCTCACTCTGGGATATTTTCCAACTGCCTTATGATATAATCACCCCTCCAAACCTCCTCTGTCCTACAGGATTATAGACCCTTAGTTATCCTCATTGTTCACTATCATTTACCCAAATGTGAAAGCTTATATGGTAATCCTCCTCAGCAGACTTCTCAGTTTGCCATGCACCACCACCTAAACCTAGTCTAAAGCTGGAGGACTTCTCCACCAGATAGAATTGGTGAAACATGAGGTATCTTAACCTGTATTAGGCCTGCCATATCCAGTGAGCAAATATGTCTATTGAGCCATAGTTACATACCTTTGCTTTCTAAATTTCTGTAAAGCAAGTGATAGCCTATTTTTATACTGGAAAAACTCCCAGATGATACTTTCCAGTGGCTAACATTACAATTATAATAATTCAGATCTTTTATCTTTCCTCTTTGACTCCAATATTTTTCTTCTTTTAAATGCCTAGGTTTAAAAACATAAATTCTCTTTCTTCAAAGCTTTTGGCCCTTTCCTCTCTGGCTATAAAGGAAAAAAAATACAGTAGAGATAAGAGACCTGGCCATCTTAATTCTAATTAATGAAGGTGGGAAGAAGGTGGCAGATTATCATTGACCTCACAAGCTAATGTTTTATTTTTTCCCATTTTGATGTTGATACTTCATAGTGAAAGATAGCATGCCTTATCATTTATAGCTCTCCTACCAAAATTGTCTACTATCTTGCTTTTACAAAGAAAGCTTCTCTCCATGGCATCATCTATATCCTGACAACTGGCATAATTATTTCCCACAATCAGAGTACCAGACTTGGTAATGGCATTATTAAAGACTCATGATTGGTCAGTCTAGACTTGAAAGGTTGTTTCCCCATGGGCTGCTGATTTCCTGATACCTTGTGACTCCAAGGGAAACACACCTGACCAAATAGACCAATGAGTCAAAGAAAGAAGTCGTCACTGGAAATCCAAAACAGTAAGGTGAATTTGTTGCATATTGGACAAAGAAAAATTGTGCTTGCAGGATGCAATCTCTCTGAATAAAGCAATCACTGATCTCATATAGGTTTGGAGAAGCATGTACAGGATCAGTGAGGTACAGAAGCAAGACCTGTGAGGGATTCATTGAACTTTAGCTGTGGAGGGTTGGTTATTGGAACGTGGCTGCTGCTGATACTTTCAGAAGTATGGGGTTGTCACAAAATGCCTGGCATCCAGATGTATGATTACTGACTCACAGTTTCCAATGATCAATTGGGATTGTTTAATGCCAGATCTAGGAGTTACTTGTACTATGACCAAAGAGCAATCAATCTTTTCCTAGGGAAATTAAAATGTTTTATTTTTCACAAAATATTTTTACACACTGATTTGTACTAGAGTTATAGGTGCCATGTTTCATCTACTTGACTATATTTTAGCTCCTTGAGGGACCTTGTCTTATAAAATGATATCCCCATAGCACCCTGCATAGCACCTTACAAAAGCAAGTCCTCAGTGTGCTGAGAGATGCTACATGACCAGCCTCTTTCGGAACTTAGCAGTAGTACTATCAGACAAGAAGCAGAGGATCCTTTTAATGGTTTCAAAGAAACATGAATGTGTAAATAAACAAGAAATTCAGACAGAGGTTGCTATAGTCACATCAGACATCAAATCCCCTAGTATACAGAAAGGAGAAGGAAAGCTGGGATAGAAGCCAAAGCAAAACTAGAAGGCACACTTCTATAGGATCTTCTTTGCCTCTCTGGTTCCTCAAACCTGTCTTCATCTATGATCTCACCTGCAAGTTCGGGTCTGGCCTAGCTTCTCAGCCAATAAGACCCTCCTCGTTTTTCCCTGCTCCACCTTTCCCCAGCTCAATAGCAACTCAACATAATTAAGCCTAGCTTTAATAATAGACCAAAAACCTAGTTGAGATGTGACTTTGCAGAACACTGGGCTCTTTTTTTGTCTCCACAAGCCATGTAGTGTTGAGCACTGTGTACTCATGCTGGTAGCCTTTGAGTCCAGGACACTTTGCTCACCCATTGATGCTAATTTAAAAGATTAGGTATCTTTCAGGGCTCCAGGCCCACCTGTGGGTCCAGAGACTCATCTTAAGTTTCTGTATTCTAGTCTCTTGGTCTAGAAGCTCATCTTGACCTCCAAAAACAGGGCTGGAATTGTTGAGGTCCCTTGAATATCTGAGAATGCCTAGTTGTCTGCTCTGAGACAAGCCTCTAAGACCAAATCAGCAACTGTCAGATCTTCAATTCAAGGAAGAGCAACCCTAGGGGGTCCCATGTCTTCTTTCATCATGCTGTGTATTTTTGAGCATCCTTCTCATCCTGAACTCGAACACTCACAAGATGTAACTGACATTTAAATATTTAAAAGGTTGGCTAATGAGAAGAGGATACAAAAGCAGTTTTGGATATTAGGAGGCATTGCTGTAACAACACAGTTTGTAGTGCTGTGCGACCATGTGAGCACTGCTATTGGAAACATCTGTTATAAATTGAGTAGTGAGTAAGATAAGAGTCAAAGTAACACAATCAATGGTTAATATCAAATGGAAAACCAATGGAAAAAGGGTTTGGTAGATGTCACATATTTATACTCAATATGAAATATATAAAGATGATGATATTATTATGTGGTTTTAGAATATGGCATAAGCCCCTGCTCAGTGGAGAGCCTGCTTCTCCTAGTGCTTTCTCTCTCTCGTGTTCTCCACCCACCTCGCATTCTCTCTCTCAAATAAATAAATAAAATCTTAAAAAAATAGAATATAGTATAAGAAGGGGGTATAAATTTTCTTTATGGCTCACTCACACTTTGTGGCAGATGATGAGTAATGAAAAAAAGCTAATTTGAGCAATAAAACATCACCCGTTACATACTGTTGACCCTTGGGTTCCCTCAGGAATTCCAGGCAGTAGGAGCACACCAGAAAGGCAGGATTCCAGCATCCTTCTAGGGCTTACCTGGTGAATATCTCTTGGATAAACAAAAGAATGAATGAGTGGAAGAGATTCCAAGACATGCTTCTTTGGGGCCTGAAAGAAGAAAACTATGGGAAACTGGGGGCATGATGGAAAAGAGTTTAGTATTAAGGAAGTTGTGCAAGTGGGAAAGAAATGAATAGGGAGAGGTTATTTTGAGTAGATGCGTTTAATGAAGCTAAGATCAATAAAAAGTAGAGAGAGATAGAGTCACTTCAGTTCCATAATTCTGAGTTTATAAATGAAACACAGATGTTTGAGAAAGATGGTTGTGGGTCTTTGGCCTAAGGGTGGGGAGCTTTTACAGAGCAAAGGAAGAATGTGGTCAAACAATTATTTGTGTGTATAAACACATTCCTAACACTCAGAATTTTCTGGTTTGCTTTTACCAATATATCCAGTTCAGTAGTGGCTCTTTTTAAACCATAGCTTTATGCAGGGACAAAGCCCAAAGGAAAGCCATCATGCTTGAGATGGAAAACAAGCACAGAAATGATAAAGATTTGGCTGTAGAATTGGAAAGCAAGAAAGCGAATGTGTGCAAAAAAAGCTACAGTGATAAAGTCATGAGAGGGCATGGTGAGACAGGCTGTCTCATTCATTAATGGTGGAGAAGAAATTGTTAATATTCTTCAAGATTAATTTGTAGACTGAACCACATGTTAATTTGGCCTTGTAATTCCATTTCTCAGTATCAATTCTAAACATACATTTAGAAGAGCCTTGAAGAAGAAGTAATAAGACATGGGATGCAAAAATAATTATCCTAATTAATTCAAAGTTTAAAAACAAAGGTAAATTAAATAAATGATGTTAGATCTATTGGACAGACTACTCTACTTCTATAGTTACGTTTTTGAAATAATATTAGTGATGTCACTCAATGGCTATGAATGAAACCAAGAGAAAATATGAGTGTACTGTATTGTTTATGTATGATTCTAATATATAAACATATTCACAGAAACATATATATCTAAAAAATAAAACCAAGGCGGGACGCCTGCATGGCTCAGTTGGTTAAGTGTCTGCCTTCAATTCAGGTCATGATTCCAGGGTCCTGGGATCGAGTCCTGCATTGGGCTCCTTGCTCAGCGGGGAGCCTGCTTCTCCCTCTGCCTCTGCCTACAGCTCCCCCTGCTTGTGCTCTCTCTCTCTCTCAAATAAGTAAAATATTTAAAAAAATAAAAACAATAAAAATAAAAATAAATAAAACCAAGACAATGTACAAAAATGTTAATATTGCTTATTTCTGTAGGGATAAACTTTATCTTCTTCCTTTTACTTATTATTTTCTAAATTATCTACAATAAGTTTAATCTACATATTATAATTTAAGGAAATGAAGTAATAGGATTGAGTGACGGCCTGAAGGAAGAGGGAATAGACAGAGATATGTCCTATGATTGGTCCTTCCAGAACTGGACTGACTAAACTCTCTGATGATAAAACCATTTCTAGGCTCTGACATGACTGTTCATTATTACGGACCAAAATAAAAAGTTAAAAATTTCAGTATATCCCACAAGCCACTAGGCAATTGTTTTAGCATCCCTAAAAATTGCACAACTAACCCAGTTAGGAAGATGACTAAAATAATATCATCACCTAAAAAAAATAGAATAACTAATTACACAAAAGCATTAGTTGATGATAGTACTTTGTAAATATGATTGAGTAGGGTAGACAGGAGGAAAGGAGTAACGTGCATGCAGCTTCTGATCCAAGCCAAGCACTTTACATGATTCACAGGTCCATTTCTCTGGTAACAGGCAAAACGTCTTTTAACTGAACCAGAATGCAGACTCTGAAAATTAGTAAAAACAGTTAGGCAATAGAACCCCTTAGTTATCTTTACTCTGCCTAGCTAAAGGACACTTAATTTGATAACCAGTTGCACCCCCTAATTTGCACAAGAAATTAAATACGAGTCTTACCTACCATTGGGGTTCAGATACACAGGGACAATGTACATATATGTCTGGCAGACATCATGGTAAGGAGGCTGAGCTTTCAGGGTCATCTGGGTGAGAAAGCAGATGGGCAGTAAGGGATTGTGGAGTAAGAAGCCTCCAAGGGCTTATAGAAACTTTCATTCATTGAAGGTTGGCTGGACCTATGAAAGTGAGCACAAAGTGTGGAAATGTTTGTGTCACAGGTTCGTACTCACCTGAGAGCATCCACTGTAGAAGAGGCATTAAACATTGAAATGGTTAGGATGATTTATCTGGTACCTGTCAGGCAACCTATGTTATCAGCCATCCCAGTATCTAAACAATGAACTCCAGAATGGAGGAGCCATTTCAGCAGAAAATAGAGAATATAAATGTGGCAGGATAGAGTGTTCCTCTTACCAGGGCGGATCTAGCTGCTGCCATTACTGAAACATAACTCACTAGGAGTATAATAGTCCAGTCTATGAATGTAACACCTTTATTTAATTTACCTCTACTTTTAAATCAATTAAAATATTTCTGTACCATGTGTCCTACTGTTTCTTATCTTTAGAATTGGAATTACAAAGTGAAATGGTATTAATGCTTGGCTGATTCTGCAAGGTAATTTTGCTGAAAACATGTTTTTAAAAAAGATCTTGTTTATATATTTATTTAGAGAGCACGTGTGCACACAAGCAGGAGGGGCAGAAGGAGAGGAGGAGAGAGAGTCTCAGGCAAACTCCACAGTGAGCACAGAGCCCAACTGGGGGCCTGATCTCACAACCCCAGGATCACGACCAGAGCTGAAATCAGAAGTCGGCTGCTTAACCTACAGAGCCACCCAGGTGCCCCCGTTTTGCTGAAAATTTTTAATAATTTTCTCTACCAGTGTTAATGGATGGGAGAGCCCCTATCTCACTGTACTTTCTCCTAACCTTTATCACTATAGTTTCTCTTAACACACATTCACGGGCGCCTGGGTGGCTCAGTCAGTTAAGCGTCTGCCTTCAGCTCAGGTCATGATCCCAGGGTCCTGGGATCGAGTCCCGCATCGGGCTCCCTGCTCAGCAGGGAGTCTGCTTCTCCCTCTGCCTGCCACTCCCCCTGCTTGTGTCAAATAAATAAATAAAATTAAAAAAAAAAAAACCACATACATTCACTTCCTTGTTCCCCCACTCTTTAGCCAAATCTTTATAATTTCCATGCTTATTTTCCATTTCAAGCATTACAACTTTTCTTCTAGATACAAGTGCCAGGTTGAAGTATAATCTGTAAAGAAATAAAACCAGCAACTTGATAGCAGGTTGATTATACCTGACATGCTCTACATTTTAATAGACAATTTTTCATTGTGATTAGATTGACTCCTATTCTAGGCCTGGTTTTGTCTTTCTTGCCTGCAGTACATCAGTCAGGACCATTATCCCAAGGATTCATAGAGTATCTGATTACATACGTGGAACTTCATATAACATTGCTATAGCAAAGGAGATGCAGCAGTGGCACATGACTACGGTATCCTCTGGTTCTACATATACTGCACCATAAAGTGGTTGTTTGATGTAGTGTAATGTTCCCTTGAAGTCGCTAGCTTGGAAATGACATCCTATGCTATGCTCTTTGTCAGTGTGTTGTATACACCTTAAATCAGTATCTCCTACACATGGTGCATTATCCACACGTAAAATACATGGGTTCAAAACTCAAAGTGGAGTGGTAGGAGTGGCTCAATCACCATCAATTTCAGTGACTGACTTGGTGAATTTTTGGTACAATTCTGGGCTCTGCAGCTCTGGAGATCTCAGGTCCCAGAGGAGGGCACAGTGAAGGTCCCAGTGAAGGTCCCACTAAACATAAAAGCTATGGATGCTGCCAATCATTCTGTACTTCAATAAATCACTTCATCCAGTTTTTGCCTCTGAGAAATCTGATATAAGAAAAGATGACTCTTACATTCATTGGAGTGGGTCTTTCAGTTAGTTGCTGGTGGAAATATAGTAGTTCTGACATAGTACTCATTACTTGCAGAAAATGTACAAGTGTCAGAAGCACCAGCAAGTAAAAACTTTCAGAATGAGTGACAGTGGCATGGAAGAAAATTCTAGGAACAATAGTCCTATACTCTCATAACTCCTAGGAACTCAATATTGTGGAGAGAGGGTGCTAGAAATTGTTAATCATATGTGTCTAGGGATATTCTTGAAGTGGAAATCCAAAAATTGATTTGCTCTACACACATGCAAAGCAGGCTCAAGAGCCCAAACACTGGAATTCATTGTTTTATAGATTCATTTCAGAAATACTGCATCATCCACACTGTTAATGACAAAGAATGATATTATGTAGAAAAAAACCATGGAAATAGAAGACTACGAGTAACAAAATTATTCAGTAGAACTGTACATTGAATGTGAAGATGTTTTACTGCACTTTAAGAAATTTGCTCTACTTATTTTCTTTAATGTATTCACAGAAGGAATCAATGATAAAAATCCATGTCTTTTTAAATAGAAAGGTTTTCTCGGAAGCATAAAATAAAAATTATAAGTGATAAGAAACATTTTATTTTGTGCAACTTGCAACTTATTTTCTTGCCCAGTATATTAAATAATGATATAACTTACAATCGGTTGCATTATGTATTTAATGAAATAAAAATAACTGCATCAGTTAGCATCTCATTCCTCTAAGTGTCAGAAAGCCTGTCCAACAGTGGGGTAAATAAGAATGTTTATTATGTCCTTAACAAGAGGTCTCACAGCTGATTTGGAAACTCAACAATGTCATCAATGACCCAGATCTTTCTTTCCTTTTTCTGTCATCCTTGGTGTGTTGGCTTTTCATTTTCATGCTGGCTGCTTCATTGTTGCAAGATGTCTTCTGCATTTTTAGACATCATATCTATTTTCAAGGTAGAAAGAAGGGAAAAGAGGCAGCTTAAGAAACTTCTTCTTGAAGGAGGTTTCTTACCTATCTAACTAGTGGAGATTTTCTTATGTCTCCTTGGAGAAAACTGTTTGATAAACCAGTTTAATCAACCACAGTGGGAAGAGAGTCTGGGAAAGTGAGTATGGAGGAGGGACTATCATTTAAGAAAGCAAAACTTTTTTTTTTAAATTGTACTCGTTATTGAACAACGCAAACAACCATACCTGGTTGGAGAGCTGGGCAAGGTGGGAAGGCAGGGAAGGAGTCTTTTGGATTGAGTGATACAGGACACAAGCAATTTGTAGAAAGAAGATGATTGGACTAGGAAAGATGGCAGAGAAGTAGGGGACCCTATTTCAGCTGGTCCCCGGAATTGAGCTGGATATCTACCAGACCACTCTGAGCACCCACGAAACCAGCCTGAGATGTAAGAAGATCTGGATCTCTACAAACAGAATATCGCAGGCGGGGAGCACCTGGGTGGCTCAGTCGTTAAGCGTCTGCCTTCTGCTCAGGTCATGATCCCAGCGTTCTGGGATCAAGCCCCGCATCGGGCTCCCTGCTCCGCAGGAAATCTGCTTCTCCCTCTTCCACTCCCCCTGCTTGTGTTCCCTCTCTCTGTCAACTAAATAAATAAAATATTACAAAAAAAAAAAAAAAGAATATTGCAGGCAGTTGGTTTCGAGGTACGAGGCAGGGAGCCGTGATTCCACGGGCAGATATCGTAGGATAAACGGCAACGGGAGGGAGCCTGGCCATGGGGATCCTACACCACTGGTGAGCACAGCCTCGCGTGCTGGGGACGGGGCACAGATTCGCAGGCCAGAAGCGTCGGGGAAAGGACTTTAGGGCAGCCCCCAGGGTGGAAACCCGGAGCAATGGGTCGCGCGTGTGATCTGGGGGTGGCTGGCGGTTTTAGAAGCACAAAGGGCAGGGACATGCTCTGACCTGGAGGCAGGACTGGGGGTGCTGCGGAGGGGCGCACAACCCAGGCCGCTGCAGTTTATAGCAGCACGGACAGAAACGGAGACATTGTGGCCTGGAGAGCTCACTGAAGAACAGACTGCGGTCTCTCTGCTCTGAGGCAAAGGGTTGGAAACAGTCTCTTCTGCTCTTACTCGTGGAAGAGATGCAGAAAGCCACCAGGGAAAGCCGCCAGAGAACAAAAGCCCCCAAAACTGATTCCCGCTGAGCCCATCCCCCGCCACAGGGGGGCAGGGCAACTCCGCCCAAACAGGTTTGCCTGAGTAACAGCGCGGCAGGCCCCTCCCCCAAAAGACAGGCTGGGAAAACAAGAGGCCAGCCACCCTAAGGTCCCAAGAAAACAGGTGCATCTTGCTTGGGTTCTGGTCAATAATTTGGACTCTATACATTCCCTCAACCACCTATCAACAGAATGACTAGGAGGAGGAGCCCCCAAAATAGAAAAGACTCAGAGATTATGACTTATGCCGCAGATTTACAAATGGATGCAGATATAACCAAGATGTCGGAAATGGAATTTAGTCTAGCAATTGTGAAAACAATGGCTAGAATGGAGAAATCAATTAATGGCAACATAGAGTCTCTAAGGGCAGAAATGAAAGCTGAATTGGCAGAACTTAAAAATGCTATCAATGAGATCCAATCCAATCTAGATAATCTAACAGCTAGGGTAACTGAGGCAGAAGAACGAATAAGCAACCTGGAAGACAATATGATAGATAAAAAGGGAAAAGAGGAGGCCAGGGAAAAACAACTCGGAATCCATGAAAATAGAATCAGAGAAATAAGTGACAGCATGAAGCGTTCCAATGTCAGAATAATTGGAATCCCGGAGGGAGTGGAGAGAGAGAGAGAGGACTAGAAGATGTATTTGAGCAAATCGTAGCTGAGAACTTCCCTAATCTGGGGAATGAAACAAACATTCGCGTCCTAGAGGCAGAGAGGACCCCTCCCAAGATCAAGGAAAACAGGCCAATACCCCAGCATGTAATAGTAAAACTTGCAAATCTTAGAACGAAGGAAACCATCTTAAGGGCAGTTAGGGGCAAGAGATTCCTTATGTACAGAGGGAGGAACATCAGAATAATGTCAGACCTATCCACAGAGACCTGGCAAGCCAGAAAGGCCTGGCAGACATATTCAGGGTACTAAATGAGAAGAACAAGCAGCCAAGAATACTTTATCCAGCAAGGCTGTCATTTAGAATGGATGGAGAGATGCAGAGCTTCCAAGACCGGCAGAAACTGAAAGAATATGTGACCACTAAGCCGGACCTGCAAGAAATATTAAGGGGGGTTCTATAAAAGGAGAAAGACCCCAAGACTGATATACAACAGAAATTTACAGGGACAATCTATAAAAACAACGTCTTCACAGGCAACATGATGACAATTAATTCATATCTTTCAATAATCACTCTCAACGTGAATGGCCTAAATGCTCCCATAAAACGGCACAGGGTTGCAGATTAGATAAAAAGACAGGACCCATCCATATGCTGCCTACAAGAGACTCATTTTGAACCTAAAGATACATCCAGACCGAAAGTGAAGGGATGGAGATCCATCTTCCATGCCAGCGGACCTCAAAAGAAAGCTGGGGTAGCAATTTTTCTATCAGACAAATTATATTTTAAACTAAAGTCTGTAATTAGAGACACAGAAGGACACTATATCATTCTTAAAGGGTCCATCCAACAAGAAGATCTAACAATTGTAAATATCTATGCCCCCAACATGGGAGCAGCCATCTATATAAGCCAACTGTTAACCAAAATAAAGAGTTATATTGATAACAATATGTTAATTGTAGGAGACCTCAATACTCCACTCTCAGCAATGCACAGATCATCTAAGCAGAAAATCAACAAGGAAACAAGAGCTTTGAATGATACACTGGATCAGATGGACCGCATAGATATTTACAGAACATTCCACCCTAAAACAACAGAATACTCATTCTTCTCGAGTGCACATGAAACTTTCTCCAGAATAGACCACATACTGGGTCACAAATCAGGTCTCAACCGATACCAAAAGATTGAGATTATTCCCTGCATATTCTCAGACCACAATGCTTTAAAACTGGAACTCAATCACAAGAAAAAATTTGGCAGAAATTCAAACACTTGGAAGCTAAAGACCACTCTGCTCAAGAATGTTTGGGTCAACCAGGAAATCAAAGAAGAACTTAATTCATGGAAATCAATGAGAATGAAAACACATCGGTCCAAAACCTATGGGATACTGCAAAGGCGGTCCTAAGGGGGAAATACATAGCCATCCAAGCCTCGCTCAAAAAAATAGAAAAATCCTGAATTCACCAACTAACTCTATGCCTTAGAGAACTAGAGAAAAAGCAACAAACGATGCCTAAGCCACGCATTACAAGAGAAATAATTAAAATTAAAGCAGAGATCAATGAATTAGAAACCAGAAACACAGTAGATCAGATCAACGAAACTAGAAGTTGGTTCTTTGAAAGAATTAATACGATCGATAAACCACTGGCCAGACTTATACAGAAGAAAAGAGAAAGGACCCAAATTAATAAAATTATGAATGAAAGGGGAGAGATCATGACTAACACCAAGGAAATAGAAACAATTATTAGAAATTATTATCAACAACTATATGCCAATAAACTGAGCAGTCTGGATGAAATGGATGCCTTCCTGGAAACTATAAGCCGCTAAGACTGAAACAGGAAGAAATTGACAACCTGAATAGGCCAATAACCAGTAACAAGATTGAAGCAGTGATCAAAAACCTCCCAAAAAACAAGAGTCCAGGGCCTGATGGATTCCCTGGCGAATTCTACCAAACATTCAAAGAAGAAATAATACCTATTCTACTGAAACTATTTAAAAAAATAGAAACAGAAGGAAAACTTCCAAACTCATTCTATGAGACCAGCATTACCTTAATCCCCAAACCAGGCAAAGACCCCATCAAAAAGGAGAATTTCAGACCGATGTCCCTGATGAATATGGATTCCAAAATCCTCAACAAAATCCTAGCTAATAGGATCCAACAATACATTAAAAGGATCATCCACCACGACCACGTGGGATTTATCCCCGGGATGCAAGGGTGGTTCAACATTCGCAAATCAATCAATGTGATAGAACACATTAATAAGAGGAGGGAGAAGAACCCTATGGTCCTCTCAATTGATGCAGAAAAAGCATTTGACAAAATACAACATCCTTTCCTGATTAAAACTCTTCAGAGTATAGGGATAGAGGGAACATTCCTCAAGTTCATAAAATCCATCTATGAAAAACCCACAGCGAATATCATCCTCAATGGGGAAAAGCTGAGAACCTTTCCCTTAAGATCAGGAACATGTCAAGGATGCCCACTCTCGCCACTATTGTTCAACAGAGTACTAGAAGTCCTAGCAACAGCAATCTGACAACAAAAAGAAATAAAAGATATTCAAATTGGCAAAGAAGAAGTCAAACTCTCCCTTTTCGCAGACGACATGATACTTTATATGGAAAACCCAAAAGACTCCACCCCCAAATTACCAGAGCTCATACAGCAATTCAGTGATGTGGCAGGATACAAAATCGATGCACAGAATTCAGTTGCTTTCTTATACACTAACAACGAAACTGTAGAAAGAGAAATTAGAGAAATGATTCCATTTACAGTAGCACAAAAACCATAAGATACCTCGGAATAAACTTAACCAAAGAGGTAAAGGATCTATACTCTAGGAACTACAGAACACTCATGAAAGAAATTGAAGAAGACACAAAAAGATGAAAAAATATTCCATGCTCACGGATCAGAAGAATAAACATTGTTAAAATGTCTATGCTACCCAGAGCAATCTATACCTTCAGTGCCATCCCGATCAAAATTCCAATGACGTTTTTCAAAGTGCTGGAACAAACAATCCTAAAATTTGTATGGAATCAGAAAAGACCTCGAATCGCCAAGGAAATGTTGAAAAAGAAAAACAAAGCTGGTGCATCACGTTGCCCAATTTCAAGCTATATTACAAAGCTGTGATCACCAAGACAGCATGGTACTGGCACAAAAACAGACATATAGACCAATGGACCAGAATAGAGAAATCCAGATATGGACCCTCAACTCTATGGTCAAATAATCTTCGACAAAGCAGGAAAAAACATGCAATGGAAAAAAGACAGTCTCTTCAATAAATGGTGCTGGGAAAATTGGACAGCCACATGCAGAAGAATGAAACTCGACCATTCTCTAGCACCATTCACAAGATAAACTCAAAGTGGATGGAAGACCTCAATGTGAGACAGGAATCCATCAAAATCCTAGAGAGAACATAGGCAGTAACCTCTTTGACATCGCCCACAGCAACTTCTTTCAAGACACATCTCCAAACTCTAGTGAAACAAAAGCAAAAATGAACTTTTGGGACTTCATCAAAATAAAAAGCTTCTGCACCGCAAAGGAAATAGTCAACAAAACAAAGAGGCAACCCACAGAATGGGAGAAGATATTTGCAAATGACACTACAGATAAAGGGCTGGTATCCAAGATCTATAAAGAACTTCTCAAACTCAACACCCAAAAAAACAAATAATCAAGTCAAAAAATGGGCAGAAGACATGAAAAGACACTTCTCTGAAGAAGACATACAAATGGCTAACAGACACATAAAAAAATGTTCATCATCATTAGCCATCAGGGAAATTCAAATCAAAACCACATTGAGATACCACCTTACACCATTTAGAATGGCCAAAATGGACAGGGAAAGACAGAACAAATGTTGGAGAGGTTGTGGAGAAAGGGGAACCCTCTTACACTGGTGGTGGGAATGCAAGTTGGTACCGCCACTTTGGAAAACAGTGTGGAGGTTCCTCAAAAATTTCAAAATAGAGCTACCCTATCACCCAGCAATTGCACTCCTGGGTATTTACCCAAAAGACACAGATGTAGTGAAAAGAAGGGCCATATGCACCCCAATGTTCATAGCGGCAATGTCCGCAATAGCCAAACTGTGGAAAGAGCCGAGAGGCCCTTCAACAGACGAATGGATAAAGAAGATGTGGTCCATATATACAATGGAGTATTACTCAGCCATCAGAAAAGATGAATACCCAACTTTTACATCAACATGGATGGGACTGGAGGAGATTATGCTAAGTGAAATAAGTCAAGCGGAGAAAGTCAATTATCATATGGTTTCACTTATTTGTGGAATATAAGGAATAGCATGGAGGACATTAGGAGAAGGAAGGGAAAAATGAAGGGGGGAATCGGAGGGGGAGACGAACCATGAGAGACTATGGACTCTGAGAAACAAACAGGGTTTTAGAGGGGAGGGGGGTGGGGGGATGGGTTAGCCTGGTGATGGGTATTAAGGAGGGCATGTACTGCATGGAGCACTGAGTGTTATCCGAAAAGAATGGATCGTGGATCACCACATCAAAAACTAATGATGTATTGTATGGTGACTAACATTACATAAGAAAATTTTTTAAAAAAGAGGATGATTGGGTGACAACAAGAGAGCAGGAGTGAGAATAAGGAGAGTACTGGCTCTGGGATTCAATCAGCAGCATCCATCATAAAGTCATGGACAAACTGTGTCCAACGTGGTCAGTATCCCACTCTTTCAACAGGAATTATATTGGAACTTCAGGCAGCAACATTTTCATGGAGTTACTGACATCTCATCTACTGTTACTGGTTCTAATCTCAAGCGGGCCTCTAATTTTCTTAATTGGAGTGATTTGGCACTTACTTGCAATTCCTCTAAGAGGTAGGCTCTAGTATGTTCCAGGTTCTAAAAACTCAATGAAGAAGCTAGGGATCAGGATATAATCGCTTTGTCTTCAAATTGCATGGAGATCTTGGTAAAATATTTTCCAGTAACTGGCTTTTTGCTTTATTCTTTTGTCCTTTTCTGGTACCTGAGTCTATTCAGGAACTAAGTTCTTACCTCTTAAACTTAGGAAGCTCCTTGATCAGGTTGCAAAATCATATAGTCAGTTGACCCTCTCCAAATGCTAGAAATCATTATTTTCTTTCCTGCATTAGAGTTATTTCAGTTCTTTGTCTGATCCTTTCTACCTTACGTTAAGTCCCTTGAATGCAAGGATAGCATCTCCTTCTTTCTATCCATAACAGAACTTCTTACTGAATGTACATAAGCAGGGGATACAATACATCTTGTTAAATGAGGGGATAAAATGAATTAAGTAAGAACTTCCATCAAGTGTCAGAAAACCTCTGAGCGAAGTCTAAGTCTCAGGAGAAAGGCCAATTACTCCCTAGGATCTGAGTTCTCAAACACCGACCTAATTCATTCCTCAAATTCATCTAGGACTGTGGCCACTTCAAAGTTCTTAAAATGATAGACACAATCATACATTATATGCACCAATACTAATTACTCATATGGCCTGCCAGAGATCCATCAGTCATCAGCTATTTGCTTATCTGGATTCTAAGCCTATAAATATTCCTCACTGTCTTGGGGTCATTGTGCCCTCTCACTAAAGGTCTATCCTTATTTTCAATCCTCAAAGCTTCTATCTTTCCTTCAGTTAATGCTTCCACTGATACAAATACAAGCTTTCCACTCAGATTCCTCAGTTCCTCCCAAGTCAGTTTCCTAAGGGGCTGCACCGGCTATCTCCTGCTGCAAAACTAAATTACCTCAGAATATAGTAGCTTGATGGGGCGCCTGGGTGGCTCAGTCGGTTCAGCGTCTGCCTTCGGCTCGGGTCATGATCTCAGGGTCCTGGGATCGAGCCCCGCATCGGACTCCCTGCTCAGCGGAGAGCCTGCTTCTCCCTCTGCCTCTGTCTGCTGCTCTGCCTACTTGTGCTCTCTATCTCTGTTAAATAAATAAATAAAAATCTTAAAAAAAAAAAAAGAATATAGTAGCTTGAAACAGAAAGCATTTCATTATGTCTCATGATTTTGTACATCAGAATTTGGGCAGTCTTAGCTGGGTGGTTCTTTCCTATATAACTTTGACTGTCATCTTTCAGTGGAATTCAGCTGGACTGTTCTAGAAAGTCCACCAGCTTTACTCACATGCCTGCCAGTTGAAGGGGCATGTCCGGAGAGTTGACCTCAGCTGGGCTTTTCACCTTCCCCATGTAGTCTTAGGTCTTCTCCATGTGGTATCTCCAGCTGGGAAATCAGATTTTATAATGACAGCTCAGAGATTTAAGGAATCAAGACAGAAACCCACAGTCCCTTTAAAGTCTAGGCCTGCAACGGGTGTAGAATCATTCCATCCCATCATGCCATAATGCTCCAAGGAATCTAGTTCAGTGTAGATTCAATGGAAGGGAAATACGTCCAGCCTCTCAAAAGGGAGATTTTAAGTAATTCACAAACATGGTTTCTCTGCTACCATCTTTCCTACAGCCACAAATTATTTACATTTCTTCTCCATGCAGAATTCATTCACCTCCAGCAAGATGCCCAAAGTTTCATCCCATTATGGCATCATCTCAAAGTCCACAATCTAGTTATCTAAGATCAGGAGCAGGTTTGGATGAAGTTCCTCAAGAGTGGTTCCTTGAGTATGGTTCCTCTTGCTTTGAAGACCTGTGAGCTAAAGAGACAAATAATCTGCACCCCACTCACCCAGTATACAGTGTGAGACAGTTAGGGCAACCACAGCAGACACCTGCCTTCAAAATGGGGAAAAATAGGCACATAACTGATTCATAGCAACTCTGAATCTGGCCAGGTACATGTTGCCAATTCCAGATTCCTGGGAGATATCCTCACTGCTATTTAGATCCACCGTTTGTGAATTTGAGTCATCCTTTCTTTCCCGTAAGAAATGCACCAGGTGCACTGCTGTGTAGTCTTCTCAGGCTGCTTCCTTTCCATAGTTAGGAGACCAAATGCCAGACTTTTCTTTTTTCATTTTGTACTGTCTGTTTTAATTCAGTCTTTCAGTCAGTCAACAAATCTCTTTAACATTCTGTAGATGTCCAATATATCACATATTTCACTCCGTTAGACAAAAGCCATACTTAACATTACTTCCCAAGATGGCCACTTACCTGTCTTGGGTAACGGGTGAGGGTCTTGGAAACAACAACAACAACAACAAAAACACTTAAAATTCTTAACAATACTATTGTCCAAAAAAAACAGTCTGTGAGGCATACCCTTATATCTTTCTGAAGTGTTAAACAAGGAGTCTTACAGCCTCATCCTGATTTCAACCTTTCCCAGAGACTGAGTCTTACTGACTTTGGTTTGAATTTAGCTTTAAGGACATTTCCTACTTTGAGAGTCTTTTGCTGGCTAGAAAAACTTTCCTGGGAACTCTATATCATCTCTAAATTCTTCTCAAAAACAGAGTAGTGTCCACCTCTTTTTTTATGTTTTGTAATAGACTATTTTATCATAGCTGGAATAGTCAGTGTTTCAGCATTCTGTCTGGAAATCCACTTAGCTAGATCAATGAGTTCAATAGGCACTTTTTTTTTTTTTTATCCTCTACGTTTCTGCAGGTCATAGGGTTGCCAAACCTCCTGGCACTACATAACCAAAGTTTCCTTTTCTTCAGTTCCAATAATGTTCCCCTCAGTCTCTTTCAAGTATTCATGCACATCCTCCCCAAGGCTCTTCTAGCTTTCACTGCTAGTCTCCTTGAGGCCATTAGCCACCGGTTTTAGATTTCTCCATGGCAGCACCTTACTCCTGGCAACAAATATTTTTCCAGTTATCTATTTCTTTGGAACAAAGTACTCAAACTTAGTGACTTGAAACAACAACCATTTACTGATAGCCCCAGTTTTCTGAGTCAGCAGTTTGGGCAAGGCTCAGGTGGGTGATTCTTTTGCCCTGTGGGGCATCAGTTGGGATCAACCCAGTGGTATTCAGCTAGTGGGGAAGCTTAATCTGAAGGGTCCAAGTCAGCCTCACTCACTTGCCTGGTACCTCGGAGGGGATGTTGGGAACAGTGGGCTCCATTGAGCCCCTCTTCCTCTTCATGTAGTCTCAGAGCCTCTCCACATGGTTTTTATTGCAAAGTAATCAGATTTCTTAATGTGATGGCTTAGGAATCTAAGGCAAAAGGCATAAATGGCGAGTCTTCATAAGGGACTGACTCCAAATTGGTAAAGCATTACTCTCACTGTACTCTATTGATCAAACAGTTACGGATAAGCCCAGATTCAAAAAAGAGGAACTACCACCCACCTGTTGATGGAAGGAATGTTTTTTACAGCCCTGGTCTTACTCTTCCCTCAATGTTTATTTTTATAACTTAAGTCATGCTATAAGTCAGACACATGATGGCCTTTAGAAAACAGGTTCGTACCCCAAGGTCCTGGCAGCATCAACTTCAGAAGATTGCACATCCAGTAGACAAGCATTTTTATTTATAAAGACAGTTTCATACTGACTCATACTCCTCTATCATCCTCCAGCATCACTCATTCATTTCTCGTATGTAACCCATTTCTTTCTTCGCCACTTCCCACTTTCTCCCAGGTAACTGGGGGAAGTCTACCCAACTGTCTCTCCCTCTTTCCTCTCTGTTGTCTCCTTTCTCTTTTATCTGTATGCTAAACAAAGTATTCTGCATAATTCTCTTCGGTGTGTCCTGATTGCTTTCAGGCTATACTCCAGCCTCATCCCATCCCATGCCCCTTTCCTCTTTGCTCTCTCACATTCTCTCTGAATTTGCACTTTGCCAGTCCTTCCTGCCTAAAACACGTGTGCACATTTGAAACGGTTTTCTGTTAGGATTCTCCTGTCAGTATGTCTCTTCTAGTGCATTGTAAGATCTACAAAGACAAGGGCCTCATCTTTTTGATCACTACTATATACCAGCAGCCAGAACAGTGCCTGGAACACATTTGGTGCTCAGAAATTATTTTTTCAGTAAATAAATGTAAATATGATTCCATCAAAATTAAGTGAAAATTATCAATAATGTTAAAATGAAATAACAAGAGTACTCAGTATCACACCAAGTAGCAAAGCCAATGAAAATGCCAATACATTCTTTGCAGTGTTTCTACATAAATACCTCTTACCTCTTCCAGTTCCACTGTTTAAGATGAAAAAATACAACACAAAAAACCTACTTCCACTTCATTCATTCATTTATTGTTAAGGTTAAAGCAGCAATATATTCATTCTTTAGGCTAAATAACTTTTTGGAAGCTCAGCAGGCAAGTAAATCAACATTATTCAACAATAAAAATGCGTTCTCCTTTCCCAGAGCCCCAGATTTTGGAGTACAGCCATGCTAAATGGAATACTGCCTAAGCAATCTATGAGAATGAGAGAATAAAAAGGCTAGATGCCATTTAAAAATAGCATGGTACAACCTCATTTACATCTTCAGATTCATGTATAATATGAATGGAGGGACATTTTGGAAGGTTCCTAAACCCTCTCTTATTTACTGAATGTAGGCAGTAAATGAAGGTCGCATGTTTTGGAAGACTATCTCCATTCTCACTGCATGAGTTTTATTTTATTTTTTATTTAAATGCAATTAGCCAACATATAGTACATCATTAGTTTCAGATGTAGAGTTCAATAATTCATCATTTGCATAAAACACCCAGGGCTCATCACATCACAACTGCATGAGTTTTAAATGCTACATTAAAAACTGGTATATTTCCGCCTCAAGAGTGAAGTATCACTGCCACATTTGCAATCAATGAAACTTGGTAAATATCTTCTAAGGCAGCAGGATTGGTTTAGTACACCATAAATGCTTATCATTGCCTCTAGAATATTTTATGTTTGCTTTCTTCACATACTGATAAGATATAATTTTTCTCAACACAGATCATTGATTTTACAGCAAATGAATCATAGAATGCCAGCCCCTGTAAAGGACCTTGAGAAGTCATCTCTCCCATATCCTTGCCTTCATATGGGTTCATCCTAGCCCACTCTGGATAATGTTCGTTGATTCTGTTTTTAAACACCTTTGTAGGAAGAGGGTCCTTCAATTTTCTTCTCTAGCACATTTCAGTGTTTAATAACCCATAAGGCTCTTGGAAATTCCTCCTTATATCCATCCTAAATTACCAACGGCACATGGATTTAGAGTTCAATCTTAAGTAACTGGAATAAATTACCTGTGCTATGGAAACAGACAACCACTCTGAATTTGAGAAAGTGTTGTCTGTGTGAAATAAACTGAAAATATTACTTCTCAGGGCTGGAGTAAGTGATTTTCAATCCAATGCCTTCAACTCCACAAAGTGCTTGTGCTGCGGTAGCCTGGATGATTGTCATCAAATGGTCTTGGCAAAGCCCTTCAGGGCACTTGTGAGCAGCCTAAGCACCAGGGCCAAAACGGAAAGCAAAATATGAGCCATGACAAGGAGTCAGACAAATTGTGGTCAAGCCGTATGGGTGATGAGTTATGCATACAGGCAGGCGTTCCATGCTGATCTCAGCAAACACACTATGTCTGAGCAGACAAGGACAGGCTGAGCCAAGACTCCTGTGCATGTTGGTGTCTTGTGAGCAAGAGGGGACCTCACCAACAGAGACTCTCTTCTCAGGAATTTTGTTCTCATAATGCTGCATTACTGTGATTACACAACTTAACTATTCTCAGATGAAGGTCTTCCTTTTTGTTTGTCCTCTAAATTCTTTTCTTCTTAATGTTTGACCTGGGCACTTTTGATAAGTTCTGATGGTGAAAATTCAAGAGTTTATGTGAACAGGACGTATACGCTATGGATTGAAGAAGATGCTGGTTAAAAAAATAAGCTACTGGAGTTGGCTAGTCATGGAGCAGAGTCCTTATTAGTTGTGTAACCTATTTATTTATTTATTTATTTATTTATTTATTTATTTATTTACTTATTTATTTGACACAGAGAGACACAGCGAGAGAAGGAACACAAGCAGGGGGAGTGGGAGAGGGAGAAGCAGGCTTTCCGCGGAGGAGGGAGCCCAATGCGGGGCTCGATCCCAGGACCCTGGAATCCTGAACTGAGCCGAAGGCAGACGCTTAACGACTGAGCCACCCAGGCGCCCCTAACCTTTTTAAAGCTAAGTTCCTTCAACTGTAAAATAGAGATATCTGTATCTACATCATAAGTTTGCACGGGATTAAGTGACATAATTCATGAGAAAATCTTAGTCCTTTTAGCTGTTATCTTTGCCAGTTAATGTGTGCGAGCATGAACCTGTCAACACTAAAGTAACTTTATTTATTTTTAATTCACTAAGCATTTGCCTTTTATTTATATAAGTATAAAATTCTGGTTCAGACCCTTTGGTGGAATCAAGAATAAATTAGAGAAAGTTTCCAATCTCAATCATAAGAAGAGATATGGGGCCTACCAACACAATGTGGGTACTGAATAAATATCCGTCAATCAATATTTATCTCAAAAAATGAAAAAAATTGTCATTATAATGCAATATATGGAGAGATTGGTATGGAGAAAAGTAGAGATAAAATGTCATGTATTTTGGGGGGAAAGGAGGGAGCAGAAAATTTCCAGATGTATAGATCAGAAAAGTATCATGAAGAAGAATATTGAAAGTTTATGTGGTTTTTGGACTAAGGTATTATTTGTCCCATTTGTCTTCTGAACATCACACATTATTAGCACTTCTTAATATTTTATTTTTCTGGTTTAGCCATCCACTTAAAAGGAGATTGACACCATCTTCCTATGTTTAAACATCTCTACAGATGAGTAACAGAATCATCAATCTCCAATGAGGAATGTTTCACCCCTTAATTCAAGAATATTTTTTTCAGCCATGCTCAAGATTGTGTTCCCTCCTGTCTGGTTCTCCATGTGGTTCCCCCTCTTCTCTGTTTGTAACCTCTCCCGTCTCTTGGCTTATTCTGTGCAGCTCAAGTCTCAAGCACTGAATAAATAATATCCCTTAAATTTCATCTTCATTACATTCTTTCACACCTCAACTATCCTGCTTAAAAAAGTAGTTTGTGAGATTTCTGTTTCCAGTCCAGTTTACAAGGAGCTTAGAAGTTGCTACTCCATTCTAAAAACAAGAAAAACGCTGAAGAACTCTTCTTAGGTCAAGAAGAGATGTGAGGTCACAGGGCAAATACTAGATGAAATGGACCAGTTTTTTGAAAGATTCAATCTGCCAAAACTCACACAAGAAGAAATAATCTGGAAAGCCTATATCTAGTAGAGAAATTGAATCAATAATTAGTAATCTTCCAAAACAGAAAGCATCGGGTCCAGATGGATTCACTCATGAATTGTACCAAACATCTAAGGAATAAATTATCCAGTTCCCATCCCAAAGGGGAAAAAATGGAAGGAATGAAGAAGTCACTATTCCCAAGCAATTTTGAGATGAAAACCTCCATCAGTTTCCAGGCCTGAGAATAATCCTCTGCAGCTCCTGGCTCCATCTACTTGGCCCATGGCTCCACCCTCTAGGACTGAGGTTCTACCCTCTGAGCCTCCATATGTGCCCTCTGAGTCATTCCTCCTTTTTTTTTTTTTTAAGATTTTACTTATTTGTCAGAGAGAGAGAGAGAGAGAGAGAGAGAGAGAGTGTGTGTGTGTGTGTGTGTGTGTGTGTGCACAAACGGGGAAGCAGCAGGCAGAGGGAGAAGCAGCTCCCTGCTGAGCAGGGATCCCGATGCGAGGCTCTATCCTGGGACCCTGGGATCATGACCTGAGCTGAAGGCAGACACTTAACTGATTGATCCACCCAGATGTCCCTCATTTCTGCTTTTTAATGAAGAAGGACATATATGTAGCTGAGTAAGTTAAACCAGCCTTGTTCCTATCTATGGAATCCAACAGATTTTTAAAATTTCATCCTCTCTGTCCCTTTCAATCCAAGCTGGCAATGTTTCTGCTGATAGAACAGTTGTAAAAACCTTGTGCGTTTCCCACATATGACACAGGTATTCACTCCACTAGACAAAGGCTCATTCAAGGGTCTTTTGTGGATAATTTCATCTCCATTCCAGGCTTCTGCTGATACGGCTGAGAGGATCTGTGATTCATATGCATTATCTCTTAAAATAGTTTTTCGTGTAACTAAATACTTTGACCTTTTGATTCTTCCCAGGAACTGGCAAAAGGTTGTCTAGACAAACCCCTGGTGTTCTCTCCAGAGCATTCTTTTCTGACAGTGAATCTCTTAATTTTAGCATCTTTTGCAGTCTGGTCAGGCTGAGAATTTCCCAAATTATCAAATCCAGATTCCTTTTCGCTTAGTAGTTCTTCCCTCAATTTGCCTCTTTCCTCCCAAATTTGACTATAATGAACATGAAGAAACCAGGCCCTATCTTTAAAACTTTGCTCAGATAAATATCCACATTTATCACTTACATGTTCTGCTTTGCACATAACTGCATGACACAATTAAGCTAAGATTTCTGCTACTATATAACAAGGATTTCCTTTCCTCTAATTTCCAGTAAGATGTTCTTCATATCCTCTGAGTTCTCGCCAGTAGCACCTTTAATTTTCACATTTCTACCAAAATTCTGTTTATGATGATTTAGGTATTTGTTATAGCAGCACCCCACTTCAGGTACCAAAATATGTATGAGTTTCTTATTGCTGGTATAACAAATTACTATGAACCGAATGGCTTAAAACAACATATATTTGTCCTTTTATATTTGTGAAGGTCAGAGGAATAAAATTAGTTTTACTGGGCTAAAGTGCTGTCCGTCAGAACTAATTTCTTCTGGAGGCTCTAGGGGAGAGAATCAGTTCCTTGCTTCTTCCAGTTTCTAGAGGCTGGGGCATTCCTAGACTTGGCTGACTTACTCCACTTTCTGGTTCCTTCATCACATTGCCTTGCGATTGCTAAATCAGTCAAATGTTAGCACATATGCTTTTATCTTGATTTCTCTTTGCTGGGGAACCTGATCAAAAGCAAACATTGTTACTTGAAAAGCCACTGGAGAAATCAAAAAGGAAGAAAAAGAATTGAATTACTCTTTCTTGTATGCCTCATGGTTATTCTTTTCTCAAAGTTCAGGTAGTTAAAGAAGTGGTGTTAAAAAGACCCAAGCTCCTAACAAAGTCAAGTTAGCAAGGACAATAAATTTTGCTACTGACTTTGCATGTTATCCTAAAATGCAGTTGGTTATCTAGGATTTTGGCTTAAAATGTAGATATGGGAAAACCTCTGTAGGGAATGGTCTGTGAGTCTAATCCTTTTTAACATTAAAAAAATTACTGTATCAGAATCTTTACTCCATCTTTACCAACTTAGATGGTTCTTCTTTGCCATTCAAATACCATGACCTTGACAATATTTCTTTCAAATGGTATATTAGGAATAAGCATTAGAAAATCAGAGAGAAAATTGAAGACTGTTTGTCAGCAAGCTGTGACATAGGCTAAACTTGTGGCTGGTGCAGAAGCCAGGGGAAGGGCGACATACTGATTTGGTGGAGTGTACTTCATTTGGGGTTCTGATAAAGATTATTAGAGGTTGTATAATGGTCACAGTGTTAGATGTGTGAAGGAATAAGAATAGAAGTGTCCAATGAGGAGAGGTCAAAATCTGAAGAAGTGATGACAACAGAAGGGAGATCTTTTTTTTGTTCATGATATGAACTATTTCAGTATTGTCAAGATGCAGTGGGAGAATTTAGGCCTGGGAAGTTTAGAGGTGGAAGAGCAAAAAAACAATAACAGGTTACACACATTTTTGCCCTGTCAGGGAGCAAAAATTCTTGTCCTCTTCAAGGATCTTTCTAGCTGGACAAAGAATCAAATTAACATGAGACAGATTAATAGGAGAAAATCAAATTTATTAGCGTATCTATGGGAATCCACACAGGCATGGAAATGGCAGAGACAGGCAAAATAAAGTATATATGTCATCCTGAAATAAGGAGAAGGAATTAGGGGTCTGGGACTTCAGAGGAAAGGAGTGCAATTCACAGGGCAGTAGGAAGAAGAGCAGATGTTTGGTAATTAGATGTTCGCCCTGCCATATAGATAGGTCACTCAGATAAAATTTATCTCTGCTAATAATCCTTCTTCTGGGAAGGTCCTCGATTTGCATTCTTCTATGTAGTTAAGGAAGCGGGGCAAAAGTTCCTCTTGAGCCAGTAGGGTCTTGATGGCCTTCAACTCAGAATCATCTTTATGCCAGAGTGGCCCATCTTGGGGCTTGCCTGCCTTTAGCCCCTACAGTACTAACAAGTATGCATTATAGATGAATTTTAGGGGAAGGAAGAGGAGGAGAAGGAGCACAGGACAATGAGGAGGAGGAGAAAGGGAAGGAGAAAGACAGCAGCAGCAGTGGCAATGACAACAAGAAAGGTTCCTAACAATTTGAGTTGCTTTGATCACATGGCTCTCAAGAAACTGAACAGGGAGCAGCCTCTTAAAGTGCAGCCTGGCTCACACAAGGAACAACTCTGCAGAACCTGTGACAAGGGCTCCTCCCGGAGGCAGGTGTCCTTCCAGTCGTGGTCAGCACTTAAAAGCTTACTCTGCTAGGCACTGTACCAGATGGTTTCTAATTATTAAATCATTTAATAGTTATAGCAATATTATGAGATAGGGACAATTATTATCCTTATTTAACCAATGAGGAAAATGAAGAACAAAGAGATTAAATTGGCTAGCATAAGCTAGTCAGTGCCAGAGTTGGGATTTAAACTCAGGCAGTCATATTCCAGTCATATTCCCATGCTCTTAACTACTCTGTTGTACTGCCTCTCACACTAAATTAGAGGAGGGAGCATTTTGTAATGGAAGTTTTAATTAGTATCCACTCAACCCCTTGACCTCTGGCCAACTGAGCAGGGTGAGGCCAGATCAATGCATCTCATTTAGAAGCATGGCCATCAGTGCTGATCGAATTCAGTGAAAACAACAAGAATCCAAAAGAGTCACTTTCAATCTGCTAAAAATAAAACGGTCATGTCTTGTATTTGTTTAGCAATATATATAATCTCATTTAATTTTCACAAACATCCTGGCATCAGATAGGAACTATTATACTCGCTTTACAGATGAAAAATAAAAATAAGGTTCAGTGAGGTTGGAATTTGCTCAGGGACATTATTTCTAAAAAAGTAAAGGGGAGGTTCTTCACAATAGGTCTGTCATCAAATCATGTTCTCTTTCAGTTATGCCATGCTGAAAAATTATTATCTGCTGGAAAAAAATTATCAATGAGCATATATGGAATTTTCTATATCGGAGGTAAGTATAATGAGTATAATTATGAAAGCCATTGATGAGAGGTCATAAAAGATACTCTTTGCCAGGGTCACCCCTTTCCTGCTTGGCCTCTTGGGGACTGGCCGTCCTTTTTGGAGCAGCAGAAACTAAGGATTACAGATGATTTCATTGGCTTTCTGCTCTCCTAAATCTCTGACCTATCTATATAAGTTAAAAATAAAGGGAAGTGGGACTCTTCACTTCTCTCAATCTCTCACTCTGTCAAAATCCTCTGGCTCTACTGCAAGAAATTCACGATCCTGTGATTTTAGGAGTGATATTCAAGATTTTGTAACGGTGTGGTTCAGGCACCCACCAACCACACAGAGGTTGGCTGTGGAGCCAAAGTTACTCCTTCAGTTGGGCCACGGTAGATGTAGAGAAAGCACCAGGGATCCAAAAGATGGATAGGTTGGAAGGGAGAGTCCTTGAGTGGCCACTGAATTACTGGAAAAAAAGCATTTCAATATTTTAACACCAGCATGGGCCTACCAGTATGAACTAGCTAAATATTAACACTTGTTGTGTTCCTTGAGAGCAGAATCTATGTTCTCTTATTCATTAAATACCACAGGTCCAAAAGCCTTGATCTACAATTCTGAAATTTAAAAAAAAAAAACCTGAAAAAATTAAAATTGTCTCTATTACTCATTTGGCTACAAAACTTCATCTATCTTAATAAGAGACCATTGGTAAACTTCATGATTCCTAAGTGAATAGTCACGAGTTTCACTGCTGACACATTAATGTGTGTGATTATAGGATACTGCTCAAGGTTCCCCTGGGAGTACTTTTTTAATGGAAGAAGCATGCAGTTTTACTTTCCTAAAATATGCAAAATTCTGCATTCAGAAACATATCTGGTCCCAAGGATTTGAATAAAAAGGGCTATGTACAAATACCATCTAGCATAATAAATGCTCTGGGACAGACTGGCTTTGAACAACATTTTCTCCATTGTTGAATGTATATGGCTTTCAAAATTTTGCTTCTTTGAGAAAGAAATTATAAAAAGAGTGGGAAAAACCAGCTTCTGCTCAGACTTAGTTTACCTAAAGTCAGAGCCAATATTAATGGGATTTACATCACTTCATTGTTTGCTCCATAAAGGACAGGATTAATCATTCACATATGGACCATTTCCAAACATAGATCCTAGACAAGAGGCCCATGTGACTAATTCTGCACTTACATAATTTCTTGCGGTCTTATGTAGAACCCCACATACAGAGAATATTCACAATCCTTTACATTAGTTATAATGTTAAAAGGAAGATCAATGTCAGTTCAGGGAACAATGCACTTCACTTTGCCCAGAAGTGTTTCCAGTGTTCAAAAATACTCTGACAATTGTGAATAGTCAAATTGCCTTTTATATGCTTAAAGTGATTAAAAATATATAAGATGTTAGCCTTTAAAGCTACCAGAAATTGTCTCACTGGAATAATGTGAGAAGAGAAAGACAAGAAATCCCCCAGTGTTTTAAAAACAGAGTCACAAGAATATTCCTGCAAGATGAATTACCCTGAACCCACTGGAAGTCATCAAGTTTTATCAATGAAGCATTCTCATCGAACCACACTCAACAAAACTTGGACAGGAAAAACAAAAGGAATCCCAGAATAATATGATGATGGGATGGTAAGGGAAGGCTTGAAATCTAAAGAGATCGATGGCAGAATGGGGGGCAGGGGATATTCCCCGTGGTTGGAAAGGGAAGGTGGGAGTGGGGTAGAGAGAGTCAACAACCTAAAAGGCTTGGAAATTCTGAGCAGTGAGAGAGTAGAGTGCTGACATGAAGTGCTGTCTTGAAACATGTGAAGAATGAATTCAGAGGCAAGACACAGGAAACAAGCAAATCGACTGCAAGACCATCACAATACAGCAGGGTAGGTGTGATAAGAAACTGAACCAGAGGATAGTGAGGGTGGAAAAGTAGAGGAAATATAGAATATATTACATTTCTTGTGTTGCCCTTTCTATTTTGATCTTAGAATCATGCTAATGGGTTGGTGACTTGGGGCTGATGGGCTGGAGGCTGACCAACGTTGCCTCTTTTAGCATATCTCTACATATTTATAGAGAGGAAGCCCTGAAGATTAAAAAGTATCTACAAGGCATGGCTAGAAACGTTTTGTGAATGTTTCATGAGGGACTGAAAACACACAGCAGTCCTTGCACAATTGCCATAATCTGATGTATTTCACCATTGTTCTCTGTCACGGTTGCAGGGAAAAGAGCAAAGAATGATGTGCAGGCCTGCCCTTGGTGAGGTCCGACTACAGCAGCACTGATGTTCTTTTTTAATCAAAGCATCATTATTCTTCTTGATAAACTCAGAGAGTAAGAGAAGCTACATTGAGGAGAGGAGACTACAATTATATGAGATCCCCTTTTGCTGGGCTGAAAACAAGTGCAAGATAACATTTCATAGAAATCACTTGCACTGTGCCATAATCCATCAGGTTATTAAACATTTCTTTGAGGATAAAATTCTAAGGTTATTAATCTATATAAAACCAAGTTCTTTAGCCTTGAGGAAAGCTGAGAAAATTTCCCATGGGAACATCTACTCTTCTCTAAGCCTGAAGAAAAGAACCAATTCAGATTTTTATTAATAAACTTTTAAATAAGATAATGCACATTGTTTTTTAAATGAAACGCCCCTTCAATTAGGTTTCTTTATGTATTTGATCTCTGCTGGGAAGCAGAGATGTTAGAGCTTTTGTTATTTGAATAATTTAATGAAATATCAAGAACTGAATAAATACCTGTCTACCTGTCCACTTGAAATTTCCCTTACTGTTTGCTATAATATATTGATATTGGGAGGTGTTGCTCCACTGCATATTGTAGTGATTCTTATAAATACCTTAATATAGCTAAGTTGTTTACTATTATTAATGATGTAAAAATAAAAACTATTTCTTTTTTTAAGATTTATTTATTTATTTGTCAGAGAGAGAGAGCATAAGCAGGGGGAGCAGCAGGCAGAGGGAGAAGCAGGCTCCCTGCGGGACTCGATCCCAGGACCCTGGGATCATGACCTGAGCCAAAGGCAGACGCTTAACCCACTGAGCCACCCAGGCATCCCTAAAAACTATTTCTTGATGTATATTTTATGAAAAATTAGGTTGCATATTTGAGTCTTAGGTGAGTTTGTTGCTCCCAGTAGTAGGGGAACTAGTTTGTTCTATGACTTTGGGCACCTCACAGCTAGGCCTCAGTTTTTATATCAATAAAATTAAGAACAAATAAGAGCGATTCTGCCCTTAAGGTATGTAGTGTATATTCTGGGCATGAATTTTTTTTATTTTTTATTTTTTATTATTTTAATTATGATGATTAAAATATCAGTAATAACAGCTATTGTGAGGAATACTTATAAATCCATTTATGATATAGGCAATTAATAAATATGGTTTTTTTATAAAAGATTTTATTTATTTATTTGCCAGAGAGAGCATGAGCAGGGGGAGGGGTAGAGGAAGAAGCAGGCTCCGAGCTGAGCAGGAAGCCCAGTGTGGAACTCGATCCCAGGACCCTGGGAACATGACTTGAGCCGAAGGCAAATGCTTAATTGACTGAGCCATCCCATTAATAAATATGTTTTAATGAATATTCTTTTATTCATTTTTTCTGGGACTTACTCCCAATAAACTGCCTATCTACTATTTTTTCAATCCTCCTGGGCAGAGACAATGAAAAAAAATCTAAAGACAAAGGTATCATTTACAATTGAAAAATCCAGCATCACAGATATGGATACTTTCTAATAAACTAACAAGTGATTCTTGGAAATGCTAGTAGGTTTTTTTGGTTAGGTTCCTTTTAGAGTCTCTATTAGCAGTTATTCGGAGCCTTCTGATTCAATGATAAAGATATAAACTGGGAGCGCCTGGGTGGCTCAGCGAGTTAAGCATCTGCCTTCATGATCTCGGGGTCCTGGGATTGAGCCCTGTGTCAGGGGCTCCCTGCTCAGCGGGGAATCTGCTTCTCCCTCTCCCCCTGCTCCTTTCCCTCTACCCCCACACCCCCTCCCCGCTTGTGCTCTCTCCCTCTCCCTCTCTCTCAAATAAATAAATAAAAATATAAACTCAAGATTTTACTATCAACATTGAATCATGAAGTTCTGACCACTGGGAAACACTGTCAGAGAAGCTTATCCAAGGAAGAAATAATTCAGCAATGTAATTCAGAAGATGATCTTTACATGTTACTTTTTGTTACAGTGCCTTTACTCATTTGGAAGTGATAGAATTTAAATCAGTTCTTGAAATGTCTCTTTAATACCTACTCAATCTTTTGAGATGAAAGAAATTCATCAGTTAGGTATTTGTGAACAGATCTGCACTATCCTTGTTTCAATTTCAAGTTGGAGAAATCACTGATTTGCTGAACCTTTTCTGATATGCCTTCTTAACTCAAATCTTCATCCCCACTGGGATTTCTTTGAAAAATAGAATAGGAACTTCAGTCTGCCTATCCGTTCTTATTTCAGTGTTTGTTGAGTTATATATATTATCTTGTCATACCAGATACCCCTTATCTAAAAGACATTTAGTTGCCCTTACGTATTTGAGAATTCCACTCCATGATTCTGAAAGCAAATTGGATTTTTCAAAACTTAAACATCTTTGTTGGGTACCTGAATCTTGCAGGTTTTTGGCTTTTTCAAGCAGTGATATACTACTTTGTATGTAAGACTGCCTTTAGTTTGGGTGAGTACTAATTCTACTCAACATGTATTTAATGAGCATCTTCTGTAAATCTAGTATTGTGTTAGACTCTGTTTGAGACCAAAAAAAAAAAAAAGAAAAGAAGAAACTTGTCTCCTCACAACTCTGAGTCCAGGGTGTATTCCCTCTGCAGTTTCCTTTCATTTACCTGAATTCAAAGATGTCCTCCATCTGCATCTTCTTCCGTGCCCCATTTCTCAAGCCAAATTTCACATTTTGCAGCAAGAATATCAATAACTACGCAAGAAACCTAAGTGTACCATTAAACTGTGTTCCTCAAATGTCAGATTCAGTAGTCTGATCACCATGGCTGGGTGTCCACACACTGCACCAAGTATAAATCACTACGAGTCAGAGCAAGAACTAGAGCAGACTGGGTGGCTCAGTTGGTTAAAGTGTCTGCCTTTGGCTCAGGTCATGATCCCGGGTCCTGGGATTGAGCCCCGCGTCAGGCTCCCTTCTCAGCAGAGAGCCTGCTTCTCTCTCCCTCTGCTGCTCCCCCTGCTTATGTGCTCGCTCACTCTGTCTGTCAAATAAATAAAAAAAATCTTAAAAAAAAAAAAAAAAAAAGAACTGGAGAAGAAGGGACTCCTTCCCAGGCTAACTAATTTCAGTTGGGTAATTAGCCTTGGTCTGCCTGGCAAATTACCAAGTAAATAAATTATCTAGTATCATGATTCCCCTCACCTTTACGCTTGTGTGTGGTGCAACTTCTCCTAGATAAGCTCTCATTCTCGGTCTTCCTTTCGGTTTGGACAGTTTTTTCCATTTTCCCAATCCAATGCAAGTAACTTTCGCCTGAGTGCAACCATCAATCTGTCTGACCTGTTATGTTGAGTTGAGTCACAGAAATTATTATTTTATCTTGTTGCTGGGATTGGAGCTTGTCTTCCCAATGGTCCCTGGAATCAGTCTCTGTGAATACTGTGCATTGAGCCATGTGCTGGGTCTCAGTGGGGATTGATAGCTTTAGAGTTTCCTTTAACATAGGGAGAAAAAAAAATCCAAAGCTGAAATCAGATCTACCAGCCAGAGCCAATTCCTGAAATGGTTGGTGAGGGTATGAGTTTCTTACCTTTCAAACATCTTCCTTTCCAAATCAGTCTGTACTACCAAACATATGTCACCTTTTAATAACATCATCATTCTTCCAGTTGCCCAGACTTCAAACTGCAAAGTCATCTTTGGCTCCTCTTATTCTTTCTTGTCCTGTATCCACTTATTTTCCAAGATCTAATTTTCTATACTTGTCATTTCCACTGCATAATGATTGTGTAGCTCCCCTCACCTTACATGTCATATATGACGCTTTTCATTGTTCATCTAAACTCCATGTTTTCCGCTCCAATCTGTCTTGCATACAGCCAATCTTTACTAAGTATTACATTAATAATATTAATTTGCTGTTCAAAGGTTTCCAGTGCTTTCTCCTTACCCACATAATTAAGCATGGCCTGATTTTAGAGATTATGACCTTGCTGAGTATGGCCTCACTCTATGTATTCTACCTTATTTCTCACTTACTCACATCATAGCTTCTTATTCCCATCAAGCTGGCCTCCCTACTGTCCCCAGAATATTCATTCTCAGGAGTCTTCACTCACTGTATTATTAGTTAGGATCTCTGCATGAAATGGATGGAAGATTTAAATGGGATGATTTGAAAGATTTTAATAGAGGAGTACTTATGAAAGTTTGGACAGAGTTAAGGAAATCTCTTACCTCTGTAAGGTAATTCCCTAGGGCTAGTATCAGTGGGAATTGTGACCATGGCTAGATCAAAAAGGATCAGAGGAAGAAGTAAATGCTGTAAAGTGCAAAGGGAGATTCACTTTGCTAGGATGACCAGAAGAGTTTTTGTGATTGGTGGAAGATCACAGCCGGCCTGAGGCAGTCCCACAGGGAAGGAACCAGGAGAATCAATACCCTAACATTGCCTTCCTCCCTCCTCCTCTGATCTCCTGATGGGAGCCCCCTGTGGCTATGCCCACCAAAAGACTGATGGAAAGGGAACATGTTGATGTCGCCTAAAAAGGTCAGCCTGCTGGCGCACAGAGAGGTGTGAAAGAGCAAGAACAGTTTTGTAGCAAAAAAAAACAGGAGATACCCAACATATTTATTTTATTTTCTTGAATGTATTTTTACCTTTACTCTATAACTTTCTGCTTCCTATCCACTCTATTTTTATGTTTTTTTTAATATATATTCAATGAATACACTCTTACTGATACACGGTTTTATGAGTCTTGACAAGTGCATAGAGTTGGGCAAGTACTATGGCAATCAGGATACAGAACATTCCATCATCCCCTCGACCTGCCCATGTAGTCACCCCTTCTTCCAGTCCCCAGCCTGGTCACCAATGACATACTCTCTTTCCTTATAATTGTATCTATCCCAGACAATACTGTATACATAGTTTTTTAAGTCTGGCTTCTTTTACTTGTCAGAGCGTATTTGAGATTCATCCGTGTGGTATATATATCAGTTGTTCATTTGTTTTGAATCACTGAGAAGTATTTCATTAATTTCATTATGTAATATTATAATTTGTTATATTATTTCATTGTATTTTGTTATATTAATGTGCCACATTTAAAATAATCCATCCACCAGTTGAAGGACATGAGGGGTATTTCCAGTGTGGGATGATTATAAATAAGTGGCTATAAACTTTCATAGACAGGTGTGAATCTCACCTAGGAGTGATATTGCTGGGTCATATGTAAGTGATGTTTTACTTTACAAAGTAACTGTGGCCTTTTGTGTTTGCATTGACAATGTTTGGGTTGCACTTGTTTCACCTTCTTACTAGAGTGCTTGCTATTGGCATTTTGTTTGTTTTGTTTTGTTTTTTGGTCATTCTAGCATCTATAAAGTAGTATCTCATTGTGATTTAGATTTCTAATTTTTTTTGTGTGTTCTATTAGTCACCATCAGTTTTTGATGTTATATGCAAACAATGATTCATGGAACACTACATCAAAAACTAGATTTCCAATTCTTGATGACTAATGATATTGAAACTCTTTTCGTGTGCTTATTTGATATTCACATATATCTTTTGTGGACCAAAATTTTTGTTCATTTTATTTTACTGGACTGCTTGGTTTCTTATTATTTTGATAGTCATTTATATTTTTGAATACATCACATATAGTGCTTCCAAATGTTTCTCCTAGTCTGAAGCTTATCTTTTCATTCTCTTAAAGGTGGCTTTGATGGAGCAGGAGAGCAAAAGTTTATAAAATTGAAATATAAAAAGGGAATTAACCATAAAGTAGAGGATTTTTTAAATCACAAGACACATGTTGTATAATACTATTTGTATATGCTTGAAAAACTAGATGAAACACATGGTCTTCTAGAAAAAATACAATTCACCAAATTTGACCTCAGAACAGCCACATTCTTCTACCAAAGTAGAAGTAAGAGACGTAGCCAACAACAACAGAAAAGCAGTGGACCCAGATGGTTTTGAGGGAGAATTTGGACAAACTTTTAAAGATTAGATAATGCCGATGCTACTTAAACTATTTGAAAGCATGGAAAGAGAAGAAAATTTTCCAATTTTATGGGGAAACAGGTGGAGGGCTGGTGGACGGATACAGATGGAACAGTACTTATTTTGAAGGGACAACTATGCCGGCTAGGTGGTGGGTACGTGAGGGCCAGTTGTGCTCTTTTCTGTAAATTTGAATTGCCTGAAATGTTGCATAAGTATGGTTTTTAGTAAACGCATGATTTTGCAATCACTATATAAAACATTTCGGAATGACAATGAAAAAGTAACATAGCAATAAATAATAATAAAAATAATAATAAATAACAGCAAAAAAATCAGAATGCCAGCAATAATAAGAGATTTGAACAAAATATTGGCAAGCTGAGACAAGTAAGTAATTGGAACAAAACTTAATAAACAAGGTTATATAAGTTCTAATATATAAAGATAGGCCAAATCTGAATGTTTCTTTAAAAAGAAGTAATGCAGGGGCGCCTGGGTGGCTCAGTTGGTTAAGCAGCTGCCTTCAGCTCAGGTCATGGTCCCAGGATCCTGGGATGGAGCCCCGCATCCGGCTCCCTGCTCAGCAGGGAGTCTGCTTCTCCCTCTGCCTCTCCCCCCTGGCTTATGCTCTCTCTCTCTCTCCCTCACTGTCTTTCTCTCAAATAAATAACATCTTTAAAAAAAAAAGTAATGCAAACAATATTCTCTGGTCATGATACATTAAACTATAAGTTAATTTTTAAAGAGGGTGGAAATTCTTTATAACCAGAATTTTAAAACTTCCTTATAAATATGTCTTGAGTCAAAGGGAAAAGCATATGAAAATGGAAGAATTTCTTTTAGAAATGATTAAAACTGTACAAAAGAGAATTTGTAGAATCAATTAAAACAATGTTTAGAGACAAATTCATGGCTCTTAGTACAAATAATAAAAATGTGAAGGGGTGTGGCATCTGGGTGGCTCAGCTGGTTACACCTCCAACTCTTGATTTCAGCTCGGGTCATGACCTCAGGGTGGTGGAACTGAGCCCCGCATTGGGCTCCCCACTCAGCACAGAGTCTGGTTGAGATTTTCTCTCTCTCCCTTTCCCTTGGCTCCTCCCCCAGGTCACATGCACACTCTCTCGCTCTCTATCTCTGTCGAATAAGTACATAAACAAATCTTTAAAAAAAGAAAAAAGTGAAAGAGGCGCCTGGGTTGCTCAGTCAGTTAAGCTTCTGCCTTCGGCTCAGGTCATGATCCCTGAGTCCTGGAATCGAGTCCCACATTGGGCTCCCTGCTCCGTGGGGAGTCCACTTCTCCCTCTCCTTCTGCCCCTCCCCCTGTTCCTCCTCTCCTTCTCTCCTCCAATCTCTCTCTCTCTCAAATAAATAAAATCTTAAAAAAAAAGCATGAAGGGGGGATCCACTTCATAAAGCAAGAAAAAGAACAAAATAAATACAAAGAAAGCAGAAAGAAGAAAGATAAAAGCAGAAATTAACAAATTGGAAAACAAGAAAATGTATACATAACTACACAAGCTGGTGTTTGAACTAATCAACCTAATAGACAAATCAGTAGCTAAGGTAATCAAGAAAAAAGGAAAGACACACGAATACACAAAATAAAAAGTGGCAAGGAAAATACCTTTTGAAATTACAGGTATGTTAAATAAATTCTTAAGAGAGGACTTTACACAATTCATTGTAAATCAGTTTGAAAGCGTAGGTTAAAAAGCTAAATTTCTGGGAAAATAAAATTGCCAAAACCAACCCCAAGAAGAAGGGAAAGTTTGAATTTCAGTGTCCTTAGAAGAAGTGAAGAACTGTATCAAAGTGTTGCACCCCTGAAAGGACCTCACTCATGTTTTCACAGGGACTTCTAGCAAACCTTCCAAAAACCAAATAATGCTATTGCTATTAAACTATTCCTGGGTTTATGAAATAATGAAACTTCCAAATTAATTTCATGAAGGGAATGCATAGTGATCCCCAAATCTGACAGTGATTGCAACAACAGTTGCACAAACAACCAAATCACAGATCAATAACACAGATATTGATGAAAGTTATAAAAAATCATTAGCAAATAGAATCCAACAGTACCGTAAAACAATGCATCATGACTAAGTGGGGTTTATTCCAGGAAAATGAAGACAAATCAACATCAGCATCTTTTTTTTAAAAAAGATCTTTTTATTTATTTAGAGAGAGAAAGTGGAGAGGAAGGGCAGAGGGAGAGGGAGAGAATCCCCAGCAGATTCCATGCTGAGCATGGAGCCCGATGTGAGACTCAGTCTCACCACCCTGAGATCATGACCTGAGCCAAAATCAAGAGTCAGTCACTTAACCATCTGAGCCACCCAGTCACCCCTCAACATCAGCATCTTAATGAAGATGAAAATATCTTTCACATTCTCTCTAAAGTCATGAACACGGCAAGAGTTACTAAATTACTGCTAATTATTATTTTGGAGGAATTAGCCAATCCTTCAGACAAGATAAAAAATTTGAGACATAACAATTAAGGGGGCGCCTGTGTGACTCAGTCGTTAAGGGTCTGCCTTCGGTTCAGGTCATGATCCCAGGGTCCTGGGATTGAGCCCCGCATCGGGCTCCCTGCTCAGCGGGAAGCCTGCTTCTCCCTCTCCCACTCCCCCTGCTTGTGTTCCCCCTCTCGCTGTGTCTCTCTCTGTCAAATGAATAAATAAAATCTTAGGAAAAAAATTGTTTTCATCTGTAGATTTTATAATAGTATAGCTTGGAAATCAAAGGCAATCAATGAAAAAATTAATACAAACAACAGGAGAATCAGTAATTCAGCAGGTTATAAAGTTAAAATACAAAAAAATCAGTAGCCCTCTTATAGATCAGAACAACGCATAAAGTATGTTAGAAGAGAAAATCACCAGTTACTGTATTCAAAATTATAGCTGATCTGCCCATTTGATTGACCCTATTTTTTCTGCTTTTCAGTGGTATCTTAGACCTTTCCTCATTTAGATTTTTTATGTGTATTGTTAAAAATATTTTTGGGTATTTGGTGTTGCTGTTACAATAATAATTCAATCAAAAGATGTCAGTATTTTCCAAGTTAATGTATAAATTTTATGTGATAACACATTCCAACAAGTTTAATTTTATTTTCTTGGTCTGGAGCTATACAAACTAATTCTAAAATTAATAATATTTAAAAATAAAAAGAAATAAGAACTTTCCGGGAAAACCCTGGAAAATTAGAGTAATTGAGTTGCAGGAGACCAACCATTTAAAAACATAAAACCTCTATAATTAAAAGAGTATCCCTCTTGAATAGATTGATACACCAATAAAACAGAATGGAATCTAAAAACAACTAAAACGTGTGGAAAATATGTGCAATCTCAGGTAGTGAGAAGAAGATGGAATTTTTAATCATTAGTTTGGAACACCTAAATAGCCACTTAGAAAAAGGTAATTTAGAAATCATACCTCACACAACTGACTTCAATAAACTAAAAATGATTGGAAATCTAAATGTATAAATTAAATCATACAAGTATAAGGGGAGAGTGAGTGAATTATTTAATAACATGGGAGTGGACAATGCCTTTCCAACTAAGATGCAAAATCCAATAAGTGGAAATGATTAAATCAGATGTATACAATTTCATTTTAAACTTTCATGCCAGAATAATACACCACAACTGTTTTTAAAAGACAAATGATAAAATACTTGCAGCTAATACCACAGATAGAGATGCAAATTCTGTGATGTGTTAATAGGTCTAAAGAGTCAAGAGATGACTTCCCAAATGGCAGTGTGAGTAGTTCCACAGATGCATCCCCCAGCAATACAACCATAACTCGTGAATATTAGTTAAAACACACACACACACATGCATTAAGTCTCTGGAAACTGTGTTAAGGGTATATAAAAAATGAAGAAATATCTTTTCAAAACAAAAATCTACTAAATCTGGGTTAGAACAGGGTCTGTGTCACTTGACAATGACCTACTTCCTTCCTCCCCACCCACCTCTGCAAGAAGGACGCTCCACTCCTCTGGTGAATGCTGTTAAGAAAATAGGGCTCCCTCTCCTCACAGCTCCTAGTCAAGAGCCCTGGTATCTTTTGGGAGGAACAGGCTGCCAGGATTTCTTACAGTCTACTCAGGTCCATGTTGCCCAGGCTAAATTCCAAGTATGCTTAAGGGGTTGGGGCTTTCCTCGACCTGGACCCTACTGCTCTAGGCCTGGCAGGTCCTAATCACCTTCCCCCTAGATCTCCCATCCATGGAGGTTCAAAGCTGAAGGTAGCCGGCTGAGATGACCTAAGTCTGCTGCCTCTAGCCAGCATCCTGCTCATAAATCAGGAATGTCCCAGCTCACGAGCAGGGGCTCAGAGATTTGGCTCAGAGAGAGAGGCCGGTCACAGCTCCACAGCTTTCCCAAAAGAGACAGACTTTATTTGGAGCTGAGTGTGGGATGTTCGAGGCTAAGGTTGCTTTCAAAAACAATGGAGATGTTTCCCGAGAGCTCTTAAGAGGACGCTGGTAGCTGCACTAGAACAGCAAGCCAAGTTGAAGGCCAGCTACTTCTCCAGAGACAACCAGAGAAAAGGAAAGAGGGAAAGAAAATGTCCTCCCAGGGTGAGAACAGAATTCAAATACTGGCCTCAAACAAACAAACAAACAAACAAAACATATATATATATATCCCTGCAGAGGCTAGCCGAAATTAGAGAAATTTATGCCCCAGGGTGTTACTGAAAACAATAGAGCAATCAATCAGCTATTAGTGCAGTCTAACCGCTACAGGTGATACAATCAGAGGTGGACAGCGGAACAGAGAGCGGAGAAAGAGACAAAGAGAACCCTGCTCTTACAGCGGGCAGCCCTGGAGGACTGCTCCTGTCCCTCGGCTGTGCCCTCTGGGGGGTGACAGCAGGCGCTCTCCATGTCAGCTGAGCAGTATTTCCTGGCGTGAGGTGACGATCCTGAGGAAGAGAGCGAGAGGTCCTGCAGACACTGGCATCCCAGTACCATGGGCACCGTATACACACAGGCAGCCTTTTTAAAAAAAATTTTTATTGTTATGTTAATCACCATACATTACATCCTTAGTTTTTGATGTAGTGTTCCATGATTCATTGTTTGTGCATAACACCCAGTGCTCCATGCAGAATGTGCCCTCTTTAATACCCATCACCAGGCTAACCCATCCCCCCACCCCCCTCCCCTCTAGAACCCTCAGTTTGTTTTTCAGAGTCCATCGTCTCTCATGGTTCGTCTCCCCCTCCGATTTCCCCCCCTTCATTCTTCCCCTCCTGCTATCTTCTTCTTTTTCTTTTTCCTTAACATATCTTGCATTATTTGTTTCAGAGGTACAGATCTGTGATTCAACAGGCAGCCTTTTTGATAGGGGAGAGAGTAAATCCCAACTTGACTATAAACCAGACCTCATGCAACTTGCTGCTGCCCATACATGGGGAGGAAGGGTACAAGGCGCAGGGTTTTGTTTCTCCACACCTCCTAGGACTCAGTTGGTGAGTCTTTTGCGGTGCAGAGGGAGGAGGGAGGAATCGAGTTTGCTTAAGAGTGTAGGTACCTGGGGGCGCCTGGGTGGCTCAGTCATTAAGCGTCTGCCTTGGGCTCAGGTCATGATCCCGGGGTCCCGGGGTCGAGCCCCGCATCGGGCTTCCTCCCCGCTCAGCCGGGAGGCCTGCTCCTCTTCTCCCTCTGCCTGCCGCCCCCTCTCCTTGTGCGCTCTCTCTCTCTTTCTCTCTTGGTCGAATAAATGAATAAAAATCTTTATAAACAATAGTAAAAAAAAGTTAAAAAAAAAAAAGAATATAGGTACCTGCACTTTACCCTAAGATGTAAGCATCCCAGGGACTTTTAAGACAATGGCACTTAGGTGTCAGTGCCTTACTTTAAATTTACTTTATATTGGTGTCATTTACTTTATATGTTAGTGTAATTCTCTTCTTCTATACCTTTTAGTTTTCCTTAGGTTTATATATGTTGAGAAAATTGTTAGTCTTTCGGGGATATAACTATGACCAGAATTTCAGGAATTATATCTATGTGAAAAGATAACTTAAAACCATTTAATTAATGGATTCATTTAAACCACATTTCAAAGGAAATTTTGTAATATATACAAAAATGAAGTCCTTGTACACACCTTCTGCATTAAGCACTCTGAATGAGACATTGTTCAACTCAGTAGCTTCATAAAGGAAAACCTTAATTTTGGATTACTTTTTTTTTAAGATTTTATTTATTTATTTGACAGAGAGAGACACAGCGAGAGAGGGAACACAAGCAGGGGGAGTGGGAGAGGGAGAGGGAGGCTTCCCGCTGAGCAGGGAGCCCGACGCGGGACTCAATCCCAGGACCCTGGGATCATGACCTGAGCCGAAGGCAGACGCTTAACGACTGAGCCACCCAGGCGCCCTTAATTTTGGGTTACTTGTGGGCACACAGCAAGATGTCGGGTCTCCTCCCTGCTCCTGTCAATCTACTCCTTCTAGTCTGCACCTCCTCTTTTGTCTATTCAAAATAAGTAAGGAATAGTAAATATTCTTTTACTGTCTTGGACAATGATTTTCAAGTTCTCCATGACTTCTGTGGCCTGTGGAGTGCAACAAAAACATTCCTCACTCTCAAAAGCCTGAAGCCAGTGCCTCCCATTCAGAGAACTCACTGATGGCATGTGCTTCTAGAAAACTGCAAGAAATAGCATACAGAAAGGGGCACCTGGGTGGCTCAGTTGTTAAGCGTCTGCCTTCAGCTCAGGTCATGATCCCAGGGTCCTGGGATTGAGCCCCGCATTGGGCTCCCTGCTCCGCGGGAAGCCTGCTTCTCCCTCTCCCACTCCCCCGGCTTGTGTTCCCTCTCTGGCTATCTCTCTCTCTGTGTCAAATAAATACAATCTTAAAAAAAAATAGCATACAGAAAAAAATAACTTCTTGGATGACACATCAGTCCAGTTTGAATCCTGAACAGCCACAGGAAAAATGTTCCTGAACTCAGGACCTACTAAATTCCAATGTAAAAAATTTTTGTCCACTCTAACAAATAAATAAGTCACTTTTCATCTCTTTTCCTCTATTTAGAAAAGTAAGAGCCACATCACATATTTCAAAGGCACAGCTATGGAATATACAAGATTTCAGGAAATAATTTAGGACTGGAAACTGCTAAGTGCTAAGTGTTATTTTAACTGCTGTGCCTGAGAGAGCATCTGTTAGCATTCCTCTGTGTTGCACTTGGGTCTGGGAATTCGGTGAAGGCTAGTCATCCCATTTAGCTTCTTCATGACTCATTGATCTAAGCTTTTAGACGCTGCTTGAACTTCATGTTTCTTCGAAAGTGGTTAGAGCTAGTAACAGACTGCTCACTGGGGACACCGTGGAGTGCCCCAAAGCAATATTAATGATAGCTTGAACTGGATATGTAAGGGAATCTGAAAGGTAAAAAATTATAGGCCTATAAGGCATATTTCCTTCCAATGCTTCCAATTTTGCTCAGGGGTAGGTTTTTTCTAAAAATATGGTATCTGAGTGACTTAAAAATTCCAGTAGCAATAACTCGTCTGGCTGTGACTGTGGGTTTTCAGCATCTCCACCAAGTTTTATGGTGAAGATTCTGCAAAGCAGTGGAAATCTGAAATCTGGCACCTACCCCAGACTCATACTGCTCTGGGGCTCTAAATAATAAATATTCCTTATCCAACATTCATTCCAGCTACCCTTCTAGCAGGCATGAGCACATTTGTTTTCAGTTAGAAAACATGAAGATTCTGGAGACATTTTGTGTGTTTTAGTTTAGTTTCCTCTGAAAGCAGAGCTTGATAAGGGGTTTCAGGGCAGGTAGTTTGCCTGAGAGATGATCTCAGGAAGCACAAGGGAGGAAGGGAGGGAGACAGAAAGACACAGAAGGAGGAAAAGGATGTAAGTGTGCGTCATTGTTTCCATTGTCAATGGCAACTGGGCAATTCATTCAGAATCTCTGTGAAATGAACAGAATACTTTCCAGAAATGTTCTCATGGAAGTCAGGAGGCTGAAGCCTTTATTCACTGGCACTCATCTCCCATTGGTTGAAGGTCACTTCCAAGGGTATTGGCTTCAGTCTGTGCCTACAAGCAGACCAAGCAAGGTCCGTTGGCATCTCAGAAAGCCCTGGAGCATTGATTCTGACCATGCTCGTTTGAGGTACAGCAAGGTAAGTCAGAGTCCTCATGCCTCTGCCCACTGCAGGTGCGGCTGGAAATGAAATGGACCAGTGGCATCTGCTACAGTCCGGCCTATTGCACTATTCAGATTGCAGCATGTCCCTCACTATGTCCACTCAGCCAATATATTTTCAAGGTGGAGACTGGCTCCACTTTCTAACAGAAAGCTTGATGCAGGCAGGTTTAGTAGAACAAGCTACTACTTGTCCCTACTGCAACTGGTATCGAGTCCACGGTTGGAATTTATCATCACTGTCTGCAACAACGCCTTCTAGATTTCCCTCACCCTCAGCCCACACTGCTGCAGAACTCAGTTGCTCACCTGGTAGAGAGATACAGACCTTCATCCCAGGGGGATCCACATTCTCGATTGCTTCGCCCTTTTTTTGGCAATGGTTCTTACAATTATCCAGTAATCATCAGGCATGGAAGGACCAAAGGACCCCAGGGGATCCCCAAGTTGCAACCGTGCTCCCCCTTGAGCTCCTGATAGTAATCAGAAACAATTACACTAAAAAACAGAATTCCTTTTGATGCTGAAATAAGGAGTCTAAAATTACGAATCAGAGCTCCAGTTTCAGGGAAAACTGGCCCTCACTGTCTCTTGGAGTAATGTTTGTTGTTTTTTCCCCGGACTTCTAATCCAGGGGGGCCTAAGATCTGTAGTGCACCCATCCTGCAGGTATGTTGCTGCACATGATGGGGAATGAAGCACTTCTGCTTGTACCTTTGATGCAGATGTCTGAGAGTCCCCATCCCAGGCTTCAGGGTGCCATTATTTCCTATGAGGGCCCCATGGACCTACCTCTTGAGATCACACATTCAGCCTCCATTGAGCTCTCAGCCTTAAAAATGAATTCTGGGATGCATTTTTAGTACATTTTGCCCTATTGCTGCTGGAGGTATCTCAGTGTTGCCATGAGTCCTGGCTATCACAGCCCCAGGTTGAGAGCTGACTAACCTGCGCTTAGATTCTCTCTTCTGTTCAAGCCTTCTAATCTTTTTTTTTTTAATTAACATATAATGTATTATTTGTTTCAGGGGTACAGGTCTGTGACTCATCAGTCTTACACAATTCACAGCGCTCACCATAGCACATACCCTCCCCAATGTCTATCACCCAGCCACCGCATCCCTCCCACCCCTCTCCCCTCCAGCAACCCTCAGTTTGTTTCCTGAGATTAAGAGTCTCTTATGGTTTGTCTAATCTAAGGCAGTTAGCAAAAGTCAGACAAATCCATAGTCTTCATATTTCCCATTGCCTCATATGGCTCAGGTGCTGGAGCCACAGCGCCACGTGATGCTTGCCTGCACCCGTCCCTCATCCCCGTCACCTCACATATGATTTAGTAATCGTGATGCAGGCACTCCAAGGCTTACGGCCCCCCATCTAATCAGAAACGGGGTGATGATCTGTGACCAGATTCCATCCTCAGTATGTTCTAGAATCACTTCCTGTACCTGTTTTAGTTTAAGTTACCCTGATAGGAAAGCCTATGTCAAGGATTAGAGAGCTCAACTGTGTTTTTTTGTTTTGTTTTTGGGGGGGGGGTTTCTTGTTTGTTTTGTTTGTTTGAGAGGTGATCCAAGGGGAATGAGGAAGCAGGGAAATTGAGACAGGAAAAGATGAAAAGCCAATATAAGGGCACATTATCGAGAAGGCTACTGAAATCAGCAGTAGCTCAATGTTGCCGTGACTGTTAGGAAGCCGAGAGAATGCCCCCAGAACCGTCCAGTGTTCCCTTCCCCTGATGGAGCGGCTACGTTTTCTGCGCTTCTAGACTGCACATGCGCATAGACTGAAAGGAGATCCCACAGAGCTGGACGAGATCTTACGAGAGAACGGCAAATTGTGCAATGTGCATGGTTTGTTGAGCTGGCAGCACAAAAGCAGGCTGAGAGCTTCCCTGGAACTGCCCACCAAAGTCGAAACCGAAAGAAACTGTCGTGAGGGAGCCTGTGACACATCCGCTACACGTGGTGTTCCGGGGAGGGGTAATCTCATCACCCGACCTAACTTACACCCTCCCCATGTTGAAGCTCATCCTGCTGCCCGCTCTGCCCAGATGCCACCCCAGCAATGGCGTGGCCGCGTTATTAGTGTTTGGAGAGCAGCCCCAGATCCCCAGCGTATTCTCCTGCACTCCCGGGGACTGCCCTGCAGAGGACACTGGCTTGCATGTTCAAAGGGCTTGCAGGTTTTCTTGCAAATTGTGCAAAAAGCATCCTTTGGAGGAGACACTCATTTCCCACCACTCCTTACATCGCACGTCAAGGTCTGGCCACACTGAACTTGAAATCCTTCCCCAAAGACAGGAGGAGGGGGTGGGGGTGGTTAGCACCGGGCTTGAGGGTGATAGACCTGGTTTTAGATCCTGGCCCCTAACCAACGGTACGTTCTTTGTCAAGTTAAACAAACTGCCTATGCTTTTGTTTCCTCAACCTGAACCAGAGGAAATTACCTCTTTCAGAGGCTTATCTGAAGGATTACATTCTTTCCACATGAGGCATAGGTGGCCTGCTCTCCTGGCCCTGCCCTGCTCCCACACTGATGGGGGCAGGAGGGGAAACAGGGGCCTCAGCATGCCTACTGAGCCCTCAGAAGTGTAGCAGCTGAAGGCTGTCAGTCTTCCGCTTCTCAGGAGGTTCTCTAGAAGGGGAGCATCTCCACGGTTGTCACAAGCCTATCTCTTCAAAGCAGTACTATCCCATTTTGCATCTTTGAGCACATATTATTTCTGGCTCAAATTCTCTCAATAGCTTAGAGTAACATTTGTCAATCCCAGCAGACTGGGACTCATTCCGAGCGAAGTGTGTAGGCCTACACATCTAGACCCCATGTGAAGTCCCAGATGATCTGAACAGAGCTTAATCTGCAAGGACATTTTGAGTCAGGCAGGAAGAGATGATTGTTCCGATATTCAGCCCTCATTATTTCTCCCATGAATGACATTTGGCCCCGCTCGTTGTTCAGTCTTGCCCTGCCCCAGATGTGTAGAATTTTTAAATGAATAGTTAGCTAAGTTTGGGGTGTGCTGAATGTTGATCTCTTCTGAGCTGTTGATTGCAGATGTTTTTGCTGCATCATTGGGCTTTGGCTTCTAACCAAGTCCAGGCATTTCAGGCAATGCCTTTGACTTATCTGGAGCTTTCTGTCTCATTCAGTGAATCGCTCCTTCATTTTTCCACCCCCTGCACATTTCTTGTTAAGAGATGTTCATGTTAGCTGCAGTTGGCAGGTTGAGTGGAGAGCCTCAGACTGCTCTTTTAACAGAGAGCTTTGTCTCTGTCCTGTGGTTTATCAAACAGCTTCACTGGCACTATAATGAGTTTGCCAAGTTCATCTTTTGTCTCTATTGATGAGCATTTGGCTGCAATTTTTTTTTTTCCAGGAGGGAATCTTTCTCTATCTACAGATCAATTTGGACTTGACGTTTAAAGCTAAGACTTCCTTCTATTTCTGAGCAGTTTTGTTGATATCACTTTCTACAGTCTGTCAGTTCCAATGCTATTTAGTATCTTTCCTAATTTAGTGTTAAGAGCATTGCGGAAAATATAAACAACCTGGCACTTTTGAGACTTGACACTTCAGTATTAGTTGCAATTTACTTGGTTTTTTTCTTTTTGATAAACAGGGACACAGAGACGTTTTATCTTTTCAACATCCTATACCATGGCAAATTGAATGCTATGAATTTTCTCTCTCAGGTGGAGTGACATAGTTAACTAATTTTCAATTTTGGGGGTGAGGATGCACAAATGACTCTTGATGTTATCTCCCGAAAGAGAGCTGAGAGGGGCAGCTTCGATCTGATGGGGAGATCAAGCTCTCAGGGTCTGAGAATTTCTGTGGGTAACTACTGCTTCCTAAGAGATCATCCAGACCCAGGCAGCTGGAGACTCAGAGCTGAAGTCACTGGTTAAAACCTGTTCAGCTCTGAAAAGAATACTTCCTCCTTTGACCACCGCCTCCGTTCTTACTACAATCATTATTTAAGGATATAAGTGCTTTGCAAACAGCAGTTCATTGTTTTTCAAATCAATTTGTGAGGTAGAAAAGGAAATGGAAGCTTAAAGGCATAATCTTTATCAGGTCTGAGATGGTGATTTAAAGCAATCATCGATGCCCTTCTACTTTCATGAACGTAGTTTGATCATTCTACGTAATGTTTGCTGTCACCTTTCTTTTTCTACACCGTCTTATTTTTAATTAGGTTCCAACTGTGGCATTCCGAATCAAAGAGTAGTGTATCACTGACAAAAATACATGGATAATAAGTCACACATTACAGACCGTCTTCCATTGTGTGCACACTTTTCTTCTGCTGCCTTTTTTATTCTCTTTATTTACGGCAAGAGAAAAGAGCTTTTTGTCTTTTTCCTTCGGACACATTTTCTATGTGTTGTGTTACATGTCCTGCCTTGTTCTTCCGGGGACAATGCCTGCTGCTTCGGATCTTTGTTTCTTGCCTTCCATCAGGGTGGCCACTTAGCACACTGTTTCAGGATGGGAGGAAACACAAAGGCAGTGTTCTCCTCTCCTTGACCTTGAGGTCTGATATGTAAGGGGGCTTCTTGCACTATGTCCCCCACATGACAATGAGAACACTCCGAATGCCTCGGAACCACTCGCAGTTCAATTCCCTGAAGTGAAAATTTATGGAAAGTAGTGCCATGGAGTTATAGGGACACACTTTTTATGATTATTATTATTGATTGAATAGGTTTCAATCCCATTCTAAACCTGGTATCCAGGGTCCACAGTGAGGATGGAGAAGGTTCCTGTGACCTTGGACGCAGCTATTTGTTTTCTTATTATTTGTCCTTGAAGTATAAGTGGTGAGAAGACTGTTCTAACTCTTTTATAGACACTGAAGTGGATTTTAATTTTCATTGGTGGTTTAACTTCCTAAAAGTTATAATTTGGGGGATTAATCCTCTTTAGATTACATTCTCAATGCCCTAGAGTTTAAAGTGGAGTCAAATTCGAATGGCATACACCAAATTCTGACGTCTCAGACAAACAGCTTCAGGGAAAGCATTTTCAGGCTGGAGGCTTTTATAAAAACATTCCAGAAGAAGAGAGGAAATAATCAGAATTTATTTATGGGCCTTTATTTTTTACTCTTCCTTCCAGTTTGATATAAAGTAACTTTTTTTGTAAGATCAAAAACAAAGATTGCAGTACTTTGGGGAAGACAATCATTCCATGATATAATCCCTTTCAGTAGAAGAACACACTGGATTGTAACAATCCAGAAATAATAACTGATGTCCCACAATATCCCCAAAGAGGAAACTTAGTGTGACTGGATTCTCCTACCTGACACATTACACTAAGGAGAATATCTGTGTGCCAGGGGCCACATGTGGTCTGTCAGCAGGGGTTTCAGGGAGTTCAAGGTCGAACAGTAATAGCCGCAGCACAGGAGAAAATGAGCATGGGGTGGGCTGGAAGTGCCTGCCCATGGAATGGTCATCCCGGTCTGCAACTGCCTCGGAAGCCGTTGACCAAGCTAACGGTTGTGGGGAGGAGTAGGTCCCTGCCCTGGGTGACCTGTTTAGAGAAGAAAGTCCTGGGGGATAGAAAAGAGCCTGATTGGATGGACTGGTGAAAAGCTCACAGAGAAGCCAAAATGGAGAAAGTGGCTCTGAGGCTCCATTGTCTTTGCTGCTGCTGGTCTGGGACCTGAGACCCCGCTGTGATTTTAGGATGAAGTCAGCCCAATTCCCAGGGCTCCATATGTTAGCGCTTTTGCCAGTGGTCCTGAAAAAAAAAAAAAAAGGAGCTGTGAATTCAACAAGATGAAGAGAGAGGCTCACCTCTCAAATGCCCCATCTCTCTGCCATGTAATGCACCCGTGCCGAAATCTCAGCATAGCTGATAAATCACCTTCCCTACCTCCACAACCGTGCACGACTCTACCCCTGCTATTCTCATTACATGGAGATGGAGAATAAGTGAGAAAACACCAGGAGGTTTCATCCTGGGCAAGGAAAGGAAAGGTGGGCAGTAGTGCAGAGAAGTGGCTGTGACCTTGAAAGTAACGAGAGGCCATGACGTTTCCTGCTACCAGGCTTACATGAGCCTTTCCAGCAGGATGTGTGTATTGGTTGTATTTTTAGGCGCTTCTGGATATTCTGTATATTTCTGTATATTGTAAGATGTTCCGGCATCTTAAAAACCTTTGTGGCTGGGGAGAGACTGCACCTCCTGAAGCTCCAGGGTCTAGGCCAAAGCGTGCTTTTATATGCAAACTAACCAATCCAGAGCCCCACCTCCTCTCTCTGGTTGGTGCACCCCAGGAGGCAATATGCCTCTGCTTGATCACACTGGGACCAGGTCCTGGGCAATTAGGGACCACCCCTAAAGCTAAGGAACCTACCGGAAATTATTCAAACAACTAGTCCTAAACTGTTTACCCCACCCTGCCTTGCCTTTCCCCTAGAACTCCCAATAAAGGGTCCAACCCTAGCTTCCCCTTCTCCTGCTTTCTGCCTCCTCACCACCCTTCATCTTCCCCACATGGTCCCTCATGCTATGCCTGTACCTGTGAGCATAAAAACCTTAGTTTCCCCAAATCTCTCCCGTGTGTCCTGTGTCGGGCCACACCCGGATGATCATCACATAAAAGAACACAGAACAGAATGAAATGTTTTTTTTTGTTTTTTGTTTTTTTTTTAAAGATTCCATTCACTTATTTGAGAGAGAGAGAGAATGAGAGATAGAAAGCACGAGAGGGAAGAGGGTCAGAGGGAGAAGCAGACCCCCCGCCGAGCAGGAAGCCCGATGCGGGACTCGATCCCGGGACTCCAGGACCACGACCCGAGCCGAAGGCAGTCGCCCAACCAACTGAGCCACCCAGGCGCCCCAGAATGAAATGTTTTAAATGTTCTCTGAACTATTGAGAAATATCCCGAGATTCAGTGACAAGGGATACAAAAGTGGCTTTTCTTTTAGTAGGATTTCTTGACTATCCTTTACACTTTATTGGACTCCGAAACAGGCACTGTACTTGGCCCTGGGGGGGATATAAAGATGGAGCGGTCGTAGGAGAAGGTTGTCTGGGAAAAGGGATTCTTGTTTAGATCCTTGTTTTTGTCACTATGTACTTTACTTTTTTAACCGGTTGTATTGACAGAATGTCCAAGTCGGGAGGCTGTATGTATGAATTTCCAGGAAAAAGTCAAGCATTTTGAGGAAGTTCCTTGAAGAAACAATTTCTCAAGCTAAAGTTTTCAGAGCTGATGGTGCTTGGCTGGTAAAACTGGGTGCAGAATAAAGTGCTTTTAAAATGCTGTATTCTCATTGGACATAAAGCTTAAGAAATTTCAGATTTTTCATTACAGATCATTTCTTTAGATTTTACTCTACTCCTGTAGAAAATACTCAACTTAATAAAGAAAAAATAATTATTATTCTCATCTCTACACAATAATTTTTTCACTTTCTATTGTACATTCTGATTAATGTTTGCACAGTTAAAAAGAGAGAGAGAGAGAGAAGGAAAAAAAAAAAAAAACAACCCAGGAATTGCCAACCCTATTATACGGAAAAGCATTAGCAAAAACACCCTCCATCATTGAGTCCCTAGTAGTGTCAAAGGCATCTATTATTGATCTTGTAATTTTTAGAACATGTAATACATACCAAGTATGAGATTGTTTTCTTATTACGTGATTCATGAAAATGACTCTTATTGCTTTATGGTCCCCTTGTATACATAAAAAGTAAGGAAATAAGTCTTTTCTCACGCCGTCTCCAAGGAAAGTGCTTTGTGAACTGCCTGGGCTGGGTGGGGTGCACATTGCTGCTTTAGCCAAACTCATGTTGTAAAGAACACAGGATGTGTGTGCCATCTGGATAGGGAGATGGTGCACAGCCTGGCTAAACAACTCCTTCATTTAATTCTTTCCTTTTCATCTGTCTGTAACACAATAAAGGAAATTAAAATCAGTGATCGATTGTGTTGGAGTGCATTATCATCAGGACTGAATACGTAAGCAGTGCACCCAAATGAGAAGCTGTTTAATCACATTCTTTTTTTCCATCTATCTAACTCGGTGTATCAGTTATTTATTTAACAGTTATTTTATTCAAAAGAGGAAAAGAAATTCATTAATTCCATTTGAGTGTTTCTCCTGTGTTAATATGTTCTATTTTCCTTGATGAATTTATTCTTAGGAAAATATACAAAAATTTTTATTTATTAAGGGAAAATCATTAGCATTTAACCCCTTTGATAACACTACTATTTCAGTTTTCCCCTTTAACTATTTGTTATTAGTTTATTTATTTTAGTTCATAAAGGTTGTGGGTATAAATTCTGACATTTCAACAGGAAAATTAATTTTCTTCATTAGAAATGGCATAGGGGTGCTAGTCCTTTTATCGAGTCAGATTATTTTAGTACATTAGATTCCATTGGGGAATTAGTTTGATACTCCTAAAATGGGGTGGAGGGAAGTGATCCAAAACCCTCTAATGATCATATTTCCTTCCAAAATAAGCTTATGCTCTAGAATAATTGGCTGATGTATTGCCTATTATTTGGTTAATTAATCATGTGCTCACAAAGACGTTCTGTATTTCTAAATGGGTTAGGGTACCAACAGTGACTAAAATGAGCTGGTGTTATACAGTGGTTGAACTTACAAAATGCAAGGTGAATCTGTACGAAAATCCGAGATTGTTTTAAAAAAAATGTTCTTCTCTCCCCTCCTTTTAAAGTATTCGACTTGATAATTGAAACAGTATTCATTTACTTGATTAACAAGTATATATAGTGATCAGTCTTAGAGAAGGGAACACCCCAGCTTCAGTGGTTGCAGTCCCTTTAAGGTGGATTGTGGTTGTCCATGGTAGGTAGTTTTATACTGAGGAAGCAGCATTTCCCAAAATCCACACAACTGTCACGTTTCCAACCATCTACCTAATCGCTTTGTTTAAAAAGAAGGTCCTGTGATAAGAAGCAGCATTGTGGATTTGGGTTAGGACTCAAGTATGTTACACTATCCTGAGTCATAGCAGAGACTGTTATAAATGTTACATCTTTAAAATAATGATTTCTAACTGGTTACTGTTGTTTTATAACAACTTCATTGATTTTTTTTTTACTTCGATTTTATATATAAAAAATTTGTTGGGGGACGCCTAGGTGGCTCAATCGGTTGGGCGTCTGCTTTCAGCTCAGGTCATGATCCCAGGGTCCTGGAATTGAGTCCCACATCGGGCTCCCTGCTCAGCCTGCTTCTCCCTCTCCCTGTCGCTCCCCCTGCTTGCGCGCGCTCTCTCTCTCTCTCTCTGACAAATAAATAAATAAAATCTTAAAAACAAAAACTTTGTTGATTTGAATAGTGTTAACTACAGATTAAAATTCCCTTTGGGGAATTTTAATATTTCCAAACAATAATAATTTGTGTCTTTTTCTGTTTTTATGACATTTCTCTGTCCTGTGTTACTGCAGGGGCCAGGATCTCCAGGACAGTGATAAACACAGGCGGTGCCATCAGATGGTCTTTCCTTTTCCTAGCTTTGTAGAAAATATTATGTTTCAACATTAACCATGATAGCTTTGACGGTTTTGTTAGAGATAAACATGTAAGATTAAAAAAGTTGTCTTTGGGCGCCTGGGTGGCTCAGTTGGTTAGGCGACTGCCTTCGGCTCAGGTCATGGTCCTGGAGTCCCAGGATCGAGTCCCACGTCAGGCTCCCTGCTCGGCGGGGAGTCTGCTTCTCCCTCTGACCCTCCTCCCTCTCATGCTCTCTGTCTCTCATTCTCTCTCTCGCAAAAAAAAAAAAATCTTAAAAAGTTGTCTTCTATTCCTACTTTGGTATGAAGCTTTTAATATACATAGATATTGGATTTCTCCTATATTTTTTCTTGCATCTTCTGAGATGATCCTATGGTTTCCCTCCTTCAATCTGTTAATGTGGTAAATGACATTAAAAGACTTTCTATTGTTAAAGTATTCCTGTATTACTAGATACAAGCAATGCCATTATTCTGTATTACTGAGATATCTATCTATCTATCCATCCATCTAGCCACACACACGCACACGCGCATTTGTGAGCATACACACCCGTCAACTTAGTTTTCTCACATTTTCAGGAGCATTTTGCATCTATACTCTTGAGGAAGTTGGCATAGCATCTCTGTGTCATCTGCCTAGGGGAAAACGGACTGAAAACCACACAGCTAGAGAGGGCAGGGACTCTCTTTCTGCTCCCAGTGTCTGAAGCTTTCCCCAGTGGTAGCTGCAGGCATAGAAATGGGCAGTGGCAACCGTTCCAGAAGTACCAACAACATCGCTTTCAGCCACTTCAGTGCTGCGGAGTCCCCCACGGAGGAGGCTACAGGGGCAGCAATGGGGATAATTGAGGAAGTAATCACAATATTTGCTGCAGCTGGAGCCACTGATGTGAGAGTCCTCATGGTGGCGGTGCCAAGGACAGCAGTAATGGCCCGTCCCCAGAAGTGTAACTTTCCTAGGCTCCTGCTTCAGAAGCTGGACTTGGACATCTGAAGCCTTGAGGCACCTGCCACTGACCTAGGGATGACGTTATCACTCTCCCAACTTAGAAGAAGCAGAGATTTCTTGTCATTATGAATTTTTGAACAACCTGACCTTTTCATCTTTTGCTCCAGACACCCTTGTGTCTTGATTTCTCTATGAAATGTGATAAATATGACTCATATGTTAGCCTGCACAGTGTTTAAATTTTTATTTAATTGCAACTGTCGAAAAATTGGGAGAGGTCACATAAAGATCCAGTTTTCAGCCTTCTCTTGACAGTCTTCAAGAGCAGGCAGTGCTGATCCAGCTCCCTGCAAGGCAACAATTGGATGATGCTGAGTAATGGCCGCCCTTTAAATAAGACTGTCCTCCCCAGTTCACCAACTTCCCCATCCAGACTGCTTCCGTATCATACCTCCCGCCGGTCCTGCACACATTTATACTTGCCACACCACTGTAAACGGTCAACAAGCAACAAGAATTCCAGGAATATTATTCATTTTCTTCACTTACAAAGCAAGCTGTATTTTATAAGTTACATAAATTACATAAATTGGCTTAAACTTGAGTTGTAACATTTAGAGCCACCTGTAGCTATTAAATGACAAGTAGTTAGAGTAATCACACCAATGTCATTTTAAAATTAACTGGTAGCAGCGGGGTTTTTGTTGTCGTTGGTGTTTTCTGTTTTGTTTTGTTTGCTCTTTGTTTTAAGCTTTAAGTAAAAAATGACATAATTTGTGCCAGGTACTCAACTCTTTTTGGCTTTGGATTTTTTTTTTCTTTCCATGTCTATGAATCCTTTGAAGTCAACGAGGGCTGACTGCAAGAGGACTCTTTGTGCAATCCAATCAGGCTAATTTCAATTTTAAGTGCAGGAGACAGGCATGCTTTTCATCGTCTCCTTTGTGTAGCTATGATGGATTGGCTAGTGTTGAGTTAGTAAGATTTCCAGGAAAGGACAGTACAAATGCTGTCCTAAGCAGCCTGTTAATAAATAGACCTCAAGTCTTAAAATCTTCCACTTGCTATTTTATTTTAAGAGTGGAGTAAATGTTCACTAAAGCACAGAATACATTTCACTTTGCAGTTTCATCTGAAAAGCTACCAGTATTTACATTCCTACATGATTCTAATAAGAAGTGCAAGTAAGGAATCCCTTTCTAAAATAATTTACAGATTTGTAAGAGCAAGAACTGGTAAGAGAAAGGAGTTTCATGTTAATTTAAATATACTGTCTAAACATATTCTTTTTTTCTTACTTATTTAGAAATATTTTCTAGAAATCTCTTTTTCATGGATTATTGGTAGACTACAATGAGATAAACTCTTAGATAATGAATTAAAATTATATTTAAATTATTATCGTGTGTGTGTTGTTAAGGGTAAAAAATCAAATCATAATTCGACAAGAAGCATGAGCTATATTAAACTTAGGGAATAGTTAAGTGTTTCCTAATGATTTTCTCTACTTTTTATTGCTTGAATTATTCCAAAAGAAAGAGCAAAACAAAAGTATAAAATAATGAACAACAAAAAAAGGAAAACAAAAATCAACTATGTAACCAAATTCAACATCATTTTCAATTAAAATCAAGAGAATTAAAAAAAAAACGGTACTAATCAAAATAATACCTACCTCTTACTGCACATTCACTAGGGGTCTGGGGCAGTTCTAATGGCTTCATGTTAGTTTACTCATATAATCCTCATAATAGTTCTGTGTTAAATACCTTTATTATGATTTTCACTTTACAGAAAAGGAAATGAAATAATCTGTTTCTCAACTCCATGGAGCTAATCCCTGGTAGAGCAGGATCTGGGCCCAGGCAATAGGAGTCTGGAGGTTTTACCAGAACACATTGCTGGCTCTCTTTTGCCACGCATATATGTTCACATATTTATTCACAATCACACTTTGCTAATGCTTTCTCCATTAGACACGGACATTAAACACATCTTTAAGTATCTCAGGGTACATTAATTCTGTCTAATTCTAACCGAATCTGTTTCTCACCCTCCCCCCAAGCCAACTTCAGTTTGATTGAAGTACTCTAGGAACTTTGAGGCTAGAAGGAGGAGTATGGCGAAGCTTGAGTAGGGGAGGAGCAGTTAGATAAGACTTCATAGAGCAGTGGACATTTAGTAAAGTTACAGGATATAAAATCAATGTAGAGAAATCTGTTGCATTTCTATACATTCATATTGACACAGCACAAAGAGAAATTAAGAAGACAATCCCATTTAAACTGCACCAAAAATAATAAGATGTCTAAGAATAAACTTAACCAGAGAGGTGAAAGACCTATACTCTGAACACTATAGAACATTGATGGAAGAAATTGAAGGCAACACAAAGAAATGGAAAGACATTCCATGCTCATGGGTTGAAAGAATAAATATGGTTAAAATGTCCATACTACTCAAAGCAATCTATAGATTTAACACAATGCCTATCAAAATACCAAAAGCATTTTTCACAGAACTAGAACAAACAATCCTAAAATTTGTACGGAACCACAAAACATCCCAAACAGCCAAAGCAATCTTGAGAAAGAGAAACGAAATGGGGGTATCATAATTCAGACTTCAAGTTATATTACAAAGCTGTAATCATCAAGGCAGTATGGTACTGGCACAAGACAGACACATAGGTCAATGGAGCAGAATAGAAAACCAGAATTAAGCCCACAATTATATGGTCAATTAATTTTCAACAAAGGAGGAAAGAATATACAGTGGGAAAAAGTCAGTCTCTAACAAATGGTGTTGGGAAAACTGGACAGCTACATGCAAAAGAGTGAAACGGGACCACTTTCTTACACCATACACAAAAATAAACCCAAAATGAGGAAAAGACCTAAATGTGAAACCTAAAACCATAAAAATCCTAGAAGAGAACACAGGCAGTAATGTCTCTGACATTGGCCATAGCACCATTTTTTCTAGATACATCTCCTGAGGCAGGGGGAATAAAAGCAAAAATAAAGGATTGGGACTATATCAAAATAAAAAGCTGCACAGAGAAGGAAACAATCAACAAAACTAAAAGGCAACCTATTGAATGGGAGAAGATATTTGCAAATGATATCGCCAATAAAGGGTTAGTCTCCAAAATATATAAAAAAATGCTATTACTTAACACCCAAAACACGCAAAAACAAATAATCCAATTAAAAATGGGCAGAATACATGAACTGACATTTTTCCACACTTGATCTTAGCCAAAAGGCTGAGAAGCGATGAGTTGACATTCTTCCAAAGAAGACATCCAGATCGCCAACAGACACATGAGAAGATGCTCAACATCACTCATTATCAGAGAAATACAAATCAAACCACAATGAGATATCACCTCACACCAATTAGAATGGCTAAAATCAAAAATACAAGAAACAACAAGTATTGGTAACGATGTGGAGAAAAGGAATCTTTTTGCACTGTTGGTGGAAATGTAAACTGGTGCAGCCCCTGTGGAAAACGGTATGGATTTTTCTTAAAAAGTTAAAAATAGAACTACCCTGCGATCTAGGAATTGCACCACTGGGTATTTATTTACCCCAAATACAAAAACACTAATTCAAAGGGACGCCTACACCCCTAATGTTTGTTGCAGCATTATTTACAATAGCCAAATTATGGTAGCAGCAAGATTTTATATATATATATATGTACACACATAAATATATATATATAGGAATATTATTCAACTATAAAAAGAAATGAAATCTTGCTATTTGCAACAGCATGGACAAATCTAGATAGTATAATACTAACTGAAATTAGAGAAAGACAGATACCATATGATTTCACTCATATGTAGAATTTAGGCGACTGCCTTCGGCTCAGGTCATGATCCTGGAGTCCCCGGATCGAGTCCCACATCGGGCTCCCTGTTCGGCGGGGAGTCTGCTTCTCCCTCTGACCTTCCCCCCTCTCATGTGCTCTCTCTCTCTCATTCTCTCTCTCTCAAATGAATAAATAAAATCTTTAAAAAAAATAAAATAAATGAACAAAGGAAAAAAAGAGTGAGAGAAACAAATCAAGAAGCAGACTGTTAACTATCGAGAACAAACTGATGGTACCAGAAGGGAGGAGGGTGGGAGGATGCATTAAATAGGTGATGGGGATGAAGGAGGGCACTTGTGAGGAGCACGGGTGATGTATGGAAGTGTTCAGTCACTATACTGTATGCCTGAAACTAAAAGAACACTGTACCTTAACTACACTGGAATTAAAATAAAAAAATTAATTAAAAAAAAATCAATAGGTTAAAAAAGATTTCCTGGTAGGTGGGAGCTGCTCCTTGGCACCATGTTACTGCCAATTTCTCAAACTAGAGCCGTCTACCCAAAATCTTTCAAATAATTACTGTTCTAGTCTTAAAAAAAAATGTACTGAAGTCCATGGCACCAGGATGTAATACCACCTTTCTGCCCATTTCTCTGTGATCTTCTGTCTCTGGGTCACTCTTCAACATTTAGGAAGAACTTTAGTGCTTGGTTCATGGATTTGTTGTTGTTGTTTTTGTTCTTATTCCAATTCCTGTCATTTTCAGAGAGGCAGAGTTCTTTGATCACTTGATGTCTAACTAATTCCATTTCCAACCAACTATTTTCTCCCTCCCTCCCTTGATTGTGATCTGGACCTTTATATCAGCCAGCATTCCTTCATCTTTGGAATGGCCTAGGCCACTTTCTATATCTAGCACTCAGTAGAAATTGATCTTGCTAAGGACACTCTCTAGTCTTCTTCTGACTAAAATATTGGCCTTTCTTTCTCACTTTATGGTGCCACCATGTCCCTCCTTTCTGAAAGTCTCCTCCTTGGTCTCTCTGACTTTTATTTGTTGAGGATAGTAGAGTCTTGTTTCCTATATAGACTCCAGAAGACAGTGTGGGGGTTTCATAATGCAGTCACTAATAGAAATTGCACAACAGAGGATAAATACCTAATAAAACTGCCAACAGGAAAATGGCTTAGGATGGTGACTTTGTAAAGCATGTATTATGGAAGTAACAACTGGTGAGTTTTCAGGGTCCGGCTGCGGTTAGACTACACCAAAAAATTTTATTCAAAGACATGTTTATTTTCACTTAATAGTCAACTGAACATGAAAAAATAATTGAATTATCTACATCAAGTCATTAAAATCTGTCCTTATGCACCCAGCGGAAACCATTCTACTGATAAAACAAGTTTTTATGTGTGCTTCTCTTTAAAGACACTTTATCTAGTATAAATTGTTGAATCGTTAACTTTCAATTCAGCCAACAGCACTATAACTTACACCTGAACCAAGCTTGTCTAGCACATGTATTTTCTCCGTAGGGCACATCACAGCCTTCTAGTGCTTAGGGATACTAGATAGCCCTTTAGCACTATGCTTGGGGGCCATTTCAAACAGCAAAAGCCCCAGCAAGAAGCACAAAACGAGCAACAAATATGGCACTAAAATAAACTATGAAGAGGACACTTTATAGTTCAAGAACTGACATGAGAAGGCGAAGCAGCACATTGCTTGCTTTCAGTTGGGCACCTGACTTTCACGCATTTAAATTTTTCCCCTGCCTGCACATGTCCTCAAAGGACTGCCAGCAGTGCTGGGTATTGACTTGGGGTTACAAATAAATTTTAGCTAGTAGGTGAATTTGCAAATACCAGTTGTGTGAATAATGAAGATTGCATATGTTGTGCGTGTGTATTCATTAGTGTATTCTCAGGTGTTTTTTACTGATAATGGTACATAATAAAGCATGTTTAAGAACTGACCTGTAGACTAAGGCTTACGTTACTCATTCAGGTATTCCAGAAGTTTAATAATCTAGTCACTAATTGTCCCTTCCTACTAGTCTTTTGCTACTATTACTACTACCATTTACATGTTCTGAGGTTTGCAGTCATTTCTTTGTAATCTTACTTCTTCTTCCAGACTGTAAGCTCTTAAAGGGTGAGGGCAAGTTTGTATCCCCCAACAAATATTACAGTGCTTGGTTCATTGCATAGTCTCAGGAACTGTTTGACCTAGCACGGTTGTCATGACATTATTTTTAGGAACACTGTATTGGATCATACTAGAAAAAAATGCTCCCCCACGTAGAAGAAACCAGTGTAAGAAGGCATGGTTAGAAGTGTCCAGTGTCGAGGAGAGATTCTGAAACAGAGACCCAGGGCAAGCAATGGGATTTGTAGGCCATGATAGCTATCATTCAAGGGGCCCCTCTCACAGCCAGGCAGTAGGAGAAAGGAGGCAAATTCAGATGTGTCCGTTTGCAAAGCTCCCATTCTTTCTCTCAGGTCATAGTCTCAGAAAGAGGCATGGAAGGAGAGGAAACCAGATTTGTAGCTTGCAGTAGATTTTGGTGTCTTGTATTAGGAAGGAGTGATAGTTAGGTTTGGATAAGTGGCCCAGAATTAGCCTATTCAAATCCTTGAATTCCCAAAGGAAGTCCCAAATACAATGGAGTTTCTAATTTCCTGTTGGGAAAGCAAAATTCAGCCTGGTCGGCCTTGGTGAAACTTGTATCCCTGAACTGAGAACTTTGTGACAACTTCTGATTAGGGAGAAAAATCCAGACCCTCTTTTGCCAAATATCTTAGAAATAGACTGTCTTCTGGGCAGAGCTCCTGGGCATCATTAGCTAGGCTTTTGCTCCAGGCATTAAAAGATAAGCACCATGAAGATTGAAGCCAAACTTGTAGTTAGAATCTGGCTTGGAGTGCCCGGAGTTTCCTTTCTCATTCGGTATCAAAATTAGTATTGCCATGTGCTTTGTAACGTGAGGACTAAGCCAACTACCTTTCCTTTTTTTTTTTTTTTCCCCACCGTCTAATGATGTCTGTGCTTAAAATGATGGTGATGCGCTTGAGAATATCTGTTGTACTTACCTTTACCCTCATCCTATGACTTAACACTCAATAGTGGTGAGAGGAAGTTTTGCCTCAATTCCTATGCCTTTGACCATCTAGTCATGTGAGAAAAAAACTGCCTGTCTTCTTTAGGTTAAGGTCAGGGAACCCACTCCTATCTTCTGCAGAATAAGTTAAATGTACACAGATTCATAGCAAGTTCCTATGTTGGTTATGATAAGAAGACTGTGATTTTTTTTCTCCACTATCCCTTTGCAAAGCATTTTGATAAAACTTCCTCTCAGTTTGCTTACAAATACTTAGTAACTTCATCATTTTACACAAACTGCTTTAATTTCGATGAAAACTCTTCTTTCCCAGCATAAGATATAAGCATGTATGACTTACCTGCTGGGGCATCTCAAGTGGCCCCAGGTAGTGGGTGTGAGCACGACCCCTTCCTTACCCAGGGACAAAGGGCAAAAGTTCCTGGCAGCAAAAGTTTCTTTAACCACATACATAGCTTTTTGGATTCACATCCTCGCTGATTCCCATTTTTGCTCAGCAGAAATCTCCCCTCCCCACCACTGTCCACATGCCCATCCACTCATTCAAGGAATGTTTATAAAATGAGGAACTATAAGGAGCAAGGCAGCACAAAGAATGAGCCAGGACTGCTGCCTGTGACATTCCAAAGGAGTTCTGCAGGACTTGGGCATAATGGGCCTGTCCTTGGGGATTGTAGCTCTGTATTTGACATGATCGTTACTGTCGACTATTTTTAAAAAGTATTTTAATCTCCCGACCTAATGGGATTCATGGATGTGACAAATTTCTCAGTGTTCTTATGACTGCCTCCTTTTCCTTTTCTACCATGATATAAGGAAATAAGACATAGTATTTACAGAGTTAAATATGTTTCTTCCCCCTACATCTTCCCTACTCTGTCAAGGAAATAGCAAAAGTCAAATTCCTGTCACTTATTAAATCACAGCACATAAGAACAGCTATCATGGAGTCAGGTTCTTTTGTGCCTATTGCAAATCCTCAATTTACAGACAGAGGACGTATAACTAGAGAACTGGAATGTGGTGAATTATGAGGGCAAAAAAGAAGCGTAAAAAAATCATCTAAGCATCTTTTTAAAAAATGGCCAATAATAGCATCCTACATGCCAGACTTACAAGGGAAAAAAGCCTTGTAGACATGGAATAGTAATTATGTTAGTCACAGTTAACCATATCTCTTATTGCAAGACTATATGCAGAACATAATTATTTTGCCTCTAATTTATATTACCTAACGATTAGAGAGAATAAACTGATCATATAAAATTTAGTAATATGGCCTATTTTAATACTGTGATGGAACAGGGAATTCAGGCTGAAGGAAAAACACACCAACCTACATCCTACACAGGCTTATACAGCACTCTTGCCCACACTGGGGTTGGAAGGGTACAGCTGTGCACACTTCCAGTTCCTTCTGCCTCCCCAAACCCCCACTGCTTCAGGGTTCATGGTCAGCTGCCACTCTAGAACTTCTGGGATTCCATCTGAAGTCGTGTTCCCTGGCATGGGATTGGGAAAATGGCTTGACAGTAAAGTCTGTAAGGATGACCTGTCCCGTAAGCTTAAATATTGGGTTTTTCTCCTGTGAAGGAGGAGACTAGTGTGTACAATAGTTTCTACATGTGGCTGGCTGAGCATCCAAATCACCTTAGAGGTTTTTTAAAAAAACCTAGGCCCCATCCTGACTAATTAATTATAAAAGAATTGGGGTGGGAGAGTTTATTAGTTATCTTTTGCTTTAGTAACACTGTAACAAACACTGCTAAAAAGCTAGGCAGCGTACAAACACTTTTTTCTTGCTCAACAGTGTATGTGCAAGTTAGTGGTGGCTCAGCTGGGCTGGGTTGGGCTTGGGTTCAGCTTTGCTCCACATGTCTCTCATTTTAGAACACAGGCTAAGAAACAGCAACTGTCTGGGGCTGCTCTTTTCATGGCAGAAGGCAGAAGGAAGGTGAATGAAAACGTGTGATGGTCCTTAAAGCTCAGTTTTGGACTGACCCATCCTCACTTCTGCCCACATTCCATTGGCCAAAGCAAGTCACGCGACGAAGCCCAAAGCAGTGAGGTTGGAAAGTATACTCTGCCCCAAGGGGAAAGGGGGGAGGAATGATCACTTGGGGGGTGAGTGAGTACTGGGGAGGGCAGTTAGGACAGACGGACTAGATGTAACAATTCTACAGGTGACTTTCATGAAGTCAGTCCTACTACCTATTAGAGGATGGCAGTTTGGTGCCACTAGAGAATATGTCATAGCAAGAGAAGTGATGGGCTCCATTCCTTCAGTAGCTCAGCAAATATTTATCATCACTAACATGCACTACTCAAAGATAGAAAATGTTAATAGAGCAAATGTAAGTCAATAACAGAGGATTATTAAGAGTAGAAAGGGAACAAGAAAATAAGCACCTTATATACATTGAGAATGGAAATGAGTAATTCAGGGAAGGCTTCTCAGAGGAGGCAACATCTGACCTCAGCTACCGTGATGGGTGAATGTTGTCTAGAGAAGGAAAGTGCAAGAAGGGAAGGGAGTATTCTAGGTGGAGGAGATTACAGGACAAAATGGGGAATTTAGAAGCAGCATATTATATTTGGCAAAGAATACTGTGTGTTCTCCAAGTCCTGCTTCTTTTCCTCTGGGCCCCAGAGTTAGATTACCTTCCCACTCTCCCTTGCACTTGACTGTGGCTGAGTGTTGACCAAAGAATGAGCCCAGAAATGGTGCATTCTTTTCCAGGTCTGGCCCTTACAAACCTCCCACATGCAAATCCCCATTTTCTCAGGCTTTCCCCCTCAATCAGCTGAATGGGAGGAGGGTGGCGCCCCATGATGGAAGGACCTCAGTCACTGGATGACACGTGGAAAGTCTTCCCCATCAACAAGGAACATCTGTGTGAGGGAGAGATAAAGTTGCGTTGTGTAAAGCCACTAAGATCTAGGATTTATGATAGCAGCTAGGATGTCTTGTCTTATCTTATAGAGCCTACATGTGCTTTGCTGATGGTAGGTGAGGACTATTATGGAGGAAAAGAGAGAGCCATCCCTGACTAGCTGTGTTAGTCCCTTATTCTAGGTACCTCTGGTTACTTTGGAGAACCAAGTGAATGAAAAGATATAATAGCACCTTAGAATTATAAGTCTGGGCAAAACATTAACATGTGATCATGCCCATTTTAAGAGGCGGTTCACACTGCAGAAACTGTCAGTCAAGCACAATCATTGATTGTATGCATTTATGGCAGAATGACCATGACAACATGGTTCTTCTGGCCGCCTTTTTATTTCTAATGTGCGTTGCCGTGTGTCTGCAAAGGTTCAAGTTTAACTGCAGCTGAGATGGGCCTCTCTCTCTATCTTTCAACCTTGGAAGTATCCGTTGTCCATGATGTGAGGAAGAAAGCCCAGCTCACTAATCAGTATGTCATCACAAGACTAGAATTAAATAGTAAAGCAGTAAAGCCTCTGAGTTGATATGATAGCAAGTATCACAGGTGTATGTTTCTGCTTCCATTTCAAAGTAAGACACCATCTGGGAGTTGTCCCTCCTGCCAAAAGGAGTAGAGACATAAAGGCTCCTGTCCTCCTCCAAGGTAGAACTCACAGACAGAACTGAACTCTGCCAAAAGCCCTCACTGAACATAGAAGGGACTGGTGAGAGGCAAGCAGGAGAAAACTCTTCTCAGAAGCAACTTTTTCTGAATACAAATGATAACAACTTTGTATGGAAAATGGAATTTGAACTTCACACAGAGACTGAGAATATTTGGCACGAGGGCAAGATGACTCATTGGAGATCATCATGATACAGAATATCAGAAGGAGGCTTGGCATAACCCATCAATGCTGGAAGAGAAATGCAGACACAACCAAAACAGAGGGTTTTTATAGTCACCTCTTGCTAAGAGTGTTCCTAATCCTTAGTGGAGAGGAAATAAGAAATTCATGTCAGCACTCCCACTGTGTAAAATCTCTATATGTGGTATATTGTGATGCTTGGTTTAATGAGCATGAATGATATGCAGTTCTGATCCTATGTTGTGGGTAAAATCATTATCTGCCAGTCTTTTTTTTTATTTTTATAAAATCAGGATTTGAAGAATCCTTCAAATTGTTTTCATGTATAAAAAAATGGGATTGAATCCTACTGATTATTTGTTCAAGATGCTGGTGCCAAGAATGGAAGACTAAGAGAGTGTCACTGTCTTAGTTTGGGCTTCTATGGAAGCAGACCCTTGGACAAGAATTCAAATGCAAGTGCAAGCAGGTTGTTTGGGAGATAATTCCTGGAAACCACAGCAGGGGAGGTTGGATGTGAAACCAAGGGGAAAGGGCCAATAAAAGGCGGACAATGAATCGGATTATTCCCATGGGCCGGGAAGCTGGGGAACTCTGGAAATGGTACTGAATATGCACCTCGGAGTCATCTTCTCCGAGGGCCCAGGCAGCTAAGGTATTTACACACCAACTCCTATCATTCAGGGTCCCAGTGTTGCTCTTGGGAGGTAGTGTTTCCAGAACAGCAGGCTGCCTCCTATGTGAAGTATTGGAACTGCCAGAAGGAAGTTGGAGCCACATGCACTGAAGTGGCAGGGGCAAGGGATGGGAGTGAGCCAGCCAGAGCGTCTAGTATCAACCCCTGTTGGATGCCATCTTAAAAAGGCTTTTTCTACACTGGACGTATTGCTTGGGAAAATTACTTTTGTGCATTTCCCACTCTGTCCCCAGCACCAGTGATTGCCACAAACCTGAGGACCTGTTTGCAAGTCCTCAGGGTTGTTTATAACCCCAAATTGGACTTCAAACTTTTATTTTAATCAGTTTATTTTTATATATCACTTACATTAAAAACTGAACTGTACTATATTTATAACTGTACTCAAAATCTGTCAGTTCCTTACCATTGCTCAGTATACACACACTGTGGAAAACATACTAGGGGAACCTAAGGAAAAAGCATACTGTATAATAAAATGTGCTCTCCTGTGGTGATTTACATATATATATATTTCCCCCTTCTTTATCTTCTGTGGTGATTTGCATCTCTTTTGGGTGAGATCATGGCCTTACTGAAAGTACATTTAGGATCTAGTGAATGCAAAGGGAATCTATGCTAATTGGTCTTGAACACCATTCCTAATTTTTAAGACTGCCTCGAAATATCACAGTGATCTTATTAATGACTATTCATTTTTGCTCACTAACAATGATATTTTCTTTTTTTTGCCATTCAAAAAATAAAGGGAAATTATGTGATTGTACTAACTTTATTTATCTTTATTTATTTTTTTAAGATTTTATTTATTTATTTGACAGAGAGAGAGACAGCAAGAGAGGGAACACAAGCAGGGGGAGTGGGAGAGGGAGAAGCAGGCTTCCCGCTGAGTAGGGAGCCTGATGCAGGGCTTGATCCCAGGACCCTGGGACCATGACCTGAGCCGAAGGCAGACGCTTGGCCACTGAGCCACCCAGGCGCCCCATGTACTATCTTTACTGTTTAAAAATGTCTAGATTTCTTAAATAAAAATACATGGGAAAGGGGCGCCTGGGTGTCTCCCTGTCAAATAAATAAATAAAGTCTTTAAAAAAAAATACGTGGGAAAAAGCAAAAGATGGTTCAATGTGAATTGTAAGCTCGTACCACAGATTTTTAAAATAACACAAATGTATATTTATGTGCACTGGTATAATTTTGAGGGATTTTAGATGCATATTAAATTACCATGGACAAATTAAAAACCCATCATTCATATATTACTAAAAAGGAATTTGCCCCACATTAGCATGAGCTAATGTACTTTATGTTAGGTTTTACATTTCTGATGGACAACCTGTTCAGTACTGCATATGCCTACTCTACGTGTGTAACACATTTTATGTGATTGTTTCTTATTTTTAATGATTTATTTTGGAATAATCTTAGACTTACAAAAAAAGTTGCCAAAGTAAATCAGAGAGATCTCGTATGTTTTCCTTAATGTTACCATTGTACATAAGCATTCTACAGCAATATGGGACTGATCCTTAAAACAGACAGATGTGAGGAAACTGTAAGGGTTCATTATCTTAGAGACAAATTCTCTCCATATGTGGTATTGCAATGGAGAAAAATGTCTTTTTGTTGTTGTTGACGTCCTTTGTTGGCTCATGGGAATAATCTGTTTCATAGTCTGCCTTTTATTGGCCCTCCTAAAAATGGGAGAAAAAAAGAAAAAAGTCTTCTCTTTTCTTTGGAACACTTAATGCAATCCAATAGATATATATACGCAGATAGATAGATGTATGCTTACACATAACGTACATACAGAAATGTGTTGGTGGCATCAGGATTTGCTAAGACTGTATTAATGTTTTCATTTTACTTTGAGTTATGCTACCTTTTCTCTTCCTTTGTTACTGCCAATTGTTAGGGGTCTAGCTAAGCCACCGAGCAGAGAAATATGATCTTTTGGAACCTTGAGAAAAACAGAGGGCAGGAGAGCAAATATTAATGGTAGGAAGGAAGTGTCTCCAGTTTGAGGACTCTGACATAATAGGCATGCAGCAATGTTTGTTACATAGAAATCAACAATAGTTGCCAATACTTGGCAGTAAATTAAATGGTGAGAAAAGCTTGAACTTGTTGGTGTCAGTCGGGGCTGCTCCGTGCATGACATTAGAAAACCTCTAAATGCATATCACTGCAATACTAATTATGATACTAGCAACAACACGATCAGTGTTGTTAGACCGCTGAAAAGTTATGATAGATAAATATTAATTGAGGCTTATTTTTTAACCCAGAAATCAAAAAGATGGTGTTTGGTTGTCCCTTTCACATTTTAAAACTGGTTATTACCAACATTTCTTGAAGCAAAATATACCAAAGGAATTTCCTTACTCTTTCTCTTTCATAATTCTTGCCTCCTCCAGGCTTTCCAGTGGTCTTCAAAACTCCCATACCACATATCCATCTCCCATTTCTTTCTCACCTCAAAACAGCCCCCAGGGGATTGCTTTTAAGTGCTGTGATGTAAAGTGCTTACAATGGCAAGGAGTATCTCTCTCCTCAGGGAGAAAAGGAATATTGAAATGATAATTGCCACCTCTACCCTTGCCCTCAACATTCTGGGACATTCCCTGCTATGCTATGCTATGCACGAATCACTCCTAACTCAAGAGGCATTCGGCAGCACAAATGTACCGAAGCCTTCACAACCATGCTTCAAACCCTGCACACGTGTGTCTCCAAATTTTGCTCCAGTGTAAACCTGATCTTTGCTCAAACTGAGGAGCCATACTGTAAGTACAGGGTCTGTCAGTTAGTACAGTGTCTATTCTAATCATGAAGTTTAGCCAGTTGTAGGAAGAGGTGTAGTCGATTATAATTTCCTTGCTCCAAGAAGATGCCAAAGAAGGGGCCCAACATCAAGCAGGTGCTAAAAAAAAAGCACATATTTTTTGGCACATTTAGCAACTTTTCTCAGTGAAGATAGAAAAATGCTTGAGCAGACTGTGCATTATCTCAGTTGAAAAAAATGCGGAACTGTAAGCCTTAAAAAAAGTGGAATGATTAAGGAGGCACTTTAATTCGTTCACGCTCATGTCTCCAATCCTTGTACAGTTGACCCTTGAACAACATGAGTTTCAACTGTGGGCATCCACTTACACATGGATTCTTTGCAGTACAGTACTGTCGATGTATTTTCTCCTCCTTATGCTTTTCTTAATGACACTTTCTTTTCTCTAGCTTACTTCATTGTAAGAATACAGTATATAATACATATCATATACAAAATATGTGTTAACCAACTACTTATGTTATCACTAAGGCTTCTGATCAACAATGGGCTATTAAGAGTCAAAAGTTGGGGCGCCTGGGTGGCTCAGTTTCTTAAACATCCAACTCTTGATTAGGGCTCAGATCATGATCTCACGGTCCTGGGATCGAGCCCTGAGGGCTCTGAGCTTAGCATGGAATCTGCTTAAAGATTCTCTCCCTCTGCCTCTCTCCACAATCGTTCACCTGCTCTCTCTCTCTCTCTCTCTCTCTCAAATAAATAAATCTTTAAACAAGTTATACTTGGATTTTTGACTGTGTGGGGGTCAGGACCCAATTCTTGAGTTGTTCAAGGGTTGACTGTGTTTGAAAGTCCAATGAAATTTAGAAATTTACCCTTCTAGGTCTGGTCTCTAGATGTGCTCCCTCCCACCCAAGCCCTCTTACTCTTAGTATAGATAATTTGATTTTCTCTGGACTTTAAGGGAGATGGGAGTAGAGTCTCTCAAAAGGAATTTTATTAGGGGCACCTGCCTGATGGACGGGCTCGGTCAGAAGAGCATGCAACTCTTGATCTCAGGTCATGAGTGTGAGCCCCACGTTGGGTGTAGAGATTACTCAAGCAAATTAAAAAAAAAAAAAAAACTAAAAGGAAAGGGGGGGAGATTTTACTAAGAAACTGAGAAATAAAAAGGAGGAAAGAAAAAGACATAGACTAGAATGTCCCGTATGCATATATATATATACGCATATGTTTAGTGCTTACTATATGCTACGTTTATGTGTGTATAAATATATATGGATACATGATGTGGGAAGTGTGATGCTAAAAATGTCCATTATTATAAATTAACATTATTTTTGAGTGGAGGAGACAGGAAAATATAAAGTAAACCAATCATTGTTTTGAATGAAAATGCAGTGGAGTGACTAGAGTGTTATTTCAGACAGTGTGGTCAGTGAGGCCTCTCAGGGACGTGGCATGAGGCTGAGACCTGGGTGAGGTAAAGGAGCAAGACACATGTGGTTGGAAGATAAAGAACAACATAAGACTTAGTCCTGTGAGGCAAGTCATACCATCCTGCCCACTTTACATAGGCAAGCTAGACCGAGGGAAACAAAGGGATTTCTCTGAGGTTCTATAGCTAGGAAGTGGAATAACCAACCACACGGGATCAGCTGTTCTACTTAGATTATCATTTCCTCCTCAATCAGCTTACCCACAATCCTCTCTAGACCTCACCCTTTCCATTATTCTGTCATTTGCTACTGTCTTCTTTTCCCCTTTCCCCAAGAGACAGGTAATTCTTCTTTTAAACCTTCCCTTACCCTCACAGAAGGAAAACTCAGTGATAGCAACTCAGTGCTAACTTTTCTCAGAGTGGGCTCTACTCCATTTACTCATCTGCTCTCCCTTCCCACCACCAGGCCCATAAGGGGAAGGGAAGGAGTATATCGTTTACCTTTGCAAACCTGGCAACCAGCATGGCCCTTGACACAATTAATAAGCAATGTAGAAATGAAGCAAGTAAGTCATATTTGAGGGTGGGATTGAAGAAGGAAGGAAATAAAGGAAGGGAGGAAGATTTTTAGTTCATGATGCAGTTTAATGAGAAAGAAAAATCGGAGTAAGAGACTGCAGAGACAAATAAAGGTAGGTTCACACAATTTCTTGTCTTGTTACTAGCACTGTCTTGTCTTATCTTATCTTTGCTTCTTCCCTCTTCCTCTCTTTGAAAGCCAAATGCATTTTCAACGGTCTTAAATGATTCAAGGAAGAAACTCCAGCCTGGGTCAATCAGTAGAGGGGGCAGTGGGAAAGGGAAAGGGGCTGGAAGACTGTCTTGGTCCCCAAAAGGACACTGCATGGGTGGCACTGACTCTGGAGGTGGGGTCAATGCAAATTATTATACCTACTTCCTAGAGAGCGGTTGGCTCCAGTTGCAGGTGTTACTTGGGTCTTAAGTTTCAGAGGCAGCGGTGAATGCATAAATCAAGGAGCTCTTGAGTCAGATTACCTGGCTTTGCATTTCTTTTCATCTGTTCCGTAGCCAGGAGACTCCCTGTTCCCATTTTCACCTCTTTTTACTGGGGGTGCTCAAGGTGGTGCAACGATCTCCTAGCTCCTGTGAGGATTAAGCAAGTGAATATACATAAAGCACTTAGGCTGGTCCCTGGTGCCTGGCAAGGACCCAGTCAGTGCATGCTAGCTGCAAATTTCATGCTTCCTAAATAAATAAAATGATGAAATAAAATGTATATTGAGGTAAACACATGTAATGTGGAGAGAAAGAAGCTCATTCTGTTTATTATCATCATCCGTCACAATCGCTGGAGATGAAGAGACTATGATAATTTCTGGAAGTTGTTGATAGACTTGTTCATGTCCTCTGCTTCTTCAGCTGCCCTCCTACAGCTTCCAGAGGGGTTGATGCCTGGAACTTTCTGCACTGTCCTCTAAGATATGCTAAATTATTTGTTAGTCAGGGTCCATTTTTCCTTATTGTTTTCACTGGTCATAAATCGTGACGGTTACGTTTATTGTGTATAAAAGAAATGTTGATCCTTGATCGTTTGATGTCTTCAATTTGGGTCAACAGTAACAACAACAAAGGCCTCTGACTCAATTTTTCCCTTCTCTATGATAACGGACAGAAGTGGAACCTAAACAATGAATGTTTTTGGCCCCTTTATGGACCCAAATCCTGAGGTTATTTGTGTGTCCCTACTAAAATTTCAAAGTTACCATGCAAGGATTGTTTTCTGGGAGCTATAACTGTTTTCAGTTACAAACATGGGTCTTGGAGGAACAGTTCAGAAAAAGGCAGTTAATTGCAAAACAAAACAAAAAATCCCCACAACTCCCTTTAATGCCTGAAGGAATGACCTGAGCATAGTTTCCATGTGTAGAGTGAGTGTTTTAAAAATGAAAAGATCTCTCCTTTTCCTGCTAACCTACCACGAAGGACCCAGGAGGGCAGCAACGGGGTTAGAAACGGGGTTTCTGTGCCAAGTTCTGAAGAAAGCCTCTTCTGTGACAAATGGCCCGGAGGCTTGCTCTCTGCTCTTCCAGCGTGCTCGAGCGACTTGCGCAGTCCACCAGGTACAAGAAATGTGCCCATGAAATTTGACATTGGGTCCCGATGAAATCTGACCCTCTACAGACCTCCTCCGCTCTATTCTATTAAGGGAGCCAGAGCCGGAGAGTCTCCTTGGGATTCATGGAGAGTTAGTCCGGGATTTTAACTCTCCGGGACGAGGTCTTATTTCCAAGCCCTTCTCAAACAATTTCATTTTCTCGGAGAAGAAATCACATCCTCATCCCGGAAATATTGTCCCTTCCTCGAAAAAGCCACGCATCCTCTTCTTTCTCGCCTGGTCTTCTCTCCTGCCTGGCGACAATTTCGAAGAGCCTTTAGTAGTTCGGAAACCTAAAGCGGAGCTCCTTGTGGCGTCCCGGTTCACCCCCGCGCTCCAGCCGGCGCTGCTCTTCGCCGCCACCTCCTCGCCTCTCGCCACATTAACTCGGTCCAACTTTGGCTCCCAGGCTCCAGCAGGGGCGCCCTCTGAGCTACCGACTGCGGCGGGCAGGAGCGACCCCGGCCCCGGGACGCCGGAGCTGCGCTCCCAGCGTCGGGCGGAGTAGACGCGCCAGCGCCGCGCCCGCCCGCTCCTCTCCGGCCGCCCGAGCTCGCAGCCTCGCCGCCCGGCGCTGCGCGGCGCTCGCCCACCCCTGGCTTCTCGTCTCTGGGACCCGCTTCCCCGGACACCAAGCCCTCTCAACTCCCACCGTCTCCACCTCTGGGGCAGCTCAGCAAAACCCAGTCCCCTCCTCTACACACGCCTCCGACCGCCCTCCCGATCCCCAGCACAAGCCCCAGAGAGAAAGCCCAGCCCGGGTCTCCCCAGTTACACCGGCCGCCAAAGGTCTCCACCGCCACCAGCCGCCCTAATTCACGCTCGTTCATATTCATCCTCATTCTCATCCTCCCTCCCTGGGCCTCTCTCTCCAAAGACTCCTAACAAGACAGGCCGAGCCTCCTCAGTGGCACTCCCTTTCATTCATCGCCTCCCACCAGACACACACGCGCGCGCGCACACACACACACACACACACACACGCCGCAACCCAGACAGCCCACTCCACTTTTCAGACGCCCACCTCCTCATACTCCCCTCCCCTAAACAGACTTCCACCCACTCACCATCTGTAGCCTCCCTTCCGCCCCCCCGCCCCGCCTGCCCGGCCGGCTCCCCCTCCCCAAGAAGCAGACCTGCACAGTGGGAGGCAGGGACCCCGCCAGACGCTCGGGTCGAGCGCGCCGGACTGACCTCTGCCCGCCCGGGAAACTAACAAAGGCGGTGCACTAGCCCAGACCCCAAGAGCCGCGAGCGGCGGCTGCGGGGCGGGCGAGCCTGGGCCGGGCCGGGCGAGCGCCGGGCGGGGGCTGCTCCGGAGTCGGGAGCGGCGGCGCCGGAGGACGCAGATCTCTCCCCGCGCGCGCCGCTCGGACGCCGCCGGCACCATGGGCTGCTGCACCGGGCGCTGCTCGCTCATCTGTCTCTGCGCGCTGCAGCTGGTGAGTGCCCCGCGCGCCCCGGTCCCGGGACCGGCGCCTGCCCCGGGACTGGCCTCCCCGGCTCCTCTCCGCGGACCCTCGGACCCGCACCTCCTGGCGCGGCGCGGGCGTGTGAGCCGGGCGCTCCCTACGGCCCCCGCCTCTCCGCCGCCCCGACTCGCACTGCCCTCCCGCCCCGGGCGCTCAGCCGGTCGCACGATGAATGAAAGACGGGAGGGCGCGGTCTCCCTCTTGGCCCCACACTCTGGGGGTTACCGCGCACCCAGCGGGCGTCGCCCTGGAGGTCTAGGGGCCGCTGCCGAGGCGCGGGAGGGTGAGCGGTTTCCCCGCCCCCCGGTTGGACCGCTGGCTTTAGCACCCTCGGCTTTGCTGCTGAAGTTTCCCCGGGGCTTGTGGGCTCTTTCTTCCTGGGATGATTTCCAGTAACGTTGTTTAATTAGAAGGTGCTTGCGAGTGCTCAGGTTCTGAGACAGAAGCAGCTTTAACTCTTAGTTAAGACTAGGGTGATCCTTACCTTCAGCAGTTTGAAAGGTGCTGGTTGAGGAGTCTTGGATCTCCAGGAAGGAGGTCTGGCTGTGTGGTTTTAAACAGGGTATTCCAGCCCCTGCGCTTCCACTTTCCCCTTAGATTTTGTTGAAATGTTGCATGTTCAGACAGCGACAGACTGACAGTTGTCATCGGGGGGAGAACGTGAAAGGCTCCGTCGGTACGGTGGCTTGCCGAAGGGAGTGCCTATACTGGGAGGCGAGAGATCCAGAGAGAAGGTGAAAAAGGCTTTCATTTCAGTGTGGAAAGAATGATTTTATAACGTATGTCCGATAGGGACCTAGGTTGGCCCTGTGGTCTGTTCCATAGTCACTTGAGGTCAAGGCTACAAACCCATGGTATCAGACTTTTGTGTGTGAGAGATTCATAGACATCTTCTCTTTTTACACTTAAATTCTGTAGATGCTCTGCCAAGCTTTCTTCGAAGTGTTGTTTTTTAAAGTCACAAACATTAACTAGCATATTTTGACTAGCAAGGGGAAAAGCTTTTCAGTGAACTTTACTGAGTAATGTCAACTCTTGCAAGACTCATTAACTGAGAGATGAATAATAGTTAGTCCTTGTTCCCATGAATGTATGAAAAGGTTTCACTTTTCTCTTGCCTCAGTGTTCCACTCTCCCATTAAAACCTCACTTTAGACGTGTTCTTCATTGTTTACATAATATGTGCATAATTTATGTATTTATAGAGTTGAAATCAGTGGCAAGTTTGCTTTATGTCTATAGGCTAGTCCCTTCTGTCCTGTTAAGTAGGACATATTATACAGAGGAGTTTCTTGAAAAATAATTTTAATAATCACCTGGACATGAATGTTTTCTTTCACTAAGGAAAGAAGGTTATAGGATAATTTACACTTTGGTTATTAGAAATGAACATGGCTTATAAATTGGAAAAACTGAATAAATATTTAGTCAACTCTTGAATATGCAAGATTGTCGTTAGGCACACTGGATTGTATAATGTATAATGGCATAATTCTTTCTGTTGTACATGGAAATAACACGTAAGGGTTTTTGATGCAGTGGGTTTATCAAGACAACTATGATTTCCTTAGTTGATATTATAATATATGTGCTGATAATATGTTTGGTGTTTCATCTATCAGCCTGGAATGCCTCCACTTTCCACATACACCATCTCAACTGGTACAAATGCAAATTACTCTTCAAAACTTATCTCATAATTCTACCTTCTCTATGAAGTCCTCCCTGGTGCTCCAGGTAAAATCACTCACTTCTTTTCCTTGAATTGCATAGCACTTTGCTTTTTCCTCTGTTGGATCACATTTTGTCTTCTTAAATTATTTTATTTACTTGTATCTCTCATCTCTAGACAGTAAGCAACCTGAGGAGCAGGATTAAACATTGTTCATCTTTGCAAAACTTGAGAATTCTTAAGAGAGCTCATATTAGGAGCTGAAATGTATTTGCTGAATGTCTGATAGTAATTAACATTTGTAATCCATACAGGGTTTTAGCATAAACTGTTTTATTTTACTCCCAAAATTATATTCTGAGGAAGCCACTCATATCACTAGTTGGCAGTTAAGGAAGGTGATACTCAGAGTTAAACAACTTTTCCGAATCAGTAGTTTTCTCATGGTAGAGACAGGGATGGTGGTAAACCTTTAATAATTGGATCTCAAACAAAACAAGTATGTATTATATTACATACATTATTACATTATGATATTGTATAATACATTATATATGTGTTTAAAGAATGTGTAGCACTCACTTGACTAATTATATATATATGAATATATATATATATATAATGTTCTCTATCATAAATTTTATATAGCCAGTTTAATGCTGGCAGTATTTTTTTTTTGTTGAATTTGGTAAATGCTTCATTCTGTAGTTCTGACATGAATGCTAGATGATATTTTTATTTACTTTGAAGAGTGATAGAAAAGTGAAACAAGGAAGTCAGTATTGGAATTGTACTCCATCAGTGATGTGATGTTGGTTCACAACCTCGGAAACCTCTGGGGTGAAATTCAAAACTGGCCCCCAAACACGGAAAGGAGGAGAGACTGAAGAAAGAGGCAGGCCACTCCAGACTGGTAGGTGGCAGATTTCATAAGCAAGGTAACTTACATACGAAGTTGCTGCAAGATGAGTAGATCGTTGCCCCTGCCTACTAGAATCTTAAAAGTTTAAACAGTCCTTCACTGGATTCACTCATGTATATCATCTCGATGGTCTGAACAGCACACTGCTTTCTCAGGGCTGTGTCCTTGAAAGGACTCCCACAGTGGGCAAGATGTATATTCCAGGACAGGGGAAGGAGTAAGGAGGCGTGGATAGTCCTGGTCCAGCTCGAGGGTCAACTGGCAGTCACGTCCTCTCAATGACCTCCTCCTTTCAGCAGATTCTTTTCTGAGTTGGGTAATCATTTTCACATGCTGGAAAATTTCCTCAGCTTTTTTGTGTGCTATTGACAGGATAATGACATGACACATTTTAGGTTTAATATGTGTTATTAGGAAACATTCTCCATGGCTTTCTGATCATCAACAGAACAGAGTTACACCCTGATTTTTAGCATTTGCCAATTTCTTTGGTGTAAATATTCCCACCTTGACCAGTTTGAAGTACACCATTACATAGTATTTCTAGCACACAGATAAAATAGGCATAAATAACCTCAAAAGCATGGTGAAAGTAAAACACAGTGAAATAAGAAGGGATGCGTTTTACATATTTAGTACCTCTGTTTTAATATTATTTACTTGAATTTAACTTTATATTACTTAATTGTTAATAATGGCTCTATTTAACAACTGGCTCACAAAATCATAAAAATGTAACTGACTCTCTGAGCCAGTATAAGCCTACTCCAACATGCCACCGGGTAAAAAGATCTAGTCTTCTTTCCACTGAAACCAGCTGTCATTTTTTTCTCTTTCATGTTTTTTTTTTTTTTCCTGCTCCCACCAACTGTTGGAAGTTGGAGGTTATGAAGCAGTAAATAAGAGTGGGTGTTGAGAGAGGAATGGCATGTGGAGAACACATTTGCTGAAAAGAATCTACATGCTAATGACTAGGAGTAACTGTGCAGGTCATTAAAAGATTGCACATTAGCTCCTTCTAAAAGTTAAAGGAGCAAGGGAAAGTTTTTATTATCTCATTCACATTTCCTCTAAGCCCCGCTCCAGAGTGAAACACCAGGTTGGGAATAAGAATTGGAGAGAACTCATTTACAGGCTAGCGTATTTGGGTGAGCTTTGCTTTGCAAAATCTCGGTCTTTCTACTTTCTTCTTTTTCTTGGTCATCTCCCATCATTACTTGCTCTCCATGCTTCTGTCCCTAAGCAGATTTGTGCATTTGCGCCAGGTTTTACATTCCTGTTCTTAATTCTGCTAAATGAATTTAGAGAGAAATTGAAAAGCCCGAATGCACACCCATAGAAAAGTGTGCCGAGTCAATCCTTTCTGAAAAAGCCATTCACCACTGTGTAACGGATTCATCAAGTCACCTAACAACTTTTAAATACATTTTTTTTGAAAAATTTTATTTATTTATTTGAGAGAGAGAATGAGATAGAGAGAGAGAGAGAGCACGAGAGGGAAGAGGGTCAGAGGGAGAAGCAGACTCCCTGCTGAGCAGGGAGCCCGATGCGGGACTCGATCCTGGGACTCCAGGATCATGACCTGAGCTGAAGGCAGTCGCTTAACCAGCTGAGCCACCCAGGCACCCTTAAATACATTTTTTGTAAGGATACTTTTCCTTTTGCTCATTTTCAAATAATGTGTATTCTATGATTGTGTATGTGTAATCTAGAAATAAAAAGGAACACCTGATCGTAGCCTTTTAGTAAATTATTTTTAGTCACCATATTTGAAGAAGTCTTAATTGCATTTTTTAAAGTCTAAAACTGACTCTGCATGCCACAGAGCCATCTTCTTATAGTGGCCCCACCGAACTGTTGAACTTATTAGGTTGATAGAGACTGTTCCCACAGAGCTTAAGACATCTTCTTGATATCACAAGAGGTGACTTGAAGACACATTCAACAGAATTTTTGTCCCTGGCTGCTGTATTACCAGAGGACATTTACTGCTCCTTGCATCACTTTATGGAAAGGTGACAGCCATATGCTTTTTAGGCCTAATAATCAGTGGAACAAAATTCAAAACTTTCACTTTACAGATCTGTAGTAACAGAAACCTTTAGAAGATTTATAGAAAACACACAGCTTTGATCACATTCGTAGGCTGTATGCTTTTATTTTAGAGAACATCCTCTCAAGTTAAAGAAAACTAGTGTTGTGGTTGTTTTTTTTTTTCCCTCCCAGTGAAAACCAAGTTAACTTTCTCTCCATGCCACATTCAAGCTGTCTTGTCACCACCTGAGACCCAGTAATGCTGAGGTAAAATGTGTTGAGAGGTGTCTGAATGATGATGGTGTCCTTGTGGTAACATGTTTTAAACTTAGTTTTGTGAAATGTAGCACTCATCTGGCCTCCATATTTGGCAGTGGATGCAGAGATACATTTATTTTACTATGTAGATATATTGATACTTTTGCTTTAACATGTTTTTCATTTTATCAGCTCTTTCTTTTCTCCTGTGAAATATAATTCTTAATCATTTAGCTTCCATTCCTTTTCTATATTGAAAAACTCTGGTTCATCTTATGAAACTGAGGAAAGTTTAGGGAAAGAAAGTAATGCCTAATAATGGACTGGAGTTATAATGTGGTTGCTGCTGAAATCCTTAAGATACTCTTTCTGCATTAACAATTTTTTTTTTTTTTTTTTACAAATCAAGATCCATTTATAGCTCTCTTGTTATCTTGTTATTTAAGTATACATTCAGAGTATTGAATTTGCTTGGGAAATATTCTATTCTTACCGTCTTGTTATACGTTGAATTGTGTCTTCCTCCCGCCCCCATTTTTATTTTGAAGTCTTCACCTCTGGTAATTTAGAATCTGATCTTATTTGGAAAAAGGGTCATTGCAGATGTCATTAGTTAGATGAGGTCATATTGGAGTAGGGTGGGCCCCTAATCCGTATGACTGGGTCCTTATGTAAGGAGGAAACTTGGACACAGATATGCACAGAATGCCATATAACGAGGAGGGCAGAGGTTAAAGTGTTGATTCTACAAGCCAAAGTTTGCCAGCCAGCCACCAGGAGCTAGGATAGAAGTGTGGAGGCGCCTGGGCGGCTCAGTTGGTTGAGCGACTGCCTTTGGCTCAGGTCGTGATCCTGGAGTCCCGGGATCGAGTCCCACGTCGGGCTCCCCGCTCGGCGGGGAGTCTGCTTCTCCCTCTGACCCTCTTCCCTCTCGTGCTCTCTCTCTCTCATTCTCTCTCTCTCAAATAAATAAATAAAATCTTTAAAAAAAAAAAAAAAAAAGAAGCGTGGATGCTCTCTCCTGGCCCTCAGAAGTAAATAACCCTTCCAAAACCTCGATATTAATCTAGCCTCCAGCTATCCAGAACCGTGAGACCATATAATTTCTGTGGTTTAAGCCACTCGGTTAGTGCTATTGTATTATGACGGCCCTAGCCAACTAATACTGATCTTTTAATTTTTTATTTTCTTAGGACACTCATTCACATATTTCTTTGTGTTTATCTCTTTGTGTATGTGCTAATTCTTTTACCGGATTTTAAGTGCACAAAGGGCAAAGACTTTGATTTACTCACAGGATCTTCCATTCTACCCTACAAAGGGTAAGCACTCAGTAAATATTTGGAGAATAAATTAATGCATGAATGTATAACTAAACTTTATTAAATATTTTTAATGTGCCAGACATTGTTCTAGGTACTTTATGAAATCATATAGTTCTCACCACCAGTCATTTTAGAGATTCAGAAATTAAGGCAAAGAGAGTTCGAGTAGCATGTCCAGAACCAAACAGCTGGAACCAGGGTTCAGATTCGCGTCTGTACTCTTTACTTTGTTCTGTGCTTCCTGGACTTGAAATAATCAACAACATTCAACAAATATTCATCGAGTCCCTAAGCATGGGACACACCAGTGTGAATTATATCTGAGGGCTGTCAATAAATATGTAAACAAAGATTGACTAATCACAGATGTGGTTAAATGTCATTAAGGAGATGAAAAGTGTACTTCTTAGATGGGATGGTCAGGATGACTTATCAGAATTTGGAAGCTGAGTCTGAAAGAATGACCAGGAGTTAGTCATACAAAGAGAGGGGAACCATTCTCAGCAGAGGAAACCAAATGGGCAGAATCTCCAGTTTTAAAATTATGTTCCTAGGTGTACAAGAGTCTGGTGTGGCTAGGGTGTAGTAGGAGAGAGTGCATACTATGACATGGCATTGGCCACATGCTTTGACCCCTGACTTTGTTTAAGGAGCAATGTGGGTCCATTGGGGTATTTTATTTTATTTTTTTCAAAGATTTTTTATTTATTTGTCAGAGAGAGAGAGAGAGAGAGAGAGCACAAGCAGGGGGAGTGGGAGAGGGAGAAGCAGGCTCCCCACTGAGCAAGGAGCCCGACGTGGGACTCGATCCCAGGACCCTGGGATCGTGACCCAAGCCGAAGGCAGACGCATAACCAAATGAGCCAACCAGGTGTCCCCATTGGAGCATTTTAAACAGAGTCATGCCATCATCTGACTTAACGTTTCAAAATACTCTCACTGCTGAGTAGAGAACAGATTAGAGGGAAACCAGAGGAGATGGGAGACAGGATGCTCTTCTGTTATTCTGAGCAAGAGATAATGCGAGTCAGGCGCATGTCAGAACAGAACAGATGGGGAGAGAATGGACTTGAGACATGATTTAGGAGGTAGGAAGCCCAGGACTTGCTGATCTACACATCTTGTATAACAGAATATAATTGGTGCTTTTTACTAAAAGTGCGAGAACTGCGGGTTGTGGAGCAGGAGTGTTTGTCTGGAGGCATAAAAGTTCTGTTTGACACACTTTGGGTTTCTGATACCTAAGGCCAAGTAGCTGTAACGTTTATGAGCTTGGCACTCAGAGGGTAAGACTGAACCGAATATTCAGAATTGAGGATGAGCGATATTGGTATTTAAAGCCCTGGATGAGATCACTCAAGAGAGGGAGCATAAGGATAGATGAGAACCAGAAAGAGGACTCAAGATTGTAAAACTGAGAAAATGGAAATGAGCAAAGTGCACCAAAATGGAAATATTTGTATATACTTGTCTTACTTTATTCTTCACAACATGTCAATTACTATTGATTTTTTTTTTTTTTTGCATTTTCCTCAATTTTAATCAAATCATTTTCATTCTGGTCACTTCCATGTCAGTTTTTGTTTGCCTGGTTTATTTGTTTGTTTGTTTTGTTTTCCCCTAAGAGGATAATCCTTATCATAAGATTTTGAAAAATAAATTACTTTTTCCCCCCAGAACTTTATTAGTGCTCTCTACTTTAAAAAACAAACAAACAAACAAAAAACCACTTTGTTCATCTTTTTCACCATTCTGTCACAAATTTTACAATGTATATTTTGGGTATCTAGGAAAAAATTGAACAATTATCCTGATTACATAAGGAAGAATTTCAAATACTTTCAATATAAAAATTTTGACTTAATATTACTTGAGATTTGGGTATTAGAGACAAAATGCACATTAATATAAACTTTGCCTAGTTTCTTTGCAACAGTTTGCATGCATGAGCAGAAAAAAGAACAGATCTATATATGTGTATTTTGACTGATTTCTTAAGCATTTATTTTTTATCAGGTGAAGTATGTTTTGCTTAAAATAGCAGGATTCAATTGTTACTTAGTAACAATGACTTATTAAAGATAAAAACAAAAACCAGAACAGAAAACACAAAATTTGAGGGCTTTAAAAACAAGATGACAAACAAGTAGAAGAATGTCCCTTCCTTTCTCCCAAGGTCCCAGTGTCCAAATGAAACAATAATAGTGCTAGGAAGAAAAAAAAATAGGAGCAAACAGATGACCAGCACAACTGAAGAGTCCAGGAAGATAGGAAGCAGAGTGTATTTGAGAGAGCAGAGCCTTAATCTAAGGTTGTGTGCTTTGTGCGCTGTGTTGAGCTGTGTTTTGCTTGCTACAAGAGGAGCCCTGACATGGGGCTGCAGAATTGGGTGACTTTTAGTTTGGCATTTTTAGAGTTAGCTGCCTAATATCATTGTGGAGGTAATATAGAATAGGAGAATAAATATATTAATTGTTATGAAAGAAAAGCTGGTTAATGGGTAAGTTAGGACTTCTGGCAGTTTAGATAGCAATGGGAAGATGAAAAAGACACACACAAATGATTATTTTTTAATTGCTTATTTTGATTTTCTTGTAATACTTCCTATGTTACACTTGAAGGTAATTTTAACATTAAAAGGCGAGATTTTCAAACATCATTTTGGAGGTGTTCTGAATGTCAACTTTAGGGAGACTATTTGGCAGATAGCTGATAACGTTCCAGTAGACCTTCTTTCTTAGGTGCATCAAAAACTCATGCTTTTAATCCCCATTAACACTAATTGGTATTAATGTGTGCGAATCTTCATGCATTTACAACAGAATATAACATTAGACTAAAAGATAACACTTTATCAATGATTAGTATTCAAAATGCCAGTTAAATGGTAGTACAAGCAAATGGCACATTGCACAAACTAATTTACATTTTTAATTTGGTACATTTTGCACACATACTAAAATAAAATAGGACGCAGGCACTAAATCCCTCTGATAGAACATTTTTATCTTACGGTCTAGGTAGAGAACTAGAGAACAGATATTTTAAGATGCGCATAAACAATTCTTGTGAAAGCATTGCATCTTACTTGATGCCACAGGAAAGGTGAAACTTTTGAATGAGTAGATGCCTGTTGTTTTTGCTGCTGGTTAGAGAATCCCCAGTCCCTTGATTTGGAGGAAAAGCATCTGTCTATTGAGAAAGAGATTTAAGGGTGAAGGCCAGTGGGCAACAGCGGTCGGAGGTACTGACAAGGGCTCTGATGATCAGAATCAGATGGTCCCTTGTTAAGGGAAGCAGGGCAAGATCATGGCAGTGTTAATGATCTTGTTCTTTTTTTTTCTTCTAGTTTTTGTTTGTTTGTTTGTTTTTCCTTTTCTGCATAGAGGACCATTCTTTAGAATGGTTTTCCTGATTAGTTGTATTTCAGAATTATAAAGTAGAATTAAGTGTTGAGTTTCTTCTCTCCACCCCCTTCACGGGTACTTGCATTATGAATGCTTTCCTACGGATACCCAGTTTCTTTATTAACTAGGGGTATTGGAATAGGATTTTAGTTATCAGATTCTCGTAAGAGATATGAGGTCGAAGGATGTGATGATAAGTCGTAAATCTATTTCTGATGGTTTCTCTCGATTCCAGTAATTAGAGACATGGCTGTACTTTGCTATTGATTAATATGTAGTATAAGAAGTGCTTGCATGTGGGAAGCCCTAGGCGATAGAGGTTGATTGGTTAAATCGGTTAATTAAGGTTCAAAGAAGAATGCTCTACACTCAGGTTATGTTTCCTGTACTGATAACTAGGCTGTAACTGATCATAATTAAGATAACGGGAAATAGGAAATTCTCGTTAATGGCAACTCTTTATCAATTGGTATTTAAAATATAAATTCTTGACGAGGGAGCTCTTGCAAGTGATAGTTTATGAAAGGTAATGTATACTTAGACTTGTAGGGTGCTCAATAAATTTTCTAGAACTGTCTTTAGCACCATGGCAGGACTATGTATGACTCTTCAACGCCGAAGACTCTCCTGTTGATTCTTAAGTATCTCTGAGAATGGAAATTTGTACTGTTAGCAAAGTCATCCTTATGTTTTTTTTCCTTAAAGATTTTATTTATTTATTTATTTATTTATTTATTTATTTATTTATTTATTTATTATTTTTGACAGTGAGAGAGCACAAGCAGGGGAATCGGCAGGCAGAGAGGGAGAATCAGGCTCCCCGCTGAGCAGGGAGCCCGATGTGGGACTCGATCCCAGGACCCTGAGATCACGACCCTAGCTGAAGGCAGACGCTTGACTCACTGAGCCACCCAGGCGCCCCTATGTTTAAGTTGAATTTCTTCCGCTTTGATTTCTAGCTTCTCTTCTATACACATTCCTTTTATGTGGATGAGGAATAGTGGATGGAGGCAGTGAGGTACTGGAGTTGGCTTGTACCAGCTGGGGAGAGTTCACTGTTGCATTTCTAGAAATTCTGCAAGCAGGTTGTTAAACCTGGGCTTTATTAAAAATTAATTGTATGCATTTTAATTAAATTAAATAAAAAACTCTATCCTTCCTGATTATTTTACTGCATCGTACCATTGTCTGTGCTATCCATTGTGTCTGTATGGTAGACGTTCTATAGAGCAGTGTGTTATTGAGCTTCTCTTTCTAACTCTGCATCTAGTGAGATCATGTTGGTAGCTAAAAATCTATTATGGTGGAAGTATTTACATCAAGAAAATACACAAACACCACAACTCAGGCCCTCCCACCACTCCTCAGAGGCAGATATTAAACATTTACCAGCATGCTACCGGGCAGGGGCTTTCCTCGGAAGAAAGCCAATTTTCTTGTACAAGGAGGGGCTGATTTATAAGCCCTTGATGTAACTAATTAATGCATGAATAGAAAGTATATTTCCTAACCTAAATGTTTCATTTATTGCTTTGAGTGCATCTGTAAAATTGTTTAAACATATGGAGGAGTTTTTATTTTCAGAAGTTCCAATATTAATTCCTTTTATATAATAGCTTTCAGACTTCCCTGTACATTGTATTTGATAACTGATTTGTGACTACATGATCCAGAATTGATAATGGTTCCTAAATTTCATTTCTAGGTGACCGACTACTCTCTGGAATCCCTCACTATGAGGGAAAGCCATTTCTGCCTAATGCGTGTTAATCGACTCCCATGAGTGATGGAGGACTTACTCTAATGCCCAGCTTGGCCACCTGTCTATGTTATTGGTTCTAATTAGCTCCTTCCACAGGGATGCCAACTAATCAATGGCAAAAAGATCAGAATACCTTCATTTTTTTTAAAGATTTTATTTATTTGACAGAGAGAGACACAGCGAGAGAGGGAACACAAGCAGGGGGAGTGGGAGAGGGAGAAGCAGGCTCCCCGCCAAGCAGGGAGCCCGATGTGGGGCTCGATCCGAGGATCCCAGGATCATGACCTGAGCCGAAGGCAGATGCTTAACGACTGAGCCCCCAGGCGCCCCAGAATACCTTCTTGATCACATCTGGTTCTTCCTGGCTTGGGATGGGCTTCAGTTTTTTCTGTTCTCCCCACACTGAAATCCTCAACACTCATTCTCGAAGGAGGCTGTCGGAAGGTGGTTTATTTGAGAACACACTAAAAGATATTATTTATTTTTTATTTATTTTTTTTACTAAAAGCTAATTTTAAAAAAGTAAGAATTGTCACAAATTGGAACAAAATCCTCTTGCACCTCGGTTGCCTTATTTCATTCTTTTAACATCTCCATAGGCAGATAATTAATATATTCCCATTTCCAGATGAGCAAACTGAAACACGGAGAAATTAAGGAGTATATGAAATTGTTAAGGTGTGGCTTAAACTATCAGAAATGCAGATATGCGGGTAACAATATTCTAGATGTGTTATCTTATGACTGGATTAAGAGAGTTGTTTTCTTCTGGGCTCAGGCCAAACCTGCTGGAAAGACTAATTACTTAAGCAATTTCTTTACATAAAATGTAATTTTTAAAATGTGATCCAGGTGATTTAAGTAATAAGAAGAGACACTGTAACTCTTTGAGCCAGCTTCTATTTTCCTTCTGCTTCTGTTAGTAGAAGGTAGCTTCCTCATGATTGATAGCTATATTTGGAGTCCCTCAGGAGGCACCCCATTTTATCCTAAAAAAAAATGAAATGCAAGTGTTCTGCAGACCAGATATTTCACAATTTTTGCATGCTCTATTTTCTTCAACAGATAAACCACTTCTGAAACGCTTTCACTGTCCAGATAAAACTTTCTAATACCATCGGGACATCTACTCACAAATATCCTTTCTCTCTGTGAGAGTTTAAGACTTTCTCTCTGATGGGAAACTTCTTCTTGGCCTTGGACTGTATACAGTCAAAGATCTGAATGTTACAGCCACAGCATTGACTGCGAGTCTTAAATGCAGGGCCAATTAGAGAATCATTAGATGAAGCCTCTGAACAATTAGGAAGCCTGTGAAGATCCTCTAACCGTCTTTTCATCCAAACAGAGAGCTGTGAATGGAAATACAGATGCAGTCGTCCTCAGGGATCTGTCCTTCATACACATGGTTCTGTTGAAGCATTTCACAAGTAGGAGACATAACGTTTTGTAACATTTCACAGACTACATCATGCAGAGGAGCATTGAGCATCTATTATTGATATGTTTGTTTGACTAGTCCTGAAGGATCCGTATACCTAGTTTTTAATTCCCTTCTCCACTGATTATATTTTTATTGGAGGGCAGAGGTTTTGGGGAGTTTAAGATATAAGTAGTAGCTTGATTTTCTTTTAAGACAATACAAAGTACAGGATACCGATTTTCTTCATATATTTTTTGATGACAAACCCACTTGATAGCTGAAAAATATATGCATGGAGTCTAATTCAAGATGCTTTATTTTTGTCCCATTATATTGAGGAAATAATATGATTCTCGTATTTTAGAGGACCATATCAAAACTGATGAGATAATTATTTTTATTTTTATTTTTTTTATTTTTTTATTTTTTTTTTAAAGATTTTATTCATTTATTCATGAGAGATAGAGGGAGAGAGAGAGAGAGAAGCAGAGGGAGAAGCAGGCTCCCAAGGAGCAGGGAGCCCGATGCGGGACTCGATCCCAGGACCCCGGGACCATGACCTGAGCCGAAGGCAGACGCTTAACCATCTGAGCCACCCAGGCGCCCGAGATAATTATTTTTAAACATATTTTCAGACATCTGAACTTTATGTTTATTATATTTTTAGTCATTCTCAAATTCGATTTGATTTTGAAATGTTGATTAATGGCCATTCTACCAAGAAAAGGTTTAAAATGCCCTTCGGGAATGGTAGTTAAAGCTCTTTTACAAAAACAAATACAATTCTTTGGTCACTCTGTATTTTGCATTATATTTAATTAAGAGGTAATCTGAAATTTAGATTTGGGTCAAGCAACACCTGCAATGCCTATGTGCTGCCCATGACTCAAAGCAAAAGGAAAAGCAATGGAGAACCCTTATGCCACAGGCATCAGAATTATGCTAATGGATGGTTAGCTGCTATGTAGCCATGATTTTCTCCAAGGTGCTCTGGAGCGCAGGAGGTTGACCTCATAGGGGCAATCACAATTAGTAGGATTAGCTCTGTAAGAACAACGTTTAATGTGATATAACTTACCCTGAAGATAGCAGCAGAGTCAGATGACATTAGAAACAGATTGTCCAGATTGAACTAAATGTGAGTTAAATGATAGTGCAGTAAGTCATGGCAAATTTTATCAACTTTATCTATGTAAGCCTAAAGAATAAAATCATTGAACATTTCTGGGCGTTTCTGATGGGACTAAACTACATACTCATGTATAAAGTCCCTCATGTGCAAGGAGAACAATTTGCAAGAAAGTCCTGGAGATAAAGGTCTTAACAGTAATAAACTACAGACAAAACATGAATGAGCATCGAATATTGGAATGCATAAATATAAACATGATACGTAGCCATACACCCTTGTCAGCATTTATCAGAAATATTTAAAGAAAAGAATGTGATAGTTTCATGTTTTCATAGTGAAGTATTTCGAGAAATGTACAGTCAATTTTAAAGGGAATTGCTAATTTGGAAACCGTTCAGAAGGAAAAATGAAGGAATTCAGATTATTTAGGTTAATGGTGGATTGTTGGTATAAGAAGATGCTGTCTCAGAAACTTTGAAAGGAAAATATCCACCACCCCCCGCCCCCCCGCCGCTGTTTTCTTCATCCCTGGAATCATTGTCCTACCCTGCATATTCTGACCTGCCCTAGCTACTGAGCCAGTGTTGACAGAGTCCAAGTAGTACATATGTCATCTTCAGCTCTTCATTGGGTTGCCAATAAGAATTTAACTCATATACGTCAACATCTGTTTTTCTTGGAAGCAGAAAGAATGAAAGACAACGATATAACAAGGTGACGTATCAGCCAAAGGCACCTCGCTGCTCCTTACCCACTTGGTTCCTGAGCTTTCTTGGTGGTTCCTGAGTCAGACAACTGATCCCACACTGTATTATTGGCCTGGGCCTACCGATGTAATAAGATGCAATAACTTAGCACGTATTTAGTTACATCCTTTGCCTGTGCTTCCTGCGTCAGTCTCTGACCACCATGAAAGATGCAGATGTGGAAGTTTATATACAAACTGCTATTACAGACCACCCTCACTCTGCAAATCCCAGCTGCAGCTTGATCTGTTCAGCTATCCATTGTGATGATAAAATTACAGCATAACAGGGCCTGTACCACTGCTCCTGTGACCACCGTCTGCTGGTGTCACCCCATGAATTCTCTCCTCAGTTGTATTTTTGTGGATGTGACACTCTTATGGAGACTTTCAGAGGCCACCTGGAACAGTGTTTTATGATCTGGCCTTTTCCACACATATGGCTGAGAGAGGAGCCATGTGACATTTTCCAGCACGGTCACTTCCTTGACAAAAGGAAAAAGTGACATCAGAAACTTGTACCTTATGGCAGCGCATGGCAGATAAAAACAGGTGCATAAAAGGTACCATTACAGAAAATGAGTTTGATGTTAATTTAGGTGTTGTAAGTGATCAATTCTTAACTGTCTACTTCTCAAATCATTGTTTGAAATTACGACCTGGACTTAGAGAGTAAATGCATGTTTCTTTCTACTACTCCATTTGCTATAGATGTGTGTGTGTGTATAAAGCCACATCAGTGACTACTCTATAATTCCTCTCTTCTGCAAAATGGCAGGCATGATCAAAGTCTATAAATGCTTTTGTCTGAACAACATGTGTTGTGAAGCTGTGGAAGGAGGTTTTGAAAAATATCTCTACGAAGATTTGGAGAATAGAGTAGATCGGGGCTACTTATATCTCAAAAGATAGACACAGCTTATATTACTTCCCTCAGTGTGAGAACCACAAAGGCTGATATCCAAAGGCAGGAGAAGATGGATATCCCAACACAAGAGAGCAAATTCTCCCTTCTGCCCTTTTGCTTTATTTGGCCCTCAACAGACTTGCTGATGCCCACCAGCATTCCTGAGGGTGATTTACTCTACTGATTCAAATGCTAATCTTTTCCCAAAGAAAGGCACCGGTAGAAATAATGTGGATTTCCCCCCCCCCCCAGTTTTGTTGACAAATAATCGATACACATCACTCTGTAAGTTTAAGGTATACAACACGATGGTTTGAGTCACATATATTGTGAAATGGTTATCACAATAGGTTCAGCTAACATCCATCCCATCATATAGATACAATAAAAAGAAAAAAAAGAAAAAAATTCCTTGTGATTAGAACTCTTAGGATATACTCTCTTAACAACTTTCTTAGATATCATATAGTGGGGTTAGCTAAAGTCATCATGTTGTACCTTGCATCACTAGTACTTACTTAGAGCTGGAAATTTGTACCTTTTGGCTCACTTCCTCCAATCTCTGCTCCGGTCACCACCCCCCCTCCCCCGTCCCCCCTTCAGTAAGGGATTTCTTTTTCCAGGACATTTTTTTTTAAAGATTCCACACGTAAGTGAGATCATACAATATTCTGTGTCTGACTTATCTTACTTAGCGTAATGCCTTCAAGGTCTATCCACGTTGTTGCAAAAGGTAGAATTTCCTCATTTTTTATGGAATAATAATTCATATATATATATATATATATATATATCTCACAACTTCTTTATCGATTCATCCATCAGTGAACGTTTAGGTTGTTTCCATGCCTTAGTTATTGTGAATATGCTGCTATGAACATGGGGGTGCAGATATCTTTTCCAGTTAGTGTTTTCATTTCCTTTGGATATATTCCCAGAAGTGGAATTGCTGGATGACATGGTAATCTTTTTTTAACATTTGAGGATCCTCCATACTGTTTTCTGTAGCGGCTGTACCAATTTACAGTCCCTCCAACAGTGCACAGGGGTTCCCGTTTCTCCATACCTATGCCAGCATTGGTGACCTCTTGTATTTTTAATGATGGCCATTCTAACAGGTGTGAGATGCTATTTCATTGTGATTTTAATTTGCATTTCCCTAATGACTAGTGATGTTGAGCATCTTTTCGTGTACTTTGGCCTCTTTCCTATGTAGTCTTTGGAAAAATATATATTCAAGTCCTTTGTCCATTTTTAGTTGGATTATTTGGGTTTTTTCCCATCGGGTTATATGTACACAACTTTATATATTTTGGATATTAATCCCTTATCAGCTATATGATTTGCAGATATTTTTTTCATATTCCATTGGTTGTCTTTTCACTTTGCTAATTTTTTTTTTTTTTTTGGTGTTTAGAAGCTTTTTAGTTTGATCACTCCCACTTATTTTTTATTTTGTTGCATGTGCTTTAGGTGTTCTATTTCCAAAATCATTACCAAGACTCATATCAAGGAACTTTATTTCTGTGTTTTCTTCTAGGAGTTTCATGGTTTCAGGTCTTATATTTAGGTCTTTAATCCATTTCCAGTTAATTTTTGTGAGTAGCCTAAGATGGGGTCTAGTTTCATTTTTTTATATGTGAATATCCAATTATTGAAGAAGCTCTCTTTTCTCCATTGAGTATTCTGGCTCTCTTGTCAAATTTAGTTGACCATATATGCTTGGGTTTATTTCTATGCTCTTGATTCTGTTCCATTGATCTGATTGTTTTCATGCCAGTATCATACTGTTTTGATGACTGTAGCTTTTATATATATACTGTGTATATATATATATATATATATATATATATATATATATATATACACAGAAAGTGATGCCTCTGTTTTTGTTTTTCTTTCTTAGGATTTCTTTGGGTATTCAGGGTCTTTTGTAGTTCCATATAAATTTTAGGAGTGTTTTTTTCTAATTCTGTAAAAAGTGCTATTGGAATCTTCATAGGGATTGCATTGAAACTTATAGATGACTTTTGGTAGTAGTAACATTGTAACAATATCAATTCTTTCAATCCATGAACACAGGATACCTTTCCATTTAATTGTGTCTTTTTCAATTTCTTTCATCAATTTTTTTTCAGAATACAGATTTTTAACCTCCTTCGTTAAATTTATTCTCAAGTATTTTATTGTTTTTGATGCTATTATAAATGGGATTGATTTCTTTCTTTTTCAGACAGTTTATTGTACGTGTATAAAATACTACTGATTTTTATATGTTAATTTTGTATCTTGCAACTTTACTGAATTCATTGATTAGATCTAATAGTTTTTTCATTGAATCTTTGGGATTTTCTCTATGTAAAATCATATCAACTGCAAATAGAGATAATTTTACTTCTCCCTTTTCAATTCTTATATCTTATTTCTTTTTCTTGCCTCTTTGTTCTAGCTAGGACTTCCAGTACTATGTTGAATAAGAGTGGTGAGAATGGGCAGCCTTTTCTTGTTCCTGATCTGAAATGAAAAGCTTTCAACTTTTTACCATTGAGTATGATGTTAGTTGTGGGCTTGTCATGTATGGGCTTCATTATATTAAGATATATTCCTTCTTTGACTAATTTTTAAAGAGTTTTTATCATAAATGAATGTTGAATTTTGTCAAATGCTTTTTCTGCATCTATTGAAATGATCATTGGTTTCCTTCCCTTCATTCTATTAATGTGATATATCACATTGATTGATTTGCAGTTTTTGAAACATCCTTGCATCTCAGGGATAAATCCTATTTGATCGTGGTGAATGATCCTTTTAATGTGCTGCTAAATTTGTTTGCTAGTATTTTATTGAGAACGTTTGCGTCTGTATTCATCAGGGATATTAGCTTGTAGAGAAACAACGTTTTATCCAATTATTCGGGCATCACTTAGCCCTGTCAAGATGACACATAAAAATTACCATCATACAGCCATTATTGAGGCAGAAATATAAAACAAGAATCTTTGGGGCGCCTGGGTGGCTCAATCGTTAAGCGTCTGCCTTCTGCTCAGGTCATGATCCCAGGGTCCTGGGATCGAGCCCCACATCGGGCTCCCTGCTCAGAGGGAAGCCTGCTTCTCCCTCCCACTCCCCCTGCTTGTATTCCCTCTCTCACTGTCTCTTTCTGTCAAATAAATAAATAAAATTAAAAAACAAACAAACAAGAATCTTTCAGTAAATGTTTATAGGCATTTAATAGGTACAGTCCATTCGCAAAAGCAAACATTTTTGACATTTGTTTATTTTTAAAATTGTAAACTTTAATTATGTGATTTCACTTAAATATGATATAAAGCATATTTTATATTTTAATGATGTCATTGAGTCAGTTCCCTTCTTTTTTTATTAACACTTGAATTTTACACTCTAAATTAGAGTCTCTGGGAAGCTCTACATTGAAACCATGAAACTTCTTTGGTGCATTTTTTTCAGTACACATTTGCAGTACGTGGCATCAAAACTATAATGAGGTGGCTTTAGATTTGGAGGCACAAGGAAATTTGAAACAATTCCAAACTTTTAATATTGCATACTGCCTTCCCAATCAGTGTGGCTTAAGATTTTAAGCATCAGAAAGTCTTTGGATTCAGATATGCAGTGTAATTCTTGCATTATCATGTATGACCACAGTGAAAATTAACAGCACCCTGGGGACATATTTCTCAGGATATTCCATGCCCCACAAAACTGATTTTAATTGAGTTCTCCTTTACTTCAAAAGGAGCTCATTCTTTGTTTCGCTCTCTCCTCCCTCTCTTCTTTCTTCATCTTGTCTTTTTTCTTTGTCCTTTCTTCCGCCTTTCCTACCTTACATTTGTTTTCTACCTTCTATTAACTTTGTGTAGAAAAAAGGGAGTTTGAAAGGTTAATAATATATTTTATAATGTTACATGTTATTCCTGAGTGCCAATTTACTTTTGGACATTATTATTCCCATTTGATATACTTGTAGCACTTAAAATTAACTCATTTCTACCAACAAGATTCTTTTTGAGGCTTTTTAGAGCCTCATCTATGAAATCACAACAGCAAATGTGATTAGATAGATCTGAACCAAATTTCAGAAGCCATTACATTCATTCATTCTCCCAAGCATCTTTTGATTTATTCATGACTTTATTCAAGTATAATTACTGAGGGCTACCCATGTGCTCTGCATAGTGCCAGACACTGGCTGAATAGGGCACACATAGCTTTCCCCTCATGGAGTAGGTTGTATAATGATAAAACATAGTTTAGTTACAGTAAATGTCTGAAGCACAGAGGATTATAACATGAGTAATTGGCATATGTCTGAGTGTATTGGCTAATGTTTGTAGTAAGATTGGGGTTATTATTAACATGACCTAAGAAAATGTTTGAGATAATTTTTATTTACTATTTTCCATACTTACTGTGTGACTGTCTATGAAGAGAATTGAAAATCAGGGGTGCCTGGCTGGCTCTTCAGAAGAGCATGCCAGTCTTGATCTTGGGGTTGTATGTTCGAGCCCCATGTTGGGTGTAGAGATTACTTAAATAAATAAAACTTTATAAAAAATCATCCTTATCCTGAGGAGTTTATCGTCTTGTGACTGGAGACAAGTAAATAGATGATGTCAGTGTAATGTGCTATAATACAGAACTAAACTTTGGGGCTGTGAGGAGGCATCCAACTGAGGTTAAGAGCAGGGCACTCAGGGAGGCTTTGGAAGGAAGTCATGCTGGAACAAGGTGTGGTGAATGGTGGCTCAGTGTCAACTAATTTAGATAAGATTAACTCACTGATAGGGTCTTGAGGAAATAATTTATGCACAGCTATTGTGGACAAAGTAGAAGGTCAAGCCACTTGAAACACTAGCAATAGCTAAAAGAAAGAGAAATATCAATAAGCAATAGAGTTTTCTAGTACAAAAACAATCTACCGTATCTCCTCCACTAGAGGGAATAATAGGTGTGAACATTAAAAAAAAAAATGCTGTTGCACCAATATGCTCCTTCACACGTATGCAAAAATGTCCTGAGGGGAGTCTTAGTGCCTCTCGGCTCCTCCTCAGAGGGGAGCGATAAGGGAATCCCAATCAAGGGGCCCTGGACTCCACCCTTGATCTTATTCTGTAGGACATAAAGGCTATGAACATTTTCAGCAGAGCAGTTAAGATTCTATGTTGTTTTTTTTTTAAAGGATTTTATTTATTTATTTGACAGAGAGACAGCGAGAGAGGGAACACAAGCAGGGGGAGTGGGAGAGGGAGAAGCAGACGTCCTGCTGAGCAGGGAGCCCGAAGCGGGACGCCCGGGATTCGGGACTTGATCCCATCATGACCTGAGCCAGAGGCAGACACTTAACGACTAAGCCATGCAGGTGCCCAGGATTCTATGTTTTATAAAATACTGAAGTCTAACTAAGAATTAATTTGGGAAAGTGGTTCTACTACTGAAAAATCTCTTTTTTTAAAAGATTTTATTTATTCATTTGAGAGAGAGAATGAGATAGATAGAGAGAGCACTAGAGGGGGGAGTCAGAGGGAGGAGCAGACTCCCCGCTGAGCGGGGAGCCCGATGCAGGACTCGATCCCGGGACTCCAGGATCATGACCTGAGCCGAAGGCAGTCGCTTAACCAACTGAGCCACCCAGGCGCCCCTGAAAAGACTCTTAAAGCCACTGGTTTAGAAAGTGTTAAGTGGTTGATTTATTAAAATCTAGATTATTTATTTTTATTTATTAAAATTAAAAAAACTTCCTTATTAAAATTCTTATAGGAAGTTTCAAGATTTAAAAAATTAAGATTTTTCTCTTCACATGCATACCTTCTCATTAAATGATGCCAAGTTCATTTAGAAATATACACGCATATGAAATAAAAATGGTTATTTTAAATACATATTATCAAAACTTCAGACATGTTCAAAGGGGAGCATAGCATGAAAGAGTTAATCTACACAGTGTGACTTTTAGGGAACTCATGAGAATTGTAATACATGAATTCCATTTAAGAAATGAAGTAGGCTGCATCCATCACCGCCATTGTACAATAATTATATTTAAAGCAAACATTTTTACTATGTTGTATTATTTTCAAAAGTATAGTAACTCTGTTTTCTGAGTTGTTACAGATAACAAATAGAACTTTCTTTTTGTGTTCCACAGTTGAAATTTTGGCTTGTGTAGATTATTCAAAATTGTAGCAATAGAGCAAATGAATCAATTTGATTTTCTTGCACAACATTTTTCCTTACATGGAACCCATGTGTTTACTTTTTAACAGATTACTAAATCAGTGAGCTCTGGTGAAATTTCAATGGCATTTCAGTGTTTTTAGGTCAAATATTGGCAGATTCTTATATTTTCCATTTGTCACATATCTATTGGCAGATAGTATGCTACCTTAACATGAGTATATTTTATATTTGAAAATGGCTATCTCTAAATTATTAGTCTGTGCCAGTGTTCCAGATTGTTACCACTTTTTAGTTTATTTTTTATTGTTTGTATGTATTTCCCCCTATTGTAGGGAGGGAAGGTTTCTGTTCCACTTGTTCTTTTATTCCCCACGGTGCCTATACCCTGATTTGCACATAGGAGCTGCTCAATCGATGTCTGTTGAATTCTGGATAAATGAGTTATTGTCTCCTGTAACATCAGGATGCTTTTGGTTACACAAAACAAAACACATAGGTAAAAGTTACTTAAAACAGTGCTATGCAAAGTGTGATCCGTAGACTGGTATCAGCACACAAACTTCATTTCTGATCTGTAAGGAGCTAAGTGATTAAGTATTTAGAAACATTCATAGCAATTTGAATTTATCGTGACGTTCAAGGGTCTGACCATTATCCTAAGAATTTGTTTTTATTTCACAACAGTCTTTGTCTTCAACCGATTGAAAAAAACAGTTCCTGTATTAACAGAGTATTTGAGAAGCACACATTTAGACATGAGTGTTTCTTAATAGATCTCACGTAACAAGAAATCAAAAAGGAAATAGTTGTTGGGGTTGGCTTCCCAGCTCAGCAATGTTAGGGCTCAAGATTGGTGTTTCTGGGGATCCCTTTCTTCTACCCTGGTTATGATATTCCTTCAGTGGTTCCAAGTCTCATGTTTTCCCACGAAAATACTCATCTCGGATGAGAAAGGGATAGATGACAAAGAGCCTTTCCTCTATTGTAACTCTCTTTTCATCTAGAAAGAGAATCTTTTCCAGATTTCTCCCCATGTTTACTTGACTAGATTTGGGTCACCTGCCCCTCCCTCAGTCGATCCCTGTAGAACTCTCAAGGCCCAGTCCAGCATGACCCATCCTCTAAGCAGGCCACCTCCCTGCATGAACTGAGCTGGGTTTCTATCAGCAAGAAGGACTGAGCAATGGCTGTTCTGCACATTTCTCTAAAGACCTAACATTATCAGAAATTGACACAACCAGTGAGACTATTTTAGTAAGTGGGGAGGTATAGTGATAACTCCAGTTGACTGAATGCCTATCATGCTAGGTATTTTATGTGATGCTTCATATTTTGTACAACTGCCCTGTACATAGCCAGTGTTACTCTGTTTTATAGATATGGAAAATGAAACAGAGAGAGGTTAACCATCTTGCCAAGGGTCACATCCCTGGGAGGTAAAGCAGAGCTGGGAATCCAGCCCTGCATCGTGAAAGTCTCCACCCAGGTTCTGTGCTACAAAGCCTAGTTTTGTTTGGTGCCATTGGGTGACCAGGCAGCGTACATGATATCAGAAACCTGGGAAGGGCTGACCCAGGAGACTGACTTGAGTGATGCTCTCTTTTATTCATTCACTCAATCGTTCATTCATTCATTCATTTATAAATAAGATTTTATTTATAGATTTATAAATAAGATTTTATTTAGTTATTTAAGAGAGTGAACAAGAGAGAGCACAGAAGCAGGGGCAGAGGGAGAGGGAGAAGCAGGCTCCCCACTGAGCAGGGAGCCCAACGCGTCACTCGATCCCAGGACCCTGGGATCATGACCTGAGCCAGAGGTAGACGCTTAACCGACTGAGCCCCCAAGTGATGCCATCTTTTAAATAGCTAGTGTGAACTATCTTAACATTTCTGAGCGCTCTCTGGCACATGGGTCTATACTTTCTTACCTTCAGAGAGAAGTCGCTCTGCTGCTGTCTGAAAAGCACCCTCCCCCCTACAACATCTTATCACTGTTAATTGCTGCCCCAAGGGTCAAAGGCCCCCTCTCTTGTCATAGGGTTGGACCTAATATGTAGATAGATATATTTTCTGTAATTCTGCCATCTAGAAGACCATTGCTCAATAAAACTCAATAAAACTGGATAAGGATAGCTTGAAACTTTACTAATACGTCAATACTAAATATCAGCAGCACTGTAGCTTACTTGGGCTTTCATGGGCTTTCAGGAACCATCTGGTACTCAAAAGGATGCCAGACAACCAACTTTCAAACACTTCTTTACAACAAAGCCTCTTTGGTAAGCTGAAAGTTGCTCAGTTTATGGGATTTTCTCTCAATCCTATAGTTTTTCACATATTCCAATTCCCTCGAAAATTGCTTTTGAGGTAAGTTAGATGATATATCTCTGGAGCAGTCCATTTTTTTTTTTTCATTCTACTGCAGGTCTGCGCATATGATCGTAATTATCTTGGACCATATTCCTTTCTGTAGGTGATACTCTTGTTCTAGTTAATGCATGCTGCATAGCAAAGTTTATAGGCCTGTGAAAATAAGCTTTGGAACATTCGTGTTTAATGCCCAAATATGTGGATTTTATTACCACTGAAGATTTTAGCATTTATCAAGCTATGTGTGTCCACCTTGAGGTATGTTTTTCCTATCACAGCCATTTGTTGTCAATTATACTCAATTGTAAGTTAGTTCGGGTCAACAACTTTGACATGCGTGGCATTTGATGATGCTCGTTAATGTTGCTGACACTGCCTTTGGATGGAAAACTCTAACATGTTCATAATGTATAATTAAATATTCTCATCAGCTTCACCATTTCATGAAAAGTTATAAAAAACAACACGGGGTAAAATAAGTCCATCTATCTTCTAAAAATTTCCATGTATTTTAGGTTAAGTAAAATAAAAGTAATAATTTATGTTGACATATGACTAATGAAAAAAATTTAATGAATTAATTTTATTTTAGCTCGTCTGGAGGTCTTCATGCTCTTTCCATTGTTTGGTAACTCAAATATCAAATGTTTACCTTGGAAACATGTTGCAATATTGGCATTGGTATTGCAATAATGAGGGTGGCTATGTTGAAATTTGGGGTGTCTTGTGAAATAATTTATTATTCTTCTGAAAAGATTAAAATTGGTATTAAAAACATAACTGATATTTTTAGATGTCATAAGAACCTACATATTCCTCATATATTCCTATTGTTGGACATGAAACATATTTAGAGTATTCTGTCTCCAAAAAAAATTTCAAAGTATTTACAAGGCTGCTTTAATTTTACTTAAAAACAACAGAGAGTCAAAGATTGAAATCATAAATCAGAGTGGATCTATTTCTATCTGGATTGGAATGTAGCATAAATAAGATTTACTGTGACCTAAACTTGCAACAGAATAGTTCATGACAGCAAGATGGGGCCACAAATGAGTTTTTTTTTTTTATTGCAATAAACTCTATGACTTGTCTGTTCTTACTATTGTCTTTATGCCTGAGATTTGTGGCAGGCCCAGAAATTGGGAATTTTAGAAAAAAAAGCTCTACATGGGACTGACTCAGGGAGAGAATTGAGTATAGCTTGGTTTTATTGACTGTGATGAAGTATCAGGGTGTGCCTAAGAGCCGAAGTATATAAATAAACCCCAGTTCTGGACTGGTAGTTTTAGAAGGTTTGCAGGGTAATATGAGCTAAGAATTTCAATTATCCTTAACCAAGCCAATAACATACTACTTTCTTAATGTATATTTTCCATGTAATGAAGAGTATCAAGAGCTATATTTTAATTCTTTTAGGATACTAAGGATTCCATTGGTGTGATAGCACAGGAAAGGATTCAGAATCTTTTACCTTTTTTTTTTTTAATTATGCTTTAGAGGTCATCTACCACAATCCCTTTCTTCTGAGAATAAAGAATTGATTTCTGCTGTCACGTTTCTTCAGCGGGCTGAAATCCTGTGGTTCTTCAGCTTTATTCTCCACAACACTTAGCGAAAGTCCACAAGGATCTGTGGTGAGCCAGAGGCAATTTCCCTCCCCACTGTGGTTCGAGGTAGGATTGCTGGGTGGAAGTGTAGCTCTGCTTGCATAGTTCAGCCAAGCAATTCATAAAAAAGATGTGGCTAATGATAGAGGCAGTAACTGGTGGTTAAACAATGGGAAAAAGTCTGCCCTCCAGCCAGCCTTAGATGAAAGAGTAGGATCATAGTGGCTTGTGTGTAAGAGGGGCTCAGTATTTGTTGTAGAAGTGAATGAAGGAGGGAACGAATCGATAGACTTTGGGAGTGCAAGTGGATCCTAGACTGAGATCAGTCAAAATTGTTTCTTTGGAATTCCAACAACATTATCATCGCAGCTTGGTTCTTAAGCCAGGCCAGTGGTGCACCCTTCTGCTTACCTAGATAGGGCATTTGGACTTGTGTGAGGACATTTTGGTTATCACGGTGTTCGGAGTGGTGGGGTGTGTGAGGGCTACCGGCACGTAGGGGTTATCAAAGGGCAGAGAGGTGAATACCCTTCAGTGAACAGGGAGCCCTGCACAATGAGAAATTCTTGCCTCAAATATTAAATGACATCCCATTGAAGAGCACTGAGTCTCCATCGGAGTTCTCAGACAGGAAGGTTAGAGACACAAAAGTCATCACTTTATTAAGTCTCCAAATACCTTGTAGGACAGATAACATTCAGAAAAAATCCTTCAGTCTTGGTAGGCCATTCAGTCTCAGTTCCAACAACTCAACTAGCCATCGTAGCTTAAAAGCAGCCATGGACAGTACATAAAGGAATGGGTGTGGGTTTGTCTCAAATAAATTTTATTTACAAAAACATGTGCGGGGGGATAGATTTGGCTCACGGGCACATTTGCCAGCCCTTGTTCTGTACTTAAAGAATTATTTGGTTAAAATCCAAACATAGTACTTTCTTATTATGTCCGTATTATTGTATTGGTTTCAGCCAGTCGTTCCAACCAGCTGAGAACCTCTTGAATTTTAATTATTCCAGTTCCGGTAATCCAGTAAAAAATTAAACTCCTTTTCACTTTGTGTCACCTAATACATACATTTATACTTTCATCTAGTTATTCTCCAAACCAAAACAAAGACACTTTAAACAGAATAAAGCCTAAAAGTGGCTCTGTACCATGTAACTAGTTTTTTAGTTTAAAAGGACTAGTGGTCTGAGTAATAACTATGTTTGATTACCATAGTTTAACCATCAATTAATTCATGAAACTACACCACAGTTATATTATGTGGTACACTTGCTGCTTTTCTTCCTAAGAATCAAAAGGGGATTGTCTGTACTGTATTTTCTCCCTGAAATCAAGATTTGTGTGTCTATGACAAGTTCTTGCATGCCACTCTATTAATGCCAACAAAATTAATATTGGTCCTATAAAACCAACTTATAGTAAATCATCTGTTTACTCATATATTCTTGCAATTTGCCAGGAAGAGATGCAGATCTTTTCAGGCTGGCCCTTGTACCTGCCCCTTTTAAGATATTTGCCCAAATGTATAGCATGACGACACAAACATCTGACGATGGTCCTAAGCTCATAGTTATGGATCCAGTAGTGCCCTAGGTGGGAAGGAAGGCGTTAACAGCGGTCCCAGCTCCATCCTGCCCTTCTCAAGGACATTAGGGCCAAGCGCTGACCTCCACTAGACATCCTGTAACCATTTCAAGGAGATTTAGTCACAGATTATCTAAGAAGTTTATGTCTAAGAATGTTTTTAACAGGGTATTCTTTTTCTATTATAATATTTCTTATTATAAATAAGCCAGGGATCTATGTGATACAGGCGGCTGAAGAGTGGTAGTCATAGGAGCTCTTTATCTACATGAGGAATGAAATATAAAAACTAAGAAAGCCTAAACTTTTTTTCCTGAGACAACTTGTATACACACACACACACACACACACACACACACAGAGCACTCATCTATCACTCTGAGACCAAATTGTGTCCCATTTGAAAAAAGGAATTTTTTGGAAGCTGTGATAGATCAGGGCTCTTGAGATTACCAGTGTGCCTGTAGTTACTTATACTGTCAAAAATAAACAAGGCCTGATGCTAGTTAAAGCGGTGAGAACAGATTTTAATTGGTAATAACTATTGTTATAAGTTATTGAGTTCCAGTGTGAATGGAACTCAGTTCAATTTACACAGAGGCGATGGGCATTTTACTATTTATTATTTTTTTTTAAAGATTTTATTTATTTACTTGAGAGAGGGAGCAAGCACAGGGAGCCCAATGCGGGGCTCGATCCCAGGACCCCAAGATCATGACCTGAGCGGAAAGCAGACGCTTAACCGACTGAGCCACCCAGGTGCCCTGCAATGGGGCATTTTAAAGGGAGAGTGAGGGAATAGGGAGGGGGGTAAGCAGACCCTTTGTAGAATCAGGGAAGTGAAAAATTACAAAAAGCAGGAACTGGGGGTTTGGTCCCTGTGAATCTCTTCTGGGTTTGCCAGCTGGCAAGTATGGAAGTCCAGCTCCACTCCTCCCACAGAGACTGGGAGACGCATATCTTCGGGTGTGGCCTGGACCAAACAGTAAACTCTTTTGTCAACCTTGCGTTTTCTCAGGTGGGCACGTTGAGGAGGACTAGGGTCATCCTAGGGATGTGACCTAGAGCTGTAGGAAACTACGTTAGTGTTTGAGTCGTTTTAGGTCACAGTTGATGGGCCTATTCAAGAAGCAGGCTCAGAGGAACCTGGCTAGAGTTTTCAAAGACTCTTTGTCACTACCCTTCACTCATCCTTTGTGGGGGAGAATGGATGGTGTCTAGGATGTATGATTCCCTGAAGTCTGCTGTGATCATATAATTCTGGGATTCAGCACTGGTAAAATTCAGCTGGGCCTGAGACTTTCTCTGAGTTTTCCCTGCCATTTTCCCCAAGTTGTAAGCCTCCTACTTCAGTTGTCACATAGTTACTTCAATTTCTTCTTTAAACCATATCATCTTGTCATTTCCAGTTTAAAGACCAGTTTTTATGAAGAATAGAGTAAATCTAAGTGCTATAAAACATGGTCAAATATTATTTATATTAAAAGAATAGAAGAAGCTTTTGTAACATATTTAAAGTATTATTTAGTATAATTTAGTGAATCACGGTATACATTTTTTGTAATATATAATTTTTCTAATACAATTCTATTAGCATAAAATGATTTCTGTGACCATTACCATAATGTGAACTTTGTAATTATTTTAATGTTGAAATCAAGAAAATATATTGAATAATATTCACTCTTCTAAATTTGAAGCTTACCATTTATTTTGTTGGAATTTTCCATGACTTCTTAGATGCTGAAGAAAAATAACTATTCAAGGCTATAACTTAGCTGTGTAGAAACTCAGGGTATCTTTTTCCTGGGTTTAAATAGGACCCAATAGGTTGGAAATGTAGAGAAAAAAAATCAGATTGAAGAGCATGGAAGGTTACTAGTGTAGATCTATTATGTCAGTTCTGATTTTTATTTCTTAAGTTAGTAATTGAGGAGAAGTATTTTAGAGTGGTGACAAAGCTCTACATTGCAAAGCAACATCACTGGACTTAATGAGAGAAAACTAGAAATAAAGCAATTATTGTACTTCAGATGACCTCAAGCTCTATCCTAATGACCATTTATAAAAATTAGAGATGATGTGCTATGCAGTATGCATATGCTTCATATTAATTTTGCATTTACCTACATATTCAGCTTTGTCTTTTAAAATTACCTTTTTTGGTGTGTGTATTAGGTTAGCATATTTCCCAATTTAGTAGTTCATCTATTTATTTCAGGCACTATTCCATAGAGTGCTAAGGAATGTTAAAATTAAAAGGCTAGGAATTTATAATTACTAGCAGTCATGCTTAAATTAATGGGAATAGCCATTTTCAATGTTTTCTTCAGTAGGAATAGTTTTGAGTTGTTTAAGTCAATCATCATAATAAACTAATTATTTTGACTTTTTATTTTATTTTTTTTAAGATTTTATTTATTTGAGAGAGAGAGAGAGGGAGAGCACCCAAGCATGAGTGGGTACAGGGAGAGACAGGGAGGGAGAAGGGAAGCAGGCTCCCCACTGAGCTCAGAGCCCGACACGTGGGGCTCAATCCCATGATCCTGAGATCATGACCTGAGCTGAAGTCAGACAGTCAACCAACTGAGCCACCAGGTGCCCCTTGATTCTTTTTAGAATTCAACTAATATTTCTACAGTTTATTTTCAATGGTGAATAAATGCATATTTTCTCACTATTTTTCTGAATTTTATTTTTCCTAGTACTCCATACTTTTACCACATAAGATACTATTCTTTTCATCTTTGACTTGTATATTTTTCTTTTGATTTGCATAATTTAATTAATTGTTAATAGTAGTTAAATTTTATTGATCACTGAATTTCAATTTTAATAAAGTATATAGAATGCACTTTTCAAAAAAAATGCCCCAAAACTAACTACTTTTGAAAATCTAGGATAAATACTATCGAATGTAAGTTTGTTATTAAAGAGTAAGTGTATTTCAGCTAAGTTTTTAATGAACCTGCAAAACAGTATTGGATAGACTATTCTATACATAAGATATTTCTTTCTTAGCGTATTTTCTGAACCTGTATAATTACTAGTTTGTAATTGAATAGAAAGAGATTTGTAGTTTTGAGCATCTGGTTTTCTCCAAAATTAAATTTAGACCTGGGCAGGTTTGTGGCGATATATAGAAGTGTAAGTGGATGAGTGTTATTGATGATGGCTATATCAGTCACTCAGACTTCTGACCCTTCTGGGCAGTGTAGTGTTGCAAACTCTCCCTCTGTGGGCTGTGGGTTGTGGGTGATGACTGACCTTTTTCACTGGAAAGGAAGATGAGTCATTATCCTTTATGTGACATAGCTTGTGTGGTATTAAAATTTATCATCTTCTCTGAAACCATCTAATATATGGTCATCTTTAAAGTTGAGATTAAATTTATTTATATAAAGCTGTTTCCCCAATTAGAAATCCAAAACAAGGGGATTTAAATCTTTTTTGTTTTATGGAAAGGATTAAAATAAGTTAACATGGGCTTAGGATATGTCCTTGAATAAAGTTCACTTTATTTATTTTTAAAATCCTGCTTTAATTACCTGTAGACTTCTGCTTCTGGAAGATGAAGTGGACTGATATTGAATTACTCTTTTGACATAAACAGCTATAATGCTGGGCAAAATAGATGAGGCAATGGTTTTCAGGTGTTAGACACTACTCAGTGCAGGACTGTGACCTTGAGAGAAGAGAGACACCGTAGGGTGTTTTCTGAAGGTGAAACAGGAGACTGCCCAGAGAGCAGTGGTCTTGCTGATAGGAGGAGACAGGTATTGTCGGTCAGGACTGAAATTTGTGAAGCAGAATATAGAGACAGTGGAACTAAGGAGTTTGTGTGGTTATGTCTTAAGACACTGGCTGTAGACTGGGCCACACATGTTCAGAGTGGGGCTTGGTAAAGCCCAGCACAGAGAGGCTGCTGCAGAACCAAGAGATGAACATAGAGGTGATACCCTGTGGTCCTGGGAGCCACTGGATTTCTGGTGGAGCAGAGTGAGGAAGCCTCCCTGACCACCCTTCAGGCAATTGGTACTATCAAAAGCCATGTTCAAGAGTTGAGTCATTACACTCTAAATAAAATAAAATAAAATAAAACAAATAGGGAATAAAACAAAATAGACCTACTATATAAAGCATAAAACCATTCCTGGCAGGATACAGAGATCCTGCCATTAGTGTAACAAATAACAATGTCCTTTAAAGGAGGACAATGTAATTCAGACTCCACATGACTTGACTCCATGATGGCCAGAATAAAAAAATATATTAGATATTCAAAGAACCAGCACAATAAATAAAAAAAGTGATCCAGAATTTAGAGGAAGCATAGACAATAGAAACAGACTTCTGGTTGATCAAAGTATTGGAATGAACAGACAAGGACTTAAAAAACTCTACTATAAACATGTCCAGAAATATTTAAAGGAAGACATGTCAATGATGCATGAAAAGAACTCAGCAGAGAAATTGAAAGTAAAAAAAGAACCAAGCAGAAATTCTGAAACTTAAAAGTAATGTATCAGAAATGAAAAATTCCTGTAATGGGCTTACCAGCAGATTGCTCATTAAGAGAAAAGAGCTAGTGAACTTAGAGAAAAACCAATAAAAAGTTGTAAAACCTTAAGGAAAAGGATGAAGTACTATAAAAAAAAAATGAACAGAACCTCAGTGACATGTGGAGCAATGTAAAATTGATAGAAGAGGATGGAAAAAGAAATAGTACTTGAAGAAGAAATGATGGAAGTTTCCTAATGTCATGAAGAAAAATCAACTTACAGATTCGAGAAATTAGTAAACCCCAAGAAAAATAAGTACAAAGAGAACCACATGTTGTAATCAAACTGTTGATTACCTAAGACAAAGTCTTCAAAGATGCCAGAAGAAAACAAAAAGACACATTATATATAGGGAATATATGTGTACCAAATGAATTATAGCTAATATTTCATCAGTAACAGTGAAGACCAGAAAGACAATGGATATCATCTTTAAAGTTTTGGAAGAAGAAAAGGTCATGTAATAACTTAGTATACCATACTAATTTAAAAATGTCCTTCAAAAGTCATGATAAAATAAAGACAGTTTTCAGATAAACAAAATCTAAAGTAATCTGTTGCCATCAGAACTGCACTGCAAGAAATGCTAAAGGAAACTCTTGAAGCTCGAGAGAAATGATAAGAGAGAGAAAATCAGATCCACAAACAGCAAAGAATAGCATCAGAAATTATAAATATCTAGATAAATATTTTTAATATATTTCCTTAAAAGACAAAAATAAAAATAATGGAATTGCATTATGAATATTATATCACAGAGATGTAAAATATATGATATAGAAATGGTATGAATAAATGAAATTATATTGCAATAAGATTCTTATATTTTACATGAAGTAGAATATTAATTTTTCAGTAGACTGTGATAAATAAAGGATGCATTTATAACTCCTACATAAAATAGTTTCAAAGAGATTTAGCTTTGAACCAGCAGAGAAAATAAAATAAAATGACCTTAAAGAAAGCCTAAAGAGAAGAGGAACAGTTATATAAAAATCATAACTGACAAATTAGCAAATATGTTATGATGCTATAGAAAATTTCAACACACCAATAATTGCATCACATAAATTGATTAAACATTCCAATTAAAAGCTATGTATTGTCAGGGGCACCCGGGTGGCTCAGTCATTAAGCATCTGCCTTCGGCTCAGGTCATGATAACGGGGTCCTGGGATCGAGCCCCACATCTGGTTCCCTGCTCGGTGGGAGCCTGCTTCTCCCTCTCGCACTCCCCCTGCTTGTGTTCCCTCTCTCACTGTGTCTCTCTCTGTCAAAGAAAGAAAGAAAGAGAGAGAGAGAAAGAGAGAGAGAGAAAGAGAGAGAGAGAAAGAGAGAAAGAAAGAAAGAAAGAAAGAAAGAAAGAGAAAGAAAGAAAGAAAGAAAGAAAGAAAAGAAAGAAAGAAAGAAAGAAAGAAAAAAAAGAAAGAAAGAAAGATCTTTAAAAAAAAAAGCTATATATTGTCAGACTGGATAAAAAATGAAAACCTTGATATATGCAATTAAAAATCAAAGGTTGAGGAGTGCCTGGCTGGCTCAGTCCATAAAGCATGCAACTCTTGATTGTGGAGTGGTGAGTTCGAGCCCCATGTTGGTGTAGAGCTTACTTAAAAAAACATCAAAGATGGGAGATAGATGAATGGATAAAGATGTATGTACACACACACACACACACACACACACACACACACACACACACAGAATATTATGCAGCCATTAAAAAAGATGAGATCGGGCTATTTGCGACAACATGGATCGATCCAGAGGGTATATGCTAAGTGAAATAAGTCGACCGAGAAAGACAGGACAAATACCGTATGATTTCACTCACATGTAGAATCTAGAAAACAAAACAAGTGAATAAACAAACAATCAAAGAACAGAATCAGACCTATAAATACAGAGAACAAATTGAGGTTTGTCAGAGGGAAGTGGGAGAGGGGGTAAAACAGAGTGGGAGGTACAGGCTTTCAGTTATGGAATGAATAAGTCATAGAAGTAAAAGGCACAGCATAAAGAATATAGTCAATGAGATTGTAATAGTGTTGGATAGTGACAGATGGTAGCTACACTTGTGGTGAGCATAACATAAGAGGTACATATGTTGAATCACTATGTTGTACACCTGAGACTAATGTAACATTGTGTGCCAATTATATTCAAATAAAAAAAAATTAAGTGGATGTATAGATACATTATACTGCTTTATGGTATATTTGAAAGCTACTAAGAGAGTAAATCCTAAAAGTTCTCATCATAAGAAAAATGTGTATGTGTGTTTATCTATATGAGATGATGAATGTCAACTAAACTTATTGTGATGATCATTTCACAATGTATCACATCAAATCATTATGCTGTATACCTTAAACTTATACAATGTGGTATGTCAATTATATCACAATACAATGAAAAAATTAAAAAATTAAAAATAAAAAACATCAAAGATAAAGGTAGATGTGCTATGCCAACAACAAACATCAAAAATCTAGTGTGCTTTATGAATATTAGACACAATGGAAATCAGAAAAAAGTATTGCCAGTTACAAAGGGGAAAAGTTTTTATAATGATAATAGGGTCGATTCAAAACAATCTTAATGTGCAGATTTTATTTATCTATTTATTTGACAGAGAGAGAGCACAAGTACTCAGAGTGGTGGGCAGAGAGAGAAGGAGAAGCAGACTCCCCGCCGAGTAGAGAGCTCCATATGGGGCTCTATCCCAGCACCCTAGGATCATGACCTGAGCTGAAGACAGATGCTTAACAGACTGAGCCACCCAGGCACCCCCTTAATGTGCACTCAATTCTTAACATAGTTTCAAGATATATTAAGCAAAACCACCAGCACTAGAGGGCAAATTAGATAAATTCACAATCAGCAATTTTAACAACTCTTAGTAATCAGTAGGAAAATCAGACAAAAAGATAATCAAGAAGGATGTAAAAGAGTTAAACCACACTTTAAGCCAATGAACATGATTGTTATTTATAAAACAATATACTCAAAAACTGTAAAATATAGATTCAACACAATACCAATAAAAAATCTTAACTTTTAAAACAAATTGATAAGCTGATTCTAAAATATATCTGGAATATAAAGGACCCATGTATACAAAGCAATCATGATAAAGAAGAACAAAGTTAGAGGACTCATCCTACCTGACTTTAAAATTTGCTCTAAACTTACAATAATCAAGACAGTGTGGCTTGGCATAAAAATAGACACACAGATTAAAAGAACATAAAAAGTACACAATAGATTCACATGTAGCTGGTCTATTAATTTTTGACAAAGGCACCAAGGCAATGGAATGGAGTAAAGAAGATCTTTCCCACAGATGGTGTTGGAACATCGGATAGACATATGGGAAAAATATGACTTTTGACCCCTATTTCATTCCGTTCAAGAAAATTAATTTAAAGTGGATCATAGACATAAACATAAAAGCTGAACTTGTAATTTTCTAGAAGAAAACATGGGAGAATAGCATTGCAACCTTGGAACAGGCAAAGACAATAGACAAAAGCATTAACCTTAAAAAAAATTGCTAAATGGTAGTTCATCAAATGAAAAAATGCTCATCAAAAGACAAATTTTGCAAATGAAAAGACAAGACAAAGACAAGACACTGCAGAAAATATTTGCATTATTCCTTCCTGACAAGGGACTTGTATTTAGAATATTTTAAGAACGAATGAAACCAATAATTAAAAGACAAAGCCCAATTTAAAGATGGGCAAAAGGCTTGAAGAGATACATAAGAACATATGCAAATGACAAGCATATGAAAAATACTCTCAGTTATTGTTCATCAGGAAAAGAGGAGTTAAAATCACAGTAAAATCCTATTTTGTATCCTCTAGAATAGCTAATGCTAGGGCCCCTGGGCGGTTCAGTCGGTTAAGTGTCTGCCTTCAGCTCGGGTCATGATCCTGGGGTCCTGGGATCGAGCCCCGTATGGAGCCCCACATGGAACCCCTAATCGCCCTCCCTGCTCAGTAGGGAGTCTGCTTCTCCCTCTGCCTCTTCCTCTCCCCCTCCCGCTGCTTATGCTCTCTCTTGCTCTGTCTCTCAAATAAAGAAATAAAATCTTTAAAAAAAAAAGGACAGCTAATGCTAAAAGATGGACAAACGGTGGTGAGGATGTGGAGCAACTGAAACCCTCACACATCAGGATGTAAAATGGTACAAATGCTTTGAAAAACTGGCAGTTTCTTGGAAATATAAACATATCCTTACTCCCCACCCCAGAATTCCACACCTTGGTATTTACAGAAGAAAAATGAAAATATATCTCAAAACAAAAACCTGTTCACAGTTTTTGTAGTTATTTTATTCATAATATTCCCAAACTGGAGACAACCCAAATGTCCTTTCAACGGAAGAATGAATAAATAAATTGTGGTATTACACACTAAAGAGAGAGAATAAACTATGGATACGCACAAGAATGTGAGTTTCAGATATTGTATTAAGAGAAAGAAGCCAGACAGAAATTTCTAGAAGGAAACATGGACGTTCTTACTTTACAATATGTTTATTTGAAGTTCAAGAACTTTTTGTGATAGAAACCAGAATGGCAGCTCCTTGTGCCTGGGGGAGGAGGAAGAGAAGTTGAGTGGAAAGTGGCAACAGAGAACTTTCTGGAATGGTGAAGTTTCTGGATCTCCACTGGGTTGTTGGCTAAAGCAGTGTACAGATTTGTCAAAACTCACTGAATTGTATAAATAAGATCTTTGCCTTTCACTGTGTGTAACTCTTTTCTCCAATCAAAAGGATGTTTAAGTATTCAGTTGTAGATTCCCTCTTAATACACTAAAGGTCTGAATGTTTTTGGTGTTTCCCATTGAAAAATTGTTTTTGTGTGTTGCACAGTTACCTGCTAATTAGCTTTCCTAGTGCCTCATTTTCATGGCTACAGACATTATACTGTCAGCACTCTTTAAGTCAGTTCTGCTTTTTGTCCTTTCATTAAAAGCCGTGTTAGTGCAGAGACCATTTCTTCCATCTTGTTAACCATTATGTCCATTCTCTGTAATGGCCAATTGATTGTTAATAAATTTCCCATGGACTCCTGAAAACAGGTAATTAGACTATTTTCCTTTCAAGGCCTGACTTTCCTTGCCTTTTGATCTGAGGATCCTATTCTGAGGATTTCTGGCTATAGGGCACCTAACCCTGCTAGAGTTTCAGATGCTTTGTTTACGAGGCTCAGACCTGTGTGAGGAAGATGCCTGGCTGCCTTAGTGGCTCTGCAGGTTGCAGGAATGGAAGGAGAGCCCACGATGGAGCACTGACCAGAGCTACTGAAACCGCACCAAACAGAAGCTGCACTGTAGCTTCCTAAAACCCATCATCTGCAATGCTTTTGCTTACTGAGTTTCCAAATGAACTGACAATATTTATGCTTAAAACTTGCAAGTATGTGTGGGCCAGGGGGGAGCTGCATGGCTCAGTGGGTTAAGTGTCTGCTCAGGTCGTGATCCCAGGGTCCTGGGATCGAGCCCCCTGTCCGGCTCCCTGCTCAGCAGGGAGTCTGCTTCTCCCTCTCCCTCTGCTGCTCCCCCTGCGTGTGCTCTCTCGCTCTCTTTCCCTCTCTCTCTCTCAAATAAATAAATAACATCTTAAAACAAAAAACTGGCAAGTGTGGTTATAGATTGGGAAGTTCTTAATTTCAAGCCATGACTCCTAATAGTCTACATTTTAGGTGATCCGTGGGCAAACACTTTATTTGAAACATTTTCTGTTTTACATACTTTAGAAATAAATATAACAGGCCCATGAAACTCCTTGGTTCCTTTAAGGATACATTTCCGTATTTTTTTTTTTTAAAGATTTTATTTACTTATTTGAGAGAAAGAATGAGAGAGAGAGAGAGAGAGAGAGCACATGAGAGGGGGGAGGGTCAGAGGGAGAAGCAGACTCCCTGCCGTGCAGGGAGCCCGATGCAGGACTCGATCCCGGGACTCCAGGATCATGACCTGAGCCGAAGGCAGTCGCTCAACTGACTGAGCCACCCAGGCGCCCACATTTCCGTATTTTTTACAATGGATTGATTTAAAGGGAAATCATATAACAGACAACACAAAAGTGGCAGGGATTATGAAGGTGATAGGTGAAAATGAAAGTTGGAAAATCCTGTTCTTGTCCATGGAAAAGCTGAAATGCTTCCCTGCCTGCCTTGCTAGGAACTATGAACTCCTTCAACTTTTCCTCTCTTGGACCTTGAGATCGCACAGCCCAGAACACCACCTGCCTCTTTTACATCTGAATGTGGTCCTCATAGGAGAGGCAGCCTGAACGGGTTTGAGAAGGGCCTCTCTCTGCTGGGGGACGGGGTGGGCCACGTGGCACTGGTGCTGGCTGGCTCGGAAAACTGTGGCACTCTGGGATGTTGTCGGTTTTTTGGTCATTGTCACCCCTGTGACTGGGATTTAGGGAAGACACAGTGGTGGCCATTCCTCTTTTTTTCCGCTTCCTGTAGTGCTTGCTGTTGTCCTCGCTATTCTGGTTAAAATGGTAGACTCTTGTGGTACTTAGTTTCAGAGTGCATGGCTCATTCAGGATCCAGCAGTAATGAAGCACAGTGGGGAGAATTTCAATAGGAAGAAAGGGGTAAAACATGGTGTAAATGAGATGCAAAAATAAACTCTGAAACTGGAAAATCTCATATGTAATTACCTAAATATAAGCGATTCAGGATTCCTAGAGAAGTGTAGTATAGATGGCCTCAGTTACATCCCAGTTCAGTGGTGTAGACATACATGAGAGCAAGCTGGTGGGGAACGCTGAACGCTGACCTTTTAGTTTTCAGATTCTTTTTAGTGAAAAATGGCAAAGCAATATTTTAAAGCACTGGTCCAGGAATACACCAGAATGACTCTTTAATTTCAGGTATATGACTATTTCTGGAAGATAAAAAGGCACTCTTCTAGGATCCTTCAATACTCATTATAAAACCACTTCTTTAATCTTTCCCCTGATATATCCCAGGCTTCACCAATGCAAAAGCGCCCCCCGCCCTCATACAGGTATTCACTGGAGAAGAAAAAGTCACTGTAAAATTGAGAATGTATGCCTTCTAAGCCATTGATCTGAAGTTGCCAGCTATAAAATCTTGGCAAAATATTGCTTCTGCTACGATAGATGTTTTATGACAGAGAAGAGTCGAGAGAATACACAAAGGTATATTGTGTACCTCGCCTGCAAAGATACTGTCAGCTCCTTTTTGGAAATTCTGGCTTTTGTATGTCTCATTATCAGGAGCTCTGATGTTCTTTTAAGGCGTCCCTGGGATGAGAATAACAGTTTAAGGGGCTGAACCTACAACCAGCTGAGGCCAGAGCTGATTATGTTGCATGGAGCAGAGTCAGCAGAGGTTTCCTGAGCCTCAGGATGGGCTCTGCCCTGTTCTTGGTCTGTCCTGTCCTGTCCCTCGCTAGACTCTGCATTAGGATTTTGAGTGTGGCTCTCAGAGCATTCTGTGCCAACACAACAGTTATTGACCCCACTGCCCATTCTTGATGTCATTTCCTGAATTTTGGATGAAACTCGACACCCAAGGGCCTTTAGATTCCATCCCTGTCCAGTCCCTTGTCTGGAGTTGATAGACCGGGGTAACACACATCCCTGCAGAAATACCTGAGCCAGGAAGCCTGAAAGCAATCACAGTTTTTCTTTATTTAGAGCTTTACATGATTTATCAACTCAATTTTCTATACTTGCATATTGGAAAACAAAAAGAAAAAGAAAGGCTAAATTAGACACAACTTTTCTCCTAGAAAATTGAATGTGTATTATGCATGTCGGCATATTTATTTATGATGAACGTTCTTCCATTTACTGGACTTGGCGGTAGCTTACATATCTTTTTAAAGTGCAAGATAAGATACTTATTTATACCTGCATCCCAAATGTCTAGCCTAGTCCTAGGTATATTGTAGATACTCAGTAAATGTTTGTTAAATCAAATTGAATTTTAAAATAGAGCAGAGATGGTTTATAGGAAGGAAGTGATCATACCAGATGTCTGAATGCAACAGAATCTTATCATTGGGCCATTAATTTGTCTCTGAGCTTCCTAAATTCAGCACAGTATTCCCTTTGTAATAAATTGTTCAGGATTTAGTTTCTGACAGAACAGTGTATAAGCCTTACTTTGAAAGTAAAAGAATATAAAATTTATCTTAGCAGGCCAAATATAAAGAAGAGGTAAAACACAGTGGTCAGTATCTTTGACAGTGTGTGTTTTTTTCCCTATTTATATAAAAGGAGATGCAGAAATATTTTGAAAGTGCATAGTTCTTATTTCCATACTCTCAAAGGTAGAAGGCACAATACTACACCGTATTTCAATGCCGGGATCCTCTGTGGAATCAGAGATAATGCTGTCTAGGAATCTTCTATTTATATTCCATTTTAATATAATAGGACTTGTATAATTTAAATGAATGGATTCCTGTTAAACTCTCACTTCCAAATATTAGTATTCTTGGCAAGTTCCCAGTGCCAATCAGTTCGCAATTCCCTAGCAAGTACCAGTAGCCCAGCTAGTCTTGGTTTCTGATTTACAGAAACAATTCCAACATGAGGAGGCACCATTGACATTCAGTGGTGGGCAGATTAGGAGCCTGATTTGTGTTCTTACCTGGGGAGAAGCCAGTTCATTTCAGTACAAGATTGAGGTGCAAGGGAGCTTTCATGGGGGAGCTAATGGAAAGCAAGTCAGTGGCCTTTGCACTTAGAATATAGATACTTAGACATATGTTTTCTCCTATTGTTTGTTTATAGAAAATTTATTATGGAATATTTCTAAATTCCTTGCAGATCTCTTTTCAGGAAACATCTTACAGGAAAGAAAGAAAGGGCGGTCTCAATGTATTTCAAGTGGGAAGAGAAATTCCTGGATTATTCCCTCACAACCTATTAAAATTTTTTTGGTGGGTCTCCATAGCCTAAAGAGGAAGTACAAATTCTGGCATACTCCTTTCACAATCCAATTCTCATCTTGCTTTCTCTGTCTCCCTTTTACCCACCCTCCCCATGCTATCTCCCTGCCCACCTCCCCTGTGAAGCACACACATCTCATCCCAGCTGTTTGTGCTCCAGCCATGTTGGCTTGCCTCAGCCTTGGCATAACCTGTACTTTCTAGTCTCCATGTGTTTTCTCACCTAATGCCTTCTTTCTCTTCTTCCCATCCTCACCTGTCAGTAGCCTAGCAAAGACTTCCAGTCCCACACCCCTATCTTTATAGCAGCGTTATTTACAATAGCCAAATTATGGAAGCAGCTCACGCGTCCATCCATAGATGAATGGATAAAGATGTGGTAATACGATGGAATATTATTTAGCCATCAAAAAGAATGAAATCCTGCCATTTGCAATGACATGGATGGAGCTAGAATATAATGCTAATAAAATAAGTCAGTCAGAGAAAGATGAACACCATATGATTTCACTCATATGTGGAATTTAAGAAACAAAACAAATGAGCAAAGGCAAAAAAAGAGAGCCAAGAAATAGGCTCTTAACTATAGAGAACAAATAGATGGTAACTAGAGGGGAGATGGGTGGAGAGATGGGTTAAATAGGTGATGGGGATTAAGGAGTGCGCTCGTCATGGTGAGCACCGTGTAATGTACGGAATTGTTGAATCAGTATGTTGTATACCTGAAACTAATATAACACTCTATGTTAACTCTAATGGAATTAAAAAAATTAAATGTATTTGAAAAAAAAAGACTTCCAGTCCCAGTTTATATAGTTCCTCCTTGAATCTTCTTAGTAAAATAAATCTTTGCACATGATTTGTTCTTCCATAGTGTCTTTGGTACCATCACATTATTTCTTGAGGTGTATATTCTTGTTCTACACATGAGATTGTAAATTCCCTGGGAACAATATTTTAATCAGCTTTTATTATACATAGTCCAGTTCCTTGCTCATAATGGATGCTAGAATTTACTTGAAGAGCTTTGACAAAAAGTATCTCCTCATTCAACATTTCTTTCTTTCTTTCTTTTTTTTTAAGATTTTTTTTTATTTATTTGACAGAGAGAGACAGCAAGAGAGGGAACACAAGCAGGGGGAGTGGGAGAGGGCAAAGCAGGCTTCCCACTGAGCAGGGAGCCTGATCTGGGGCTCGATCCCAGGGCCCCGGCATCATGACCCGAGCCAAGGGCAGATGCCTCACAACTGAGCCACCCAGGTGCCCCTCAGTCAACATTTCTAATTGAATTGCACAAAATATATCATAATAAAAATTATGAACATTAAGCACTTTGCTCAGTAGGGGTTCATTAACAGATATGTCTTTCTATTCTGAAATTTTCCTATAGAAATTGAGTCAAAATAACCTATGAATTGCATGGTATAGATTCTTGAGAGGACCCAAAGCTTCTACCCGTCCCCAAACACAAACATGTACCTTTTCCCCTTTTGGGTCATGTTCCCATATTTGTGTCATTTTGCTGTGAGTGAACTTTTGCATGGACCCTTGGATTACTTTTCCCTTCTGGAAATCCGTGTGGTCTCTGTTCCTTCTCAGACTTTAGGAGGTCTAGCAATACCAGGGTTGCTTTGCAGGGAAAGGATGCAAAGACTTCAATAGAATGGTTTCTTTCCTTGAATTTCTTTTTGTTCAACTCAATTATCACATCAGTAGGCCCTTGCAGACCAAATCAGGACATGTATATAGAGGAAATGTCCTCGCCTAGGACATGGGGAGTATAGTAGATGCCTGGCTCATATGAGTAAGTAAACTTTTATTTGTTATAATTTATTATATATAATTACATAATAAATAATAAAACTGATTTAGTAGTAAATAATTAGTAAATTAAATGAGTAAATTTAAAAAAGGGTAAGATTATGAGTCTCTGACTCTTATTTTTATATCCAACAAAATTGTTTAATAAAATAGTTTAATACCCAACAAAAGTGCATTAGTGAGGCTGATAGGTGTGTCAGGCAACCATCCTAATAATTATAGACTCATTGTGACTCTATGACAATAATATGTGCTTTGGAGTTAGGCTGACTTGAATTTGAGTCCCGGTTCACTGACTAGGAATGTAACCCTGGACAGCATAGTTAACTTCTGAGCTCCAGTACTGTGATCTATAAAACTAAGAATATTAACACATTTCCTTGGGGATTATTCATATGCCTCTATTTCACAGCTTTTAAAAAGACATTATTGAATGCTTTCATATAAAATTTAAGATCACTTTATCTAGTAAAAAATCCTGGCTGCTGGATTTTAATAAAAACTAGATTAAATTTATGTATTAGAAGGCTTGGTGTGTGTGTGAGTGTGTGCATGTGATAGTAAATCTTTCCATCCAAAAAAAAAAAATTGTATCTTTCCACTGGTTCTCATCAAGAAGACTTTCATTTTTTTTCATAGAATTACTGTCTTTCTTGCTAAATGTATTCCTTAACATTTTATGGTGTTTTTCTATTTTTTTTTTTACTAGTTGAGGGTAAAATATATTCTGATTTACATTTCCAAGTGCAGTTTGTGAATAGAGAAAACCTATTAATTTTGGTACAGTTATCTTGTATCTGAGCACCTTCCCCAAATTGTGTATTAATTCTACCCAGTTACTTTATAGTAGAATATCTTATATTTTCTGATCCTATCAGAAAAAGAGGCAGTTTTATATTTTCTTTTTTCTAAACATTTGTATAGATTATTTAATTTTCATGATTTATTGCATTCACTAGATCCTCTAAGACTATGAAATAAAAATGGAGGGGCGCCTGAGTGGCTCAGTAAGTTGGGCATCTGCCTTCGGCTCAGGTCATGATCTCAGAGTCCTGGGATCGAGCCCCGCATCGGGCTCCCTGCTCAGTGGGGAGCCTGCTTCTCCCTCTGCCTCTGCTCCTCTTGCTTGTGCTCTCCCTCTCTATCAAGTGAATAAATAAAATCTTTAGAGAAATGGAATAGTGGCCATTGCTTTCAGCTCTGATTTCAAATGAGATAAAGATAATATTGAGTTAAAGTTGAGGGTAACATATTCTCTTGGTTTTTGTAAAATCCTCTGATCTTACAAATAGTTTCATTGGGATTAAGTGCTAATTTGAATTTTTTTCAAATGCTTCCTTAGCATTTGAAAAATGTGATGTGACTCCTGAATTTCCTTCCTTGAACTTTTAGATATTGTGGATTTGGGTAGCGACTTTTTGGTCGTGTACTCCATTGCCATTCCTCCTTCTCCCTTTTTATCTTGCTAATAGAACTCCAACTTATACCTTGATCCGGAAAAGGGGTGGCCTCTAAGAGCCCATTCCTAGGGAGGGTTAGTGTTACCCCTATGGTATAATTGACATCCCATTTCCTTTTGTCAGAGCTCGCTCTAAATCCAGGCCTGTGGCATAGTCTCATCAATAAGACCTAAGAAGAATCCTTTTCTGATTAAAAAAAGAAGAAGAAAACCCCACAGATCTTGGGGAGAGAAAGCTTTTACATTTCTGCCTCATTCCTGCTTGGCCTCTAGTGTGAGGACATGATTCCATGAGCTGCAGCAACCCTATCTGCTGCGAGGTAATGGAGAATGAAGACAACGAAGAGTCAGTGTTCTAAGGGTAGAGGAAGAGAAAGGTTAGAAAACAGCTTGGCATAGATTCTGGGCAACTGGACCAATGTAGCTGCCGAGTGTATGATTTCTTGTTCTGTAAGAAAATGCTCTGTTTGTTCAAAATCCAAAATCCTGCATGACCTGGTCCCTGGCTTCTCTCTTGTCTTGTTAACCTTTCCCCATTGTCACCGTGCTCCAGCCTCACTAGGCTTCTTGCTGTTACAAAACACAGCAAGAGGGGCACCTGGGTGGCTCAGTCAGTTAAGTGTCTGCCTTCGGCTCAGGTCATGATCCCAGGGTCCTGGGATGGAGCCCTGCATGGGGCTCCCTGCTCAGTGAGGAGTCTGTCTCTCTCTGCCCCTTTCCCTCCGCCCCTCTCCCCTCTTGTGCTCTCTCTCTCAAATAAATAAATAAAATATTAAAAAAATAAAACACAGGAATAGTCAATTCAGGAACATTTACTCTCACTTTTTCTTCTGCCTTCCTAAACTACCCCAGGTACGTGTGGTACTTCCTGACTCTATTCAGGTCTCTGCTGGATTGTTGCTTCAACAGAGTATTTACAAGAGCATCTCCCATCATATTCTGGTTCCTTATCCAGTTTTATTTTTCTTCAGACATCTTTACCATATGAAAACACATTATGTGTATATTTTATTTGTTGTCTTTCCCTAATATAATAAAAGCTCCACGAGGGCAAAAACTGTATGGCTTCATTTATTGTTGTATCTGGGGTACTTGGAAAAGTAACTTGTGTACAGTAAGGCAATTAATGCATAGTTGTTGCATAAATGAAAATATATTTGTTATAAAGTTATCCTTTCCTCTGCCTGCCCTCCTCATGAGATCATTTGCATTGCTTTTACTTTTCCAGTTTTCTCTACCCTGAGGTACACCAGTCTTCCTACCCTCAACAATTTTAGGGTTTACTGAAATAGTTTGCCACTCTTAATTCTACCCTAATAGACTTTCCCTTGCAGTATATCTCTTCAACTTCAAGGTTATTTATATTAAGCTTCTTTTTTACAAATTCCCAGTCAGTTTATCTTTTCCCATTTTTATAAAGGGGAGAGTTCCTTGCTCACTACTGTTTCCTCTTCTCTTTATCCTCAGTGTCAATGTCACTCCGCTGGAGACCACCAGGGATACACCTGTAGTTGAGCAAGTTGAATTTATTGTTTATGACAATGAGGCAGCTGATAACATAGGAAACCATGGGGAGCCTTAGAGGATGGTAGAAAGGATTTATAGAATTCGGGTTTCTGTTTAGGGATTTGGGGGATGGCTTAAGGAAGTGGGTTGGATACTGCAAGGAACAGGTGTAGTTCTAATATTGGGCATCTTAAAAACTCTTATCTTCAAGGAGGGTAGGTGTGAGTGAAGCTTCAGATATAATTGGCAGAGTAGCAGACATCACTGGTATTAGCTGGGAAAAGAAGATGTCTGCTCTTTTCTGGTTTGGACCATGTTCATCTTTTGGTCTGAGTTCGGACATGAATACAGAGTGGTCTTGTTTTTGACGTGACCATCAAGGACAGAAGGGCTTTGTCTGATGCTCATGTGCTGTGAGATTGTTTGTGTTCAATGGGAGAATGCCGAGACCTGGCTCTGAGCTACCAGAAATCAGGGCCTGCTTTCCTCTGTTACCCTATCTTTACATCTCTATTCTCTTTCATTTGTTATCCCCTTAAATTGATTTAGGTATTTTTCTCCTGTGAAGAACGTGGATGATGTACTACCTGAATTTTGCTGTTCTCCAATATCTTCCTTTTACTCTGACACATAAATGGTATAAGATTTTGAGTTTCATTCTCTCATTTCAGTAGATAGTGAAGGGTATCCCGCTGACTTGAGACTATAGAGTTGAAAACATAGTCAGATGACACTCTTGTATTATCTCCTTTGTAGATGGCTTTTTCTTTCTGCCTGGAACATTGTAAGATATTCCCTATTGTTGAAGTTTAAGAAATTTTCACCAGAATTTGCCTGATCTCTTTTCTCTTGTTTTCATTCTTAGATTAAGAAATTATATTTCCATTATTTGTTTAATAACTATGGCTCTCCCAACTGTTTCTTTTTCTCTTTCTGAAACTCTTTGTGTTTTAGGTTAAATCTTCTGTATCTCTTCTCTAGTCTCTCTCTCTCTCTCTGTATGTATGTATATAAATAGCATGTGTATATGTGTATTAGTAATTTTTTTAAACTTAACATATTTTTTCAGTTGATCTGTGGGTCTAATTTGGGTCTCAAACAACCATACTCTCCTTATATTCATCTGGTAGATGTCAAATTAGAAAATGATTGTTGTTAGCTGAAGAACATCTTTGTGGTGCTCCTGAATCTTTTTAGTGCTTTTAGTTTTTTTTATGAAATTTTTCTATCTTTTCCAGGAACTCTATTTCACTGGGTATATATTCCTGTTTCTGCCATGGGACCCCCTTAATGGGTCTGGTGGTGTGTGTGTGTGTGTGTGTGTGTGTGTGTGTGTGTGTGTGTGTGTGGTTTTGCTCATTTTCTTTGCTTGTTGTTCAGATATTCCAAGTACTGGTTTTCTGTAAATGAAGGAAAGGAAATGTTGAAACACTTTGGCCATTCTCCTTCCTGGAAGGAGCTTTCCTGTTCCCCATGTCCCCGGTCTCCTTGAAATCTCACTGCTTCCGGAGTTGGGGGCACTCAGCCGACTGGTTCAGCGACTTGTTGCTCCTCAGAAGGTCAGGACGACGTGATCCTCTTGTGGGGAGCTGATCCCACTCTTCCCCTAGGGGCCTATAGGTCTCTGCGGGCCAAATTCATGCTACTTAATGCTGATCTCTGCCTGAGAATGGGGATGAAATTTTCTACCAGCCATTTTCATAGACGTTAGAATAGCCCAAGGCCTCCCTCACTGCCCACAAACCCAGAAACCATAGGCTCTGGAAAAGTTGCCATATTGGAGGAGAGGGTGAGGGCGTTGCACTTTAATTTCCATGGTCCCGTAATTCTCTGTGTAAGATTTTTAGAGCACAATTCTATCTTTCTTTTTTTTTTTTTTTTTAAAGATTTTATTTATTTGAGAGAGAGAGAATGAGAGAGAGCATGAGAGGGAAGAGGGTCAGAGGGAGAAGCAGACTCCCCGCTGAGCAGGGAGCCCGATGTGGGACTCGATCCCGGGACTCCAGGATCACGACCTGAGCCGAAGGCAGTTGCTTACTTAACCAACTGAGCCACCCAGGCGCCCACAATTCTATCTTTCTAGCTACCCTCTTTGGTTGGTAAGTCTACTAGACATAAAATAAAAATTTTCACAGTTTTTTAAAGGCTTTTTTTCGAGACTTTTTCGATCAATTTTATTTACTTATGTATTCCACAGGGTTTATTGAGTAGTTTCTTTGGGCCATCAAACCTCTATGTACTGAGGATACAGCAGTGAACAAGACAAAGACATGCAAATCTATGCTTCCATGGAGTTATGCTCTTAGTAACCTCACACCCAATGTAAATGTTCTGCTTTAGCCAAGATCAACGTGCACATTGGCGAATTAAGCTAGTACATATTTTTGGTTGATCTGCAAGACTACATCAAGTCATTTCAGAAAGCACCTCAGCTTTGACTAGAGCAAAATTGCCTTGTCTTAATGTTTGCTGTAATTTGTAAAATTCCATTTGGGGCTAAAGATATTTTTATGTTTGGAGAAAAGAATACTTTTTATATGAGGACTCCTTCATGGAGAAATTGAAGAAATGGAGGCTGAGTAACTTGCTGTTATTTCCTGCTGGGATACAGTTAAAGGTGGAAAAAGGAGAAATAGGAAGAGTTTGAATAAGTTACAGGAGGCAGCCATGTGAACACAACTGCAGGAAACGTGTTTGACTAACTAAATTAAATGTATCAGTGTGAACTATCTACAGCCCGTTTCATCATGAACCATCACTAATTTGTAAGGGGATTGAATGCGATGGGAACTTTGAAAGTGCTATCCCAAGTAGGCATTTAAAAGAAATTCCACGTGGCTGTGTTTGGAAATCTTTGAGTTCATCATATTCAGGGATGGATATAGAATATTTACTGGAGTAAAAAATTAGAGGTATTCTACAGTTATTGCAATTAACATCTTCAAAAATATCAAGAAAGGAGAAGAGTTTTTTCAAGTGATTGAAAACTTGAATTTTCACAGTTGAGTGTTAGAGAAATTGTGTTAGACTTGTAAATTTGCAAATCTGCATCCAGAGGAGAGAAAATAAATACCTTTGGTGTCCAATTGCTATGGAAAGGCCATCTGTCCACAGATGTTCATCAATTAGGGGAACTAGAATGTATGTAAATATTTGTGAGTTGTTACAATAGCATCATACATTGAAAAATAAAATCGCTTTCGTCTACCTTTTTAAAAGTCTTTCTAGATTGAATTTGTACAAGATTCCTTTTGAAGCAAAGTGACTATAATGGACTTTCTCCCTATTCAGTCAAAAGACTTTTCCCCACCGGATTCCATTACAATAAAATGGTTAATCTGCCCACTCACTAATCTGTTTCTTATCTCAAACAGTATTTGATGTAACAAAATTAAATACTATTTATCACTGTAAAACAGTGGAACAAAATAATTACAAAATCCTTTGGAGTTTATTAAAATAGCCTTGTAAAGATATTTTTGAATTTAAAAAACAAGCTAATAATCATCAACTTGCATTTTCAACCTGCCCATCTTTTATTTTCATGAGAGTAACCTCAGCCAGAGTGTATTATAAGTTTAAATATGATTGTTAGGAAGAAATATTTTTTCAGCATTAATGAGTGTCCCTTACAAACAGTGAGAAATATCTAATTTCTTATCCCTTTCATTGAAAATTTGGAAGTGTTTAGAATATAACACAGCAAATTATATTTTTCCCCTTTTTTTGGCTCCCTAAATACTTAGAAATATTAATCTTTATAGACTTCCCTCAAAATGAAAAATAAATTCTAAGAACCATGTATGTCCTAAGAGCACTTTCTGCTAAAAGATGTCTGGTGTCGCCTGTCAGCCCTCAGTACTGTTACAGAGATATTTATTTCCTGAATCAAATACTGCGGAGGAGAGGGTATTATTTTACTAGAGCCGGGCAGTTTTACTTTTTTAAAAGTGCTTGTTTTGTTTTTGTTTTTTTGAGGGGGTGGGAATAAACCAAAATTTAAAGGTAAGAAAGGGTTTTAAGTTTTTAAGATTTGTTTATATAGTTATTACTTTAGTAAAAATTTCATCAATGGCTCCTCTTTATTTTATGTGGCAGTAAACTGGTATTGATGAGAAAGATTTATTAGGAAAATAGAAGATAGTTTGAGGGTCATATTTCACTCGAAATACACTGAGACTATTTTAAGAAAACCTTTTTGTGAATTTTCTTTTAATTATATCTAGCTCTGTGTAAAATAGAACATTATGAAATTAACCCAGACAGCTAGTATGTTTAGGCCAAGAGAACAGAAATTGGTTTAATTATTGAGCACAAGATAATCTAGCTGGCCAGCCTAGATCACACATCACATATGAAGTAGATCTCAGGAGTATGTCGAGTGAGGTTTTCAAATAGTTTCTCTATGATTATTAATTTATGCATGCCTAGTGGTTACAGGAAAAATATAAACTAACACGTGTTTGGTGCAATGTACTTTGCAGTCTTTCTCTCACTCAGTTTTTAAACTAGTTCCTAGAGGAAGGTGCAGATATTTACCACCTCAACAACTAAGGCTTCTGGTTAATATGTAGCTTGTTCAAGACAAGGAGTGGCCGTTTGATTTCCAGAGTCTAAGCCCTTAACCCAAGCACTGTACTGGCTTCCATGCTTTTAACCACAGCATCGAATTGTTCTTTTCCTTATTGTTAAGTGGATAAAGAGGGCCCAAACACTCATCTTTCAGTACAAAGCCTGGGGAGGAAAACCATATCTGTTCAGATGTGCAGAAATCCAGATTGCAAATTTCTTGAGTTCAGGACATGGAATTGTCTTTGCATTTGCAAAGCCTGCCACCCTGTGAAGCTCACCGCAAGCATTCAGAAAACCAGAATATTGCCCGACTTAAGTCATGCCTCTATCTTCGCTTTTGTCTACCTGAGCCTCATTGTTTTGGTTGTATGTTTTTAAATGAAGTGTGGTTGACACACCATGCTATGTTGTTTCAGGTATATAACAGTGATTTGACAACTCTACATGTTATGCTGTGCTCACAAGTGTAGCTCCCATCTGTCACAATACGATGCTATTACAATACTATTGACTATATTCCCTATGCTGTACCTTTCATCCTCATGACTTAATCATTCCATAACCAGCAGTCTGTACCCCTTTTTCCCTTTCACTCATTTTGCCCATCCCCTCACCCTCTTCCCCTCTAGCAACTGTCAGTTTGTTCTCTGTACTTACGGATTTGTTTCTGCTTTATGTTTGTTTACTCTTTTTTTTTTATTCCACCTATAAGTGAAATCATACCATATTTGTCTTTCTCTGTCTGACTTGTTTCCTCTAGCATAATAACCTCTAGGTCCATCCGTGTTGTTGCAAATGGCAAGAGCTCGCTCTTTTTTTATGGTGGATAATATTCCATTGTATCTTATACCACATCTTCTTTATCCATTCACCCAGCAATGGACACTTAGGCTGCTTCTGTATCTTGGCTATTGTAAGTAATGCTGTAAGTAATGAACAAAAGAGTGCATATATCTTTAGGAATTAGTATTTTTGTTTTCTTAGGGCAAATACTCAGTAGTGGAATTACGAGATCATATGGTAGTTCTATTTTTAATTTTTTGAAGAACCTCCATAGTGTTTTCCACAGTGTCCACACAAATTTGCATTCCCACCAACAGGACAAGAGGGTTCCTTTTTCTCCATGTCCTCACCAACCCTTGATATTTCTTGCCTTTTTTGACTCTAGTCATAATGACAGGTGTAAAGTGATATGTCATTGTTGTTTTTTAAAAATTTATTATTATTTTTTCATCGTTTTGATTTATATTTCCTTGATGATTAGTAATGTTGGGTATGTTTTCATGTATCTATTGGCCATCTGTATTCTTCTTTGAAAAATTTCTATTCAGGTCCTCTTCCCATTTTTTTTATTGAAATGGTTTTTATTTATAGTTTTGAAGGCAGTGCTCCAACATCTTCTGGCTTCTTCTTCTTTTTTTTTAAATTTTATTTTATTATGTTATGTTAATCACCATACATTACATCATTAGTTTTTGATGTAGTGTTCCATGATTCATTGTTTGCGTATAACACCCAGTGCTCCATTCAATACGTGCCCTCTTTGATACCCATCACCAGGCTAACCCATCACCCCAACTCCCTCCCCTCTAGAACCCTCAGTTTGTTTCTCAGAATCCATAGTCTCTCATGGTTCATCTCCCTCTCCGATTTCCCCCTTCATTTTTCCCTTCCTACTATCTTCTTTTTTTAACATATAATGTATTATTTGTTTCAGAGGTACAGGTCTGTGATTTGACAGTCTTACACAATTCACAGCACTCACCATAGCACACACCCTCCGCAATGTCTATCACCCAGCCACCCATCCCTCCCACCCCCCACCACTCCAGCAACCCTAGTTTGTTTCCTGAGATTAAGAATTCCTCATATCAGTGAGGTCATATGATACATGTCATTCTCTGATTGACTTATTTTGCTTAGCATAATACCTTCTAGTTCCATCCACATCATTGCAAATGGCAAGATTTCGTTTTTTTCTGATGGCTGCATAATATTCCGTTGTGTATATATATACCATATATATACCACATCTTCTTTATCCATTCTGCTGTTGATGGACATCTAGGCTCTTTCCATAGTTTGACTATTGTGGACATTGCTACTATAAACATTGGGGTGCATGTACCCCTTTGGATCCCTACATTTGTATCTTTGGGGTAAATACCCAGTAGTGCAATTGCTGAATTGTAGGGTAGCTCTAGTTCCAACTTTCTGAGGAACCTCCATACTTTTCCAGACTGGCTAGACCAGCTTGCATTCCCACCAACAGTGTAGGAGGGTTCCCCTTTCTCTGCATCCTCGCCAACATCTGTCGTTTCCTGACTTGTTAATTTTAGCCATTCTGACTTGTGTGAGGTGGTATCTCATTGAGGTTTTGATTTGGATTTCCCTGATGCCGAGCGATGTTGAGCACTTTTTCATGTTCCTGTTGGCCATTTGGATGTCTTCTTTGCAGAAATGTCTGTTCATGTCTTCTGCTCATTTCTTGATGGGATTATTTGTTCTTTGGGTGTTGAGTTTGCTAAGTTCTTTATAGATTTTAGATACTAGCCCTTTATCTGCATCTTCTCCCATTTTGTCAGTTGCCTTTTGGTTTTGTTGACTGTTTCCTTTGCTGTGCAAAAGCTTTTTATCTTGATGAAGTCCCAATAGTTCATTTTTGCCCTTGCTTCCTTTGCCTTTGGTGATGTTTCTAGGAAGAAGTTGCTGTAGCTGAGGTTAAAGAGGTTGCTGCCTGTGTTCTTCTCTAGGATTTTGATGGACTCCTATCTCACATTTAGGTCTTTCATCCATTTTGAGTCTATTTTTGTGTGTGGTGTAAGGAAATGGTCCAGTTTCATTCTTCTGCATGTGGCTGTCCAGTTTTCCCAACACCATTTGTTGAAGAGACTGTCTTTTTTCCACTGGACATTCTTTCCTGCCTTGTCAAAGATTAGTTGACCATAGAGTTGAGGGTCCATTTCTGGGCTCTCTGTTCTGTTCCACTGATCTGATCTATGTGTCTGTTTTTGTGCCAGTACCATACTGTCTTGATGATTACAGCTTTGTAATAGAGCTTGAAGCCTGGAATTGTGATGCCACCAGCTTTGCTTTTCTTTTTCAACATTCCTCTGGCTATTTGGGGTCTTTTCTGGTTCCATACAAATTTTAGGATTATTTGTTCCATTTCTTTGAAAAAAGTGTTTGGTATTTTGATAGGGATTGCATTAAATGTGTAGATTGCTCTAGGTAGCATTGACATCTTCACAATAACAGACCCATAACCACTAAGGAAATTGAAGCAGTAATCAAAAATCTCCCAACAAACAAGAGCCCAGGGCCAGATGGCTTCCCAGGGGAATTCTGCCAAACATTTAAAGCAGAATTAATACCTATTCTTCTGAAACTGTTCCAAAAAAATAGAAATGGAAGGAAAACTTCCAAACTCATTTTATGAGGCCAGCATTACCTTGATCCCCAAATCAGACAAAGACCCCATCAAAAAGGAGAATTACAGACCAATATCCCTGATGAACATGGATGCAAAAATTCTCACCAAAATACTAGCTAATAGGATCCAACAGTACATTAAAAGGATTATTCACCATGACCAAGCAGGATTTATTCCCGGGCTGCAAGGTTGGCTCAACATCTGCAAATCAATCAATGTGATACAATACATTAATAAAAGAAAGAATAAGAACCTCTCAATAGATGCAGAAAAAGCACTTGCCAAAGTACAGCATCCTTTCTTAATTAAAACTCTTCAGAGTATAGGGATAGAGGGTACATACTTCAATATCATAAAAGCCATCTATGCAAAACCCACAGCGAATATCATTCTCAATGGGGAAAAACTGAGAGCTTTCCCCCTAAGGTCAGGAACATGGCAAGGATGTCCACTATCACCACTGCTATTCAACATAGTACTAGAAGTCCTAGCCACAGCAATCGGACAACAAAAAGAAATAAAAGCCATCCAAATTGGCAAAGAAGAAGTCACACTCTCACTCTTTGCAGATGATATGATACTTTATGTGGAAAACCCAAAAGACTCCACCCCAAAACTGCTAGAACTCATACAGGAATTCAGTAAGGTGGCAGGATATAAAATCAGTGCACAGCAATCAGTTGCATTTCTATACACCAACAACAAGACAAAAGGAAGAGAAATGAAGGAGTCGATCCCATTTACAATTGCACCCAAAACCATAAGATACCTAGGAATAAATCTAACCAAGGAGGCAAAGAATCTGTACTCAGAAAAGTATAAAATATTGATGAAGGAAATTGAGGAAGACACAAAGAAATGGATTGGAAGAACAAATATTGTGTAGACCTCTGCCCATTTTCAATCGCATTATTTATTTTTTTGGTGTTGAGTTGTGTAAGTCCTTTATATATTTTGGATTTAACCCCTTATCAGATATGTCATTTAAAATATCTTCTCCCATTGAGTACGTTGCCTTTTGTTTTGTTGATGGTTTCCTTCACTGTGAAAAAGCTTTTTATTTTGGTGTGGTCCCAATAGTTTATTTTTGCCTTTGTTTCCCCTGCCTGAGGAGACATATCTAGAAAAGGCTGATGTCAAAGTGATCACTGTGTATATTTTCTTATGGGGTTTTATGGTTTCAGGTCTCACATTTAAGTTTATTCCATTTTGAGTTTATTTTTGTGTATGGTAGAAGATAGAGGTCCAGTTTCATTCTTTTGCATGCAGCTGTCCAGTTTTCCCAGCATCATTTATTGGAGAGCCTGTCCTTCCTCTATTGGATATTCTTACCTCCCTTGTCATATATTAATTGACCACATAAGTGTGGGTTTAGTTCCGGTTGAGCCTCAGTTTTTGAACCTTCTTGTTTAATTACAAGTTCATGCCTTAAGATTCATTTAAAATTCTCATTGTTGTTGTTTGAATGGGACCCTTAAAGCTCCTAAAAGATACTGAGTTTATAAATAAAGAAGATCACCTGGGTATTCTGAAATTCACTCGTTTCTTCGTTTTCTTCTTGTTTTTCTTCTCTTTCTCCTCTTCTTCCTCCTCCTCCTCTTTCTTCTTTTTCTTTGCTAGCAGGAGAGCTTGTCAAATGAGCTGAGACTTGAGCACATTTATGGATTCTAGAATTTTGAAAGTATGGGTGAAAAGCTGTCTAATGCGATCTTCTCATTTTAGAGATTGGGAAAGTCAAGATCAAAAAAGTTATCCAAGATCAGACGGCCAGTTTGTATCACAGATCAAATCTAGGGCTCTATGTACCATAATACCGCCTTACTCGATGAGGCATTATATCTAAATGCATTTAGTTCTCATTAAGTTCTCTATTTACGCATCAGTGATTCCTTGAACACGCTATGCTTCAGGTCCTTGACTTGTAGGGCTGGCTTCGTGGCTCTGTGACTTGCATGGCTGTCCAGGCGCCACGCTTACTTTAATGATCTGAAGTTGCCATTTTGAGATTCTTAATAATTTTTAACAAGGGGCCCGCATTTTCATTTTGCACTAGGTGCTGCAAATTTTGTAGCTGGTCCTGTCTGCTGGACATTGGTGACACAGAAGTGAACATTTGATCTTTTTTTTGAAGAACGCACAGTCTGACGAGGAGCCGGACACATAGAAGCACTAAGACTGGAAATGAGGGAGTAAATTAACTTTGCCCAGAAGGAGAAAGGGAATTCCAGGAGAAAGGGGTAACAAAGAAGTATAGAAATAAGCCAGTGTTGCAGTGAACAGTTCCAGCGGCTGTGGTGAATAAAGTAGTGGGGTTGGGGAACGATGTCAAGGGAGAAGAGAGCCTGGAGGATGGGAAGCTGAACGTTACTGCCCTTGTCGGTGTGGGCAATATTGAGGGCCTGAACAAGTTCAACGGCCATGGGACTGGGCGGTTTGGAGTTTGAATGCGTAGGGTTGATGAGAAGTTCATGCAGAGGGACGGTCAGGATGACCCCAAGCATTCATGTCCAGTGCCTGGGTGGGTGATAAATGCTATTAATTTAGAAAGGAAATAGAGGTGGCTGCAGCAAAATGAGCATCTTGGTGCTGGTATAAATTTCCTCTCACCCATTTCACCACAGTATTCAATCTTTCTGTGAATTCCCAAACTGCGGTGACTTCCATGCATTGTCCACCTTTTGCAAACCTTCTTGACTTTCCTGTCTCATCCTTCTGCCCCACCCTCCACCTTCACACCTTCCATACATTTACCAAGTGAGAAAATGGAAGCCACCAAATTCCCCATCTCCCCACCATCTATTGCTATATTTTCCCCCTTTTTACCTCTGAGCCCACCTTTCCAAGGGTGGCATCTCTCTACTCTTGATCCCATAGCTTCTGGTTTCTCAGGTGGGTGTGTTTTCTCTCCAGTTCTCTCCCTTTCTACTTTTTAAATTCTTCTTGATGTATAAATATGCCTTAATCTCCCATTCAAAAAAACCACAATGTCCTATGCTCTACATTATAAGAATATTTCCAGGGTATTCTTCTAAAAATCTACCTCTACATATTTTGACATTTACCTTCACTCTCTTCCAGTTTATTCTTCAATCCACATAATAGGTTTCCACTCCTGATATTCTACTGAAGTGGCTCCTGCGTATGGCTTTCTTATTGCAAAGTCTAATATTCACCTTTCATTCTTCATTTTGCCACACTCGACCATTTTCCTTGAGCTCCCTGTTTAATTAACTTCCGTGGTGCTATTTTTCACTTTCTGTCCTTGCAGGATCGCTGCACACGATGTCTGCGTGTGATCACATGGCAAGGATCAGTCCCGGAGGCAGCCTTCTCTCTTACTTCATATCTTGTCACCTGCTGTCCTCTCTTCACGTGCCCTCTACCTCCAAAATTCACTTCCCTGGTCCAACCCTTCCTTCCTGATCCCTGCAGCCCGTTAGCTGTCCACTTCCTCACTGGCCTCTCGAATGTAAGAATTCCAAAGCATAGCCCTTGATCCCCTCCCTGTCACCCATGTCAATGTCTTCAGCCAATTCTTCCATCTCTGGCACCTGTTCCCACGCTGTTGCTCATGACAGAAATCCGAGAGCCTCACACTGCCCCTCACCTCTCATACCTGATCCATCAGCAAATCTTTTAGATTCCATCTCCCAGTGGCTCTTGAATGTATTTGCTCTACTCCATTACCATAATCATTAGCCTGTGATAAGCCACCACCCCTTGCTAGACCACTGCTAGCATCTGCTAAATAGACTGCTCTATCTCCTCTTATTCTCCATTTGGCAGCCAGGGTGCCCTTTCCAAGAATAGCTCAGGTCGGATTCTGCCAGCAACTTCCTACCCCAGTTAAGATGCTAAGCCCCAGTCTATAACCGAGATTGTCTGCTCCCTGCCTTCCCCTATAGCCTGACCTCCCTCTGTCTGCTTGGCTGCAGCCACATTGGCTTTTTTTTCCTGTCCTGAAAAGTCCCATGCTCTTTCTACCCGGGGCCTTCCTATGTGCTACTCCTCCAAACAGTCAGTTCCCCTACTCTTTGTTTTTAGGGGTCATTGTAATGTCACTTTTTCTAGAGAAGCCTTCTCTTACTTTCTAACCTTATTTTTGTCCTCCATGGCATTTTCCTAACTTTAGCTACATATTTATTCAGTGGACTGCATGGACCTCCAAGACCAGGAGCAATCCATATGCATAGGGGACTGTCTGCTCTCTCACCACGAGATCCCTATCACTCACAGAGTCCTGGCGACACAGTGGGTACTCAGTAAATACTTGACATATAGATGAATGAATGAGGAGAAGTTTAGGGACGAGAAGAGAATGTTTTCCCTGTGTTCTGAAGACATAGCTTCTCCAAGTTGAGGAACCCATGCCCATCTCATACAGCTAAGCCGTCAGGGTTTTGTGTACTAACATTAAATTGCTACCAAAGTCGAGTAAGTGTTTGATTTGGTCCTTTCTCTCTCTTGTTCGTAAAATGTTTTGGGATTTGTGGAAAGTATTTTACAATTCTATCATTTTTCACCTTTATGCATTTGTTTTTTTTTTTTCTTCTGTTTTGATTTGGTTCGGTTTGGTTTGGTTTATGGAATTAGCACTGAACACACTTGGTGAAGAGAAGAACCTCCCATCTTGTCCATAGTCACTTGCATTACCTTTGCGTTCTGTGGGGCAGGGCGTCAGGGTGGCTGGTGCCCAGATGAAGCCCTGTCATGGGCCTGTTTTTGTAGGAAATGGAGCCCCACGCAGTGGTTCCGTGGCCCGGCCACAAGGACAACGCCTGACCACAGACTTCGAAGTCCTCGTCCCCTGTTTACACAAGTCTGTCTTCCAGGGAGACTGAGTGTCCTGTCACCTTGCTGGAGTCAAGGCTCCTCAGATCGAGAACTTGAGGTAACAGGTGCAGAAGGGCTTTTTCTGCCTTCACAGAAAGGTTTAGCTTAAATCAATTTTTATTTTATCACTGTAGTTTTTCATGTATAGATATGACCTATATTCAAGATCACTTTAGAGACACATTTTGTGAATTTAGGAGTTAATGGTAATTCAAAACAAAATCTATGAAATATGCTAGGTTGTGTTGTGTCCTTTATGCCTTTATGTAACAGACCTTTATGAAAATGTTCATAGATGGTATATTAAAAGAAGGGTTTTTTAGTTCCTCTTAGAAATGTGACACTAATTGAACAATATGTGGATGTGGAGAGGCTTTATTTCATTGCTTTTGCCACGTTTTTCTTCATTTAAAATGAAACACTACTTTGTTATCAATTTGGGGTTTATTCTAAACTAAAAAATGTGCTACTTTGAACATGAGTGTGGATCAGGAAATTGTAAAATAGAGATTTGAGGAATGATGGTGCTATCTGTGTTGAAAACCATAATGAGAAAAAGAGTCACTTCCCTTTCACTGGTAGGATCTGTGTGGCTAAATGATGTTCACCTCCTGTAGTAGCTGTAACAGGTTGCTGCTGTTGACTGGAAGCAACATTCGTATCATCCATTTGGACCCTAGTTTGTATGTGTGGTGGTGGCTATGGTGTCTGTATATGTGGGTTGGCAGGGGTGGGGGGAAGCCCTCCTGAGAAGTGGCTATGCAATAAAAATGAAAAAAAAAGTTATAATAACCTGGAACATAATTATATTATTTTAATTCAAAATAGACAAGAAGAACCCTTTTGGAACAGATGTATAAACAAAATTAAATTAAAGAAGAAGCAACAAATGAAATTATAATCCTACTGATATATCACTTATCTCTATCTGGGGAACAATAATTAAATAAAGTTAGGTATGGATCGTAATGAGATTATCCACTCAAATGGAAAAGCAAAGACAGACTTCAGTAAAAAGTTTTATTTCTAATTATAAAAAAAAATAAAAATCATGGTCAACTTTAACCTATTATTACCAGGTTCAAAATATATAGTTCTAGTAATAAAAATAAATGAAGTCGTGAAATAAAAATATTACATTTGGGATAAATAAAAGTATAAAAATCCTATTTAGTTAAAGTAAGTCTTTTTATTATAATTTCTAGAATTTATCCTAATTTTAGTGCTTGACATCAGATGGGGAAAATGGCAAAATACTTTTTCATATAAATAATTTTAAAATGTTTAGAGAAGACAGCTAGCAAGGAACATTTCTGGTGGGGCAGAGAGTGTGAGATGGGGTCAGAAAGTGCTCTGAGCATTTTTGATCCATTGAATCATTAATATGATCCTTAAATGTGTGCTTTCTTTTCTCCTCAGCCAGATTTTGAAGCTCCTTTAATAAAGAAATCATTATGAAATATAAATTATAGTGAATAAGAGAATGTACTATAAGAAAATAAAGTATATATTATGATAGTAGTAAACGTCACCAAAATGGTGAAGTTCTACAGAGAGAAGACTACCAAACCTTATAAAGAATAAAGATTTTAGTACACAAGGAGGCTGGTCATTGCTCTATTTTTGCAAATATGAATTATATAAAAAGTAAAAATTCTCTGTAATCTACTTCATACGTTTAAGGAAATTAAATCACAGTCTCAAGGAGTAAATTCTGTAAATTCAAAGAAATTATTCTTTTTTTTAAAGATTTATTTATTTATTAATTTGACACAGAGACAGAGAGAGAGAGAGAAAGCACAAGCAGGGGGAGTGGCAGAGGAAGAGGAAGAGGGAGAAGGCTCCCCGCTGAGCAAGGAGCCCAATGTGGGGCTTGATCCCAGGATTCTGGGATCACAACCTGAGCGATTGAGCCACCCAGGCGCCCCACAAAGAAATTATTCTGAGGTTCGCTTGAAGTAAACAGTAGTAATATATAAATGAAAAAAAATGTGAAATGTTATTTAGGTTAGTATAGATATATTAAAAAACAAATTAATTTAAACACGGACTTTTCTGGTTTGGGCACAAAAAGAGAGCTCTAAAACAGGACAGCTTTCCTAGCAATATTTCTTTATATTTTGGAATTTAGTAAGTACTGAAAGAAGCATTACAAAAAAATGAAGATGGAGGAGGATTACTTAATAAGTGGTATTGTGGAGCTGATTAGAAATTTAGGGAGAGATGTACATAAAACCTTACCTTAAGCTGTCAGTTTCTACAGGAAGAGAATTCTCTATTTTTTCCAGATTGGGAAATCACGAAAGAAAGGATCTATGATTACACGAAGAGTAAAAATTGTGTGGTGAAAATTAAAAAGTCAAGCAAAAGATTAATATTTGCAACAATATAATGAAGATATTTTTATACTGAGTTCAAAAAATAATGAGAATTATTGAAACTTAATAAATGAATGCCAAAAGCTGTTCATTTTGACATTTCTTAAAAAATGAAATTAGACAAGTACCCAACAATAAAAGGGATACTCAGATAAACTATAGAATATCTTCTTCAGAGAAAAATAGGCAGCATTTTAAAATAATGGTAAAAAACCTAGGCAGCCACAAACAAAAATGCTTGATGCACAGCGATAAATGAGAATGCAAGACACAAATTTGGTGCAATCTTATTATGAGGTAAAAAGATGTCTTAAAACACAGGAAGGGAATACACACACATTATGAAATCTGCATAAAAATGTTGCATAAAGACTACAAGGTGTTTTATTTTTCCTCTGTTAGAAAAGCTTTCATTGTCATCATTTTATAGTTTCTAAATTAAGAATAAGCTTAGAAAGTTTACTAATAAGAATCTGAGCAAGTTCATGTACTTGAAAAATAAAAAGCAAAGGAAAAAATCATACAATTTTTATAATTATTTTTATTCTCAAAAGTTATGCTGTACACATCAATATAGTATTTTCCATTTGATTATCATGTTAAATATCAATTTGAGATAGATATTTTTATTACACAAGAAAATACACGTGATATCTTTAGGAGTGGATGATGTAAGTTGTTAAGTATATTTTTAGCACTAAGAGGATAATCATTTTGTTTTTCATTTGAACTAATGTTTCTTGTAGAGTGCCATTGGTGGAAAATCCGGTAATTGTTGGTGTCCTTACTTGTCTTTCTTTTTACACATCTAGCATGCTCCTCTCAGAGCCAGCTTCCAGTGTGGCCTCATTTAATCTCCTATGTGAGAACCATCCCCACAATCTGCTTTTTGCTTTAATGTCCAGTGTCCTATATCCTCAGTATCATATAGCTTATCTGAACAGAATAGAATTGTAGAAATGAAATCTGGCTCCACCTATTCTATACCTCTTTCCTCTTCACGTCTCTTTCATGTTATGGGATCCCTCTGGGTCCTTGGCAGATAGGCGATGGGTGTTTTCTGTAGGGCCAAGGAGTTGGGTTGAACTTTATGGGACTACAAAGTAATCTGGAAACTACATAAGGGAGCCTAGGTCTACATTCCAGAGTGTCAAATCAGGGAGAGGTTAAGTCCAGGAGGGAGTTTGGGAGATAGAGAGGAAGAATGAATTCAGAGTAGGAAGCTAGGGGATAAGATTTTACAAAAACCAAGCTCTAATTAAATGGAAGGAGGGCAGGACTAGGAGGCTCCAGAAGCAAAATAGAGAATAAAGAAACTGCACATATTTTCATTCATGTCACAAGTATTTACTGACTGCCGCTCTGGGCACACCCTGGGCAGGACTGTGGCAGTGTGGTCATCCTAGAGTGATGGAGTGTGAGAGCCTGAAAAGGATCTGTGTAGTGAGTGGACAAGTAGTTAAATTATCTACTTTGCATATGACAGGCACATGTGTTCAGTGGACCTGGTCTGGTCTTACATGTTGTGATTGGTTTTCCCTTTCAGGGCAAGTTAAGACAGCACTAAACATATATATCATGGCTTCAGGAACAGGGAAATTTTTCTTTACATAAACAACTATCTGGATCTTGTACTGCTTCAAGCAATGCATATGGGGAATCTATATATGTTGATGATATAGTTGCCCTTATTTTCTGATAATGTTCAGTGTACCAGAGTGGGCACACTTATATATGTAAGTATATATATGTTACTGCAAATAGACCTTTCCAATTGCTAACCTTCAAGGAATTGTGTTTCCTTCTTTGTTAATAGCCATTTCTTAGCAAAGAAGTGGTGTGTGTCAAAAGTACACTCCTTTAGCATATTTTGAGATGAAACATGCCAGTCAAATAGGGAGAAGAGAGGTGATTCATGATTCTTGGCCTCGATTACTTCTATGTCCAGTGACAGATTATCCAAAACCGTGCAGGTTGAAAGGGAAAACTTGAAATCACAAGCTCACACTGAAATACTAGTTTAAAGAGATGAACTAGATATTGAGAGGGATATAAAGCTCCGATGTTCCATTAGTTAGGCTTTTGAGTCCTAGGGAATATGAAATTAGGCTACTACTCTTCATTTTTGTTGACTCAGCCATTTAAAATACTCATTGGTGCTCTTGGGGAATCATAAAGAATTATAGCTTCTTAAAGTGCTGCCCACTGGGGTTCTGTTCCCCTGGTCCCATTTCAGGTCCGAGGGAGTTAGTCTGAGCACTTTTTCTATCTGACTATGGTCAGGATTTATGGTTTGTCTTTTAAATGCATTAGCTATAACTCTAGGCTCCGACTAACAGTGATGACAATGATGATGGTGACCATAGGTACAGCCACATTTCTGGAGGACTTATTTCTCCAGTAGGAGCATTTCAGTTTGAGCGCTCCTGTCACTTTCCCACTGGGAGTTGGGGAGGATGGATGGCCTGAGGCTTGCAGTTTGGGAATGGTGTGTAAATTTCAGGAAAAATGAGTTTTTATCACTTGATATGTGCCAGGTAAAATTAGAGCTTAAACTACCATGTCTTCCAGGAAGTAAAAGTCAAGATCACAATTTAAAGTAAAGATTATACTTTGTGAAACTATTTTAGTGAGATGTAATATCAATTAGTAGTAACATAGCACATATGTAACAATAAAAACTTCTATGCCTTTGAACTCATGAAGCTGATTCTTGCAATCCTGTGAAGTAGATATGAAAGGCTCAATTCAGTCGTCATATTTTAAGGGGAGGGATCAAAGATGTAGAGAGCCTAACTGACTTGCTTGGAGCAGGGAACTAGACAGGAAGATCTTCAAGTAGGGAACCCCAAGCTGCATGCATAAATTATATTCAAAAACAACACAAAACAAAACAATGAAAGAAAAAAAGAATATCTGGTTTTCATGTTACTCTATCAATTTCCCTTTGTCTCACTGAGTCTTTAATAAAGTCTTAATATTTTAGAACGGGTCCCAGCAGAGCCAGATATAATTAAATTAAGCATCCTCACTTGGCCCCGAATTGTGAAGGGGAGAAGCTGTCAAGGCCTGTGGCAGCTGGAGTCATTGAGAAATCCTTTAGGGGAACAAGTGTCACCGCCATGGGGCTGGCTGTCCCAGTCCTCACCACACTTCTCTCTGGAATCCCTGGGAGGTTCCCAAATTCTTGTTTAATGAAGGAAGCCAAAGACACCCTTTTCCAGGGAGTAACTCCACTTTTGATGGCTGTCCTGGCCCTCAACCACATCTTGAGTGTCACCGGGAACTGCCCGACCTCTGCAGTCTTATACTTTTCCCTGGATCCCAGCTCCCGCCACGCCTGCTTCCCAACCTCACTGAGATATCCAAGTCACATCCCTTGTCAATTCTTCCCTTCCAGTTTTCTTGCTCATCTTGGGATCTTTACTTCTTCTACCTTGACTGTGAATCTCCAGTTCAGCTGTTCTTCCATTTGTCATTTCCATGCCCTTTATCAATCTGCTGTAGGTACCCTACAGGTTATTAGGTCCGTGTTAGTCTCGTCGTCCACCAGCACTCGGGTTTTTGAATGATGTGAAGAAAAAATGACACTGATTTTCGGATACACGTTTAGAGTCTACAATTTAGCTAGACCCATAGGACTTTTATGGGAATTATATTCTTATTCCAAAGATCATGTATTCACATTCCTCAGAATGATTATTCCAGATCTTAATGGATCACTTAAGTACTTATGTCACCAACATGCTTTCTCATACTGAGTAAAAGACAGGCCTGAGCTACCTTAAATGCTCATTTTCAGACCTCTAGATACATCTGTATTCATAGTTCTTTCCCCCTCCTTTCTGGTAGAGTCCTAGTGGTGTCTCATTTATTTAAAGTGCCTTCCCCTAATGTCAGCATGTTTAAGCACCTTTTTCATATACCTGTTAACCATTTGAATTCCCTCTTGTTTGGTGCCTGTTCAAGCCCTTTGTCAATTTAAAAAAAGAAAAAAAATTGAATTAATTGATATTAGGGTTTTTTTATGGATTCTGGATATAATTCTATTAGTATTTACCTGTGTTACAAATATTTCTTTCCATGTGTGGCTTGCAGTTTTACTTCTTAATGATTTCTTGTGAGTTTTCAGCCTCTTCCTTTGTCTGCTGCCTCCTTTACCTGATTCCTTCTAGTTGTTAATATATGTGTTCTTAAAATCTGTCTCCACTTGCCCTCTCTTCTTCCTCCACTTTTATTTACTTCTCGAATAAATGCAGTCTTGTTTTACCTGTCATTCTTCGAAAGCTGGCTGTAACAAATGCTTCCTTACCAGCAAAGGCCATAGATACTTCCAGTTTTCTTTTTCCTTCTGGTCTGATTTGAACTCCCTGGAACATTTTACAGTGCTGACGTCTCGGTCCTACTTGACGCTCCTCTGCATCCATTGATTTGCCTCTCCTGACTGTCATCCCATATTTACTCAACATTTATTGAGCAGCTGTTGTATTCCAGGCGCATGGAACTTAGCCTCATGGAATCTCCAGTCAAGTGGCAAAGATTGAGCCCGGAGAAGCAGAATCTGGTTCAGGTTGCAAAGGAGAAACGTCAAGGCTTTGTGGGAATAAGGAGGACCCAGACTGGTTTGGCAGGTTGTAGGGAATGAGGAAGGCTTCCCAGAGGACGTGATGTTTCTGCTGAGACCTGAAGGAAAGACAGCATGGCCACCATCAATCCACCACATTTTATAAGACTACAGGGTTATAAATTGTAAACCTGTTTTTTTTTCTAGTATTGGGGGCTCACTGAAGATAGATGTGGCTTATTCTTTCTTGTATTGCTCACACTAGTCCTATGACCCAGCAATAGTGTAGGAGTAATAACTCACTGAATAGTCAAATCAATGCATATGTGATGGTGATTTTGAATCATACCAAATATATATAAAGACTTGGCTCTTTAATCCCGAGTTTTATGAAATTTGGGATGACCTTAGTATTTGCAAAACACATTTGACAGAGCACAGGCCGAAAAGACTGCAAATATTCGTAGACATTGCCCTTTAATTCTTTTAGTGAGGCCCACTGCAGTTTTTCTACACAGCACTTGGCTTTAATCTTCCCCATATAAAAGTGATTTAGTGGGTTACTGTCCTTTGGCTCTAGAGCCTGGCCATTTGGTTTAGGTCAGTAATGGTCCCAAAGGAATAACCTTACGCCACTGGACCATGGAGACTCAGGCACAAAACAGGTCTCCCCTGATATATTTCCCCTCCCTCGTCCTCGAGCATCTTGTAAATAATAGCCTTTACACATTATGTGCCTTCTATGGGCCAAATATTGTACAAGGTGTTTTGTTAATATTATCTAAGACCTCAGCTAATTCTGTAAGATAGGTATTTTATAGATTAGCAAAATGAGACACAGAGCAGTTATGTACATAGTACCAGATCACATCGCTAGTGGTGGTGGAAGATTTGAGCTCATGTGTCTCTGACTCCACACCCTTATCACTACACATCTCCTTTCAAACTCTGCACTGATCTTTTCCTCTGGTTCTCTAAGGTTTCACTTACTCTTTGGAGACTGGAGTGTTCAAGAGGAGGGAAATCTGATTTAATCTTCAGTCATTCATTCATTCCACAAAATGTTTTGTGCATGATGTATTGAGGTTATACAAAGAGGAATATCACACAGTCCCTATCTTGGTGGGGTGATAGCAAAGAGAAGCTAATAAACAATTTGTTCCATTCAGGGAGATAAGGACTACCAGAGAGACATATACGGGGTATGCAGTACAGCACAAGCAGTGAGCAGGGATCTTTCTTGGGATGGCCGGCATTTGGAGGTTCCTTAGAGTATCACTGCTCCAGGGACCTCTAATTATATATATATGTATATATATATATATATATATATATATTTATAAAGATTTTATTTGTTTATTTGACAGAGAGAGATACAGAGAGAGAGGGAACACAAGCAGGGCGAGTGGCAGAGGGAGAAGCAGGGTCCCCGCGGAGCAGGGAGCCCGATGTGGGGCTCGATCCCAGGACCCTGGGATCATGACCTGAGCCGAAGGCAGATGCTTAACCGACTGAGCCACCCAGGCACCCCGGGACCTCTAATTATAGCCCCAACATGCTGAAGTATTTGCCTAGACTTCTTCGACAAAACACAACTGGCTTAAGTACCAAGGTGATACAGCGTGGCCTGCAGGGGGTGTAACTCTTAGAGCTTCTCTGTACAGGGCTGCGATTCCAGCTTCCCACACTGGTGGGATGAGCAGAGAGGCCAACCTTTGGCCGGAAAGGACTTGTATTCTCTGTCACTGTGGCACTCCCTATCACTGTCCTGTTCTAGTATCTGTGCACATGCCACCAACCAGCACCAAGCTGCAAGTGGCATAGATGTTGCCCTCATGAAGCGTACACACCCCCATCACCAGACAGCTCTGATTACCTCTCCCAGGAGATCTAGGGCTTCTTGCAACTTACAGCCTCTCAGTAAGTTCTGGGGAAAGAGCAGAATCAGGATTTAGTCAGCTTGGGGCGCCTGGGTGGCTGAGTCGGTTAAGCGTCTGCCTTCAGTTCAGGTCATGATCCCAGAGTCCTGGGATCGAGCCCCACATCAGGCTCCCTGCTCAGTGGGGAGCCTCCTTCTCCCTCTCCTACTGTCCCCCGGCTCATGCTCTCTCTCTCACTCTCTCTCTATCTCAAATAAAGAAATAAATAAAATCTTAAAAAAGGATCTTCCCATGCCTCAAGCTACAGATGACATGGACTAAAGCTATTCATCTTGGGGAGGTAAATGGGAACATCCTCAGAGTTTTCTGTTTCTGACTCTGCCTTTCTGTCTGTCCCCTCCCTCTCTCTTTCTCTGTCTCATCACTACACACACACACACACACACACACACACACACTGTGATTGCTGTTGGCTTGATATGACAAAAACAAAACTCCAAAATCAGTCCTTCCAATTTGAGTCAGTCTTTTAAAAGAACAACGGCATATAAAGGAATGGCATGTAATGGAAGTAAATACGACGGTTACCTGGTGCAAAACCGAAGTTGAAATTAAACCAGGGATGTCAATAGGGCCTTAAACTTTGGATTTCATCTACAAAAGCCCTACTGAGTGTTATCCTGTCGCCTGTACCCTTTAGAAAATTCTTGGTTTTCAGCAGCTGCCACCACAGCCTGTCCCAAAAATAGTCTGAATGCCACTCCTTACTCAATCCGAGTGTTCCCACTTCCCTAATTACCCTTCAAGGCTTCCAAGATGAATAAAAACATGCCCATCTAGCACTGCCCCCTTGACATGTTCAGAATTCTCAAATGAAGCTATTCATTGAGGCATGACTTGGCAGTGTTTTCTATTTCAGGTTCGCCAAATGGGTAAACCAAGGGCATTCATGTGGGTTACCTATTCATTAGAAAGAAAGCACTTCTCTATTCTTGCTCATTAGGCTCTTGTACTTCCCTAAACCACATGAATAAAAGGCACCCTTTCTTCTTACCTCAGCTGGGTTCCCAACTTCTTTTGCAGTCCTTTTTATCAAAGGGAAATTTACAGGTCAGGATTTCAAAGAGCAGGCATTATTTCTTGGTGCTATACAGAAAAATAAAGTTTATTACACAAAAGCTGTTTCTCTTTAGCTTTTTTAAAAAGAAGTTGTAGCAATAACAAGGAAACTGTAAACATTAATTTTAAAATATCATTTTAACTAACCTTATGCTTTGTTATAGTTACAGACTAGCCCAGGTTAGTTGACCAAACGACATGTGAATATGTCCGTTGGAGGTTTGATAGTGATTTCTGGCTTTTGTCATAGTGCCAGGCACATAGAAGGTACTCCATGAATATTTGCTGCATCATGATGTAACTCTTATCCTCTCTTTTGTCCCAGAGGTGAGAAAAACTAACAGGAGGTCACCAAAGAACATGCTGCAGGTCCTTATTTCCTTCTTAGTAACCAAAGCATATTCTTCTTCGCAAACAAATGCATAAGGGAAAAACAATGATGGTAGGACTTAAAGTGATGATAATAAACTATTATTTAGGGCATCTTTGCCAAAAGATTCATGTCCTGGGCTTTCTCTTAACAACAGTGATCTACAAAGGTTTGGGCTGCTAACTCCTCCCACTCGTGCCTTTTAAGAACACAGTGGCATCTTGACAAGTTCACGTAGCAAATCACTTGAGCTGCATACATGAACTCTAATGGATGGGGTGAGTGTACAGTGTCACAGTTTTGTTCCCGGATCGTGATTCTGGACTCCTTGAGACTTTTAAAAACAAGGCCTAGAATTCAAATAGAGCAGGGACGATTGGGAAAATATGTTCTTCAGTGGTCGATTTACTGTTTCTTTTAAAAAGAACTGTGCTCTTTGGTCACCAATTCTGTAACAATTAAAATGAAATATGTGAAACCGTTGAACGACGCCTGCATGACCCTAATAACCCTGGGAGCGCCCCATTGTGTGAGCTAAGCTCCCTGTTCTCTCATTTGCTGAAGTCATCGCAGGGCTCTTGAAATACAGCCAATGACTGAGGACTTAATTTTTAGCCCACTCATTTCCTACCTCGTGCATTTTTGATAAAATTTTCCCCCAAAAAGGTGTTTGCTCACACCTAACTGTTCTTCAGGGTGCCCAAGTGAGCTTTATCCAGACCAGATAATGCTAATTTTGCAGAAAAGATTGTCTTAAAATGAGGAGCCTTTTGGAAGTTATAGCTTAAGGTGGTGAAGGGATTTACATGCATAATTTGGAAGCTATGAGAAAATATAGTTGACTTACCAAAGGCTAGTATTGACAGGCCCTCTGTTACTTTTTCTCAAATTGGAGATAATACATCTGAGGTAGGAATCAACTTATTTTTCAAAAATTTCAATGTGAAAAATAAGATAACTTCAAATTCCAAGTTGCTAGGATTGCAGAATCTTCCAAAATAAGTGTTGAAAATATTGTCTGATTAATAAAAGAAATACAGCACCCAAAACTCAAAGCCTAATGTCTTAATTTTAATGCTAGAGGATTCTAGGTGCATAGAATAAAAATAACCAGTGTAGATTGCAAAAGTTGTTACAATTTCAGTACACATAAACACTTAACACGTATTTGATGAAATGTAAGGATGCAAATGGAATGAAGAAAGAATAAAAAAATTGAGAGCCAACAGGTATGAGAGATTAGTCTCACTCTGTTGCTGTGTCCTGGGTTAATTACTTAAACACTCCAGGACTAATAATATTCTATGATTTAATTGTTTCATGTGTCAGGAATTTAAGCACCATTGGATGCCATAGAGTATCTTCCTCTGTTCAACTTGACTAGAGTGACAGCATCCTGCTGTGATCTGTGATCACGTCCTTGACATTTGGATATTCAGGGTAAAGTTCAGAGGTCGACAGAAGCTACTCCAAAGTCACAGGAAAATTGATTTTTGGGTGGACCAAACCTTGCTTTGGAAAGTCTCAGGTGTGGTGGAAAGGGCAAAAGATAGGGAAACGGCACATTGCTGGCACGGACTAGGTTCTCCATGAACAGTGACTATTCTTAGCATTATATTTACTGTAACATGTCTTACCCTTGATTATACAAATCATAAAGAAGTATTTTCTTACCTTTTAGCCCTCAGAGTTGCATATCCATTTTATTGCTGTTTTAATTATTGGTAACTGTTTTGAGAACAGATAATTCTATTAAATATGACTTGAAAGCTTTGATGTTTATAGATCATTCAGCAGAAATTGGGTTTTAGGAGAAAATAGAATTTGAGCTAAGAAATTTCATAATTTATACAGATGGTAACGTTGACGAGAGGATATTGCAAAAACTGCAACAGCCTTAAAAACTCACCTTAATGTAGAATATGGTTGGGTATTAATTAGGATAGACATGTACCAGTAAATTTCACTAAGTGCCCACTGACTTTGTTGTTTCTCATTGACAAATGTACTCCTAGAGGCCACTATTCTTTATTTATCTTTTAATTTATTTTTATTTTAATTTTATTTGCTTTTTTTAAATTTAAATTTTGTTAGTTAACGTCCTGTGAGGCCACTTTTTTTTTTTAAGATAAATAACTTTTGTTTCCTTTCTAGAGACAGTGGACACCATTCCTTTTCCTCTGTGTGTTCCTTTAAAATGCCTGTCCAGTGTCTTATAAATCTCCCCAAGGGTCTAAGCATGATGGTATCCCCAGGCCCTCCTTCTTTGTCCTTGGGCATTAATGTGTAGTAATGGATGAAAAAGAATGAAAGGCTGTTCTGTACTTAGAACCCCTTCTGGGTTCTAAGAACTTGGGGTCCTTGGATATATTATTAGGTTTGAGGAACTTGATTCATTGTCATGTGTCACGTACTCACTTGTCTTTTTTTAAATATTTTATTTAATTTTTTTGAGAGAGAGAATGAGCGAGAGAGCACGAGAGGGGGGAGGGTCAGAGGGAGAAGCAGACTCCCTGCTGAGCCGGGAGCCTGATGCAGGACTCCATCCTGGGAATCCAGGATCATGACCTGAGCCGAAGGCAGTCGCTTAACCAACTGAGCCACCCAGGCGCCCTGGTACTCTGCTGTCTAATGACCCAGCCATTGCCCTGAGTTCTGGTGACCAGTTTGGCCACAACTGAGAGTAATGTAAGAACTAGGGGATGGTGACTCTTCCTAGTCTAGCATTTCAATCTGTTCAGCTTTCTTGATCTATTCATATCGATCTTGGAATTTTGGTCTGTAATCAAATACTGTGATTGGGCTTCCTTTCCATTTATAAGTTTTAAACTGTTTCAGTGTTGAAAGATTCAGTGTATACCTGTCATTAATTTGGCTCTGCTTGTACTTTTTCTTTGTGTTTGTTATATTTCTTACTGTTTTAAGTGCTTGATAAGTTTTTCTTACTCTTTGTATTACTGAATTTTAGTATAGAGAGAATTGAATTTTATAATTTTTTGCCAAGGAGTTATTTTTATTGGGATAGACTTGACACATGATGTTATTTTCAGGTGTCTGACATAATTTGATATTTGTATGTGCTGTGAAATGATTGCCACAGTAAGTCTAGTTACCATCCATCGCCACACGTAGTGACACACTTTTTCCCTCGTGATGAGAACTTGCAAGATCTACTCTTTTAGCGACTTTCCAGTAGACAAGACAGTATTATTAACTATAGTCATCATTCTCTGCATTATATGGTGATGGCTTATTTACAGTATAACTGGAAGTTTGTACTTTTTGACCACATTGAAAGTTCTTGAAGGGGTTCTTGGAAGGACTTGTTTGCCTTGTACTATAGCTGGCAAGTGGGTAATGATTAGCTATCTCCCATGAATTTAGAATTAAGAACAATAAAACAGCTCAGAAAGGTAAACTAAGCAGAAACAAGAAGTAAGAGCTAAGCTGTGAAAACCTTAATGAGAGTTGTTCCCAGCCAGAGAAACATCTGCCTGAATATATTCATTAGCTAAAGAAAGGATGTGTCAATCATGAGAAGGCGGTGGGGGTTGGGGGGAGGGGCAGAGGCAGGTATGGATTGGCTATAGAACATAGAAAAGGGAGTCAGAGTGTCAAATTTTGACACTGATCATTCAATAACTCATAGTTTTAGTGAAGTGATAGGTTTGGCCAAAGAGCAAGGTGATAGAATTTCATGTTCAGGATGAATGACCAACCACTGAGCAGATAGACACCTCGAACTGTCCTAGCCCCGAGGCTATTACCCTTTCAAATCATAGAACTTGCCTGGTTCTGATCCCAGTACTCACCAAGAAATATGAACAGGGAGATTGTATGTGGGTCATGATCTCATCAGTTCTGCTACAGTTTTATTCCTCCCTTGTACTTTAAAATAGAGTCAAGTTGCATTCTAATCTACCACTTTGGTTTTTGTGAGCTTGGTAATTTGAATACCCTCCTGAGAAATGATTCACCGCTGTAGTGTGCTCACATTTCTGAGCCTCTGGAGCCAAGGGGCCTGCCCTTGTCATTCTGCTGCCACTCCAGAGACCTTGCGTAGCTAAGCAGCTGGCTTCTGGTGACAAACTTACCACCCCGCAGGTGATTCCATTTTTAATGCCTTCTTACCTGATCACTTTAAAAGAAACAAACAGCCCCTTTTTTCCTTTGGTCTAACTCACTCTTTTCTATTAAAAATGCTGCACAAATGGTTTTATTGTTCTGAAATCAGTGGAGACTAACAAGTCAAAATTCTATGTATGAATATGTTCTCCTTTTTCTCTCCATTTTTTTCTCTTTTCTTTTTCCTCCCCCCTTTTTCTTTCTCTCTCTTTCTTTCCTTCCTTATTTATTTTTCTTCTTTACTTTCTTTCACATGCATTTTTTGAGCACCACAGTATGCCAAACACTAAGTTTTATATTCTAGAAATAAAAAAACTGTATAATCTTGTGGGAAGAAAGAGACACATAATCAAATATGCAGTAAAAGGTTAAACATATTTTTCATTTGTGGGATGAATTCAATTTAACTCCACAAGTATGGATTACACTTCTTTTGTGTGCAAGCAATATTTTGGGTTTTGTGGAAGATGCAAAAAGCAGAAGGCTTGGCTTTAGGTTGTTGTGATATTAAACATCTAGGAAATATAGGAAAAACAACTCTAGGCAGAATGTGACAAATCTTATGTGAATTGTACAAAATGTTGTTGTAAGCAAAAAGAAATAGCACTTCTAGCTGAGGTGTTCTGGGATAAGGTGACTGGTGTTAGGTTGTGCAGCAAGACTCTATTAACTGAATTTAAATGGAATGGAATGAAATCAGGGTGGTGTGATTAAGGTAAGGGTGTGGACGAGATAGGGTAGGACAGATAGAGCTGGCCAGAACTGACTGAGGTGCTAAGGCTTCGAGACGACCTTCCCTCAGTGTAGTTGGTCAGGAGAGCATAGCACTGCGTTAGGAGCTGTGGTCTAGGGTGAACAGATGGGGCAGGTTTGGCTGGATTGCTAGGGTGAAGCCAGAGTCAAAAGCAGTTTCCTGAAATAGTTATGGGAGAAGCCAGTTATTCTGAAAATTATTTAAAGAAAATTATACATTTTTAATTTTTCCCTTTTTTTTTTTTTTTTCTGGGTATAGCCTGGAATGGTCTAGCCAGCTATACCTCTAAGGCTTGTTTACCTGACAGACTCCTCAGCCAGCCAGCTTTCCTCACATTTCCTGTCTGAGGATGATATGGTAGCTTGAGAACTTGGTGTTTGTGTGCAAGCGGGATGTTGATACAGCTGAGTCAGGGACTCATGACAGTCTTAATTCAAGGTATGGAATTGGAAATTAATTTGTATGGTGATGTGAAGACTTTGAAGGTTTGTCAGAGAAGGCAATGATAAAGAGCTGTAGTTGAGGAAGATTCTTCTGCCCAAACCAAGTCTGGATATAGGAGGACATTTATGGGTATATTGCCACATCTTTGGAGGAGGTATGAGAATGGTCAACTAGAATAATTGTATTCTATATGAAAGGTCATCCTCACAGGACATGATGGAAATGAAATCAATAGAACTTGGCTATCAATTGACTATGGGCACAAAATGAGAAGCCAGAGTCATGTAATGCAGAGAACTTGAGTCCAGGTGATAAGCCAAATTCTGTAGAAAGGAAGCTAATGAGCTTCTGCTAATGAGCAGAAATGGGGAAATAAGCAAGTGCATAAAGAGATTTGGAAACAGAACTTTCAGATCTGCTGAGAAATCTTGTATTTCACAGCTGAAAGTCTACCTGTCTGGCATATGGGAGGAGGTCCTTTGTTTACCATCATAATAAAATACATATTCTTGTGCTTCACTCTTGGAAAAGTGAAGCATCTGTGTAAGTATATATCGAAATTTGAAAAGGCATTATTATTAGCCTCAAGTTATCTTGAAAATTAGTGAGATTCAGACTGGTTAGAAAACATCCTGTTTTATCCAAAGAAAAAAGATTGCATAATTCTGTAACTCAAAATATCCATCCATTATGAAACTGCTCAAAGTTATATACCAAAAGTTGCTTTGTTTTTTAAAGTGTTATTTATTTTCCTTTGGATTTTGAATTTAAAAAACTATAGTATTTGCCCCTACCTTGTGTGTCCAAACGGAACAAATTTGTTTAATCATGATTCAAGAAGTTGTAAGTGTAACATTAAAAAAATGTTATAAATTACTGAAAAAAATGCATTTGAATTGCTAAGTCATATGTGCTTATAAGAAGCATCTTATGTTTAGTGATAGAAACCTACTCTCTATGAGTATTTCCTATTTTGAAAATGTGCAGACAAGTCACATTTAGGAGGGCTTGCAAAGCAAGGAGCTGCACATCTTCTAAATTACTACCTGTAACCTCCCAAAGCCTTGAGTCTGTTACCTCCAGAGAACCAAACATGAGACTTCAGACCTTTCTAGTTATGTATTTGTATGATTTTTGGTTGAATGTAGATAAGTATTGATCATTGAGATTCTTTGTGCTGTTGAAAATAGAGATATGTTCTTGTATCATGATTTAGTGGGAGGCAAGAAGGACTCAGTTTTTTTTAAAGCTGGCTTGGTTGTTTATATGAAATTTTTGACATATCAGAAGATCTCCAAAAATACCAAGCAAAGTTTAAGCTATGTACCTTAAATTAGACAAAATGGAATATTCCTGAAATTTTTCTGTTTGCATTATACCTCAATTATAAATTAATTTATACCTCAATTATACCTCAATTATAAATTAATTTCATAAACCCTGATACATAAAGAAAAAATTCTTTTTTAAAAAAGATTTACTTATTTATTTTAGAGGGAGGGGAGGAGCAGAGGGAGAGAGAATTTCAAGCAGACTCTGTGCTTAGTGTGGAGCCCAGCGCAGGGCTCAATCTCAGGACCCTGAGATCTTGACCTGAGCTGAAACCGAGAGTCAAATGCTTAATCAACTAAGCCACGCAGGGACTCCGTGAAGAAAAAATTCTAAAGGTAATTTTTATAAAACAGAAAATTATTATTGATACAATGTCAGGCTGGTGATCTAGTATTATAACTTGTTTGTTGTATTCATAAAATAAAGTCGGTTATACTTTTTTTCAGATTACCTTCTTTATACTGAGTCTTGTAAAATACCTTAGTGTGAGAGATAATTATAGGCTAAAAGGCAAGGGAAACTTTAAGATAGAGTTAAACTAAAAAAAAATGTACTTGGGGCGCCTGGGTGGCTCAGTCATTAAGCATCTGCCTTCAGTTCAGGTCATGATCTCAGGGTCTTGGGATCGAACCCCGCATCAGGCTCCCTGCTCAGTGAGAAGCCTGCTTCTCCCTCTCCAGCTCCCCCGGCTTGTGTTCCCTCTCTCGGTTGTCTCTCTCTGTCTCTCTCTCTCTCTCTCTCTCTCTGTCAAATAAATAAATAAAATCTTTAAAAAAATGTACTTAAAGACTTAAAGAAGAGAGTAGATGAAGTTGGTGAAAGCAAACATTTGGCTACTTTTTTAAGTATTGAAACTTGATCTTTTAAAACTATTTGATGAGGAAAAGAGCTAAAGGACAGGGAAGACCCCTATGTTTAAAATATTACAAAGCAAATTGTAGATATGAATTCTTAAATTGTGGAAAAGAACAATTTTCTATGAGGTTTTAGTATGTTTAGAAGGTACTTAGAAAATATTCCCATTATATAAATATTACTACACTACAGTAGATGCTAGAGTACATGGGACTTCCTCTTTTTATTTATTTTTTTAAAGATTTATTTATTTATTTTAGAGAGGAGTGGGTGGGGAGGGGCAGAGGGAGAGGGAGAGAAAGAATCCCAAGCAGAATCCCTTCTGAGCCCGACTCCAGGCTCAGTCTCAGGATCCTGAGATCATGACCTGAGCAGAAATCGAATCAGACGCTTAACTGACTGAGCCACCCAGGTGCTCCGGGTCTTCCTCCTTTAAAAAAAAAAAAAATTATTAGCTTGTAAGCTGGTTAGTCTATAAGATACTCAAGGGTTAAATAAAGTAAAAGTGGGTATTGCCTTTACTTGGAGTATCTGATAAACCACTGAATAAGCGGAGGAGCTGGTTCTGTTGGCCTTCTCTTAGGGGTTATGTAATAAGATCTGCATAGACCCAGAGTCTGCTGTCGTCTGAAATTCAACTGAGCTGTATGCATGAGACCCAGCATCAACCAGGGAGTGACCCCCCTGCTACAGACCTTGCCGTGAGGCTGGGAGTGGGTGGGGGGCAATGCTGGTGACTCCAGGATCACTCTGAATGTGGGACTGTTTCTCTCCAGGCCCGGAGGATTTCAACAGCCAATCTAGAGTCATAATCAAGACCACCCAACACCCACAGTCAGAAAAAAACAACACAGCACAATTTCTGATCAAAAGGGAGGCTCCTTTGTCCCTCAGATTCATCTCACAACTGAGTTATACCTGAAATCTCAGCCCCTGAAGAATCATGGCTTAGATGCAGGCTTTGATAACTTATTTGGAGCCTGAAGATGTGAGTAGTTTGAAGTTCATTCTGATAATAGGTGGCAGATCTATGCTTCCAACTCATGGCTATTGGACTCCCAACTCCCTGATCATTTCAGTGCCTGAGACTGCATTCCCATGGGAAGCCAAGAAATAGGAGAAGAGCCCACAACTCTTGAGGCTATCTTGATGACTTATAGGCTGATGGGGCAAGGAAGAATAAATGTGGGGGCTGCACCTAACAAGTTGTACTTGTCTGGGTCACTCTTTATCTAAGGCATTTTTCCAGACTGCCTTAAGTCCATTTGAGAGCCTTGGTGCCAGTGAGCATTTATCTTAGTGGTTTTCACGTGGGGATGTGCATGCCACCCAGGGCGCATGAAGACTACTTGAGGCGTACCTTCTCATGGAGACTTTTAGGAGGAGCAGTTTCCAAATTCTCACCTTCCATATAGTCTTTCATAAAATTGTTCTACCTGAAATGTGCCTGTGGCTGAAATGGGCTCCTTTTCCCACATTCCCATTCTCAGATTTCATTCTCCCATTCTGCAAAATAAAGGCTTAACTCTTTCCCATCCCTATTTTTTTATTTTGTTATTTTTTTAAAGATTTTATTTATTTGAGAGAGAGAGAGAGAGAGAGCACACAGAGGGAGAGTAAGAGGGAGAAGCAGACTCCTCACTGAGCAGAGAGCCCAATGCGGGGCTGGATCCCGCCCAGTGTGGATGCTGGGATCATGACCTGAACTGAAGGCAGATGCTTAACCCACTGAGCCACCCAGGCACTCCTACTCATCCCTAATTTTATGGTAGTGTGTGGTTCCAAGGGGTAAAAATCACTGGAGGACCAAAGAAAGGAACATTCAAAATAGTGATGTTAGTATTGAGAGAAAGGATAATATATAGTGACAGAAAATGAAAATCTTAATTATAGGCAGATTTTTGCAGAGAAGTAAAATAGATTGAACAAATGTTTTCAGAAAAAAATATGCATGCAAATCAAATTTTTAGGGTCATGTGAAATGTCACTACGAGTTCAAATAGAGAAAGGAGCTATATAAAATTTCTGATTCTTAAAGATAAGGTTGTTCATGTCTTTTGAAATAGATGATGTTGGCTTCACTATAATATTTAGATTCCATGGATATATTTAGAAGAGTAATATAGCAATTTATTTTATTTCACTTTTAATTTCATTTCATTTAAATTCAATTAATTAGCATATAAAGCATTATTAGTTTCAGAGGTAGAGGTCAGTGATTCATCAGTTGCATGTAACACCCAGTCCTGATTACATCACGTGCCCTCCTTAATGCCCATCACCCAGTTACCCCACCTCCCACCCACCTCCCTTCCAGCAACCCTCAGTTTGTTTCCTATAGTTAAGAGTCTCAGCAATTTTATTTTATTATTTTTTTAAAAGATTTTATTTATTTATTTGATGGAGAGAGAAAGAACACAAGCAGGGCAGGGGGAGCTGCAGGCAGAGGGAGAAGCAGCCTCCCTGCTGAGCAGGGAGCCTGATGTGGGGCTCGATCCCAGGACCCTGGGATCATGACCTGAGCTGAAGGCAGACACTTAACCGACCGAGCCACCCAGGTGCCCCAGCAATTTTGTTTTAAAGTGTTATTTTAAAGTACTTTAAAGCATTTAATTACAGTACAATAACAATTACATCTTTTGCAACTTCTTAATCTTTTTAGATGTCATATCCATAGAAATAGGTGAGAGTTTGGAGGAAAAAACATTGAGGTTATATAAACAAATAATGTTGGGGGCACCGGGGTGTCTCAGTTGGTTGAACGTCCAACTCTTGATACCGGCTCAGGTCATGATACCAGCATCATGAGATCAAGCCCTGTGTTGGGCTCCATACTCAGCACGGAGTCTGCTTGAGATTTTCTCTCCCTCTTCTTCTGCCCCTCCCTCCCAAATAAACAAATAAAATTTTGAAAAAAATGTTGATGATCGCTATAGATTCTGGGTGTCCATGGATTGAATGACCTCTCTCCCATTTGAATCTTCTTTATCACCAATCTAGATAGGGTCAACTCTGGGAAAGAAAGAGGAGGTAAATGTACAAGGATCCTTCCCGCTACTTCCCCAGTATTACCTTTGCATGTGCACTTTAAAAGGCCTGCTGGGTTGTGGGAGATGTTCTGGGTTTATAATCACAAAGGCTGCCATCCGCAAGAAACTACTGGAAGAAATCTGAAGTTTTGAAGCTGAGTATTCAAGTCTTCTTCCTAATGGCTTGTCATATGGGTTTCTGTCTCAATTTTCAGGAGAGAATAGTTGATAGAATAAGGAGGGCTGTATGAAAATAAATGTCAGGTGAGCAATGAGCTGACATGGGAACATATCAAGTTTAAATTAGCTGTTGCTACCCCCCTTCCCATCCTGTTACCAACTACTGTTTCCAGCAAAGAAACAAACACTTTTTCTCTGTGTCTTTTACAAGCTAATTATGGATGTGTGGCTTAGAGCCTTGAAATTGTTGCAAAACACAAATTTGTATAAACTCTCTCAAGTCCTCCCTATTATTGATTAAATAGATAATTGAGACTTTTCCTTCAGGAAATCAGTTCTACAGATTGAATGAAGTTTTCTCATTGCTCTAAGTCATTTAAACAATGGCAGTTGTGTCTTTGAAAAAGAAATTTTTTTTGCAGAATTTTATTTAGCATTCCGATTTTCGTTCCCTTTATTTTGAAAGCTGGGAAAAATGATAGCATTTTATTTATTATATGCCAGTTGACACACAACTGGCATATAAACTTCCCCATGATGTAAGTCAGACTATTTCTTTGGAAGAGCAAGTGCTCAAGGCATAAATGTCAGCAATTTTAAAAACAGCTAGTATTAATTATAAGGAGCTCAAGGGGAAAGAGTAGATATTACTGATGGGAATAATAGACACAAAGGGCTGAATGCATAAAGAGGGTTTTCTATTTTGGGGAATCTCCACGTATTTCACTCACAGGTTCTGAAAAGCAAGAAAGGCTGTCCTTTCAGAACTGTATGGATAAGAATTCTAGCACCTTTTGTAAAAGGAGATAGACATTAGCACACCTGCTCACAGTGCATGAAAGCCTACATTCAGACCAACTATCAAGCTGCTTATGGTTCTGAATTTCTGTGCTTTGGCACTTATTTATTTATTCATTCACAAAATATTTCGGGGGGCTACTGTGTATAAAGCACTGGAGATATTGCTGTCAATAAGATAAACCCTATCTGTGGCACAAGAGAGGGACACAGCAATGTTTTCAGTTAAAGAGAACTGCAATAAAATGTGTGCATGCACTGTTTTCAGAATTGTTTATGTTACTTGTCTCTCTGTTAGACCGAGTATAAGCATCCTTTAGTGGGTGAATCCATCTGAGAAATTATCTCTCTCAAGTTCCCATGCAGGCACTTAGAATAAGTTTCTAAATTAAGGAAGATTTAAAATATTCTGCATTTAATACAATTTTGAATAAAGTGTAGAAAGCATAACTGGATAAAAAAATAATTTCCTAAATTACTAGGCACATTTTAGCTCTTTCAATATTTCATAGCACCCCAAAAAATTCTCCTGCTGTGTATAAACTGTCATTCTGCTGACATGTTCCAGAGTCACAGTCTGGATGTAATGGTGGTCAATGTCACTTGGGTGTGCCATTATCCAAGCCTTCAGTCAGGTCTTACAGTTCCCATTGCAGCGAGCAAGTGAAAAGGCCTCCGTTTTGCTATAATGACAGCCCCAAGATATGTGAAGAAACCAGACTCCTGCCCTTGACTTTAGATTACTGGTTGCCTGTTAGGCAGCATTAACTCTATTGATAGGAAGCCGATCTTTTCTTGTGAAAGGGATTCTCCTTTCTGTAATCATGATCTGGCTTCAGTTGTGTTGCTAGCTTGTAGGACATACATCTTCCTCCTCAGCAGAAGTAGAATCTAATGATTAGCCCCACCCCCATTCCTCAACTGTGTTACATTAGTATTTGGAATTTTCTTTGATAGGCGGTTTTTAGTTGAGCATTCCGTCCATTTGAGGTACCCCTATGATGCCTGTCTTGCCACATAATATATTTGCCAATAACCAAAACAGTGTGTCCTTTACAGTGATATTTTTAATATGCAATTTACATTGTATTTCATACTAGCAAATGCTTTTGTGACAAGGCTCTGTAATCATGAACACTAAACCCAAAATTCTCTTGTGAAGGAAAATTCTTTGTTACAGGAGATTAAATTTTGAGAGCCCTCACTCGTGATATTTGCAGGTGAGATGATTTGCCCAGCTTGGTTGCCCTCACGAGCTGTGCTCAGCTTGGAGGACTTTACTGGGGATAGAATGGCCTGGTGTTTGGTGTCAATAGATCATAGAAGAAGACTTAATAGATTTTTTAAGACACAGTCATCGTATAAGACACATTTCCTTTTTCTGACAAGGATAGCAAATCTGTTATTGGCACCTGTTATTGAAGTAACAACCATTGCTTAGCTGCCTATTACAGTTGTTTAAAAAAGAAACTAGAAAGGGAAATATTGTTGAAAATGGAATTCGTAGAAAGCTCTTGCGTAGTCCATTTCCAGAGTTCTGCTATAAATACAAATTGTAATGTGAACATAATATCACTCATATTATTATTTTATAGATTTCTGTTACACATATCCAGAGCCCTTTCAGCCCAGGACCCACCTATTAAATGTCTTGACCTTAATTTCCAGAGTGGCCTTAAGGATCCTTTAGGATTTTTTGCAAATGCTAAGGGTGGATGATCTTCAATGCTGTTGGAGTTACCCAATTGTCCATAGTACTTCATTGAGGTTGATTTAGCAAGGGAACTAAATTTAAAGGTTGTTTATCTTGGGCAATTAGAATGAGAGGGTATCCCTGCTTCCAATATCTAAAATATAAATTGTATCTGAAAGTAAAATATAAATATATCTGAAAGAGGCATATTAACTTGGGGAAGGGCAGAGGTCAAAGGTGTGGCCATCTTGGTCTAGTGCAGCAATGTAATAGTGTAAATCTTTTTGCACTGGCAGAGATGACCAGTTAGAAAAAGATGAGTTTTCTCAACTGAAGTGCCAGTAACACTGTGAAATGAGTGGCAGTCTCAAGAGCAGATTGATACATTTTCATCAAGCTTCCCTCTGTTACAAGCCCACTCAGATTTTGTTTTTGGAGAATGGATGGAAATATATTAGTATTTATTCTCAATGATTACTATGGAATATTTGACTATTTCAAAACAAGTTTTTTTTTTCAAAACCATATTATAGGGGGAAAGCACTTTAAATGGGCATCTGCAAACACTTGCTGAATAAATACTATATGATGGACCTATTATAAGTTTTGAAGGTCTTATAAAGGTGACTGAGAAAATTAGTTAAGCTAATAAAATTGGATCAGGGTGCCTGGGCGGCTTAGTCATTTGAGCGTCTGACTCTTGATTTCCACTCAGTTCATGATCTCAGGGTCCTGCGACTGGGCCCTGTGTTGGGGAGTCTGCTTGAGAGGGGAGTCTGCTTGAGAGTCTCTCTCTCCCTCTTCCTTCACCCCTCCCCCCATGTTATCCTCTCTCTCTCTCTCTCTCTCTCTCTCAAATAAATCTTAAAAAAATGGATCATGTCATAGATGGGGAGAAAATATTTATTATATATATATATATATATATAAAGAAGGATTGTTATCTAAAATATACAAAGAACTCTTAAAACTCAACAATAAGAAAACAAATGATCCAATTAAAAAAAGGGCAAAAGATCTGAACAGACACTTCACCAAAGATAAGATAGCCAATAAGCATATAAAAAGATGATTAGCATCATATGTCATCAAGAAATTTCACATTAAAACTACGAAGGGGTGAAAGACCTATACTCTGAAAACTGTATGACACTGATGAAAGAAACTGAAAACAACACGAACAAATGGAAAGATCTTCTATGCTCATGGATTGGAAGAATTAATATTGTTAAAATGTCCATACTACCCAAAGCGATCTACACATTTAATACAATCCCTATCAAAATACCAGTAGCATTTTTCACAGAACTAGAACAAATAATCCTAAAATTTGTATGGAATCATAAAAGACCCTGAATAGACAAAGCAATCTTGAGAAAGAAGAACAAAGCTGGAGGTATCACAATCCCAGATTTCAAGAGATACTACAAAGTTATAGTAATCAAAACAGTATATGGTACTGGCACAAAAGCAAATGCACAGATCAATGGAATAGGACAGACAGACCAGAAATAAACCCACATCTAGATGGTTAATTAATCTATGACAAAGGAAGCAAGAATATACAATGGAGGAAAAGACAGTTTCTTTCATAAATGGTTCTGGGAAAACTGGACAGCTACATGGAAAAGAATGAAACTGGACCACTTTCTTACACCATACACAAAAATAAACTCAAAATGGATTAAAGACCTAAATGTGAGACCAGAAACCATAAGACTGGGGCACCTGGGTGGCTCAGTCAGGTAAGCGTCTGCCTTCGGCTCAGGGCACGATCTCAGGGTCCTGGGATCGAGCCCTGTGTCAGGCTCCCTGCTCAGTGGGGAGTCTGTTTCTCCCTCTACCTCTGCTCCTCCCCACCGCCGTGCTCTCTCTTTCTCTTGCTCTCCCTCTCTCAAATAAATAAATAAAATCTTTTAAAAAAAATGAAGCCATAAAACTCCTAAATGAAACATAAACAGTAATCTCTTGGGCATTGCTCTTAGCAACATATGGGTATGTCTCCTCCGGCAAGGAAAAACAAAAGCATTGGGACTGTATCAAAATAAAAAGCTTTTGCACAGAAAAGGAAACTGCCAACAAAACAAAACAAAACAAAAACAACCTAGTGAATGGGAGAAAATATTTGCAAATGGTATGTTTGATAGAGGGTAATATCCAAAATATATAAGGAATGTGTATAACTCAACACCAAAAAAACCCAAAGAATCCAATGAAAAAATGGGAAGAGGACTTGAAAAGACATGTTTCCAAAGAAGACATACAGATGGCCAACAGACACATGAAAAGATATTCAACATCATTAATCATGAGGGAAATGCAAATCAAAACCACAACGAGATATCACCTCACACTGGTCAGAACAGCTTGTATTAAAAAGACAAGAAATTACAAATGTTGGTGAGGATGTGAAGAAAAGGGAACCCATGTACACATTGGTTGAAATGTAATTGGTGCAGCCACCGTGGAAAACAGTATGGAGGTTCCTCAGAAAATTAAAAATAGAAATACCTATGTTTCAGTAATTTCACTGCTGGGTATTTACTGAAAGAAAATAAAAACACTAATTCAAAAGGATATATGCTCCCCTATGTTTATTACAGCATTATTTATAATAGTCAAGATATGGAAGCAACCCAAGTGTCCGTCAATAGATGAAATGAATAAAGGGAAGGTGGTATATTCATACAGTGGGATATTAGTCAACCATAAAGACAAAGGAGATCTTGTCATTTATGACAACATGTATGGCTATATGTATACGAGGTTAAACAAGTCAGACAGAGAAAGACAAATACCATATGATTTCACTTACATGTGGAATATAAAAAACAAAATGAACAAACACTCTTGAATACAGAGAACAGACTGGTAGTTGGTAAAGGGGAGACTAGTGAAGGGATGGGCAAAATAGATAAAGGAGATCAAGAGGTACAAACTTCCAATTTTAAAATGAGTAAGTCACGGAGATGAAAAGTACAGCATAGGGAATATAGTCAGTACTATTGTAATGATGTTGATGGTAACGGGGTGATTGTACTTATCATGATGATCACTGAGTAACGAATAAAGTTGTCGAATCAGTATGTTGTATGCCTAAAATTAATATACACAGTATGTCAATTATACTTCAATTAAAGAAAAAAAGGAAAGGAAAACTACATGTCTGTTAGAATGGTTAAATCCAAAAGAGTGATAACATGAAATGCTGACAAGGGGATGGAACACGAACTCCATTCATTAGTGATGGGAATGCAAAATGGCACAGTCACTTTAGAAGACAGTTGGGTGGTTTCTTAAAAAACTAAACATATTCTTATCATATGACTCAGCAATTACGGTCCTTGGTATTTAACCAAATGAATTAAAAACTTATGGGGTAGCCAAGTGATGGGTTTTAAGGAGGGCACGTGTTGTGATGAGCACTGGGTGTTATTCATAACTAATGAATCGTTGAACACTACATCAAAAACTAATGACGTACTATATGTTCGCTAACTGAACAAAATAAAAAAAAAGAAAGAAAAAAACTTAGGTGTACACAAAACGCTATACATACACAAATGTTTATAGCAGCCTTATTCTTAATTTCCAAAACTTGGAAGTAATCAAGGTATCCTTCCTTAGGCAAACTGATAAGTTGTGTCACATCTATACGATGGAATAATATTTAACAATAAAACAAATGAAATATTAAAACCACTAAAAGACATGGGGGAGCCTTAAATACACGTTGAGTGAAAAAAGCCAATCTGTAAAGGCTACAAACTGTGTGATTCCAACTATATGACATTTTGGATAAGACAACCTATGGATATAGTGAAAAAACATCAGTGGTTGCTAGACTTTGGGGGTTGGGAGGGCGGGATGGATAGGTGGAGCATGGGATTTTTAGGGCAATGAAACAAGTCTGTATGATATTATAATGTCATTACACATGTGTCAAAAGTCATGGATTGTACATCAAAAGTGATCCTAATGTAAACCATGGACTTTAGTTAACAATAAAGCAACAACACAGATTCATCCATTGTAATAAGCATACCACGCTAATGCAAGATTTTAGTAATAGGGAAAACTGAGTGGGGGAAGGTGAAGGTATATATGAGAACTCTGTAATTTCTGCTCGTATTTCTATAAAACCAAAACTGCTCCAAAAAATAAAGGCTATAAACCTTTATTAAACAGATTCAGCTGGGTCTCTAAATGAAAACTTTTATATTCTAATCTTTTATAATCTAAAAAATATACTCGTGTGTAATAAAATTACATTAAAAACCTGATTGCATACTCTCCCTCTCTCCCAAATTTCAACTGACCTTTCTACCAGTAATTAAAAACTGAGATTGATTTGATAACAGACAATGTATTGAATTAATAACATGCATGTTGGAGATGGGCTATTTTATCAATTGTTATATAATGCATTAATTTTTTTTTTTGAGTATAAGTTGACACACAGTGTTGCATTCAAATGCATTTTTTTTTCGGGAAACATTCATTACACAAGAGAACTAAAACTTTAAGTGCCAGTCTCTTTTAAATGGCCTTATGTTAAGCCAAAAAAAAAATGCCAGAAAAAGCAGAAAGAAAGCACTAAATTCCCAGCCAGTCAACAGAACAACAAGGCACATTTAAACCATTTTGACTGCTCCCTAGTAAAGGAATGGGATCTTTGAAGATTAACAGTTTGATAAGTCACAGCATCCCACCCGTGAAAATGAAATGTAGCTTTCCCTTTTGCTGATAGTCCAAAGTAGCAAATTGGTTATTCTGTCTCTTGGCTGCAAGCTTGAGCATCTTGGGCCTTTATGTCCTTTACTGGTCTAGAAAAAAATATAGTATATAAAAAGAAATGTCATCTTGCAGTGTTTTTCTCTCCCCTAACCCCCTAGTTATTAAAGTATACAGATATAGTGGATATTTTAACTTTCCCATAAAAATGAAGTCAGATGGAATTAGTTCAAAAAAACTAAATGTATGTACTTTTAATCTTGGAAAAGATTGCTGACACATTACTCCTTCTATATAATGCAGCCTTTTAATAATTTATCCTCTATTACACAACCTATTTTCTGAACACAAAATATCATTTATTAAATATAGCATCACTGTGTTATCTGTGCCCTTACTTGTAGGGAAGCCATGGGAATTTTAGTTTTCACGTTATGATAACTATAATTGGTTTAAATAATAACATAAGGTCCATAAGAATCAGCACATTATAGGTGCTGAATAAATACTTGTTGAATGAAAGAATGAAAATTAAATCAGATATGTGTATATCAACACCCAATAACATTAACTACTAATTTTAAGGATTCTCTTTGTATGTTAACTAAAATTTTTATTTTGGGGCGCCTGGGTGGCTCAGTTGGTTAAGCGACTGCCTTCGGCTCAGGTCATGATCCCGGAGTCCCAGGATCGAGTCCCACATCGGGCTCCCTGCTCAGCAGGGGGTCTGCTTCTCCCTCTGACCCTCTTCCCTCTCGTGCTCTCTATCTCTCATTCTCTCTCTCTCAAATAAATAAATAAAATCTTTAAAAAAAAAATAAAATTTTTATTTTGAGATCATTGTAGATTCACATACAATTGTAAGGAATAATACATAGAGTCCCATCCATAGCTTACCCAGTTTCTTCCAATGGTAACATCCTGCAAAACTATAGTACAACATCACAATCAGGTTATTGACATTGACAGAGCCAAGATACAGAGATTTCCATCACTACAAAGATCCCACCTGTTGCCTTTTCTTCTTTCTTTCTGGATATTTTTTTCAATTCTTTTTAATGTGGCAAAATACACATAACATAAAATTTACCATCTTAATCATTTTTTCAATGTGTAGTTTGGTAGTGTTAAATATATTTATATTGTTGTGCAACCATAACCACCATCCATCTTCAGAACTCATTCCATCTTGCAAAACTGAAACTCTCCTTATTAAACAATAACTCTCCACCCCTCCATTCCCTTGGCAACCACCATTTCACTTTTTGTCCCTATGATTTTGACTACTCTATGTATCTCTTATAAGTGGAATGATACAGTATTTGTCTTTTTGTGTCTGGCTTATTTCATTTAGAATAGTATCTTCAAGATTTACCCATGTAGTAGCATATGCTACAACTTCCTTTCTTTTTTAAGGAATGTATTCATTCAGTTCATTCAATTATTCATTCATCTGTCAATTGACACTTGGGTTGCTTCTATGTTTTACCTGTTGTGAATAATGCTGCAATGAACAGATGTACAAATACTTCTTTTGAGACTGGCTTTCAGTTGTTTGGGGTATATACTGAAAAGTGGAATTGCTGGGTCATATGGCAAATTTATTTTTAATTTTTTGAGGAATTGTGAGCTTGTTTTCCAAGCAGCCACACCATTTTACATTCCTACCAACAGCCCACAATGGTTCCAGTTTCTGGACATTTTGGCCAATACTTGTTTTCTCTTTTCTTTTCTTCCCCTCCCTTCCCTTCTTTTCTCTCTTTCTCTCTTTTTCTTTTCTTTCTTTTATAGCAGCCATCCTAATAGATGTGAGGTGATATTGTGGTTTTGATTTGCATTTCCCTGATGATGAGTGATGTTGAGCATCTTTCCAAGTGCTCATTGGCCTTTGTATACCTTCTTTGGAGAAATGTCTATTCAAATTCTTTGCTCATTTTTGTATTGTGTTGTTTCTTTTTTCATTGTTGAGTTTTAGGAGTTCTCTATATATTCTGGGTATCAATCCATTATCGGATATTTGGTTTGCAAATATTATCTCCCATTCTGTGGGTTGCCTTTTCACTCTGTTGATGCTGTTCTTTGATGCACAGAGGTTTTAAGTTTTCATGAAGCCGATTTGTCTATTTTTTTTCAGTTGCCTGTGCCTTTTTGTCATATCTAAGAAATCATTGCTATATCTAATATCATAAAGCCTTTTTGCCCCATGTTTTCTTCTAAGAGTTTTGTATTTTTAGCTCTTACATTTAGGTCTTTGATACACTTGTTTTTAAAGATTTTTTTTAAGTAATCTCTGTACCCACCACGGGGCTCTAACTTACAACCCCAAGATCAATTGTCACATGCTCTACTGACTGAGCCAGCCAAGAGCCCCAGTCTTTGATCTATTTGAGTTAATTTTTGTATATGGTGTTATGTGAGGGTTCAACACCATTCTTTTGTATGTGGATATCCAGTTTACCCGGCACCATTGTTAAAAATGCTGTCTTTCAGACGAACCAGGAGAGATGATGGACTCTGAAAAACAAACTGAGGTTTCTAGAGGGGAGGAGCGTAGGGGGATGGGTTAGCCTGGTGATGGGTATTAAAGAGGGCACATTCTGCATGGAGCACTGGGTGTTATGAACAAACAATGAATCATGGAACACTACACCAAAACAAATGATGTAATATATGGTGATTAACATAACAATAAAAAATAAAAAAAATGCTGTCTTTTCCCCCATTATATGCCCTTGGCACATTATTGAAAATCATTTGACCATAAATATGAGAGTTTATTTCTGGACTCTGTTTTATTCTGTTGGTCTATATATCTGTCTTTATGCCAGTACCACGCTATTTTGATTACTGTAGGTTTGTAGTAAGGTTTAAAATCAGGAAGTATGAATCTTCCAACTTTGTTCTTTTTTAAGATTGTTTTGGCTATTCAGGGTCTCTTCAGAATCCAAATGAATTTTAGTATGGATTTTTCTATTTCTGCAAAAAAAAAATCATTGGGATTTTGATTAAGATTATGTTGAATATGTAGGTCACTTTGGGAAATAGTGACATTTTAACAATATTAAGTCTTCCAATTCATGGGCATGGGCTATCTTTCCATTTATTTATGTCTTGTTTTGTTTCAGCAATTTTTTATAGTTTTCCTTGCATAATTTTCTTTTTTGAGTGATTGTTATTTTAAAACAATTACCTTAATAATGATTTTTTTTCCTTATTGGCTCAGTTCGTAGTACATCACCATGATATTATAATGTTGATTGTATATTGATCCATCTATTACTGGCCATCCAGCTTATTTCATTTATAGGCAGATAGAGAAGTGCTCATCAATTGTTCCTCTGGGCTAAAAATTTATTAGAATGGTTAAATGACATTTAATGCAGAATAGATAGAAAATAGTGTCAGTAGACAAACCTATTATTATAATAATTCAGCTTTTGAATTACATCTTGCTAAGCTCAGCATTACCTTCTATAGAGTTCACAAGTCCAATGAAAGGTGAAATAGTTTAATATCCTTTGCATTGTTTATGGTTCTTCATTTTCTTGCTTAATGGACCTGCTATTTCAGACATTGTTTTCCTTTGGTTTTTAATCAGCTTAAATGTATCAAAATACCCATAATGAGACAAGTCCCGTTACAAGTAAGGCATGAGAATCTATGGGTAGCAATATATATATTTTTTCTTTTCAAGATGTAAAGAGATGATGTAGATATTATCTCACAGGGCTTTCCTGTCTGCTCAGCCTTCTGGGAATAAATCACCATAAAACCAGTCCTCGTTGCTCCAGATAGTTTATGCAAAAGAAGACCTTAGCAATCCAGAGATTATGGTATACTTTTTTTTAGCAGAAAAATATATATCCAAAAGATAATAAATCCATTTTTACATCTTTAAACTCTCCAGAGTAATTAACCCAAAACTTTGCATAAATGTGTTTACTTTTTATTCATTTGCTGATTTGTTAATTAATCTCAGATATCCATTAGGACTTCTAGGGCTAATTGCACTGCTATGCATTGGAGACTGTGAGCTCCCCAGTGGTTCCTGCCTCCTGCTACTTATGCCCTTGAGTAGGTCTCCTTCCACACTGCACCAGAATTGGCCTGTGTGACTAATAGAGTATCGTAGAAATCATGACATGGCACTTCCGAGATTAGATAGTAAAAACTGTAGCTTCGGTCTTGGGCTTTTTTATCTCTTGGATCACTCTGTCCGGGAAACCATGTCGTCCGCAGCTCTGTGGAGTGGCCCATGTGGTGAGAGACCTTAGTCTCCACCAGCAGTCATGTGAGTGACCTGCCAGGTAAATCCTCAAACCCAGTCAAATTGCACATTGGCTGCAGCCTCACGAGGGGCCATGTCCCAGCACCACCTGGAAAAACTGCTCTAGAATTCCTGGCTTGCAGAGACTGTGAGATAAATAAATGTTTGTGCTTTTACCCTGATACATAGGGGATAGTTTTTTACACAGAAATAAGTAAACTAATACAGAAGCACATAGATGAACAAGACAGTGTCCCTGCCTTCAGGAAGCTTCTACTGCAGCAAAACTAGGGATGTGCTGATTTCCTGCTAAACTAAAGTTAGGTACAATGAGGGCAAACAGGAGCAGCCCCTCTCAGTCTTGGAGGCCAGGAACAGCGGAAGAAATGATGCCTAATCTGAGGCTGGAAGGATGAAGACCAAAAAGAAACCAGAGGGAAGCTTGGAGAAGAGGCACAGGGTTTCTGACAGAAGGGGAGAGGATGCCCAGGGCAGAGAGAAGCAAGCAGAGTAGTCCCCAGGGATGGAGTTCTTGGGGGGCACTGGGGGGGTGTTGAAAAATGAGGATGGAGAGGTGACGACGTAACCATCGAGAAGAATGGAAGTTACAGGAAGGAGTTTGACTTCTGTCCTGAAGTTCTAGGGCAGCCACTGAAGTTCTTTAGGCAGGAACTTGGCCATGGCTGAGAGTACAAGGCAGGGTAAGTCCAGAGACAAGAAGGTGCGGGCACAGAAACAGGAAGTCGTGGTGGGGGGCTTTACTTGATGGAGGCTAGTGCAGGGGGACAAGAGAGGTTGGTTTTGAGGCATATTAATAGGTTACAACTGGCAGACTTTGATGCTGACATATATAATTAGGCATATTTGTCTTTCCCTTTCTATACTAAGAAGCCAGGAAACCTAACTCACACCTGCTCGCCCTCTAGAACGGCGCTCTCAGTGACACACACCACTGAAGACTCCGTTGCCCAGACAGAAACCCGGAAATCCTGGGAAACAGCTCCCTTTTCCTTGCAACTGTATCCAGTTAGCAACCGGATTGGATTTGTTTCTAATGCCTGAAATACTCCTTTCTCCTCCTCTCCCTACTAAGTAGTGTTTTGTTTTTTTTTTTTTAAGATTTTATTTATTTATTTGACAGAGACAGCAAGAGCAGGAACACAAGCAGGGGGAGTGGGAGAGGGAAAGGGGGAAGCAGGCTTCCCGCTGAGCAGGGAGCCCAATGTGGGGCTCGATCCCAGGACCCTGGGATCATGACCTGAGCCGAAGGCAGACGCTTAACGACTGAGCCACCCAGGCGCCCTCCCTACTAAGTGGTGTTAAGTAAACCTTTATACCCTTTCCCTCAGTTATTGTGATAACTTCCTCACGGTTTTGCCCCCAGCAATACCTTCTTTAATTCTCTGTGCTCTTGCTAGGGCTGCTAAAACACACACATGCCTTTGTGTACAATCACACACACACACATGCACGCATGCTAATGTGAGCACTCTCCTACCTGCTCAGACGTGTTTCACTGCTTCCCTGTAACACTGAAGTCACAGTCCAGGCTCTGGTTGTTCACCTCTCTAGCCTCCTCTTGTCCCGCTCTTTCTCCCCCTTCCAAAGCCCTATGCACAGCCCTATAAACTACTGGGGTCCTGTATGCCCCTTCCAACCTGTGCTCCCCGCCGACTGGATCCCCTTCTCTTCTTTCCCCAGCTAACTGCTACATGTCGATGAAGACTCAGCTCACATGTTACCTCCTCTTGGATTCCTAAGCTGACATCTCTGGTTCCCATCTAGGCTGGCTCTCATCCCACTCTATAATAATTATAATAATTCGTGGTTCACGGCAGTCTGCCCTACTGGTTGGTGAACTCCTTGAAGGCAGGAGCCATCCCTCATGTGCCTGGTACTGTCAGCAAAGCTTCTGGCATAAAATAGACAATAAATGTTTATGAAATGGCTGAGCGCCTAGAAGGAACATTGCATGCTTGTTCTATTAATATGCCTCAAAACCAACCTCCCTCGTCCCCCTGCACTAGCCTCCATCAAGTAAAGCCTCCACTTGTTTTTCTGAAGGATAGAATCCAAAGAAGCCAGTCCTAAAGCATAAGGAGTCTTTGTTCTTCTTTAAGAGTTGGGAAAGCTTGAGTAAGTCTTTCTTATCAGCTGTAGGAACGCGTTTGATTTTTATCCTGAATGAACCGGAAAGTGAATTAATGAGCCATAGGAGCAAACATCTCTCAACTCAAGGTTCAGCAACTAATTTATTTAGTTCCTGGACTGATAGGTTATTGTGTATCTTTGTTTTGTTTGTGAAAGACCAATTAAGCGGTGCTTTATAGGAGTACTTTTAGAATGATTAAAAAAAAAATCCTTTTTTTTTTCATGTGTGACTTTATTCCAGGTATGATTCAGCTGTTGTCTTCCCCAAGCGTTCTTTGAAGTCAGGGGGATCTCCCCAGCTAGATGACCTGGGCAGAAACATGCTCTGACTGATCATGATATGAATTTGAAGGGAACAATTAAGGAGTTATTTCCATTTTGGTTCTAATAGCAACCCTTTTTACTTCTACACCCTTCAACCTGTCTGCATTCCAGCTGAAACTTCAATGGAACCTTCTATAAGGGCTGTTAAAAAGACTTTGAAAAGGGAACATGTGAAATCATAAACGCTTCAAAAATAAGAAAATGTCTTTCAGTCCATTACATTCTTAACCCCTTGTTTCTGCTTTTAACAGACTTTGTTAAAGGTCAGTAAGAATGTTTTAACAGAGTATGCTTTAGAATTCCAGGAGAGCATATTTTTCCTATTCTAAATATCCATTGTTCATAAGTAACTTGGTTTGGTATATTCTGAGTTTATACTGTGAGTACAAACAAAAGCTCAGCATCACAAGGATTAAGCATAAACCAGATTGAAACCTAAAATTCAAAGCCTCAAGCTAGAGAGAATGTACATGAACATTTGTAACTTGGAGTTACTTTCCTAATTAGACTAATGAATAACATAACATCTGCATAATGCTTTGAAGTTTACAAGGAAAATTTCCATACACTTTAAAAAAATTTTCATCATAACGATTCAGTGATATTGGTAATAATATCATTTCATTCTACATATAAGGAGCCTGAAGTCTGAGAAGGTTACGTGGCAAGCAGCCCTACTAACCTATGAATGAGCTGCCATGTGAACCTAGGTCTCCCACCACTCCTTCTACCTGGCATGACATCCTGTTTCTGTTTTTGTTTTTATTTATTAGTTTCTTTATAAAAATTTTTTCTAGCACAATTTACAAGATGGTATATGAAAATGCATAAAGTAATACTGAAAAATATTTTCCCATTACACTGGCATGGAAATACATCATTTTACCATCAACTTTTCCCATAAGAAATAATTTTTTTTTATTGCATCAAAAAGCTAGAGCTTCTTGTCTCTGAAGGATATTTCCTTCAAAGTACTCATTGGCATTTTTGAACCTGTGGTTCATTTCACCTTTTTATGACTCCAGAAATTAAATGATTCTTGGCTGTACATCAAAAGATTATCGTGTAGTTATTATTTATTTTTATAGCTCAGGTGAATCTGGTACTAGCTTATTATAGTGCATGTCCCATTGGCCAAATGAATGCAATCTGGAAATATGACATGCATTTTTAATAATAAAAAGGCCAATAATTCTGCATTCCGCAGAGGTGTACCAGAAGCTACTTAAGTGAGGTTTAATGTCAAATAAGAAATACTACATGCCCTTACTGAAATCTTGTGATAGTCACATTTATCTTATCTTTTCCTGAAGTCAGATGTAAGTAACCATTTTGGAAGAGGATTTACTAAGCATCAACTTGATGTATCATTTTTCTTAACATGTATACATGTTATCATACACTAAAAATAAACAGTGAAAACTTCCCTTCTGTTTTTAGAGTGATAAGTATTCTGAGACATTGATAGAGACACAAATAAATATCATTAAATGCTTTACCTATGACTTTGGGCCCAAGTATCATTATCTGAAAGTATTAAGAAAGAGTAACTAAGAGCCATAGAAAACTTCTAAATCCCATTTTAGTGAATAATTACAGTTATCCATCACCAAACTGCTGGCAAATAATGGCGTTGCCTCATTGGATTTTTTAATCCTTTTTTATGGCTCTGGCCTTTCTTTAGGTGTAAAGTCTATAAGCCATTAAGTGGATTTGAAGGGCCAGGAAGACTAGAGGCCTGGAACACTCCAGTCCCGTGACTTTAAGAATCTGCATAAAAAAAGAGCATTGGCACAATATGGAGAATCATCCTAAATATTTGGAATTTAGAAGTGCAGGGCCATGTGAAGATTATTACCCAATATTGGTAATATTCCAAAAGATGTGTTGTATGTTTTCAGCAGTGGTTGAAATAGACATATAAGTTCTACTCTTAGGCTACTTCCTGTAGGAGACTGTGTTTGTTACTCACTCAGTGATGCAATAACAAAGTTAACACCAACCAAGTGTCTTAAAATAACAGAAATTTATTCTCTCACAGTTCTGGAGGCTAGACGTCCCAAATCAAGATGTTGTCAGGGCTTATTCACTCTGAAGACTCTAGGGGAAGATTCATTCTTTGCTTCCATTGGCTTACAGATGCATTCTAGTCACTGCCTCTGTCTTCTTCTTATAAGGAGGCCAATCATTAGACTATGGTACACCCTAATCTAGTGGGACTTACCTAAAATCTGATTGCATCTGGAAAGACCTTGTTTCTAAATAAGGTCACATTCACAAGTTCTGGGAGTTTGGACTTCAAGACACCTTTTTGGGAGACCTTAATTCAATCCATAACAGAGATCATCCCTTTCCCAACCCAATGATTTAGGAGGTTAGGTATATTGAAAATATGTCTATTTTTAGTACCAGTATGAAATGTGTGTTTATTATCTATTGCTGTATAACAAATTACCCCAAAACTTTAGTGCCTTAAAACTACAGCCATTTTATTATATCTCAAGCTTTTGTGGGTCAAAACTTGGGCAGGACTTGGCTGGGCAATTCTCCATGTGGTATCCAGCTAGTGGCTCTGCCAGTCTGAGATGGCTTTTATTCACAGCTAGGAGGCTGTGGATTCAGGACCTTTCCACATACTCTCTGAGAAGGTTTTATGTGGCAGTTTAAGGCTCTAAGAGTAAGTAACCCAAGAGACAGGAACTAGAAACTTTTAGTCTTTTAAGGACTGGGCCCAAAATTGGGTCAGTAAAGCTTCTACCCTATTCTTTTGGGCAGTATAGTCTCAGAGCAACCCCAAGTTTAAGGGGAAGAAGGAGGACTCTCTATGGAAGGACTGTTGTATACCTTCTGGCTACAGATTACTTATATTCCTTCCACTTTAAAAAATTTCACCTCATTTCAACATACTTTGAATTTAAAAAGCTGATGATTCAGTCAAAGCCATGTGTGGATGAAGGTCTCTTGAGTTCCTCTCAGCCTGAAGACATGCCAACTATTGGGAGAATTGGTCTGCCCTCCTTCCAATATATAATGGTCAGGTAGGGATAGGATAACCCTAGGTTCTCCTCTTCAGAAAAGAGAACATGGGAGGTACATAGCAGTTACTGTTCTACACTGATTTAGAAATCCAGCCAGATGCAGGTCACTGGTTCCTTGATTAGGGTCTAGCCTATTTCCCCTAGAAGTGATTGCGGTGGCTCTTGGCTCTGCCCTTTGAGTCAACCCTCCTTTTCCGTAAAAAGTTTATAGGGCTCCTGTGTATCAGATAATCCAATCCACCAATCAAAAGCCACACACACATTGTTTTTAATATAGTCTTTGAAATGTAGTAAATTATACAAAGAAGCCATTTTGTCTAGTTGAAAGGGTTTACCAAGCATATGTTACAATTCACAAAGGCCCTCTTTTCTGGCAGAGAGGGTGTAAGGTAAGATGTACAACTCTTAAAGTTCTTAGAAGCCTTCTAGATTATTTACCCCACAGCCAGGTAGTAGTCTGGGTTTAGCCTTTGTCTTGAGGCCATTTCTCACTTTTCATGTCCATTGCTGGCGGAGACTGGGATGAGAGACGGTTTCCTTTTTCACACCCAGCCTGTCCTGACTCCTTTATATTTCCTCGCGATCCGCTCACAAACTCAGTCATTCCTCCGTTAGCTCATCGCTCTTCTCGTATTTCACGTTTGGCAGTTAGAAGCCAGTTGGCGCTTCCTCCGTTCTGCCCATTAGTCTTCTCTGTCGGGTCCACAAATTCATTAGGTCCCTTTTCCATTTTCTTCATTATCACATGCAACACTCATGCCAAATTTTCGACCAATACAGAGAAAGCATCCCATATTCTCCAGCTTCCAATGACATATTTTCACTGACCCTTAAGGCATCACCAACAGTCTTTTCAAGGCCCTTGCAGCTTTTACTAACAATTTCTTTAAAGTCCTTTTTTCCACTAACAGTCTCCTTGAGGCCCTTCCAGCTTCTGTTTGCTGCCTGATTTCAAAACCATTGATACATGTCACAGGGTTTATACAACACAACACTACCAGGTAATGAATTCTGTTCCAGTTTTCTACTGTTGCATAAAAATCTACCCTAAAACAAGTGGCTTAAAACAATTTTTATTAGACTCTGTGATTTTTGTGGATTAGAACTACAGGCAGAGCTTGGCTGAGAGGTTATTCTGCTCTAGCTGGTATCATTTGTAGTCCTTTGGAAGGGCCTAGAACCCAGATCAGCAGACTTTATGTGAAGGGCCAGGTAGAAAACCGTGGGACATACTGTCTATGACAGCTAGTCAGCCCTGTGGTTGTAATGTGCAAGTTGCTACAGACGATATGTAAATAAATGACTGTTGTGGCCATGTTCTAATAAAGTTTTATTTATAAAATTAAGCAGCTGCCCTATGGGCCACACTTTGCCAGTGCTTAATCTATAAGACCCCAGAAGGCTTCATACATGTGCCTGTTATTTTCATGAGGATGTCGACTAGAAGGATAGCCTTCTTTCCCTCTCTTGGTAGACACAGGGCCTCTCTCCATGGTTTCTCTAGGGTGTTAGTCTAAATGCTCACATGGAAGCTCAGGCTCCAAGAGTGAGTACTCCAAGAGACAGGAAGTGGAAGCTGCCAGCCTTGTGAGGTTTAAGCTTAGAAATGTGCACTGTATCTTCATTTCTGCCATTTTCATTGGTCAGTGCAATCACAGACTACCCCCCCCAGATTGAAAAGGAAAAGACATGACCCTTAATGGACTCTCTTAATGGAAATAGTGTCAGTTAACTTGTGACCATATTTAATCCAACATAATGGGTGAGTCAATGATATATGAGACATCCTCCTACCCTCAAAAGGGTTATGTTATAATTGGATGCAGATATGAAAACAATAATCTAAAATGCAAAGCAGAATTAAATGTATCAAGCATAGGAACAAAATCTGTGAGTAAGGAAAAAGTTTTCCTCGACTCTCTCAGAATCCCTGTCTGGGTCTGAAAATTAAACTGCCAGAGGAAGATAAGAGGAAAAATACATACAGATTTATTTAATATAGGTTGTATGTGACATGGGAACCTTCATAAGGAAATGAAGACCTAAAGAAACAGTTAGACCTGAGTGTTTTATTCTATGTTTAATGAAGGGTGAGCAGTCATGTAGAAATGAGGTTACTGTAGTAAACTGGGGGAAATTCAGCAAGGCTTCTTTTTTAGGGTAAGGATGTTCCTTTCCTGGAAGAGAAGGAGGGCATCTCTAATATAAGAGTTTCAGGATCTAATTCAGGGGACAAAGGTTGGGGGAAGGTCACACTGACCTGCTTCTGCTGGTTTTGCAAACTCCTTCAGCTTAATATGCTAAGATGCCATATTTTAGGGTAGAATGTCCCAAACCCCATTAGTTCTCTTGTAGGAGTATAATAAATCTGGATATATGCATGTGTTTTACAAGTAGTCACTAACTCTTGTTTTATCTCTCTTACTGACCAGTATAGTGGGTTTTCAACTTGTTTTTAACAGGAAACTGTGATTTACATTGTGACCCAGAATAAAGGTGTACAACACACATACACACACACACACACACACACACACACACACACTCATATACACTCAAATACAAAAGCTTCTTCAAATGACAGTTATTCCAATTCTGTGCAGTGCACTTTGATATTTTCCATTTTCTACTTTTCTATTGTATTTAATTTTAGAACTTCTCGCCATCATCCCCTGAATTGATTTCACAACTGCAGATTTTTAAAAAAATTTTTTTAAAGATTTTATTTATTTACTTGACAGAGAGAGAGAGCATGCCTGGGGTTGGGGTTCAGAGGGAGAGGGACAAGCAGACTCCCCGCCGAGTGAGGAGCCCAATACGGGGCTCAATTCCAGGATCCAGAGATCACAACCTGAGCCAAAGTCAGACTCTTAACTAACTGAGCCACCCAGGTGCCCCCTCAACTGCAGTTTGATTTCATAAACTGTAGTTTGAAAAATAACTGTCTAAAAAAGGCAGAGGACAAAGAGTCTTGTGGGTCACAGTTGCACAATAACTTATTGTTAAAATTTATTCTTACAGGAAGATCTGGGAATTGATTTAATAGGGGAATATGAAAGAACTTTTCACACCAATTCTTTGCCCAATGGCTTCTCTGACAAAGCATATGCTGAGTATCTTTTGATATATGTTATTTGATTTTCTGCCAATGATGTGTCTGCTAATTCTGAGCTGCTCTGATAAGACAGTAGTTTGAAGGAGCTGTAAAACCTTGTTAACTTTGGTAAGTTGTGAAAATAACATTATGTCCTTGTAGAAGTCATCACGTTTTATGATAAGAAAAGTTTGTAATTTTTCTAGTTTGTGTAGAAACTGTATATTCACGTTAAGGATTTGAACTAGGAAAAAATAAGGGGAAAATGACCATGAAAAGAATTTGATAATAGGATTACTTAGGACAATTATACAATGTAGCCATTCTCCCCTTATGCTCTAAATGAGAGTTTACTCAGTGCTTGAAATGCAACAGTGCAGAGGACCTCACAAATCTGCCATCATGAAACTTCCATTCTGCAAGGACAGATAGAAGAAAACAAGTGAACAGACAAAGTAACTGTGATTTGGTATGGATTCTATGAAAGGAACAAACATGAGCAGAAATTGAGAATGTTGGAATCAGCTCTTGACAAGGAGTGGTCAGGGAGGGCCTCTCTGAGCAGGTGACAATTAAGAAGGGACAAAAGCATGAGAAAGAGCTGCCTGTGATTATATCATTGGGAAGAGCATTCCAGGGAGTAGGTAGGGGTTCCAGGGTCAGGATGTGGCTGTTGTGTGTGGGAACTGAAACCCCAGAGTGAGTGAAGCCTAGTGAGTCAGGCTAGGGAGTTGTAGGAGATGGGAGTGTGAGGGAGGTGGCCAGGAACCCATCAGCAGGGCCTCATAGGCCACAGTAAGGACTATGGAATTTTTTTTTTCCTTTAGCCCAAGAGTCAGGTGCTTCTGCAGGAGAGGGCGAGTTCCAATTTATGTTTTAAGAAGTTCAGTTTGACTGCTTTGTGGAGATTGAACCAGAGAGAACCATAACCTTACTCCTCTTAAACTGTAGGGGAGGAAAAATACTTTTTACTCTACCCTTCTTGGTTCTTGGCTGAAACACCCCTGTAATAAAAGACAGACTAACAGGAGAAAAGCAAACAGAAGTTTAAAACCAGTGTACCTCCTGTGACAGGGGAGGTACCTAGGAAAACTGAGTAACTTTCCAAAATGGCCCAGTAACTTCAACACCTAAAAAGGAAACAAGATGTGGAGGGTGGGGAGTCAGTCATATCAGAAAAAACACTGTGAATGAGGATAAGGTTGTTATGCAGATTTAAGTCCATACCTTTTCCATTGGTAAGAGTTTCAAGAGATTTAGAGTCATTCTTCTCTTCCTGGTACAGAGCAGACAAATGAAGATTTCCCTTATAAACATAAATGCCTCTTACAAAAGGATAACTTGTATTCCATTTTAAGTGCTTTTCCTGTTTTTAAAAAATAATCAGCTCAAAATAATCAATGTGTCAAAGAGGTGTATTTTGGGGGTGGCATAGTCTGCTCCCTTTCGCTACCCATTAAAATAATGACATATTTATCTTGGAATTGCTGAATGTACTTTGGTGCCATTAGATTACTCTTTGAATTATTGGCTACAGCAAGATTTCTGAGTTGCTTATTTTAGAATTCACAGAACATACAGACAACTCACTTGTTAGCCGTTAATCAATCTGAGACCTTTAAAGAAGAGGTAAAAAAGTGACAGTGGGAACTTCGAAATATTTGTATTCACTTATAATTTCAACAGGGGTTGTTTTTCAGGTAACTCTAGTATCCCCTGTCTCTTGCTTTAAAGCACATAATTTGGTTCCAAATGTATTTATAATGTTACTTTTATGACAAGAAGAAGGGGATGGAAATCCTTACGTTTTGGGAATCTGGGCTTGAATAGCATGTTAACAGTAATAGAAAGTCTAAATGAAATTAATCCTAGAAATTACTGAACTTGTGAGTTAGAAGGAACCTTAGAGTTCATCTAATCAAAATCCCTATTTTACTAAGAGGCAGAAGAGGTCACAGAGCTACTTGGTGACTCCTTCAGTCAAGGTAGAGCATCAAAAGCAATTGACTTAAACTATGTGGATTAACTCTCCAAAGAAATTACTTTCACTTGAGTACAATTCAATAAAATACCTTTAATCTTTCTCTAGAGTTTTTGCATTTTCCAAAGAGTCTAAATTGATGCCTTTATATAATGATCCAACAGAAAAAGTTCTTTCTAAAATTAGAATCAGGAAGCAAAGCCAAAGCAGGAATTACTTCTTTTGTCAATAATGATACCTGTGAGGTTCATCATGTTGCCCTTTTTCACTTTGTGTCCAGGAACCTCAGAGTTAGATGAACCAGATTGTAGAAATTTTCTCCCTTTTCATTCTATTGTTTCTGATTTCCTGTTCAATTCTCTTTTTTTTTGTATGCATATTTTTATTGCAAGTCACTCCACAAATGCCTTTTGAAAGCTATTGAACTATAAATTATTCAGAAAAAATTGCTTAGGGACAAAGTCAAGACTATAATTCAGGTCCTCCAACTCTCAATCCAAATTTCAATCCATTATATCATTATTGGGAAACATTCATATCTCTATTTTTTCCCAATAGAGAAAAATAAAAAATAGCTGTTTCCAGTATTTGTGTAAAAGAAGGATATGAAGCAAAAGAGATGTCTGTCTATCTCTCTCTATAGCTTTGGCCCAAATTTCGAAAACTTCATCACACCTCTTAACTCTCAAGTAAAAGAAAAAAAAATTGTTTCATTTTATTTGTTTAGAAATGTGGAAGTATTTTATTGGCACTCAGAACTGTTCAGTCTTGTATGAATGCCTGTATATTTACAATCAAATAAAATCTGGGACAGATTTGTGTTTCCTTTTGCATACAGACTGAATCCACAAAGACCAGTGCAGTAGACACCTTTTACATGAAGCTTTTCCTCCGTCACAAGTGTCCGGGTTCTTGCTTTCTGAATCCATTTGAATATCACCCAGTCACAAACTGTGGGGCATCAGGTTGCCCCTCCCTCTGTCCACCCCCAGCCCAATGGAGAAGCCTGAGACTTTGGTACAAAGGAACACTCAGAGCTCTTGATGTTTCTCATCTGGTGATACTGCGTTACAGGGCTGCTTTCTCACTGGGGCGCTGAATGGACGAAGGGTCCTCACCTCCACCGCAGCCTCAGCCCGTATGGCACAGCCGTCTGCACTCTTTGTAATGTTCTCTGAAAAGAATATATTAATAATGTCAAAAGTTGGGTGAAGCCATCAGTCACAGCGAGAGCTTCCCTTGAGAGGTTAAGATTTGCTTTCTTAGAATCCAATGGGAGTCATGGTAGATGTTAGAAAAATGGAGCAAGGCATACTTTCATATAACTGCCAATATTCCAATCATAGCCATTGGGAGGAGAAACTGAGAACATACTTAGAGAAAGGACATCTGATGAGAAGAACTCAGAATGGAAAATACGAGCAGAGAATGTTATTTCGAGTTGGTATATATCATATTTCCTTTATTATCTTTATTATTGCAGAGGACAAACAAATAACATTTGTTGTTGTTATTATTAATCCTTTAGAAAATCACTTTGCAGCCTGCGTCAGGGTACATAGTCCATAGTCCCAACTGATTGCATTGCATTCAAATCCTGGTTTTGTGACATAACACCTGGACTACTCTGGGCAACAGACTTAACTTCACTTTACCTCCTGTTTTTATCTGCAAAAGGGGGATAATAATAGTGCCTACTGTATAGGATTGTTGTAAGGACTAATGAAGCTAATATTTGTAAATTGCATTGAACACTGCCTGACATAAAGTCAGCATTATTTGAATAGTTATTATTTTCATATAAATTTTCCTATTTACTCAGGTGAAAAGTTATTTTCCTAATAAAACATGATTCATATATATATATATATGTTATATATATATATAACTACCATCATAAAACCTCCTTACTTTTTCTTCTGGGACTCAAGTTCATTTTCTAGGCAGGCCTGAGGACCACTCAGGAATTGACTGCAACAGTAATGGTTGGTCTTAAGTCCAACTCTTGGGTCATAGGACCTCCAAGAGCATCCTCTCACTTTTCTCCTTGACCAAAACCTCTTCCCCTAGACTCAGAGGGGAAGAGTCACTCTTATTCATCTGTCTGTCCCTCCCACACCATGTAATCCAGAGTTTGTTATCTTTTTTGTCCAAGGACTATTTTGGCAATCTTTTGAAGCCAATGAATTGCTTCTCAGAATAGTATTTTTATTTTATTTTATTTTATTTTTTTAAAGATTTTATTTTTATTTATTTGACAGAGAGATAGAGCCAAGGGGCACAAGTGGAGGGAATGGCAGAGGAAGAGGGAGAAACAGACTCCCCACTGAGCAGGGAGCCTGATGCGGGGCTCAATCTCAGGACCCTGAGATCATGACCTGAGCCGAAGGCAGACGCTTAACCATCTGAGCCACCCAGGCGCCCCTCAGAATAGTATTTTTACATGTATAAAATAAAACACAATGGATGACAAAGGAAATCAAAGATATTGAAATAATAATTTTCAAAGTGTTTTTAAAATGTGGCAGGAAATGGGTGGAGCAAGATGATAGAGGAGTAGGAGACCTGGATTTCGTCTGGTCTCAAGAATTCAGCTGAATAGGGATCAAACCATTCTGAACACCTACGAACTCAACAGGAGATCGAAGAGGAGAGTAGCAACAACTCTCTGAACAGAAAAGTGACCACGTACTGGAAGGTAGGACGTGCGAAGTGAATCCGAGGCGATATTCGGGAGGATAGACGGCGGGGGAGGGGCCTCCGTCAGCCGCTTCTGGCAAGTGATAGAGCCGCGGAGCACAAAAGCGGACCTTTTAGAAGTCGGCTTCGCTGAGGGACGTCGCTGCAGTGGCTAAGCGGGGGGTGGAACCCTCGCAGGACAGTGTGGTCTCAGGACCCTCGGGGTCACAGAAACACTGGGGGTGCCTGAGTGCAGCAGAGCTCCCAGGTATTGGAGCGGGGAAGCCGGCTGCAGAGATGGAGCCGAGGCGCGGGCTCTCAGCTCGGGGTGGCCATAAACTGTGATCCGCGGCCCAGTCGGGCCACTGCTCCTCCAGCAGGGACCCAACAAGCCGGCAGAGCTGGGGAGACTCCCCTTCCTCCCTGGGGAGGAGCAGCGCGGGAGCGCATCGCAGGGATCTGATGGGTTTGGAGACTCCACACAGGGTCGGGTGCCAGAGATAGAAACGCTCGGTCACAGGCCGGGTGAGCATGGAGTGCGGCCGGAGACCGGGGAGACGGGAGTGACTGCTTTTCTCTGGGGGCGCACTGAAGAGTGGGGCCCCGAGTTCTCAGCTCCTCCAGGTGGAGATTGGGAGGGCACCATTTACGCCCTGGTCCTCCAAAGCGGTACCGAGAGCTTGCAGGGAACAAAAGCTCCTGAGAGCAAATCCCAGCAGCTTGCTTAGCCCGGACCAACAAGGGCGGGGCAATTCCGCCTCCGGCAAAGACATTTGGAAACCATGGCAACAGGCCCCTCCCCCAGAAGATCAGCACGAACAGCCAGCAAGCCAAGACCAAGTTTACCAATCAAGGAGAACGGGAGAACTCCAGCGCTAGGGAAATACCGCACATAGAATTCATGGCTTTTTTTACTATGATTCATTAGTTTTTCAAAGTTAATTTTTTTAACTTTTTTAAAAATTTTTCTTTTTCCCTTTTTCAACCAACATCTTATCAATCCCTTTTTTAAAAAAACATTTTTTATTTTTCATTTTTAGAGTCATATTTTACCCCTTCATAGTAGTTACCCTTATTTTTAGCATATATATATAAGTTGTTCTCTCTTTAAAATTTTGCGATACAGTTTCTTCTAACAGATCAAAATAGACCCTAAATCACTAGTGTATGGCTTTGTTCTAGTCTCCTGCCTGATCACATTCTTTCCCTTTTTTTTCTTTTTTTTTAAAATCTTCTTCTTTCTTTTTTCAATCAACTTCTTATCAATTCCTTTTATAAAATCTTTTATAATTTTTATCTTTACAGGCATCTTCCATCCCTTCATTATATCAACCCTTATTTTGTACATATATGTCTTTCTTCCTTTAAAATTTTATGAGGCACTTTTTTCTAACAGACCAAAATACACCCAGTATCTAGTGTATGGCACTGATCTATGCACTAGCCTGATCATATTTGATCACATTCTGTTTTTTTTTTTTGTATTGTTCTGTTTTTGCTTTTATCTTTTTCTTTTTTTTTCCTTTCTTTTTTCTTTCTTTCCCTTTCTTTTCTCCTGGTTTCAGGTCTTTTCTGATTTGTATACAGTATATTTGCTGGGGACGTTGTAAACCTGTTAGCATTTTGTTCTCTCATTCATCTATTCTCCTCTGGACAAAATGACAAGATGAAAAAAATCACCTCAGCAAAAAGAACAAGAGGTAATACCGTCAGCCAGGGACCTACTCAATACGGACATTAGTACGATGTCGGACCTAGAGTTCAGAATCATGACTTTAAAGATACTAGCTGGGCTTGAAAAAAGCGTGGAAGTTATTAGAGAAACCCTTTCTGGAGAAATAAAAGAACTAAAATCTAACCAAGTCAAAATCAAAAAGGCTATTAATGAGGTGCAATCAAAAATGGGGCACTAACTGCTAGGATAAATGAGGCAGAAGAGAGAATCAGCGATATAGAAGACCAAATGATGGAAAATAAAGAGGCTGAGAAAAAGAGAGAAACAAGTACAGGATCACGAGGGCAGAATTCGAGAGATAAGTGATACGATAAGATGAAACAACATTAGAATAATTGGGATCCCAGAAGAAGAAGAAAGAGAGAGGGGGGCAGAAGGTATATTGGAGCAAATAATAGCAGAGAACTTCCCTAATGTGAGGAAGGAAACAGGCATCAAAATCCAGGAGGCACAGAGAACCCCTCTTAAAATCAATAAAAATAGGTCAACACCCCAACATCTAATAGTAAAACTTACGAGTCTCAGAGACAAAGAGAAAATCCTGAAAGCAGCTCGGGAGAAGAGCTATGTAACCTACAATGGTAGAAACATTAGATTGGCAACAGACCTATCCCCAGAGACCTGGAAAGCCAGAAAGGACTGGGATGATATAGTCAGAGCACTAAACAAGAAAAATATGCAGCCAAGAATACTATATCCAGCTAGGCTGACAGTGAAAATAAAAAGCTTCCAGGAAAAACAAAAACTAAAGGAATTTGCAAACACGAAACTAGCCCTACAAGAAATATTGAAAGGGGTCCTCATAACAAAGAGAGAGCCTAAAAGTAACATAGACCATAAAGGAACATAGAAAATATACAGTAACAGTCACCTAACAGGCAATAAAATGGCACTAAATTCGTATCTTTCAAAAGGCACCCTGAATGTAAATGGGCTAAATGCCCCAATCAAAAGACACAGGCTATCAGATTGGATAAAAAAAAAAAAAAAAGACCCATCGATATGCTGTCTGCAAGAGACTTATTTTATTAGACACAAAGACACCTCTAGATTGAAAGTGAGAGGGTGGAAAACTATTTACCATGCTAATGGACATCAAAAGAAAGCTGGGGTGGCAATCCTTTATCAGACAAATTACATTTTAAACCAAAGACTATAATAAGAGATGAGGAAGGACACCGTATCATACTTAAAGAGTCTATACAACAAGAAGATCTAACAATTGTAAATATCTATGCCCCTAACATGGGAGGAGCCAATTACATAGACCAATTAATAAAAAAATCAGAGAAATACATCGACAAAAATACAATAATAGTAGGGGACTTTAACACCCCCTCACTGAAAAGGACAGATCATCTAAGTAAAAGATCAACAAGGAAATAAAGGCTTTAAATGACACACTGGACCAGATGGACTTCACAGACATATTCAGAACATTCCATCCCAAAGCAATGGAATACACATTCTTCTCTAGTGCCCATGGAACATTCTGCAGAATTGATCACATCCTTGGTCACAAATCAGGTCTCAACCATACCAAAAGATTGGCATTATTCCCTGCATATTTTCAGACCACAATGCTTTGAAACTAGAACTCAATCACAAGAGGAAAGTTGGAAAGAACTCAAATATTAGGAGGCTAAAGAGCATCCTACTAAAGAATGAATGGGTCAACCAGGAAATTAAAGAAGAATTTAAAAAATTCATGGTCACCAATGAAAATGAAAACACAACTGTTCAAAATCTTTGGGATACAGCAAAGGCAGTCCTGAGAGGAAAGTATATAGCAATACAAGCCTTTCTCAAGAAACGAGAAAGGTCTCAAATACACAACCTAACCCTACACCTAAAGGAGTTGGAGAAAGAACAGCAAATAAAACCTAAACCCAGCAGGAGAAGAGAAGTAATAAAGATCAGCAGAAATCAATGGAATAGAAACCAAAAGAACAGTAGAACAGATCAACGAAACTAGGAACTGGTTCTTTGAAAGAATTCACAAGATTGATAAACCCCTGGCCAGACTTATCAAAAAGAAAAGAGAAATGACCCAAATCAACAAAGTCATGAATGAAAGAGGAGAGATCACAACCAACACCAAAGAAATACAAACAATTCTAAGAACATATCATGAGCAACTCTATGCCAGCAAATTAGATAACCTGGAAGAAATGGGTGCATTCCTAGAGATGTATCAACTACCAAAATTGAACCAGGAAGAAATAGAAAACCGGAACAGACCTATAACCACTAAGGAAATTGAAGCAGTCATCAAAAATCTCCCAACAAACAAAAGCCCAGGGCCAGATGGCTTCCCAGGGGAATTCTATCAGACATTTCAAGAAGAATTAATACCTATTCTCCTGAAACTGTTCCAAAAAATAGAAATGGAAGGAAAACTTCGAAACTCATTTTATGAGGCCACCATTACCATGATCCCAAAACCAGACAAAGACCCCATCAAAAAGGAGAACTACAGACCAATATCCTTGATGAACATGGATGCAAAAATTCTCACCAAAAAACTAGCCAATAGGATCCAACAGTACATTAAAAGGATTATTCACCATGACCAAGTCGGATTTATCCCTGGGCTTCAAGGTTGGTTCAACATCCACAAATCAATCAACATGATACAATACATTAACAAAAGAGAGAACAAGAATCATATGATCCTCTCAATAGATGCAGAAAAAGCATTTGACAAAGTACAGCATCCTTTCTTGATCAAAACTCTTCAGAGTATAGGGATAGAGGGTACATACCTCAATATCGTAAAAACCATCTATGAAAAACCTACAGCGAATATCATTCTCAATGGGGAAAAGCTGAGATCTTTTCCCCTAAGGTCAGGAACGCGGCAGGGATGTCCACTCTCACCACTGCTATTCAACATAGTATTAGAAGTCCTAGCCATAGCAATCAAACAACAAAAAGAAATCAAAGGCATCCAAATCGGCAAAGAGGAAGTCAAACTCTCACTCTTTGCAGATGATATGATGCTGTATGTGGAAAACCCAAAAGACTCCACCCCAAAACTGCTAGAACTCATACAGGAATTCAGTAAAGTAGCAGGCTATAAAATCAATGCCCAGAAATCAGTGGCATTCCTATACACCAACAACAAGACAGAAGAGAGACAAATCAAAGGGTCCATCCCATTTCCAATTGCACCCAAAACCATAAGATACCTAGGAATAAATTTAACCAAAGAGTCAAAGGATCTGTACTCAGAAAACTATAAAATCCTCATGGAAGAAATTGAAGAAGACACAAAGAAATGGAAAAACGTTCCATGCTCATGGACTGGAAGAACAAACATTGTGAAGATGTCAATGCTACCTAGAGCAATCTACACATTCAATGCAATTCCCATCAAAATACCATCCACTTTTTTCAAAGAAATGGAACAAGTGATCCTAAAATTTCTATGGAACCAGAGGAGACCCCGAATAGCCAGAGGAATATTGAAAAAGAAAAGCAAAGCTGGCGGCCTCACAATTCCAGACTTCCAGCTCTATTACAAGGCTGTCCTCATCAAGACAGTATGGTACTGGCACAAAAACAGACACATAGATCAATGGAACAGAATCGAGAGCCCAGAAATGGACCCTCAACTCTATGGTCAACTCATCTTTGACAAAGCAGGAAAGAATGTCCAATGGAAAAAAGACAGTCTCTTCAACAAATGGTGTTGGGAAAATTGGACAGCCACATGCAGAAGAATGAAACTGGACCATTTCCTTACACCACACACAAAAATAGAGTCAAAATGGTTGAAAGACCTAAACGTGAGACAGGAGTCCATCAAAATCCTAAAAGAGAACACAGGTAGCAACCTCTTCGACCTCAGCCACAGCAACGTCTTCCTAGAAACATCGCCAAAGGCAAGGGAAGCAAGGGCAAAAATGAACTATTGGGACTTCATCAAGATAAAAAGCTTTTGCCCATCAAAAGAAACAGTCCAGTAAACCAAAAGACAACCGACAGAATGGGAGAAAATATTTGCAAATGACATATCAGATAAAGGGCTAATATCCAAAATCAATAAAGAACTTATCCAACTCACCATCCAAAGAACAAATAATCCAATCAAGAAATGGGCAGAAGACATGAACAGACATTTTTCCAAAGAAGACATCCAAACGTCCAACAGACACATGAAAAAGTGCTCAACATCGCTCGGCATCAGGGAATTCCAAATCAAAATCTCAATGAGATAGCACCTCACACCAGTCAGAATGGCTAAAATTAACAAGTCAGGAAACGAGAGATGTTGGCGGGGATGCGGAGAAAGGGGAACCCTCCTCCATTGTTGGTGGGAATGCAAGCTGGTGCAACCACTCTGGAAAACAGTATGGAGGTTCCTCAAACAGTTGAAAATAGAGCTACCATATGATCCAGCAATTGCACTACTGGGTATTTACCACAAGATACAAATGTAGGGATCCAAAAAGGGTATGTGCACCCCAATGTTTATAGCAGCGATGTCCACAATAGCCAAATTGTGGAAAGAGCCAAGATGTCCATCGACAGATGAATGGATAAAGAAGAAGTGGTATATATACACAATGGAATATTATGCAGCCATCAAAAGGAATGAGATCTTGCCGTTTGCTATGACTTGGATGGAACTGGAGGGTGTTATGCTGAGTGAAATAAGTCAATCAGAGAAAGACATGTATCATATGACCTCACTGATATGAGGGATTCTTAATCTCAGGAAACAAACTGAGGGTTGCTGGAGTGGTGGGGGGTGGGAGGGATGGGGTGGCTGGGTGATAGACAGTGGGTAGGGTATGTGCTATGGTGAGCGCTGTGAATTGTGCAAGACTGTTGAATCACAGATCTGTACTTCTGAAACAAATAATGCAACATATGTTAAGAAAAAAGGAAAAGAAGAAGATAGCAGGAGGGGAAGAATGAAAGGGAGCAAGTCAGAGGGAGAGAGGAACCATGAGAGATGATGGACTCTGAAAAACAAACTGAGGGTTCCAGAGGGGAGGAGGGTGGGGGGAGGGGTTAACCTGGTGATGGGTATTAAAGAGGGCACATTCTGCATGGAGCACTGGGTGTTATGCACAAACAATGAATCGGAACACTACATCAAAAACTAATGACATAATGTATGGTGATTAACATAACAATAAAAAAGTAAAAAAAAGAAAAAAATGTGGCAGGAATATATGTTTTTCTTTATTACTACATTAAACAACATTTGGCCCCCTTTATCAGAGGGCCTAATAACTTCCATAATTCCAGAGTGGTGAGGAGCATGACCAATGTTTGAAATATCTGCAATAAGTATAATGTGAAATAAAATTAATTTTTATTGGCAACAAAGTCACAGGTACTGCTAATACTACTATAGTCTGTTGCCTACATTCAGTAATTGAAAATAATGATAAATTTCAATTAGATATTTGTGAAAATAAAAATATATTATTTTCTCATTTAAGTTGACAGAATCCCAGAATTTTAGCCAAGATCCCTTAGTGGATGCCACATCAAGGATCCCTGTTCTAATCCCATACTGAACCAATACTCATTCCCTTCCGGTCTTGGAAAAAGAAGGAAAGAAGAGCCTTCTAAGTCAGTATCCTTGACCCAGACTGCTGTGTACCTATATCAACACAGCATCCTTGAGCCTCATCATCCCAGTAACCTACCCCCACTGTCACTCTAGGCTATTTTCTAGACCCTTGGCTTCCTACCTACCATTAGTAGGTAGGAAGTTTGTTTCTTTCTTTTGATATAATTGACATATGATTTTTGTACAATGTGTTGTTTTGATATACTTATATATTGCAATATCATTACCACCATAGCATTACCTAACACCTCCATCAGGTCACATAATTTCCATTTCTTTTTAAGATCTAGTCTTTTAGGAACATTCAAGTCTATAATACAGTATAGTTAACTATAATCACATTGCTGTGCATTAGATCCCCAGAACTTACTCATCTTCCTGCAAGTTTGTACACTTTGACCCACATCTCCCCAGTTCCCCCATTCCTCACCCTCCAGCCCCTGGTAACCACTACTCCACTCTGTTTTTGAGATTTCAGGGATTTTTTTTTTTTTTGATCCCACATATGGATGATATTGTAGAGTATTGGTTTCTTTGTCTGATTTATCTGACTTAGCATAATGCCCTTAAGGTCCATCCATGTTGTTGCAAATGACAGGATTTTCTTTTTTCTCGTAATTGAATAATATTCATGTGTGTGTGTGTGTGAGATCTTTATTCATCTGTTGATGGACACCTAGCTTGGCTATATGAATAATTCAGCAATAAACATGGGAGGGCAGATATCTTTTCATCATCCTATTTTCATTTCCTTTGGATATATATACCCAGAAGCTGGATTGTTGGATAATATGGTGGTTTTATTTTTATATTTAATATTATATATATATTTATATTTAATATTTTTGAGCACCGCCATACTGTTTTTTTTATAGTAACTGCACCAATTTGCATTCCCACCAACAATGCCATTTCTCCACATCCTCACCAATCCTTACCTTTTATGTTCTTTTTTTAAGACTTTATTTATTTATTTGAGAGAGAGAGAGAATGAGTGAGAGAGAGAGAGAGAGCACAAGAAAGGGGAGCAGCAGACAGAGGGAGAGGGAGAAGCAGACTCCTTGCTGAGCAGGGAGCCTGACCCCAGACTCCTGGGATCATGACCAGAGCCAAAGGCAGACTCAACCTACTAAGCCACCCAGGCTCCCCTATCCTTTATATTCTTGATCATAGCCATTCTAACAGATGCGAAGTGCTGTCTCATTGTGGTTTTGGTTTGTATTTCCCTGGTGATTAGTAATGTTGAACGTCTTTTCATGTACTTACTGTCATTTGGATGTCTTCTTTGGAAAAGAAGGCCCATTTTTAATTGGATTGCTTTTTTTGTTACTGAGTTGTGTGAGTTCTGTATATATTTTGGATATTTACTTTCTATTAGATATGTGGATTGCAAGTATATCATTTTCAAAAATTTTCTTTCATTCTGTAGTTTGTTTTTTCATTTTGTTAATTGTTTCTTTTGCTGTGAAAAAGCTTTTTTAGTTTGTTGTAGTCCCACTTGTTGATACTGGATTTAGTTGCTTGTGCTTTTGGTGTCATATCCAAAAAAATACTGCCAAGATCAATGTCAAGGGGCTTTTTCCCTCCTTGTGTTTACTTCTAGGAGTTATATGGTTTCAAGTGTCATGTTTAAGTCTTTAATCTATTTTGTGTTAATTTTTGTAATTGTTGTAAGATCAGGGTCTAATTTCATTCCTTTGCATATAATTATCCAGTTTTCCCACCACCATTTATTGAAGAGACTAGCCTTCCCGCATTAAGTATTCTTGGCTTCCCTGTTAAATATTAGTTGACTGTATATGTGAGAATTTATTTCTGAGCTCTTGATTCTGTTCCATTGGTCTCTGCCTGATTTTATGCCAGTACCACACTGGTTTTGGTGACTATAGCTTTGTAGACAGTTTGCAATCTGGAAGTGTAGTGCTTGCTTTGGCAGCACATATACTAAAATTGGAACAATACAGAAATTAGCATGACCCATGCGCAAAGATGACATGCAAATTCATGAAGCATTCCATATTTTTTTAAAAAAGGAAATCAGATAGTACGATTACTCCAGCTTTGTCCAATGTTGTTTTTTTTGCTTTTCTGTCTGAGTGATTATGTCTAATGCTGAAAGGTGTTATTGAAATTCCTTACTATTATCATGTTGTTGTCTGTTTCTCCCATTTCTTTTTCTTTTTTTAAGATTTATTTATTTATTTTAGAGAGAGAGAGTGCAAATGCGTGCACACGAGTTGGGGGAGGGGAAGAGGAAGAGAATCTTCAAGCAAACTCCCGCTGAATGCAGAGCGTGACTCAGGGCTCAATCTCATGAGCCACGAGATCACAACCTGAGCTGAAATCAAGAGTGGGACGGTCAACCAACTGAGCCACCGGAACACCCATCTCCTATTTCTATTAGTACTTGTGTAACATATTTAGGTGCTCCAACATTGGTTGTGTATATATGTACAATTATTATATCTTCCTGATGACCCCTTTAGCATTATATAATGACCTTCTTTTTTGTGTTACCATTGTTGGTTTAGTTTATTTTGTCTGGTACAGGTACAGCTACCCCTAATTTCTTTGGGTTTCCACTTGCATGGAGTACCTTTTTCCATTCTGTCAGTCTGGGCCTAGATGTGTCCTTAAAGCTGAAGTCAGTCTCTTTTAGGCAACATATAGTTGGGTCTTATTTTTGTTGTTGTTGTTGTTGTTTGCTTGTTTTTCAAATCTCTCCAGCCACTCTGTGACTTTTGATTGGGTAATTCATTCCATTTACATTTAAAGTTATTATAGATATGTAAGGATTTACTAATGCCATTTTCTTAATTGCTTTCTGGCTGTTTCATAGTTTTATTGTTACTTTTTCCCTCTCTTACTGTATAACCTTTGTGGATTGGTGATTTTCCATGGATCCTTTTTAAAATCTTTTCATGAAACTTCTATTATTATTCTGTTGGCACATTGAACATTCCCTTATTTAGCAAAAGTTTAAAAACCATACTTAGTGTGCTGCTTATAGGAACTAGCCTTTTGAAATGAATGCAAAATTGCTGCAGTATAGAGACCACGTTTTGATTTTTCATAGATGAGATGGTAGTCATTATGGTCAATGTATAATGACTACTCAAGTGTTGCTTATTATTTTTGAAGTTAATGCTACTAATATTAGGGGATATATCAACAAGTTTAGGATAAGAAAAAAAGAAACTTGAAAAGACCTTTCATTTTGACATGGAAGTACGGATTGATTGTTGAGATTCAGAAGTACATTTGACAGCCAAGCTGGTGGGTAGAAGGTGTTGTAATGGCTTCTGGGGCATCATAATCCTTGAGCTGGATCTTGATGGGCTGTTCTGAAAACCAAATAAATAAAGCACTTTTTGAGGTGAGTTTGAGGTGAGGAACAGTAAATATCAAATAGTCCAATCTCTGTGACTCCCATTTAGAACAGTTGATGTAAATGGCAAATATACTGTATATAAGCACATTTTGTACTAATGTTCATCATGTGTATGTAGTATACATAAGCACGTAAATATGCACCATGTTTCTAGATATCTATATTTTGAATTACTGTCATCACAACAATATTCATGTTTGTGGTATTTCAAAGTTCTATACACTAGGGGGAAGAACCATTATTAAATGGCATTTTAAAATGAGAACATTAGATTGCCGTCTGCTTTGAATTTTTTTTTTCAACTAGAGAGTTTAATATTTATACATAGGCTTTTAGTAGAGAATGGTGCATTGTATTTTCTCTACTCTATATTTTGCTTTTCTTTATGAATTGGCGATGGGAAAGGGTGAACTGCATGATCTAATAGGTACTTTATAGTTTCTAATTGCTATATTTTTATCCTGCAACTCAGTTGACTGTCTGTGTTGACTGGAGTCAATTTTCCAGCATGCTAAATAGGCAGTGAGCCACTGTTAAAACTAAGAAATTTGGAATTGTGTCATGTACCGTGTAGGCTATAAAATATGAAATTTCAATAATTTTTAAAACTTATGTATCTGTTAATGAGTTTTATTTTCTTGCATTAAAATGATCTTGGAAATAATCACATGTACATTTCAAAGGCTTTAAAAAATCATCCACATACAGAATAAGTGAATGAGTCTTGTGTGAAGGGGATGATTAGTTCTCCAATTTTGCTTCAGAAGGTAAGGAATTGGTAAGATTTGGCTATTGCTGGGTCTGCCAGAGGTTTCTGCTTTGATGTTATGGGGCTGGGCTCCACATGCCACCAGAAAGATGGATCTGCATCATGTTATGCTACATTAGCAGTTCATTCAGGAATCAAGGCCACTGCAGACCGTATGACTTGAGCTGGGCTCTCCATGATTCAGAGAAACCACAGGGTACAATAATTCAGTGACTATCACATGATTCAGATTGTGATTTGAAATGGGCACAGTAACTTCTCAGCAGTTTTATTCTACAAGCAAATGAATGCTAGAACATCCCAGTTTATCTTTCATATATTATGGTCAAACTAAAAATTCTTTCATATCTATGGTCAAACTAAAAATTCTAGATACTATCTAGTATCATTCATTCATAATGATATCTATAGATATCATTCTATATCCGCCTTCAGTACGGAGCTCTGGGGCCCTGGTGCTCCCCTGGAGCCTGTTGCCGGCGGCGTCTGTGCCGCTCCTTTTTAACCACAGCTGGCTGAATCAGAGGGTTAAATTCATCTTGTTTCTGATTAAGTTTGATCCTGTGAGAAATGACTACTGGCAGAAAAACGAAGGATAAAAGTGGAAATGAGCACACAACCACAAGGCTTGTGTAGAGAAAACAATGGAGGCACAAGACAGACTTTATGAAATGAGAAGCAAGTCAAATGTAAGCACCTAGTTTTTGAGACCATACAAACCTACAAACTACATCATGTGACTTAAGAAGACAAAAGTTGGGCTGAGCGAGCTCCAAACGGGTATAATGGCAGAGGCACAAGGGAGATTCAGTCCCCGCCCCCAGAGAAGGGTGGGACGGGAAGAGGCGAGAATGCCCAAAGACCTTTGGCGCCAGCTGTACTAATTAAAGGAGCGGTGAGCGAAAAAAAAAAAAAAAAAAAAAAAAATGAATGATAGTATACAATAGGGGATCTGGGGACATTTAGAAAGGTGACAATGGCATACATTCTCAAAGATCCAGTTCAAACACCTGCTTTGGATAGATACAGTTACAAGTGATGTTTTCCATTACAAACTGTAAATTGCCTCTGGAGGATAGAATAGTACTCGAGGCTTTAATGTGAAGACACCTACTGTAAGTTCAGTTCACTAAAAGCAGAGTACTTGGACTGTCTCTGTCCTATCTACCTTAAAATGACGTTTCTATGAAGGAATATAGGAGCTTCTGTTTAATTAATTTTATCCAAAGAGGAAAATATATTGGTGCTTTAGATCTGTAGGAACCTCAGGAGCCCATGATTCTGTTAACTTAGAAGTCATAGTGGAGAGAAAAGAAAATGTTGGGTATCTCCAGATATGAATCTTGCCTTTTCTAAAGAAGATATCAGAAAAGTTTAGAAGAAAGATTCATTTCCATGTTCAAAGATTCTGAAAAGAGAGATTATCTAAGAATGGATAAAAGACTTTCAAAAGCAAATCCTGACTATACAATTACAAATGATCCTAATGCAGATGAAAAAGTAAACATTTCTGTGGGAATATAAGTAGATACATAATAAATCAACCTTTTGAAAGGAGATGCACATAGAAAGAGGACAGAAAAGGTGCATAACTAAGTAAGGATTCTGAAAAAAGAATAAACATTTAAAAATAATGCCAGAAAGTCTAAGACCTTGAATGGGATGTTGTTTTGAAAAATGTTAAAAATTTTAAGAAATATTTTTGCAAAGATAATTGGAGCAAGGATAACAAGAAAGATGTGATAGGCTCATTTCCAGGATAGATAAGCATAAGTTACAAAATTACAATGAGAAAGCAAGAACTACTTATTCTTCATTGCTTCCATTTTGTCTAAATAAGAGAATGAACTTTAGGAAGGAAGAGACTTCATCATTCACATAAAAGATCAGACAGTGAGAAAGTACTTAGTTGTTTAAATAAGTCAAATCTCAAATAGAAGAATTGTTAGGTCTTAAAAAGAGTTTGAAGATATGATCTTAGATTCACTGTCAGTATATAAATATAAATATAAATATATATATATATATATATACACACATACATACATATATTTCACAGTCATTTTGCCTAGGAACATACTAGGTTGTCAGAGATAAGCAATCTTGATCCTTATTTCTAAAATTGGGGAGAAGATAAACTCAAGCAACTATAGATTATTATACTGTTAATCTCCAGTGAAGGCTAATAAACAGGGAGCATAAGGTGAGTATTTTGAAAAGAATGTAGTGATCACTAGGGCACTTCATGGGTTCACTAAAAACAAGTCATCTGACTTAAATGATGTTCTCTCTTTTTCTAGGGTTACTAATCCCAGAAAGCCTGCTTATCAGGTTTGTAGATGACATGGTCTTTTAGGCATTATAGATAAATTTAGTGACATTACCAAAATTGAGAATGTTTCTGTTGGCTTGCCTGATAGAAACAGATGAGATGATTTCTATCATCTGTCTATCTATCTATCTGGCACTGGAGGGGGCAATATATATTTAACAACAATTAATGTACAAATGGTCAGTGGTTTCGGTTTCTCATCGTTGCTTGCAGTTTTTATGGGAGCCACTTGTGTCTCTGGCTCCTAAAAATAGCCAACACAGTCTTAGCTTGCTCTACAGCCATGCAATGCTGAGATTAACAAAACTCTTCACTGAGCAGTGTCCTCATCTGGAGCATCCACCTTGCTTTTGAGCTGTGAGCTTTACGACAGACCCTAATAAATGCCATTTTCCTCACCTGAGGAGACTGAAAACCATGTCATATGAGAAACTGTTGAAACAGTTGGAGGATATTCGTCTGGAAAGGATTAAGCATGATGATTGTATTCCAGTACAAGAAAAATAATTTGATCTACTCATTGCTCACCCAAGAAGTAGAACTGACTAAAGAATATGAGCCAAAGCCTATCTGTCCCATTCAACAGGGACAAGAAGTGTCCTTTTTATACCAGGTTTCAGATAAAATCTCTGTTTTCAGATTTTCGGTTTTAGTTTAGCTGAAGTGATGTTCTCTTCTACTTAACTGGCTGCATAATCCTTGAATAGGTTATTATTCAAACACACCTGACCTAGAGTATCTAATTCTAGTAGTAATCATTTGATAAGTACCTCCATATGGACAAAGAGGGAGTCTAAGTATTTCCTGAGCCTTAAACTCTTTCTCATTATATCTCATTTTTATTTCTCAAAATACATCATTGTATTTCTTCTGTCATACTTAATTGTGCAACTCAAGCTGTGTGCACAAGGTGGTAGTACATAAGGTAGTTAGTCTCCCCAGATAACCTGTAGGACCATGTGTCTTCATGCGGAAGTATAGCAATGGGATTTTTTTTCTTAAGATTTTATTTATTTATTTGACAGAGAGAGACACAGTGAGAGAGGGAACACAAGCAAGGGGAGTGGGAGAGGGAGAAGCAGACTTCCTGCGGAGCAGGGAGCCTGATGCGGGGCTCGATCCCAGGACCCTTGGATCATGACCAGAGCTGAAGGCAGATGCTTAATGACTGAGCCACCCAGGCGCCCCTAGCAATGGGATTTTTAAAAAGATTCATTTATTTACTCGAGAAGGAGAGAAAGAGAGAGAGAGAGAGCGAGCCGGGGGAGGGGCAGAGGGAGAGAGAGAGAGAGAATCCCCAAGCAGACTTCTCACTGAGCATAGAGCCTGACATGGGGCTCAATCCCAGGACCCCGAGATCATGACCTGAGCCAAAACCAAGAGTCAACACTTAACCAAATAAGCCACCCAGGCGTCCTGCAATGGGACTTTTAAAAAAATACTTTATTCCAGTATGGAGTGTTGGAGCAAGCTTCTCTCCTTTAGAGAGGCAAGGAGTTGAGATAGCTGAAATTAGAGTGGGAGATGGATTCAGCAAAGTTAAAGCCTAGGTTTGGGCAAAAACCTAACCAGACAGATAAAGATTAGAATTGCCCATGGGTGGTAGAGAAGACAGACTGCAATTCGTTCAACTGGTAGATATCTGGATACATTTAGTGGATAAAGGTGGTTCTAAATATAAAATCTAGGTACAGTTGAGGAAAAGAGAAAATTTTAAGAAAGGTGTGATTAGGAAGCAGAGGTTGAAATTTGATGTCTGCATGAACACTACAGCTAAATATGTGATTGGCATAGCCCTGGGTCCCACCAGGATCAAACACACACACAAAAACTAGTTGAGGTCTATCTAGGAAGAGGAAGCAGGTCGGGCTTAGTTACCAGGCTATTGAAGTCCCTGCAATTCATGGGAGCCTGAAAAGAATGTGGTCTCTAAGGCCATTTCCATCTAGAAGATGACTAACTGTTCAACCTGTCTCAGTATCAAAGAGTGAACCTAGGTGTATCAGGACCCTCTCCAGGTGAATCCCTGTCCCACGCCTACCTCCCATTTCTCCCAGCATCTAAAGACATACTTACTGTCAACCTCCTTACAGCTTTGAGAGTCGAAGTTGTGTTCTGGCAAGGCCTGCACTTCTTTTGACAAATTAATATTTACATTTCATTCAATGTGGTCCAAAACATGTTGGAACTCTTTTTGGAGTTTGGAACTCTTGTGGGCATGTAAAATGGGACAGCTGCTTTGGAAAACAATATGACAGTTCCTCAAAAAAAACATAAACTTGGAATTGGCATAGAGCAGTTGCACTTCTGGGAGTATACCAAAAGAAATGAAAAGTGAGATCTTAAGGTTCGTATGTTCATAGCAGCATTCTTCACAATAGCCCAAAGGGGGGAAAAACCCAAATGTCCACTGACAGATGAACAGATGAACAAAATTGTGGCATATCCGTACAGTGGAATACTGTGAAGTAGTCCTTTAAAAAATGAAGTCCTGACACAGGCTACAATAAGGATGAACCTTGAAAACATTGTGTTAGATGAAACAACCCAGACACAAAAGGACAAATACTATATGACTTGACTGACATGAGGTACTTAGAGTAGTCACATTCATAGATATAAAAGTAGAATGGGGGTAACCACAGGCTGGAAGGAGAGAAGGGAATGTGAAATTATTATTTAATGGGTCCAGAGTTTCAGTTTGGGAAGATGAAAACGTTCTGGAGATAGACAGTGATGATATTTGCACAGCAGTGTGAAATACTTAATGCCATTGAACTCTATGCTTAAAAATGGTTCAAGTGGTACATTTTATGTATTTGATTTTTTAAAATATTTTATTTTTTTAGTGTTTGGAGCAGTTTTTAGATTTACAACAAAATTGAGAGGGAAGTATAAAGATTTTCCATATCCCCCCTACCCCCACACGTTATCATATTATCATGGTGCATTTTTTTTTTACTAAGGATAAATCTACATTGACACATCATCATCACCCAAGGTCAGTAGTTTACCTTAGGGTTCACTCTTGATGTAGTACATTCTATGGGTTTGGACAAATGTACAATGACATACATTCATTATTATAATGTCATATAGAGTATTTATACCCTAAAAGTCCACTGTGCTCTGCCTATTCATCTCTTCCTCCCTACCACAGGAACCACCGGTCTTTTTGTTGTCTCCATAGTTTTGCCTTTTGCAGAGAGTCATAGCGTTGGAATCATACAGCATGTAGCCTTCTCAGATTGCATTCTTTCACTTAGTAATAGGCACTTAAGGTTCCCTCATGTCTTTTCATGGCTTGATAACTCATTTCTTTTTAGCAATGAATATGGAATATGTCATGTATATTTTAATCATCATAAAAATATCAAAATATGTTGCCTTAGAGAATAATGAGCTCTTCATCACTGACAGTGATCAAGCAGAGGCAGGATATATAGAGATAGAGACAGATTTAGATACAGAGATAAAGTTTTGTGGTTTTTTTTGTTTTGTTTTGTTTTTTGAGAAATATCTTACAGCTACAGAGACCGGAGGTACAGTCCTGGCCCAGTTACTTACTAGCTATATGGCTTTGAACAAGTTATAATTTCTTGCTCCTCAGGCATCTGATTTATAAAATATATAGTTCCTAAATTGAAGAGATAGATGTTAGATCAACCAAGTAATATGATAAATATGAAATTGCCCAGAACAATCCATTATGTGGTTTACCAAATGCCCATTAAATGTTAGTTTCTGTTGGGCTAATGTACTGAAAAGTTCCCTACAACTCTTCAGAATTTATGATTCTAGGAGGAAGTAGCTTTAACAAAAAGTGATGATATTTTTATTTTGAGATACTGTGTGGGTATCCTGGACAACCATGGAGGAAACAGCGTTGCAGAAGTCATGTTCCAAGATGGAGACAGAGATTTTCCTCCTGGGCTGGATCAGTAAGTTATGGTTGAAAAATAGGGATGAAGCTGGTGGGTTGCTCAAAGACCAGGGAGATGGATTGAGACCAAAGAGTCAGCTAAGAACTGGAGAGAGGACATATTAGAAGAGAGAATTATGCTACTGGAACAAGTCAGACTTCTTATTAGAGCAGGGATGTTTAGGGAAGTCAGGTAAGGGTGGGGCTGGATGCTGAGATGCCTCTACGGTGAGCCTCCTTGCTGCTGAGCTTTGGCCTGTGTTTCATATCTCCTTTCCTGTGCAGTGAGAACCCACTCCTCTCAGTGCTCTGATCAAAATCTCTAAAGCCTTTCCAACAATCCCTGATAGAAATGGCAGTTCCCTTCTGCATCCTACACACATTTCTCTCATAATACATACATCATTTTATTCACTTATGCTTTGTAGGGAGAGGCAGTGTTTTCTCTGTCTCCCCAGAAGTTATGGAGTAAGCAAATTAAATAACAAAGATGTGCAGACAAGGAGGCTAAAAAATGGACGAGCCAGGCAGATGCTCTGGAGGATTCTTTAAGGGAAAAGAATTAAGCTGAACATCATCTTCTTAAATGGCTTTACCCCTCCCAGCATTGAAGATAACTGACATTCAATCTAGATCTTGAAGAATCAGATAGAAAGCAGTTGCTTTTCTCACTTGACATGACTTTATCTCACATAGTCTGAACATTATCTGGACTCCCAGCCACCACGAGGACATTGCATGTTACCATTCCAGTTTCTGGTGGGCACACGTTCTCCCCCCTGCTCTGTAGACGCCGCAGGACCACCAAGACACCTTGGGGTATGAACCCCACTTTCCTTCCTAGCCAGTGGCTCCCATAGTACAGGCACCACATTAATGATTGTGGAGTGAATGAGTTAATGATAAGAATCTCAAGAATTAACCCCTTACGTGGGCTCACTGCATCATAATTATTCTAGCTTCAGGGACCCAGATTTCTCATTCTCGGTCCGGGCAGGTAGATGGATGGCTTGGGAATCTGTACCAGTCGGAAGAACAACAGTCTATCTGCTTTCTTATTAATTGATCAACAATTAAATCAGATCATCAGCCCAATCCCTGAATGTAGTATAGTTTGTGACTTTAAGATCGAAACCTACAAAGCCTCAGGTTGCAGCCCAGGACCAGGTAGGCCTGTGGCATCAGTATAAATAAGACATGTGACAGGGGTTAGTTGTGCCTTGGTATAGATCCTTAGGTGAACCTTGGCCTCCTTTACACAAGGAAAAAAGAGTAGTCAACCCTGGGACAGGGTTAGTTTAATAGTTTCTATGTGCATTCTTACTAAGAAGTATTAGCCCAGGGATTTTAATGCAATTAGAATTTAAATTCCAGTTTCTTGCAAGAAATGACTTTTCATTAAAACTGTGATCTGAAATGGTTTCAGAAATACCCTGGCCACCAAAGCATATATTTGATGCATAGCCTGGATTCCCCTCAGTTAACATACTTGTATTTATTCATTCAATATTCATGTATTCATTCATTCAGTGATTATTCAAAAAAAAATTTAAATTATGAATGGTATATTGTGTTTTCTAAGGAAATTAAGGCTATAAGATGTATCACTAGATAACAGACTCCTCTATTTTATTGGACACTTTATGAAGGCAGTAATTTTGTTTTATTAATTTTTATATCATAATATCTTTTATAGTTCCTGGCACATAGTAGGAATTCAATAAATATGTTTTAATGACTGAATAAATTTCCTACTTTTATAGGGACATTTTATCAAGCATGAGTGAATACTTTTTCTTACCAAAAGTGAAGAGTGACAATTTTTCATGGTTAATATCATTGGAATTGAAATAGCCACAAAGACAAAATTTAAATATAAAATAGACCAACTGATTTAAGATTTCAAATGTATGATGTTAATAGACTATAATGTTAAAGCTATAATTGAATGGCTTCTTAAGGAAGTGAGTGTGTATGAGGGATTTGAGAGGAGATTGATTACAGCTCAGTCAGAGATGTTTAAGAGCTGAGGTTTTAACTGAATAGACCAGATTTTGTTTTGAAAAGTAAATGCAAAGCATTCAGGTCATTGTTTTTGTTTTTTAGGAAAGAGAAAACATGTATAACTGAAAGCATTAGACACATGGAATTCTTTTGGAAAGCACTTCTAAGAATTATTAAACAATAAAAACACAAAACCTAAGAACCATTTTTGCCAAGAATATTTGTATTCCTAATATCAATTATATGTATTCATCGAGCTGCAAAAAGAACTAAAGATCATCTAGCCCAGGCTGGTTTCTTTTGAGACAAGTAATGGAGGGAATGTAGGGAATTTCATGAAATGCAAAGGATCTGAGATTTCAGAGTATTTGCAAATTAGCAAATTAGCTTGTCACAGTTCCATGGATGCCAGTGGAAGACCCAAGACTCCTGGTCAGAGGTGAAAGGCAGTTTATGACACACAGGAATGACAGTAGCCAATCTGTCTTTATCTGTGTTCCCAATCCCTCAGCCCCAGGACCCACAGGGGAGCATAGAAAAGGCCATCTGACACATTCACATGTAGTGGGTTGTGTTAAGAGCCCTGAGCTTAAGGGCTCTGAATCTTTTCAAGAGGGTAGAAAGCATGTCTTCCCTTCCCTCTGCAAGAAGATTTATCTTTGTTATCCTGGGGAGTAAATATGCCTGCCCTTTCTCTGGAAGGAAACACTGTCTTTATCTTCCAAGACTATTTGCTATCCAAACATCTTTGAAAGCACAGCCCAGAATAAAGGGCAGTCGATGCCTCACTGCCAAGATATGCACAAATGTGAGAGATCCATGAAGATTTGTCTCCCGACAGAGGTGAGCCCCTTGCAGAAGGCCACACAGCTGTCTTCAAGCCTCCTTTCACACCACCCTACTATTTCCCCATAAACACCCAAGTCACAACAGCATTTTTAGAACATATAGCTTTTTATTTTCTGGAAGCCTTGCTGTTCCCAATTTCAGAAGCAAACTTCGAAATCTTCATGACAAGATTTAGAGAGTCCGTACTGGATATGTCAATTCCTGATTCCACATTGCTTTACTGCGTCCTGCCCTTTAAGGTCAATATTAGCTTCCCAATTTCAGTTTTGATAGGATTTGATCAGGTATATCTTGAGTGAATGGAAACAGTGGTGGTAGTAAAGGATGGGACAGCACCCAAATGTCAAGTAAGCCTGAATAGAAGGCAGCTCATCATAAAAGATGATTCTCCCACTTTCTGAGTAAGAAGAACTAATATTTTTGTCCAGTCTAAATGTGTAACTCTTGGAGATGTAGGTGAAAGTCTATGGCTTATTTATAATACTTGAATTAAAATTTTAATTACTTGTATATACTTCAAATCACATATGCAATTATATGGTATATTAGTTAAAGGCTTTTTCTCACATATCCTGAAACAACATCATTTACATTCTTTGCATGCATCTTCAACATTTAGAGCCGTTTGGGATTACCTAATGTAATTTTTTAGTACTGTCATTTCCACATTCATGTAAGTCCTTTAAAATTCAGTAGTTTTTGTTTTTTTATGATGTCACTATAAGATTTATCTTAAATCATAAATATATTAGGTAAGATTTTTTTTCCATCTATGTTGTAGGTATGTCATGATCTCTAAAATGTAAGAAAGTAATCTACCCCTTTTCAAACCAGTATTTTGAAACTTTTGAGTGCAGTAATTTCCAACATTGGCAGGCATGAGGACATAACCCTGAGCATTAATCCTACGTCCAGGTTATATTTCTTGCGTCTCCCCACTTCTATCAATTCATTCACCTGAGCTCCAGAAACAACTCAAATAGAATGGTTGAGAGCATTTCAGACTAATGTAGTTTCTTCAAAAGACGGTTTGTTATGAAGTGCCCTGAGCCATGAGAGATTTTCTAAGAACTTGAATGTAGGAAAAATTCCACTTTACTGAGAGTTGATTTGAGGGATGGGGGGGAAATCCTTACCTTATTATACATGTGGTATTAGTTTATTTTAGTTGAGTAATTTACAATTCTGATCCTATTTTTCTTACCATTAAAATAAGAAAAACTGTGTATACTGCTTATGTCTTAGCATTGTTAGGAGTGTTGGGTCAAATAATGTGAAAGAACTTTACAAACCATAATTTCCATGTGTTTGTGTATTGGCTTATGATGTTGTTCTGTGTCATTCTTGTCTTGATTGTTGCCATCCATGTTCACCTAGTCACTTAACTTCAAATTTGGGAGTCACTTTGGATCTACTCCCTTATCAAACTAATCGCCAACTCCTGCTAAAATTTTTCTCTTGGATATATGCTAGTCTTTCTACTTCTCTTTGCATAACTACTACTGGCCTTGTTCTGACCTTGTTCATCTTGTCTTGACAGGCTTCATGATCACCTGGCATTCTTTTTCTCCCAGCGATCAGAGTCACCTGTCTTAAATGCAAATCAAACCATGTCAGTCTTAAGATTAAAATCTCTAAATGTCTCCCATTTGCCTAAACATACCTAAAGTGCATTTTTTGATACCAAATTCTATAAAGAAATGTTCTCTTAAAAAAAAAAAAACATTTTAGGGGCACCTGGGTGGCTCAGTCGGTTAAGCGTCTGCCTTCGGCTCAGGTCATGATCCCAGGGTCCTGGGATCGAAGCCCTTGCTTCTCCCTCTGCCTGCCGTTCCTCCCTGCTTGTGCTCTCTCTCTCTCAAATAAATAAATAAAATCTTAAAAAAAATTTTATAGTGAAAAAGAAAATTAGAAATTCTGTAGAGTATATTCAAAACTTATTGTTGACAAATGCTCATTTACATATTAAAGGCTCTTCAAAGTCCTGGAATAAAGAGATTTCTTTCTCTTCCCAAATAGTATTATATACCCAAATTATTGAATAATCAGATTCTTTTGTTTGGCAAAACATCTGTTATTGCTCTAAGGAAGGCGCATAGGACAATGCACGCCTATAAATAAAGCCCACACTCCTACTAAACTGGTCCAGGGCCTGCACTGCTCTCTCCAACCTCCCTTCTCAACTCACCTGTGTTGTTTCCCTTGACCCTCAAACTCTAGTCACTGTCAGCAGAGTTTACAAGAAAAAGAGGGTTTGATTTCCTTGGAAATTGAGGTATATTCTACTTTCTTAAAGTCAAACAAGTTGTTATTATTTTAGTTCTACCGTATCTTTATAATTGTTCTTAGATGATAATATATCACCTAGTCTTTTTCTTTGAAATAGATGTCATCAGGCTATTCGTTTTTTGTAGATAGCACATATATTTCAAAGGACTCATTGAACACTAGGTTTCTTATTTGGGTTGATATTTTAAGAGCAAGCCTATTGGAATACCTTACTGATTCACACTATGGAAATAATGGACAGGGGCACCTGGGTGGTTCAGTTGGTTAAGTGTCTGCCTTTGGCTCAGGTCGTGATCCCAGGGTCCTGGGATTGAGCCCCGCATCGGGCTCCCTGCTCAGCGGGAAGCCTGCTTCTCCCTCTCCCACTGCCCTGCCACTCTGCCTACTTGTGATTCCTCTCTCTCTCTCTATGTCAAATACATAAATAAAATCTTAAAAAAAATAATGGACAAAAAACAAGCATACAGAGTGTCAACTTCTCAAGCCTAAGTGTTGTTAATATCTCAGGTACACATATGGAGAAAAGGCTGGGATTGTGTAACTGATGGTTTCACCAAGAAGTACATAAATTTTTAAGATTGAGAGTTGAAGCTAATTAATGGTCTTGGACTTTTTTTTTTTTAATACTCAAAGGACCTGAAGTTAGTAGTTTGATAATTATGCTGTTCTTCATTTTCCGACAGAAATTAGATGTGATTAGGAATGCTGAAGTACTGGGCAGGTCAATTGCGCATCATTATTAGAGCCATTTAATGCATTTTAATGGTGGTTGATAAGGTACAAAATGCTACGTAAGCCAAAAGAAGAAGTTTTATTCCATTATATGTTAAGTGTAGATATAAATGAGCTCATATTTGCATTTTTATGCATTAGTTCAAAAAATTAAACATTTCCTCTCAGATATGAGTCATAGAATATGTAATTTGTGAGAGATGAAGCCAGCACCTCTCCACACAGATGCACCTCAAATCTGCACATACAAATTGTCCTTCGCGGGAATTAAGGAAAAGATGTCTTCAGCACTTGGGTTGCTGAAGAGTCATGCTTTAAGTTATAAGGTCTATTGGTTGAGTAAATAGTTCATTCCATTTTTAGTCTCATATTATTAATAAACATAAAACAATAACTTACATGTTATTTTATTTACATCAGGCTTACAGATTTCACTGATTTATATAGGTAAGAAAACAAACAAAAACAAGCAAAAACTATAGTGCAAATACATCTTGCACTAAGAAAGATTCCACTTTCGGGGCACCTGGGTGGCTCCGTTGGTTAAGCATCTGCCTTCGGCTCAGGTCATGATCCTGGGGTCCTGGGATTGAGCCCTGTGTCGGGCACGTGGCTCAGCGAGGATTCTGTTTCTCCCTCTCTGCCCCTCCCCCTCCCGCTCATACTCTCGCTCTCTTGCTCTCTTTCAAACAAATAAATAAGAAAATCTTTAAAAAAAAGAAAGATTCCACTTTCTTAGCCATGCTTTTAAAGCTTTTTACTAATTCCCATGTACGTTAGGTAATAGTCTTACATTTAAAAATTAATTTTCTTAAAGAACTAAGTGTTGGAATCTGAATTGATCAATAAATATCATCCTTTCTGTTGGTCTAGTTTGGAAATGAGACATAAGCACAAGCAGATGGAGATAAAAATATCACTTTTTGTTTTTAACTGATAAGGTGGAGCTTATAGATTTTATCTGTTGGTAAGTTAAGTGGATGTACTAACATTTCATGATCTCCAAGCTAGACCATGGACCACTGCCTCAGAGGGGAGATTAGAGTCTGCAGAGCAGAGACACTGATCCAGGATTTCTGCCTCTCTTTGGCCCAAGGGAGGAGGACAGAGACCAAATTACTCATGCTTCACCAACTGAGAGGACCAGTTGCCGTCATGTACCAACTGGCTGTTCCACAACTGCAGAACTGAGGGGAATAATAAAGATGAGACAAGAGCCAGAACAAGGCTTCTCTCAGAAACCAGAAGAGTGGCAGGCAGTATCTTCCCCACTTATAAACTCTCACTAATACTCCTGATATGGGTAACACGTGATTTTTGGTAGGTGCACACATACTTCATTCTTTTCTCTAAAGATGCCCTTTTGTCTTGCGGGAAGCCATGGGGAGCCCAAGTATGCCTCCATTCTGTCTCCTGTGTGAACAGTAAATGGAGCTTGTTTGAGAAGACCGAGCTTGAGTCCAGAGCTATTGCAATATAAACGGCAAAGGAGGAACAGTCCTGGTGTCAAGCTCTTTAATCAGGAGCATCAGCTGTGACATCTCTCTGACCCATGTCACTACTCTGCCTGCCACATCAGAAGACTCACCTGAGCATAATGCAGCCTCACTGTGCTTGTCCTGGAGCTCTTTCCAGATTTCACACCCTGCAGTGACCCCGGGGGAGGGCTTCCAGGGAGAGGCAGAGGTGTCTGTCTGGATTATGGAAAATTGCAGAACAAGGTCTGGAGCTGGTCTCTGTAGCCAGAGCACATAACCCTCATAAGAATTCTCTTCTCAGTAGTGTAATGTAATTGTTTGTTATCCCTAATAAACTAAATGCAATTCTAGAAAGTGAAATCTGTAACTTGTGGTTATTTAGTAAGTTGTAAAGGAAATTATAACTAATGCCATTTATTAGAAAGGATTTTTAGTATTTAGTTTGATTTCAATGGCATTTTTAGTAAATGAATTTCTTTTTTTTTTAAAGATTTTGTTTACTTATTTGAGACAGAGAGAATGAGAGAGAGAGAGAGAGAGAGAGAGCACATGAGAGGGGGGATGGTCAGAGGGAGAAGGAGACTCCCTGCTGAGCAGGGAGCCTGATGCGGGACTCGATCCCGGCATTCCAGGATGATGACCTGAGCCGAAGACAGTTGCTTAACCAACTGAGCCACCCAGGTGCCCTAAATGAATTTCTTTTTATGTGACTTGGTCTTAAGTTTGTGGCCCATTTGCTCTTCTCTGCCTTTCGTGTTCATATCTGAATTACTACATGATTTATTTGGCTGTTTACTTTTTTACTATTGGTCTTTTCTTCCCTCCACTAGCATAACAAGCATCGTGAAAGAAGTGCTTGGCAATAGTAGGAACTCCTTAAATATTTGTGCAATGACTAAATGAATGACTGAAGTTAAAAAGTTATTTATCTAACCTCCAGTGGCCCATTTTCTTTCTTGCTGTAGCTTTAAACAGAGAATAACTGTTAATAACTCAATTTTTTTAGGGAGTTGAGACAAGTGAATTAGTGAAAATCCTTGCAGGTCCATGATTTTGTTAAATGTTGTACTTAATGACTCATATTCTTAATACAAGTATGTGCTTAATGATTCATATGCTTAATATAAGTATGTACTTATTTATTTTTAATTGATGTAAAGTGAAGTGAGCAGTGAAGAGTTAAGTGTTTAAAAATAAAATTTCCTCTGCCATTCACAGCAGTTACAAGAATGAACAATCTTGTGCCTGTTTCTGCATCTAGACTTTGTATGTGTGGTTTCTTCTTCCCATAGTGCTCACTTCCTCCCCTTTCCCCTTGTGAAATCCCATTCTTTCTTTAGGTCTCAGCTTCCATGTCTCTTCCTCTAAGAGGCATTTCTAGGCCCTCCAAGATGAACTGTACTACCTGCTCTGGTCACCTTCATAAGGCACTGTAACTTATTCTTCTGGTCTGTTTCCCCCAACTAGACTCTATACAGTTGACCCTTGAGCAGCACAAGGGTTAGGGGTACCAACCCCTCCCCACCCCGCAGTCTAAAATCCACATGTAACTCTTGATTCCCCCAAAACTTAACTACTAAGAGACTACTGTTTACAGGAAGCCTTACCAAAACCAGAATCAGTTGACTAACACATATTTTGTGTTATATGTATTATATACTGTATTCTTACAATAAAGTAAGCTAGAGAAAAGAAAATGTTATTAAGAAAATCATAAGAGAAATACATTTACAGTATTGTACAGTAAAAAATCCACATGTAAGTGGACCCATGTGGCTCAAACCTGTGTTATTCAAGGATCACCTGGAGTTCTTGATGGTTGAGATTCTCTCTAGCACCTAGGGTAGCATCTGATATAGCAACGAATTTCAATAAATATTGAGTGAGTGAGTGAGTGAATGAATGAATGAGCACCAACAGGTAAGCAAGTAGGTGTGCTATTAAAATTACTCTCAAATAGGGGCGCCTGGGTGGCTCCGTCGGTTAAGCGTCTGCCTTTGGCTCATGTCATGATCCCAGGGTCCTAGGATGGAGCCCCGAGTCAGGCTCCCTGTTCAGTGGTGGAGTCTACTTCTCCCTCACCCTCTCCCTCTGCCCCTCCTACTCATTCTCTCTCTCTCTCTCAAATAAATAAATAAAATCTTTTAAAAAAAGAATTACTCTCGAGTCATAGGAAATGAATTTGGAAAACAGAATAGAAGCGAGGGTCAGGAATCAGAGGGACGAGCTCAGGCCGTTCATCAGAACTCAAATGATCACAATGGTTTCTGGCTTTTAAAGAGTTGGACATGGATCTATCAGCTCATGCCAGCTAATTTCCAGTCTTCTATGTCAATTCCAGAAGCAAGGGAGAACGCACTATAGCACCAGAAAGAATGAGCCCAGATAACACTTGGTGAGGAAACCGCAGCTGCTGGCCCTGTGTGTCACAGGCAGGGATAGTTTCCCATTGGGTACAGCAACCCATAAAGCAGGAGAAACTGCAGAACAGAAATCATACAGTATAAAAAAAAAAAACCTGAGGACATCATAAGGTCGAGTGAGATGAAGGAATAGTGTGGGAGGACAGGAAAGAAAGAGTGTGAATGAAAATATGTAGCGAGGGTAGTAAATCTCTGAAAGAAACAGTAATAACTGAGCTCTGTTCTACAGACAGACGTGCCCTGTAGCTCATGCTTAGTGGGACTGTTCCCATTCTTCTCTTGTGCTTCCCTCTGTGCACACTTAGGGCATCTTCCAGGACTTTTGATTCTCTTGACAATGAATCAGCATGATGATGGCCAGGGTCTTATCATTGGAGATCCTTTTCTGGAATATCTTCTAGCTTTGTCATCCACAGTTCAGATTTCATCTTGCCTGAACCCTTCCACTGGGAACAGTGGGTGCCTACCTAACTGTCTGGAGCCGGGCACTTTCAGTCTTCCTGGACTTCGATGTTGTCCTTGTAGTTGTTCTTCTTGAGGAGTTGGGTGAAGCCGTAGTACAGCCCCATTGAATGAACGTGGCATCAGCCATGTGATAGTATCTTCTAAAACGATACTCAAATGTTAATGATTATTATTGGCGTAGATAAAATAAATTATTCGAAAAATTACAATACGAAGCTGTATGTTTCAAGTGTCTTAAATTATCAGAGGAAAGAGATATCATTTCTACCTGGAATGATCACATCAAAATGCCAGGGATTAGAGGAAAATAATTTTGTGTCTGTCCCACAAGCTCACCCCTGAGCAAGCCAACATTTATCATAAATTCTGTTGGTGAATCTACTATCTCAATAACTAGTTCTTTTTGAAAGAGTTTCTTTTTCCAGTAGAAGAAATGAATTGCTAGTCTGAAATGAGAAAGGAGTTTAATCCGTTCTTAATGTCTTTATTTTTCAATACAGATTAGAAATAGTAAAAAAAAAAAAAACCTATGTAGAATGATGCAGTGTAACATAATAATGGGGAATGGTTACCCAGAGGATATTTCTCATTTGATTTTCCTTCTCTGTCTAGAGGTTTATGTGACTTTAAAATTTTCCACGTAGCCTTTTCCTTAAAACCCACTGGAGTATAAGGAAAAGTGAATGTTTATTAGGCATGTTAATGAGTGAGTGAATAGTTTTCTATATGTGCTCTGTTGTAGTTCCATTAAATGAAAACACTAAAACAAATTAGCCATTTCTTAATGTGTATATTAATAGATTCAAACTTATTAACATACCAAAAGTCAATTAGCAAATTGAGGCTTAGAAGCAATGCCTTAAAGGTGATTGTAAAACTTTTTAAAGTTTTTTCCCCCCAAATCATTCAACTTCTCTAACTTGGAAAGTTCATGAAACTATAGAATGTGATCATGAAGAATTTAGCACAGTGCTCTTTTTTACTAAAACTGTTGGCCTACATCTAGCTCCTTGTAATTTTAGACATTGAATTGAATCCGGAGTTTAGATTTTATTTATTTTTCAGGGTAGGAGATTAGTTGATAGACTTCAACATTTTCATACAGTCGTGTCTCTCCTCCATGAAATTTCAAAATCATTACAGGTTATTTTTCCCTTCTATTCTTCCCATTCTGATCAATTTTGTTACCTATGGGGTATTTCAATTCCATAGTTCACTTAAGCTTTTCTTGCTTCGATCAATTAAAATATACATGTGTTAAACATCTTTATTTGCAGAGGCGTTATCCAAGCTGTTCTTCAAGATGAATCAGTAGAGCTTAAAGGTGGCTTGTTAAAAGATCAACTCCAGCAGGGACTGATTTATATAACTCTTTAAAGATATCAGAGGATGAAGAATCGAAAGAGACAGCATCTAAAAATTGGAATCTAGATACCTTGGTTTTCAAACCACTTTGCTTCTTTTTATAATTGAGAAAGTTGTTTAAATTAAAAAGATTTGGTCTTTTATAGGGCATTATTATTTTGATATATTTCAAGCATGCAGAAAAATATAGAGAAAAAAAAAAACCCAAACACCTGTGTATCTCTTGCCAGTCCCGTTCTCTCCTGTCCTCCGCATTGCAACATTAAGTGTTTATTTTTCCCCATAATCTTTTTATACTTTATACTTATGGGCCTATAAACAGTATGGTATTGTTTTGCATATTTAAACTTTATTTAAATATTAGTACATAAAATTTAAATATGAGCAGTATCACACTATTATTGCTTTTTCTGCTGAACCTAATGTTTTTGAGATTTATCCATATTGATACATGCAGCTCTAGTTCACTTATTTTAATTTCTTTACAGTGTATTATACAGAAGAGTGGACATTTATGTTGTTTCCAGTTTTATTATTATAAACTCTGGCACAATGAACATATATATACACATTTATATTTATATACATATACATATATATATATATTGAATCTGTCTGTATATATATGTGTGTGTGCATATACGCACAATGAGCCTGTATATGTATATACATATACATCTGTATATGTATCGCCTATCCACATGCTACAAGAGTTTCTCAAATCTTATAGGAGTGAAATGGATAAAGCATAGCCTAAGCACAAATCTTCAGCTTTACCAAGTCCCAGTGTTGCAATCTGCATTCCTCCCTGCAGGATACCAGAGTGCATATTGCTCTGCTATCTCAATGCTTTCTGACCATAAGTTTTTGCTTATCTTTTGAGTATGAAGTGATATCTCATTGATCTGATTGGCATTTATCTCAGTAGTGTGAGCTTGAGCATTTGAAAATTTGCTTTATATGTTTTTCAAAAATATTCAGTGAAAGTGAACTCATTAAAAAATTGGAAAAAGAAAATTCAGGAAGGAAAAGATTGCCTATAGTTCCATTATTTATGGATAACTACTACTTACATTTTCTATTTTAATACATTTCCTCACTATCTCATTTCTTTTTGAATATTGTTATAGTTACAACTATACATCATATATTGATTTTAAACAGAATTAATTCATGTTCTAGATGGAAGATAAGTTAGAAAATATTTGTTTCTGGATGAATTATTAGTCTGCACCATAAAAAATGACATATGCCATTCAGTAGGTTTCAGATATGCCAAAAAAATGTTCCTCAAGTACTGTGACAGTGTTGATTACTGTAACAACTTGGCTTTTATGAAAGGAAGAAAAGAATATTTTGATTAGTAATTCTAACCCCATGTTCAGTATTGTTACTTAAGGAATATTACCAAGAATGGAATAATGAACACCATCTATTGTATGAAATAATCATTAAAATTGCAAAACATTCTGTTTGAACTATGGGCATGAATGCAGTTTAAGAAACTCATTTCCTGTGACTGCAAGTGCAACAGATCCAGAAGAAAAGCTGCAGGAACGTTGCAAAGTCCAATGGTCCCCTGCACAAAACACTATGGAATTTTTTCCTTTGAGATTTAAACCCGGTGAAGATGGGTTCACCAGTCGTCTTATCTGAGCCCTGAGTTGTAAATGTGTTTCTGTTCAAGACTGTAGTAAATCTTTTTTGTTTGTTTTGTTTTAAACTTTGTGTTTAAGACAGTACAACTTTTCTATTTTATTTTGTTTTAGTTTTTTTTTTCTCAACAGCTTTGTTAAGATATAATTCACATATCAAAGATATGATTTGGTATATATAACTCAGTGGTTTTTAGTATATTCACGAAGCTGAGCTATCATCATCTCTATATAGTTTCAAAACGTTTTTATCACCCCAAAAGAAACCCTATACCCGTTAGCAGTCACTCTCTGTTCCTCCTTCCCCAGCACCTTGCAACCACTAATCCACTTTCTTCTTTCTTTTTTTTTTTTTTTAACATATAATGTATTATTTGTTTTAGAGGTACAGGTCTGTGATTCAACAGTCTTTCACAATACACAGCACTCACCATAGCACATACCCTCCCCAGTGTCATCACCCAGCCACCCCATCCCTCCCACCGCCCACCACTCCAGCAACCCTCAGTTTGTTTCCTGAGATTAAGAGTCTCTTACGGTTTGTCCCCCTCTCTGGTTTTGTCTTTTCATTTTTTCCTCTCTTCCCCTATGATTCTCTGCCTTGTTTCTCAAATTCCACATATGAGTGAGGTCATATGATAATTGTCTTTCTCTGATTGACTTATTTTGCTTAGCATAATACCCTCTAGTAGAGATGTGGTGTATACACACACACACACACACACACACACACACACACACACACATATACACACAGGAATATTATGCAGCCATTAAAAAATGAAATCTTGCCATTTGCAACGACATGGATGGAACTAGAAGACTGTAGTAAATCTTAAAGAACATTTATAAACATGAATACATAAATGTGTTATGTCCTGAGCCTTAGCATAACTTGGTTTTAACCCTTCTGTTGCTTTCATACACCAATAACAGTGGGGTTGACATCTCACTAAGCCATCTATTCACAAAATTCTGTCAATATTATGCTTCTGTCCTTTTGAATTTTAATGTCCCAGGAAAGCCAAACCAAGGCAGCATATTTCATGTTGTTGTGATTTTGAGGATAGCCTGTTTCCTTATTTCTCTCTCTCTTTCCTTGTCTGTCTCTCTCCTGTTCTCCCATCCCTCCTCTTCCCTTCGTCTTTCTCCCTCTTCTCCTTCTTCTTCTTCTTCTTCTTCTTCTTCTTCTTCTTCTTCTTCTTCTTCTTCTTCTTCTTCTTCTTCTTCTTCTTCTTCTCATCTCAGTAGTGTGAGCTTGAGCATTTTCTTTGTCCTTTCAAGATACATGTATGTCACTACATATATGTCACTTTCTGTTTTTTTTTGGCTGGAATGAAATTTGTGATTATATGCAGAGTAAGAACTTTAAGGAAATTTCTTGAATCAAAGACTTGGTTCCATTTTCTTTTAGTATGACTTTTTTTTATTGGATTTGTCTTTTTATTATAAAAGTCCTTTATATATTCTGATTACAAGATCTTCGATGGACATTCTATTTCAGTTATTGCTTCTTCTTCAGGGAAAACTACAATCCGTAGGTTAGAGAACTGTTTTCTGCTCTCCATACTTCTGGTGGTTTGCTTGTTTTAATATGTGTACTTTTTCTTCTGAATTCTGGGAGAACTTTCCATGTGCTCCAGTTTTTTTAGTGTATTTTCTGAAATGTAAATTTCTGCCCTCCAATGTGGATTTTAATTCTGGTTTTGCATTTTGTAGTAATTTTAATACACTTGAATTCATTTCTTATTTCGTATGTCTCCATTTTATTGCATGCTGTTGTTTTTAACTTCAGCCTATTTTGCTTTCTGTGCACTAGTGAGAATGGTAAAGAAGTTTCTAAAATTTACTCCTGATAACTATGGTAAATTATTTTCGGTGATTTACCTCTCCTTCATTTCTTATAGACTAGGCTGTCTTTCCCTTCTTTGACAAGGGCTTATCAAAATGTCATTGCTTTTCTGTTTTGCTTTTTTTCCCTATTTTCTAGTATTTAATGATAGAAACATGTGTCAGAATATAACTTAGTCCTGGTTTATTCAATCAACATAAAATGCCTTTTATTCTGATTAGATTTTCTGGGATTGAGAAAAACAATATTGACTAGCTGGAAATTATAACAAGGAACTTAAGAATGCTGTAGATATGCATGTGAGTCTTTGCCTCTATGTGTATGAGTGTTTGCTTAAAAAGGCAAAAAAAAGTGTATTTTAGGTTATACACAGATATATACTTTAAATAATATTTAGTCATATACAGAAGATGTTAATTTTTACTACTGTTTCTCTAAAAAGACACAAAATGCTATAAATAGATGCATCTTGATTTCTCTTAGTGATGTTCTTTTTTTAAGAGGGTTAGTTCATTATTTTCTCTGAACTTTGTACTAATAGATTTCCTGTTTATGTTGCAAACAAGTACATGATTTTCTGCTTGAAGGAGAAAGCTGTCAGCTGAATGAATACCTTTATACATTTTTTGTGCTTGTGGATATTCACATCACACGTTTTGTGTTAAAATTAAGTAGTTAGAGCAATAGATGTTATTTAATCAGGGATATACTTTCTTATAGTTTTGATATAATTTGACTTTTATATGCTTGTTTATATTCTGGCTTCATCCTGAAATATTGTTTTTGATTCTTTTTTTTTTAATGTTTCCAGGTTGTTTTGCAAAGATGGCAACCAATTACAATCTAATAAAATCACAACTATGAAGTATTTACAAAAAAAGCAGAACATACATAAAGGCAGAGATGGATCACCTTGGGTAACACTTTGTCGAGTAGGAGCTATAGTTAATATTTTATTAAACCCAATTTGCATGAAGACATTTATTTTTAAAACAATAGCTAGCATTTACTTTCATTATGGCACAATGGAAAATTTTCAATAGTAAGGGAAGACTGGGGGAATTCTTGTCCTATCTCCTTTCTGTGAAAGAAATAAATTGCAGGTGTTTGCCTAGATATAAAGGTAAAATCAAACATCTTCCCATTTACCAATGCCTGATTTTTTAAGGATGCAGTAATAGGTTCAAACAGGTTCTGTTATTGGAAACTCAAACACACTCTGTTATGAGTATGCATTTATTTGAAGAAAAATAGGCTTTAAATGTGGAAGTGGGGTAAGCTTTGAAAGAAGTGATGCTACCTTCAGGTTCACAGTAAGAGAATGAAATCTAAGCTATATCAGAAGATTTAAAAAAATTCAGAGATAAGTATAATCTCAAGGCCAGAGCCTCTAAAAGGGAGCATAGTTTAAGAGGGATTCAAAAACCTAAAAATGGAAAACTTGACCATATAACCTTAAATCTTCTTAATGAAAAGAAAAGGAGACCTATAAAATTATAAAATACCCTTCAGTTTTGGAATGGATAAATAAATGGTGGTATGTCCACAAAATGAAATACTGTTCAGCTTTATATATAAAGGAATGAACTACAGATATGCACAAAATGGGCAAATCTCAAATACACTATGCTAAGTAAAAGAAACTGGACTACGTATTATATCATTCTATTTATAAAATATTCTGGAAGAAGCAAAGCTACAGGAAAAGTCATTGCCAGGGACTAGAGAGATTTTATTACAAAGGAGCAAAAGGAATTTTGTGGGGGTAATGGAGATGTTCTATATCTAGATTATGGCAGAAATTAGATCATTTTCTGCATTTAACACTATTTGCAGAATTGTCCACCAAAATGGTTACATTTTACTATTATGGTAATTATACCTTACATTTAAAAATGGGAAATATGTGGCTTCAAAGGGTATTCAAATTAACAAAATGGCCAATAAAACTGAATATATTAGTTTGTATTTGTAGTCTAGGTATAAAAATAAATATTGAGTTAAGAGCGTGTGTGTGTGTGTGTGTGTGTGTGTGTGTGTGATCATTTCCAAAAGTCATTCCTAATAACACTGAGTATGTTCTAAGACTTAAATTTCCTTTTACTTTTAGTCTGTCTATAAACCCTGGAAGGACAGATCTACAGAATCTAATCAGTGATTGTAAGAAAGAGATGATCTAGTATTAGAAACTAAAGTAGACTTTACTGGCATGAGGCTTCTGAGAAGGACAATTGACCGGGCACCGATAGAATTTAGTTTTGACATGACCCAGTTGGGAAATTCTGGTGGAAGGTGGAATACATGAAAAGAAAGGCTCTAAATCTCAGAAAGCATGAATGCTGCATTCCCAGCTGTGCTGTGTTGCCTGTGATATGCCTCCAAATCCTCTTGCCTTTCCATGGTGGTTTAGTTGTAGTTTGATTTGAGTATAAATAAGAAATAAGGCTTTCTGGATGATCCAAACAATTTTTACTAATGTGGTTAAAATACAAAAAAGTCATGGTCCTATACTATATGATGGTGCTGTTTCTTTACTTCTAGTGGACTGTTGGTACCTATTAGACCTAAGAAATCATGGCTGCTATCCTAAGCATTTGAAAACACAGTTCTGCTTCTAAACACGCTGAAAGTAAGCAAAAATTTAATAAAATATATATTATATTTTCTCCTCCCCCCACCATATTTGTGCACATAATATTTTTTCTCACAAATCTTTCAATAAGCAGGCTACTCATCTATTGCTTGAAAATGTGTCTTTCATGTAAATTTCAACTGATTTATGAGTTTCTGAGTAAGTACTTAATTATTTTTGTTTGTGATGTGTGACCTGAAAGTCCTGTTGGACTTTCCAATGAGACCATTGAGTAATGCTGAAGACTAACTAAAATGGGGTAGAGTGTTTCATTGCATTTTTATCTTTACTTTGATGACTTCCCTCCACTTTCTTCACAATTAAAAGTCAAAATAGCCAAAATTCTGATGCAGAAGGATAAAATGATAACTATGACCTCTTCTATCTCTGCCTTTCATTGTCCTTCACCTTTTGATCTTAAAGTATACCTTTTAGCAATTCTCTTTCCCACTTGTTGAAGGAATTTTAAAAAATTATACTTTCTATTATTGATTTTTTTAGGAAAATAAACATACTTGCTGTTAGGGCAAGCAAATTCTGGAAAGTAATTTAGGAAAATATTTTTTAAAAATTGTAGAATTCATACATTTCCTTTGACTCAAAAATTCTGCTTCTAGATAATTAGTTTAAGAAAATAACTCTGGGTTTTTCTAAAATATCACTAGAAAAAAAGTCAGTATGGAGCTATTTGTGATAATTACATGCCAATCGTGTGAGGTGGTGTGCTTTATTTCAAATATTATCCCTTTTTGGTCCAGATAAATAGAGGTTACTCTAAAAGGCTGTAGAATTGTAGATGAATTTTGAAAAATAAAAAAGTCTTATGTTGAATGTTCTATCATGAAGTAGATAAAATATGGATTAGAAAATTCTTCTGGCCAGATTTACTTTTAAGATTTCTATTTTGAAATTCTCCTATCTTTATTTTAAAAAGTCAATATGATTTCATAAGAGTTACTAGAGTAACTATCAGAAATCTCACCTACTTAGCAATGTTTTTGGACCCTTTATTTTCATTCAGAAGACAAAGATTATACTAATCTATTTTGCTTCCATGCCTTATTGCATTCTGCCAGTTTGAAAATTTGGAACCCTTCTAAACCAAGACTTTTGGATAAGTTACTTCAGACTTTCAGTTTAGTTCCCAGGAAGAACCTATACAGTGGGAATAATGGATCATTTGATGTAAAGTTGCAAGGCAAGCAAAGCAAATCAAGAACTTACTTAAATGAAGATGTAGGTTACACTTTATTGCACTGAGGAAATGAGTTGTCATTAATTGCAGCAGTCCATCGACAAAGGCACTTTCTTATCACAAAGGTGTTCATTGTCACTTCAATAAGTTGTAGACTTGACTCCCAATGCCCTCTGTAGAAATTATACTTCTTGACCTCAGAAAGCCACCCAGCTTATAATACAATACCTACTCACAATGAGAATGGTATCAGTGGCTTCTTTGGAAGAAAACCATTTTGGCTAGTGCTATTCACTAAAAATTCCATAGAATATTTCATGACTAGACCACAGATTTCTACAGAGTCTGAGTCTTAATTCATTAGTATCGACAATCACAGTCTAACTCTGGTAAGCCTAAATTGTTAAAATTATGCCTTGGTTTCCCCAGGAGCAATGCAGTCCCTCAGGTGCCTGAGAATTCAGGAGTCCAGACCAAGAAGGATTGTTTGGCAGCTTTAGCAAAATGAGTGTTTTCCCCCTAGGCGGGTTGCTTTTCAGGTTTTCAGGTATGAGTTTTCAGGTATGAGTTTGAACCATGAAATGAGGGCTTCTTAGTGGCAAACTGCACATCGATGCAATGGTTTGACTTCAGAGCTTCACAGTTTCTGCTAGCAAAGGAAGTCCTGGCAAATGACCCAAACCTAGAGCTGGGGCTGGGGAGTGGGTTTGGAGGGTTGAAAGGCATCTGGCAAAGCCCCAGTCTGTGGAACCTCAAGCAAAGGCGTTGTTAAAATTAGAAGTTTTAACCTAACTCTAGTCGGCAATGTTACCGCATATTACATATGAAGACAGTGTGTAATGGCGTGGATGACAATGCTACAGCATCTCCCTGTTCCATTTATTTGGTGAAGCAGACCATTTGAACATGAACTTCAGGAAAAACCAATCACAGCTAAAACCCATGTGTGCATAAAGAGAGCTACCCAGTCTTGCGACAACATTTACACAATGTTGTTGGTTTTTTGTTTTTTGTGTTTTTTTTGATATTTTATTTATTTATTTGTCAGAGAGAGAGAGAGAGAGAAAGCACAAGCAGGGGGGAGGAGCAGAGGAAGAAGCAGGCTCCCTGCTGAGCAAGGAGCCTGATGCGGGATGCGATTCCAGGACCCTGGGATCATGACCTGAGCCAAAGGCAGATGCTTTTTTTTTTTTTTTAAGATTTTATTTATTTATTTATTTGTCAGAGCGAGAGGGAGAGAGAGAGAGGGAGAGAGAGAGAGAATGTACAAGTAGGAAGAGTGGCAGGCAGAGGGAGAAGCAGCCTCCCTGCTGAGCAGGGAGCCCGATGCAGGACTCGATCCCAGGACCCTGGGATCATGACCTGAGCCGATGGCAGACACTTAACGACTGAGCCACCCAGGTGCCCCAAAGGCAGATGCTTAACCGACTGAGCCACCCAGGCGCCCCTACACAATGTTTGTTTCCTTCATTTGTGGGTTTGTTAATCCTTTGAGTATTCTATCTTCAGTATTTCCTATGTGTGAATGCTCTGTTCTCCCCTACCCCAAATTAAATAATCCCTGCTCCTTTAATTGAGATGCACTATTTGCAACAAATTGATGATTCTCAACGTTGAAAATCAAAGTCAATCTTGTACCTTTTGAATTAACCAGACAGGCTTTTTCACCCACCAGCTGCTTGATCTTCAGCCAGTATATTTCAGCTCAGACATTTGAATTTGTCACCTATAAAATGGGAGCAATATGATCAGGCCTTTGTTCCTCATGCAATGTGAAGATCAGTTATGTCAGGTCTATGAACTCTGTGAAGTAGTGTGCAAAGGCTATGTGTTAACGTTGACAAGCACGTCCTTTGAAAACACGTTTGAAACCCATAGCTGGCATGCCCTGGAAGTGAGCGAATGTGAACCCCACCCCATGACAGTGGTTCCAGGTGGCGTGCCATGGCGAGAGCTCAGACTGGGGAGTCGGAGCCCGTTGTCCAGGCTCCTCAGTCGATGTGAGCCCACAAGTCATTTATTCCGGCAATGAGCTTCAGCCGGTTATTGATTCATAAGAGCACAATCTTGCTATATTTAGGACTGTCAAGCGTCAATCCTACCTCCCCAATTTACTGATTAGAGAGACTGGGATTTCATAAGCAAGGTGTATTCAGAACACATCCTACTGCCTGGAGAGGCTACTTGGGATAAAGGCCAAGCAGGTACAGAAAGGGTCTTAGTGTTCAAGTGGGTAACTCACATGCACTCTTAAAATTCCAATTGGGAAAAAAAAAATCTATTTGACAACAATAATTTCTCGGGATTTTTTTGGACAAAACTTCAGTCCATTTTTGTGGTTGCTGCTTTTTGTGTCATTTTTGTCTGTAGCAGCTTTGGCCCATTCTTTCTGTGACATCATGTTTGCTAAAGTCCATGCATGAAGTTCTTACTTGATATTGGGCACTACGTTAGGTGCTGGGAACACAGCAAAGGAGAGAAGAGACATGATCTCTGCCACTAATGAAAATCACTCAGGTAAAATACAAAATGTAGAACTGCCACTGTTGAGAGCTATGAAGGCACAGTGTGTCGGGCCATGAGGACTTCCTATCAAACAGAAAGTCACTACAAGAGCCCGCAACTTTTCTCACTTTTACTCGGGGATCTAAGTGTTCCACATTCATGGACGCTCTGCACGTGACATACTATGAGGCATTGACAACTAACCTCTAACATGGAATTTAGAAAATGTTCATCTCTGCAGAAAAAAGGCCTTTCCTGATGTCCTAAACGCTTTAGCCTCTTTTTTTTTTTAAGATTTTATTTATTTATTTGACAGAGAGAGAGAGCACAGAAGCAGGGGGAGCAGTAGAGGGAGAGGGAGAAACAGGCTCTCCATTGAGCAGGGAGCCCAATGCGGGGCTCGATCCCAGGACCCTGGGATCATGACCCAAGCTGAAGGCAGATGCTTAACCAACTGAGCCACCCAGGTGCCCCTCTTTAGCTTCTTTTATTACCTTCACCCTGAATGTATCCTCTTCATGGTGACCCCCGAAGGGTCTAAGCCCAAATTGCATCTCCACCTGCTCTGCCCCTGGCTTGTCACACCTTGTTTCCATCTCTAGTCCACCAGCATCCCCCGGGGGAACTGAAATCCCCTCCCTTTGAAAATCAGTTTTCTAAATAGAGACTCCCGAGTGATACATTCCTCTCTTCAGGGGCCTGCCATTGTCTGAGACACCCTGCATCTCGGCCCATCTGTGACACTCCCATGACATTTTCCCTGTGGACGATCTAGATGCAGACTCATGTTTTCACATGTAAACCTGCGATAACTGCCTCTAAGTCTTGCTCCTGGACTCAGATGTCCCGCCTACGGAATTGTTGGAAGGGTCCTGACATCCCCTACACTGTCGTGTGGCCCTATGAATCCAGACCTGGTTGTGACAGTTACTTCCTGAAGGAGGGATGAGTGCAACCAGTTCATAGTCAGGAGTGGTTTGGATACCCACCTTATAGGAGGGGGGTGACACTTGTGTTCATCCTTAACAACAGACTGAATTGAAATGGGCAGAGAAAAAAGAAAAAGGATGAAGGCCTTTTCTGGTTGAAAAAATCATGGGAGCATAAGTGTCAAGGGGAAAATGCCCAAGTTGTACTGGAAAACAGTGAATAAACTCGTGGGACCTGTTTGGTTCTCAACACATTTACTGCATGCCAACCCTGTGCTAAGAACTCCCGTGAGATGTTGGGAATTAGAAGGTGACTAAGAATCTCTGTTCTTGGAGCGCCTGGGTGGCTCAGTGGTTAAGCGTCTGCTTTGGGCTCAGGTCATGATCCCGGGGTCCTGGGATCGAAGCCCGCATCGGGTTCCCTGCTCCGCGGGAAGCCTGCTTCTCCCTCTCCCACTCCCCCTGCTTGTGTTCCCTCTCTCGCTGTTTTCTCTCTCTGTCAAATAAGTAAATAAAATCTTTAAAAGAAAAAAAAAAGATTCTCTGTTCTTCAGAAGCTGACAGGGAAGTCAGGCATTCTATCTGAAAGGAGAAACGGGATCCTACTAAGGTGTTTCAAAGGCTGAAATATGTTCAGACCCCATTCTTTCTGTAAAAATACATTTCGAAAGTGACTCTGGATAATTTAAATAAATAATATAAAACATTTTTTCTCTAGATGTTGGTGAATTTATATCTAATTTTACTGTCTTATCTAGAATGGGGTCTGTGGAAAATACTTGCTTGAGTCACAATAGCTACTTTTATGCTTAATTACTTTATGTATATATATTTTTTCTCTATAGAGCGTGAAATAACCCAGTAGGAAGACCTACATTTTATGCAGATGAAGCATTCTAAACTTTTTTCATGAAGTTCTGTCATTAGAAAACTTTAATATATAAGCATAAGTTTTGATGAGGAGGTTAATGTAATGGAAAATTAACAATAGAATAAAAACACATTTTACTACCTAATTAGCATTTAATTAGGACTGAATTTTCATTTCTACTATTAAAAAATGTTAATTGCCAAGAACATGTATGCTCCTTCTTTTTAAAAAATCCTTTTCTTTGTCTCTCTCTCTCTCATATCCCCATATGCAAATACATAATTTCACACATGTAAACACATTTTTCTCTTTATTCTTCCTTCAAAATAAACCTCCCAAGTTCCCTTATTTAGGCATTTAACAATCATTACAGACTTATTTTTCTTTTAAATGCTTCGTTTCTCAGAACAATTTTCGGTATAACCGCAATTTCTTTTAAAAATTTTGTTTGATTGTTAAACACATTGTAGTTCTAATTTTTAATGGACTCTGTACATTTACGAGATCAGAAAAGAGAAGGCTGAAAATGGCGCTTATTTTCAAGTCATGAAGGGTGTTAATGTGCTACTCTTTATTACTGCCTTTATAGATTAGAAAATATCAAGAGGTAGACTCTGTAACATGGGTAGAGACTACCTGAATTTCTTTTGGCACAGATTCTCCCCTAGGAACTCTTAACATAGGTATCTCCTCAAGCTGGCATTTTCACTGTGTATATGAGGATAATGAGCCTCAGGCAGGCTCATCAGTGTAGAGCCGGGACTTGAATCTGCATAGACCTCCCTCCATTCTATCTTACCATCTGAGGGAATTAACTGTATTTAGGAAAAATTTTCCTGGCAGCTAAGGTATTAAGTAGTAAAATGGGTTGGTAAAGGAGTTTGGCAACTAGTATATCCATATGATTTAAAAACATGATAAAATGTTTTTGTTTGAAATGGCTTACATAGCTTCTGCCTGAAGAATGAGAAATAGACAACATAGCCTTTAATATGAGCGAGGATGTCATGAGAAGATTTTTAAATGAATACATACTTTGCACTTTCAAAGGGTAAATGCACTCACTCTCATGCCTCAGGAGGATAACCAGGACTACACTTGTCTCTCGACTTTCTCTTTTGCAGTAAGTCTAGTTGTTTCTATTCCTCCTGGCTACCACTTTCATATAATGAGCTTTTCATCTTTTTCTCCTCTGAGATAACAATGGGAGTTATGGGCCAAAGCATTCCAGGTATATCAACATCTTCTGGCTTATCAAGACAATCCAGCAGGTGGATTGTTGCCAGCACGTGTCATCAGCACCCAAGGCCCTAACGCCCCCATTGCTGAGCATGTGCCTGTGTCAAGGCTTTGAGGGAGGGGACAGTGAGCAGGGCTGAGTAGCCCCGTGCTGGTCTCAGGGAAGCCTTGTCACAAGAAACAGGTAGGAAAGGCAGTCTAAAATCTGTGAGATAAGCAAGCTCCCATTTTCAACCCCTGAGTTTCCAAACTTGAGTAATTTCTGTTTAACATTCAAGTGAGATAAAGTGAGAGCAAAACAAAGGAAAAGCTCCCTCAATTATTTTAAAATATTATAGAAGCCCAGGATTTCACAATCTACAGCTGCTACTAAAAATGTGGGCACTTAAAGCAGATCACAATAGGTGAGCTCAATCAAACGTTCGTGTGTGAAATATAAGCTCTGTTGTAAGCCATTTTGAAGAACTATAATGCCAATAAAGAGCAAATGGTAATGGATTTTTTTTTTCCTGTGAGGCACAGATGGGGACTTTATAATTTACTTCTTATGGGGCCTATTGAAAAAATCCCATTGTGATCTACTTTTGCGTATCCCTGTTTTTAAAATTATCAATTACTTGGTTTTGCAATTAAAACATAAATTAACTATGCTTTATTCCATATTATTTTTTCTAGAATCGTAAAGGTGAAGTACTATTTCCATACTTATCGAAGACCCTTTATTACTTCTGAATGTTTGGAACTTCAATTAGTTTGTTTTTTCTTCCCTTTGGCGTTGATAATTTTTCCTGTAGTCAAAATTTTTTACCTACTTCTTTATATGAGGACCTTTAAGAATACCAAGAATCAGTTTTCCTCCCCATTCACCAAGAATTTTTTATGTTGCCAATCAAATTCAAGTTAAAATTTTACTCTTTGCCTAAAGCTTCAAGCATACATGAAACCACTTGATAGGAGACTGCCCTTTAACTATTTCCTTTACTACCCACGGGAGTCAAACGTTTAATCCTTTGGGTTAAAAAGTGCTCTTTCATTAGGATGGTGCTTTCTTTAAATTAAGGGGGGAAATTTCATAAATTATATAAACCATGGAAATGAGGTTATGTTTAGCAATGTGAAGGTATGTCATTTCCCTTGACTCGCCCCAAAGGAGGTAAAATGGCCAGTTATGTAAAACGATGGATAAAACGGATTCACTCTAGTCTAAGACTCTGATAGATGGGATAGGGAGACTTTGGTCTGCAGCCAGGACTAGTGCCCAGTTCTTCTGACTCCTAGCTTAGTGCTCTTTCCTGTGTATGATAGCTGGTTTAATATTAATATCAATATATACATATTCATGAGTTCTCATCTACACGTGAACATAGAATTTTTACCCATCTGCATATGCAGGTTGACCTTTCTCTCTTCTTCCTTCTGGTTTAACTCCATCAATCCTAAGCTAAGAAGTTGTTTGTTAGGGAGGACAAGGGAGCCTGTGACCACTCTTTGCCCCCAACAGTGAAGGATTGCTATCTATCTCTTGGGACTGCACTCCATTCAGATGTGAGCTAGCACCTTGTTTAGTATTTTGAGCATGAATCATCCAAAGATTAAGTGATTTTCGGTGATTTTTTTGATTGTAAGGATTTGATATAGACAAGGAAACCAAAATAATATAAATAGCTTTCACTAAAAAAAGTCATAGATACAGCGACTCCAGAATACCACGAGGCTTTAGGGCTTAGAGCCTACAGATTCCAAAGGATGACCGAGTCAGAGGTAACAAGTAGGGTTACAGTGGGACCTCCTAAATCGAGGATAAATGAAAGATCTATAACATATCTTTGTAGTTTGTTGTAAGAGATCGTTTAGATAATATAATTGCAATTACTACATAGAACATCTGTTTAACAGTGTTTTGTATAAAGGAGGTACTTAATATATAGATGCTGAATTCATTCATCTTGGAAGCCTCCATTTGTTGAAAGTCTCAGTATCCATGGGATGCAAGGATCTTTTAGGAGGCATATATGACACAACATAAATTAGGAATCAGAGCTTTGAGAGCCTTATCAGTTTCCTAGAGTAGAGGCATAAATTTTCTCCAAATAATGTCCCCCGCCAATGTAGATTGTCATTTTCATCATCATCATCATCATTATCATGAGCATCTATACCATCATCCTTTTCTTTTATTGAGCACTTTGTACCAAGCTTTCTACAGACATTATCTCATTTAAATCTCAACCATATTCTGGAGCATATTGCCTCATTTCACAGATGAGGATATCGAAGCATAAGATGGGTATTATTATTTCCATTTTACATATTATATAAGCTGAGGCTCAGAGACATTATGGTATTTACTTAAGTCACTCAGATAGTAAAGAACAGAGCCAGAATCCAAATACCCAGGTCCTTCTTAAGTTCAACTCCCATCAATTCTGTACAATTTCACAGTTAACATGGAGAAAGAGAATTGTTAAATTTTTGTTTTAGTTTGCATGCATAAAATCCACTTGTTTTTGTTATAATTCTATGAATTGTGACAAATGCATAGTGTCATAAAACTACAACCACAATCAATATACAGAATAGTTCCATTATCCCTCCAGATTCCCTGTGCTATTCCTTTGTAGTCAAACCCTCTCCTCCTAACCTCTGGAAACTAATGATATGTTCTCTGTCTTTATACCTTTACCTTATCCAGAATGATATATAAATGGAATCTCTAATATACAGCCTTTTTGGTCTGGCTTCTTTCACTTAGCATAATGCATTTGAGATTCACACAGTTTGCTGTGTGTCTCAACATGGATAAAATGGATTTGTACATCTACCATAGTTTATTTATCCATTCAGTAGTTCGGGGTGGCCTCATCCTAGAACTAGTGGTCACCAGCCTATCGGCTACTGAGCCTCAGTTCTCATCAACATGATCTCTTTCTACATTAGCTTGGGTTCATTCACATGGAGGCCTCCGTGTTCCAAATCCGTGGCTGGAATAAGGCCCGTGCACTGGCCCTTCCTTTCTCTTGCCTGCATAAGCATTTTCCCATCCTCTGCTGACATCTAATTTGCTACTCTTCTGTGGACCAAAGAAAAGTCACTTGGCCAAGCCCCACGGTTGCGGTGTGGAGAAAGAGACTCCACTTTTTGAAGGAATATGTGACAGTCACATTTCAAGTTGCCTGAAATCAGGTAACTTGCTTATTACTCACTGCAAATTTCAGTTGACTCATCTTGAAAGTAGTTAGAATAATACCCACTTCATAGGATTGTTTGAAAAATTCAAGTAAATTTTTTTTTTTATTTTAAATGGAAAGCTCCTAATAAAGCCCCACCACTGATAATCAGTAGGTGTGATTATCCCTGGGTTATCTGGCAAGGTTATTGTTAGGCAAAACCCACTAGGATGTAAAGGACGTGATCTTTCCCAACAAGGAATGCTAGTTTCTGATTGTTTCAGCACCTCAGGGTGTTATGTTACATTAGTTATTTGATTTATGTCTAATTTTTAAAAGAAGTAAATATGAATAATAAAAATAAATGAATGAATTTATAATATGATAACTCTTGCTTTCTGACTTAATGTGGCTATTGGGGAGCAAGTTAAAAGCAAAGCTTATTTTGTATATTAAGATATACAGTATAATTCCAATGGCTGATATGGTAAGGCCACACAATATAGCTAAAAGCCTGTGGGATGATCTTAGAAGACCAGAGTTTATTTTATTTTATTTTTTTTTAAGATTTTATTTATTTATTTGAGAGACAGAGAGAATGAGAGAGAAAGCACATGAGATGGGGGGAGGGTCAGAGGGAGAAGCAGACTCCCTGCTGAGCAGGGAGCCCGATGCGGGACTCGATCCAGGGACTCCAGGATCATGACCTGAGCCGAAGGCAGTCGCTTAACCAACTGAGCCACCCAGGCGCCCTTAGAAGACCAGAGTTTAAACACCAGCTCTGCCATTTACTGAGTTGCCTCATGAGAGTTACTTAAACTTGGTGAGTCTCAGTTCTTTCATATGTAAAATGTGACTTTTAAAACTCATGTCATTCACTTCACATATTATTGTGAGGATCAAGTGAAATAGTCCACTTGGAAACCCCAAATCAATACATGAGAGAAACAGAGGTAGTAAACCACGCATCCCATGTATATGAGAACAGATTCACATCTCAAGATTTGGGATACACACAAAAGGTCATACTGCTTATAGTAACGTTTTCTATTAATTGATATGATCATCTTTACAGCTGGTCACAAGTCCCCACCTAGGCCAGGCCAGGCCAGGCTGGTAGCATAATTGAACTAAGTGGAAAACAACAGAAATGGTAGATTCTGTAGTAAACGGCGGAGCTCTTGTCCCATCGAACAGGCAATCATCGACCACTATTTATTTACTTCTAGATGAATGTTGCCACATAGTCCCCTGGGTGGCATAGTATAAGGGCCCATGTGATTTTTCAATAAAGTTGGTATACTACATTTATTCAATTTTTTACTGAGGTAAATATCCCAAACATGGAGCTGATCAAATAAAAGTATGCTTATGGTGGATTCACCATGCAGGCTGCCATTTACGACCTCTGATTGAGTACATCACTGTCAGCTTAGTTCTGCAGTCTTTTTTTTTTTTTAAATAATTTTTTATTGTTATGTTAATCACCATACATTACATCATTAGTTTTTGATGTGTTCCATTATTCATTGTTTGTGCATAACACCCAGTGCTCCACGCAGAATGTGCCCTCTTTAATACCCATCACCAGGCTAACCCATCCCCCCACCCCCTCCCCTCTAGAACCCTCAGTTTGTTTTTCAGAGTCCATTGTCTCTAATGGTTCGTCTCCCCCTCCGACTTACTCCCCTTCATTATTCCCCTCCTGCTATCTTCTTCTTTTTTTTTTTCTTAACATATCTTGCATTATTTGTTTCAGAAGTACAGATCTATGATTCAACAGTCTTGCACAATTCACAGCGCTCACCATAGCACATACCCTCCCCAATGTCTATCACCCAGCCACCCCATCCCTCCCACACCCCCACCACTCCAGCAACCCTCACTTTGTTTCCTGAGATTAAGAATTCCTCATATCAGTGAGGTCATGTGATACATGTCTTTCTCTGATTGACTTATTTCACTCAGCATAACACCCTCCAGTTCCATCCACGTCGTTGCAAATGGCAAGATCTCATTCCTTTTGATGGCTGCATAATATTCCATTGTGTATATATACCACTTCTTCTTTATCCATTCATCTGTCGATGGACATCTTGGCTCTTTCCACAGTTTGGCTATTGTGGACATTGCTGCTATAAACATTGGGGTGCACGTACCCCTTCGGATCCCTACATTTGTATCTTTGGGGTAAATACCCAGTAGTGCAATTGCTGGATCGTATGGTAGCTCTATTTTCAACTGTTTGAGGAACCTCCATACTGTTTTCCAGAGGGGTTCTGCAGTCTTTATTAAAGCTACTGTGTGAAACGATTCATTCTTACCTTCAACAATTTGGTGCTTACATTCAGAAAGAGCCCTTTATTTTATGGAGGACACACATGAATAAATGGGTCGTATTTGCTCATTCTCATCTTTGTTCCTCTTAAGGAGGATCTTACTCCGCTTAGGAGGAGGAAAGTGCAAAAGCCTGGCTGTTGTGATCATACTCCTCCCATTTGGCACATGTCTTAGTACTGTGATAGCACTTTGGGAAAGTCACTTAACTACCATCTTTATTTATATAATGAAGGCATTGAACTAGATTAGATCTGCAGTAATTCTCACCTCTAATATCCTATGTGTCTATAGTGAGACTGATAGTAATTATAATATTAAACATACTGTTCAACGTGCTTTTCTGTCTTATCTTGAGAAAAGAGAAATAGTAACTCTACTAATAGCATCTTGTTGCACACAAAAAGATTTCTCTTTTATATAAATAAAGCAAATATTTTCCAAAAGTCATCCCACAGGCCATGGTGTTTTTAGCCTGGGCAAATTTAACTCATATACCTTGTTAGTTAATGATACTGTGGGATATCAGAGTAAATTATTACCTAATACCATAGAATACTGACTTTTAAAAATATTTAATGCTTTCTCCAAATGTTTGTTTGTCAATAGTTATATAGACTTTAATTTACTAATTTGGCACCATAACAATATATGATACTAGATTCCTGTGAATCAACATTTATATTACAAATGTTCTTGTGAAGGATGAAATGCCTCAGTTTTTATAAATGTATATTTTAGGACCCCAAAAAAGTGTCTTCTTTTTCAGGTTAATAATTTATATTGATTATCTCTTACATATAAAGCCTGTTAGATTGCCTTGTCTTTGTTAATTTATAAATATAGCCACTTTCAATTTAATAGTTGATCATTATATGTGGGGCATAAATTTATTTCATAATTTTGGGGAAAAAAATCCAAGAAAAACATTTGTTTTGTCTTAATTGGTCATTGCTTATTCAGGCCCAACAAAATAATATATGGCCACAAACAAACTTAGGTAGTTGGAGAAAATCTTCAAGCGTTAAGTGGACTAAATGCAGTTCATACCCAATTAGCTACTTTTATCAAAGCTTGGCCACTAGATTGCACACCAAGTTCTACCTTAGGCACTTTACAGCCATAACCTGAATTACTTTTTAAAATAATCATCAAGGTTGCATTATCTTAATTAAAAAAAAAAGACACCAGAGCTTAGTGAGATTGTCCAACTTTCCCAATTACCTTGTCTCCAAATTGGGGTTTATTATTTTTTTTATAATTTTTTTTACTATGTTATGTTAGTCACCATACAGTACATCATTAGTTCTTGATGTAGTGTTCCATGATTCATTATTTGTGTATAATACCCAGTGCTCCATGCAATACGTGCCCTCCTTAATACCCATCACCAGGCTAACCCATCCCCCCACCCTCCCCCCCTCTGGAACCCTCAGTTTGATTCCCGGAGTCCATAGTCTCTCATGGTTCCTTTCCCCCTCTGATTTTACCCCCTTCATTTTTCCTTTCCTTCTCCTAATGTCCTCCATGCTATTCCTTATGTTTCACAGATAAGTGAAACCATATGATAATTGACTTTCTCTGCTTGACTTATTTCACTTAGCATAATCTCCCCCAGTCCCATCCATGTTGATGTAAAAGTTGGGTATTCATCCTTTCTGGTGGCTGAGTAATATTCCATTGTATATATGGACCACATCTTCTTTATCCATTCATCTGTTGAAGGGCATCTCGGCTCTTTCCACAGTTTGGCTATTGTGGACATTGCTGCTATGAACATTGGGGTGCATGTGGCCCTTCTTTTCACTACATCTGTATCTTTGGGGTAAATACCCAGTAGTGCAATTGCTGGACCATAGGGTAGCTCTTTTAAGCCAGCTCTGACTGCTGGTAGGTCTCTAGGCCGGGTGCTGTTGGGCATAAGGTGTGCTGTCCCTTTCCAGACAGTAGTCCTTGCTGTTATAACAAAATGTCTAGCTGACCAGACACTGTGGTCAAGCAGGAAACTGGGTTATCAGCTTTCTTAATGGGCCAGACTCATAACCCCCAAAATACAGACCTCTCTGGTGAAACTGCACAGAAAACTAGAGCAGGCCCTCCAGGCATCAGCTCGTCTTGGCCTCATCTGCTTACCCACAGGTAGAGAAACTGGGAAGGACTGACACCCTGCCTGAAAGTATTTCAGGAGAGGGAGAGGGATGGGGGTAACAGAGGGCAGGGAGAATTGTTCTCTGGAAGCTGGAAACAGCCCCTCTGCCCCCCACTGGCACACATTTCACCCACAGAAGAATGAGATCCAGAATATCACCACATACAAGAATCCTGCACTTTAACACCTTGATTCCACCGGATAGAGAAACATGGCCCAGAGATTACAGGCTCTCAACCCACATGGATTCCTTTTCCTGTGGACAAGAGAAAGGGAGAGAAGTAAAGGTAGAAATGGCCTCCCCCAGCACTTCCATATTAAGGCCAAGGTGGAAATTAGGAGGCCCGGCAATAATATTCCTCTTCAGCCATTCCAGGGCAGGTCTCAGGCATGTGTGCTTGGGAATTCTCTCGGCTGCCCTCACTTTAGGGTACAGAAAGGGTTTGATGTCACTGAATAATTATCTCGTTCCTCTTCCCAATATCTTATATTACCCAAATTTGCAGGAAATGGAAACTCTGAGTATATTTGTATAGGATATCTGGATGTAGAAATAGGTACAGGTGGGTATCCAGGAGAGCTGATGCTAAGCAGAGTAACTCTTTATTAGGTGGCTTCCTAATGCAGTTTCATAGTTGAGGGTAATGCAATTAAGTTTCTGCACCATTTTAGTATCATTTATTGTGCAGTAATAGTAATGATTTATCTTAGATAATGTAATTTTTTAAAAGATTTTATTTACTTATTTGACGCAGAGAGAGCTAGTGAGAGAGAGAGAGAGAGAGAGAGAGAGAGAGCCCACGCTGGGGGAGCAGAAAGCAGAGGCAGAGGGAGAAGCAGACTCCCCGCTGAGCAGGGAGCCTGACGCGGGGCTCGATCCCTGGACCCTGGGATCATGAGCTGAACCAAAGGCAGACACTCAACCAACTGAGCCACCCAGGTGCCCCTAGATAATGTTATTTTGCCTAATTTTTTGTTACTCTTGTTGTTTGTTTGAGGATAGTGAAATTCAGTTCAGTCTAAAGAGAGCCTGATTTCCCTTTCCAGCCTCTGTGGGGGTCAACTTCCAGTCAGTACTGGCAGCAACAGTTGCCTGTGCGAATGTGTCTACCTTTTTCGCTTGGCACCCTGGGAACTTCCCTGGGCGGCTCTGCGGAGTCCACATCTCTGTCACAATCTTACTGGTCAAAGGGGTGACTTTATTTAACATAGCCCTTTAGAATGGTCTTAAATGAAATGGCAGTAATTTGGTTGATGGAAATAAAGGCCAAATTCAGGGTGTAAAATAAGGGATAACATTACATAAAAAGAAAACATTACATAAAAAGAGTATGTGTTAAGATTATCCCTGGTGCTAGGTAAGAGATGGGAGAAGGAAGACAAGGACCAACAGCCTTTAATATGCAGAAAAGTAATTTGGACACAGTTGAAATGGAATAAAACAAGAACGTTAGGAAATCCTGTGGGTAAGAAGTGAAATGCATATAAGTGTGACTTCAAAATAGATTTTAGTGAAAATAAAGCAATAGGAAAAATTAGAGCAAGTGCCAATCTTTGAAATATACCTTGCAGATTACAATAGGAAATAGGAAATACGGGGTTAGATTTTTAAAACGTATTATTTAATGCGATATGAAGATGAGTGTGTGTGTTTCTTAGATTCATTAGGGAAGAATATATAGTATCAAAAACATCACAAACATTTTCTCATGTTTTATAGAGTGAAATTGTTATATGGTTCATTCTGTCCCAATTGAGGTCATTTTTGTTTGGCACATTAATCTCTGACCCTTTCCTAGTAACAACAACCACAACAAAACATCCACTAGACAACTTGATAAAGTTCTACTTAAAGCCCTACAAATGTAGTTAGTAGAAAAAAAATAAAGATTGATAAAATACCAGAGCTGCCAAGTATTTCAACATTCTAATAAAATAAGCTTGTGAGAAAATTTTCAGGACAGGTCCACACTTTTGAAAATTGTTATTACCGAATATTTCCACTCTGTGTAGTAGATAAACTTGTTGACAATTACATGATTCCAGAGCAATTCAGAACTCAATAAACATGTAACATGGAGAAATAAGTTTATTGCAAATTTGTAAAGAGCATTTTGCTAAGTATAACTTTTTAAAAATATGTATAATTAGATGGATATTTTTGTAGTGGAGTGAAGCTCACTTTTAGAGCTAGTTTGCAAGTTTAAGGAATAGAATTTAGATAAGTTTTACTATTAATTATAATGGGAAGTTGAAACATTTGAGTTGTTTGGGGAAACTCTAGCTACATAAACTTCAAAAGTTATCTTGCTTTCTTGGCCACTTCATTATGCAAAGAAAAGCACAAATGTATTATATTCATTGAACCATTAAATGGGAGTCCAGCAAGCCATTAAAATTAATAAGTCATCCAGGAACAGAATAGATATAGCAGCAGGGAAAAAAAAAGCAAAAACCAGGAACAACCACGTTGATTAGCTGTCAAAGTATTGCATCTATTTGGTAAGCTGAACAGAGAAGCGACTATTTTTGGTAATTGTCTTTCCGTTTCCATCATCATATTTCATAGGTGGTGTCATCTTTAAAAGCAGCAGATTAGATTTAAATAAAAAATTCTAACTACTCTTTTCAGAAATACTAAAAATAAAATGTATGACCTGGAGATAAGAAAACTCGATTTCATATTCTGCACAGTCTCCTGAACTAAATAGCAGCACAAATCTTCACATTGACAATGTGCAGAAGTGTTTGTTTATTGGCATAAAAGGTTAAGTAAAAGGTTAAGAAAGGTAATTGCAGTGCAGGATCCTATATTCTGTTTCAGTAGAATCTATGTTCATAGTTCATAGAAAATGTAAATTAAGCATCATTAGCTAGGAAGTGACACCAGGGTAATACACACACGATTTTCTTGAAGGAACCAATGTGTTTTTATTTATAATATCATTTGATATTCCATCATTGGTGTTTGAGGAAATTCTTTGCTTCATTGGAAATTCTTTCTTTATGGCATCATTTGGTCCTATGAATACTTTTTGGATAAGAAAAGCATCTTTGTAAATTAGATGTTACTATTTTTGGTAATTATCTTTCCATTTTTAAAATAATGATTAGGAATTCAAGGATTCAAACTTTACTAGTATCATAGAGGCTTGTAAAAAATTTATAAAACTTACCAGTTACAGAAGGTCACAGAAACATTAACACTTATCTAAATAATGCATATATGCCACCATCACAAACTAGACAGGCAACATCAAAATAAGACCTTAGTGTTTGTGGGAAAGCATAAACATGCAAACACATACACATGCACACAGTAACACATCCTAACAACAGAATAGTCTTTAATTTCGTATATTTTTATAATATAGTGTAAAACCACTAAAGTATATAGAAGTTAAGGAATATTACTCCAGAAGGCTGAAAATTACCAATAAAATACATTGGTAATATTCTTTTTTTTTTAAGATTTTATTTATTTATCTGACAGAGAGACAGAGAGAGCACAAGCAGCGGGAGAGGGAGAAGCAGGCTGCCTGCTGAGCAGGGAGCCTGGTGTGGGGCTCGATCCCAAGACCCTGGGATCATGACCTGAGCCGAAGGCAGACGCTTAACCCACTGAGCCACCCAGGTGCCCTATTGGTAATATTCTACTGCCAAAATTTACTCCTTATTTACTATGGATGAAAAGATCCTATGTTTCAGATCTTATAAAAATTATAGACTAATCTGTAATCTAGGAGCAGTGATAAAGAATTCATAAACTAGTGATAAAGACAATATATATGTTAAAGTCACAGACTCAAGTGGCCAGGAATGCAATAGTACTTTCTGCAAATGTTAAACTTCAGAATCCAGGTCCCCATTCCCTCTGATGTGGACAATTTGATCTAATTGGATAAAACTGGCAAATTCAGCATTTTTTGATTAATTCAAAGTTTAAACTCAACCTGTTCTGTGTTCTCAACCCACCCCCATTCCTCCATCTGATGGCATCTAAATTCCAGCATGGAGGCTTGGGACTGTGGCTCATGGCCTTCGGGCAGAAGGACATCTGGTCTGTGGTCATCCACCATCCTCTGTTGACATTCAGCATGGTATCTTGGAGCTGCTAGTCTTTGCTAACTGACCCTGTCTTCACTGGGTCATCCACTGCTGGAGACAGCTCACGTTTCTATTAGAATGATGCTTTACTACTCCGTTTCTGGAGTCTTTCCTAGGACGCTTACTGTTTTAGTCTTCACCCAGAAACCAAACAGAGGTCTCATCACCAATCAGACACCTCTTCTCCAAAAGGAGAATCTACACAGGACTTCTTTAATTCTCCTTCCCATCCCACACTTGGACTTTTCCTAGAGGACTGGTAAGATATGAGATCCCTTCTCAGAAACCTCTGTCATTAACTAAACCTCTTGTCTGCCTATGCTCACTGCCTGTTTGTATCAGTTACCCACTGCTGTGTAACAAACCACTCCAAATTAGTGGCTTAAAACAACCCATTTATTCGTCCATGAATAAGCAAGCTAAGCCTGTTTTCTGCTGGTCTTATTGAGGTCATTGAAGTGACTGTGGTCATCTGGAGCCTCAAGTCAGGCTGGTGGAGCCAAGGTAAATTTACCCACACATCTGGTGCCTCAGTTAGGATGGCTGGAACAGCTGAGAGGCCCAGCTGGACCTCTCTTTATACAGATTCCCTAGCCAGTAGCTCAACTGCTTTCAACGGCCACTCAGGGTCCAAATGAGTAAAAGCTGAAGCTGCCAGGCTATCTACACGCAACTTGTAGCCATCTTGGTCAAAGCAAACATAAAACTAGCTCAGATTCAGAGGAAGGGAAACAGCATCCACTTCCTCATGTGAGGATAGAAAAAATTAATACAGACTATCCACGCCACTGCTGGCAGAATTTTACCTCTGAGCAGGGAAGGAGGTTCTTCGGTCAGTATGAATTCTCTCACCTACTCTTAAGTCCTTCATGTTCTTAATATTTTGGAGATTCAGAAAAGCCTGAACATTTATTTGCTATGGATCTTGAGGCTTAGGACAAGAATTAATATATGGTTGCATTTGCATTCTCTCTTTCTCTGAGGAACTATGTCTCAGCTCCTGGGTCTCACTTGAATAGTGGTCAGGCCATGGGAATGGGATGGGACATTTTTTATAAACAAATGTAAATAACTTATCAGTTAATATTTTACATACCCCTACACATACATATTTTTGTTTCATTTCTTTAAGATGTGGCACATCTTTTGTTTTCCTGTTCTTAGTAAAATGCTTACTTTTAAAAAAGATACATTATTGAAACATTGCTAAAATTTCACTTGTCACTATGAGATTCACATTTGAAACTTCAGATTATAAGAGAAGTTGAAATGTATCAAGATGTCCCCTTTGGAGAGGATTATTCTGTTATTCCAGGGGTAGATCTCTGGTTCCCAGAAGGCCCACTCAGATTTGCTCAGCCCCACCTTCATGGTGGTGCTCACTGGGAGCTTCATTTGGAGGGAATAGTCTGAAGAAGCCTGGGGCAGGAGGTACTGTATCTGAATAAAATCACAGAGACCCCTAATTTCATTCCTCTCCATATTTAGAGTACGAACATTTTGAATTGAGCAGCTAACACGGACACTTAAACACATAATCTGAAAGATCACCACAGATTAAGCTAATTTATCTGCTGCTGTCTCCTTTCTGTCCAATGGGAGAGAATGATTGGAACTAACCGTGTATATAGTAGAGACCTAACAATGTGTGGTGTGATAAGGAGAGAAAATACACTTCTACTGAAAAAGATAAGACTCTATGGAGTAGAGTCTTACTCTATGGAGTAAGTCTGTACTGCCCAAAATAGCAGCCACTAGCCTTGTGTGGCTATTGAATAGTTGAAATTTGACTAGTGAGACTGAGGGACTGAATTTTTAATTTTAGTGGATCTTAATTATCTTAAATTTCAATTTAAAAACAATCAGATAAAATATTTTTCCATCAGTCATAACTTTACTGTTTTTAATAGAGCTATATTCTCTAAAGAGTGAAAATTTACTATCCAAATTGAGATAAAACACATATCAGATTTCAGAGACTTAATATGAAAAAAGAATGGAAACAATCTCATTAACAATTTCTATATCGATTACATGTTGAAATGATAATATATTGAGTTAAGTAAAATATATTATTAAAATTAATTTTACCTATTTCTTTTTACTTTTTTAATGTCCTACGAGGAAATTTAAAATTACTATGTGGCTCACATTGTATTTCTGTTGAACTGCACTGGAGCAGACTCTTCAAGTTAAAACTCCAACATGATTTATGTGTCCTGGATATAAACTATTATTTAAAAATAGAGATCTCACTTTTTGTTTTATTGTCCTAAGGGCATAAATTTTATTTTGATTTATGGTATTAACAACAATTTATTGACAACCTACTTTGTATTAAGTCCTTTATGAAGTGTCTGGAATGTGTTGTCCTTATGAGGTAGATTTTATGATCCCAATTTTACATATGAGGAAACTGAAGGTCCTAGACTTCAAGAAAGATTTCATTTCAGTCAGAGGTAGAATACAGATTCAAACTTGGGTCTGACTCCAGAATTTGCCAGATTTGCTTTTCTTGGTTAAAATTCTTCGTTTGTGCATTTAATGCAGTATTCATTAGATACTCCAGAGGGGACAGATAATGCAGAGGTGCTGAGGCTACAATGGGTGTACTGAGTTGGAAAAAGAGAAAGAATGCCAGTGGCTGAAGAGTTTTGTGCAAAGAGAAATGAGGTTGGCAGGGACTCAACTGCATAAGGTCAAAGTTGCATTTGATTCTAAATGACCCAAGTCCTTGAGAGTCATTGACTAGAGGAGTGACATAATCTGATACTCATTTTAAAGGACTACTCTGGCCTGTTTGTAAAGAATCCATGTAAAGGGTCAATATAGGAGTCAGAAAGGCCGCTGAAGAGGTGTTTTTGTCATTGTCAGGAGTGAAATGAGGACTTGAAGACTACTACAGAATAGTTGAGGAATATGTTCTCAAAGTAAAATTAATGGAATCTGCTAATGAGAGGTATTAAACGAATTTATATTGTTTTTTTCCCAAGTGTCTTGCTGAAAATTTAACTCCTGGATTTATTGCATTGAGCATTTCAACATCTATTTTTAAAGGCTAAATGGTATATAGCACACAGAATTAAGGAGAATACATGAGAAATACAGGAATGTGTCAGATGCTTTGTCATGAAATCTCAACAAAATGGAAAAAAAAAACTGCTAGGAATCTGGGCTGGATCTGGGATAAAGACATGGAGTCCAAAGATGTACCATCAGTCATTCGCTATTATTATTGTTGTTGTTGTTATTTAGCACTGTGCTAAGAATGGAAATGCAACAAACAAAAAAATGGAAAGAGTTCCTTACTCTTGTGGCACACCTAGTATGCATTTTGGAGTTAGTGAATTCCATATGTGGTGCACATAATGCTGTGATGAGGCTCTGTTGGATTTTGTATTTTCTTATCTACCTGTTGAGATGAGGCCATGGGTGATGGTGGGTAAGAATCCTCTAGTGTCATCCTGCAGGCCAGTATTCTCTTCTGGTTTAAGAGTTCTTCAGTTAGTCCTCTGCTTGCTGAGAGCGATGGAAATGATTCTGGGCCAGTGTAACATCACCAGTTCACCCAGTAAATTCTTTCATTTACTCAGTCAATAAATGAATTAGTATTTTTTATTTAAGAGTGTTATTCCATTGTATAGATATAGCAGTTTGTTTCTCTGCTCACCACTTGATGGACATTTGGGTTGTTTCCTGTTTGAAGCTATTTGAGATATTCTTTGGCATGTTCTAGAAGAATCATCTTAAAACTCCCAGCTCATGAATAGCATTTCTATTATGAGTGGCATCCTTTACCATCTTCAAGATTTTAGAATTTCACAAGGATGCCACTGGCCTTGTTGCTCTGAAGATACTGATCCTTACTACCATCTTGACATGTAATTAGAGTAGAAAATAAATTTTATCATCCCATCTGTGCCTTTAAGTACCTATGTTCTTTAAAAAAAACAACCCAGAGCTTCTAAAATTCATACTTTGTTGTTTTGCAGAGCGAGGATATGATAGTATCAGAGTTATTTTGTTTAAATTAAACAAACATTTCTATCATGAAGTATGTAGTTCTTTTTCCTCAGGAGCACAAACTACTCTATGAGCAATAACTCATTTAGATCTTCAAATTCTGTGGAGGGTTGTAGGTGATAAGTAGTATATCCAATTTACAGGGAGGACAATTGATATAGAGTGATGTGGAAAATTGCTCTGAGTCACTGAGCACAGCTCTAATGGAACTCAGAATGGAATCAGGGTCTCTCGACTCCCAATTAGTTCTCTATACACTAGATCACACTACCTGCACCCTCAGTCCTTGGCAAATAGATGATAAATTTTATATAAAGGTAACTCTCAGTTACCTACAGTTATCTACAGATCCTGGTGTACAGTCATATCGTTGATCTCTAGCCGGTTATGGGGTGTCTGCCAGCATCCTTCAGGTCGGCGGTCTCATTGCAACTGTGCAGAGGCAGGAAGAAAGGCAAATAGGAAGACAGTAATGGAAGCAGAAGGATCTTGCATGTGGGAAACACATAACCTAGAAAGTTTGGGGACGCAGAATAATGGTTGCCGAGTTGGATGGTGAGGATTATACTGCCCTTGATTTGTGCAGATGGATGCAAATTGAAATGACATTCCATCCTTATATATCACTTCCCGCATATCCATGGAAATTAAGTAAACATAAGGGCAAATCTAGACCACCACATAAGCGAGGAGCCATTGAAGCTAGAGATTTTAGGGTTCTTCACAGTTCCTGCCCTTTCGATGCACAGGCAGATTTCATGTGAACCATGGAATCTCTGATACCACGGAAATGACAGTCCTGTAGGTATATGATAGTCATGTAAAGATTTCCAGACAGGAATGGTGGACAATTAAAACAGATATGTCACAAAATTCAAAAGGAAGATTATTTCAAATTCTTAAATTGGACCTAAGTAGTAATTTGGTCATGGTGCCTTGGAGAAATAAACTGAAGTATGGTCACAATTAGCAGAACAATTACTATGTTGTTTTATTTACTATTATGTTTATTTTGATTTCTCAGTGATTTCTAATGCATCTTCCTGAAGATCAGAGTTGGTTGTGCAGTTTAATACTAGAAATCATAGCCCTATTTTATATGGGATAAAGCTACTCTTCCTATTGCCTGGAGATATTTAAACTCCTTTTTTCAGAAGATGAACTTATGAAACATATATTCATTTTTGAAATTTATTTAGACAAGTGATGATTGTATAAAAAGGGGGAATGGAAAATATGGTAAGTCTTTAAGAAGATATAAATGATGTATGTGATCTCTGAAAGGGGCTTCCTGTAAGATTCTGCTTGACTGGGAAGGTGTGTGTCTCGTGAATTGCTGTATTCCAGCACCTAGTACAGTGCTCTGTCCATAGACAGCTCTCAATCAGTATCTGTTGATGGTCTAAATCCAATTTCAGTGACTTGCCGAATGCAAAGGATGTGAAGAACTGGAGAAAGTAAGCATAAGCATATCATTTAAGGTGTTTCAAATACAGAGGAATAAGAACTGTCTTATAGATATGAGAGCTTTTTTAGCATTGTCAGAAGCTGAGGAAAAGGTTCTAATATAGCAGAGACAGTGCATGGTGTAGGAGAGAGGGGAATAATATATAGGATAAGATTCCTGGACACATAGGAGGGGATGGGACCCCAAAGGTTAGTCTCAGATGAGACTACCTCACCTGAGGTTAGTCTCAAATGAGAGGAGCATGATTCCTTCTGTTCATTCAGAAGTGAGGGGGAAAGGGTGCTCATAATTAAGGCTGGGCAGTTGAGAGAGGTCCTCTGTGGTGGATGCTATCTTTTCTACAGATTAGCTCTTCTGTGGAGAGTGACTGAAAGTATTACCCGTGGAGATGTGGAGAAAGCATGGATAAGAAGAGCCTGCGTTCCTGGTGGCACAGTCACCGAGCTCTGGGTGCTCTGGCGGCCATTGAAGCAGGAGGGAAAATGGAAAAGGAGATCATGGTTCACTTCATCAAGTGGGTCATTCCACAGTCCCTGAAATCACCTAGATGGTGGCAGGGCTTGGGTGGAGACAAAGTCTGAGGACTAGTAGTAGAGTCTTCAGTAAATGAGGGAAATGACAGGGAAGTAGACAACAAAGACAAGGAGAGTGGCATTAGCCATGTGGCCTAAACTGAATGCAGACTCAAACAAGTTAAATAGTCAGACAAGATCAGATCATGAGCCAACAAAAACTCTAACAACTGTGACAAATCTGGCTTTATATTTTCTTGATTATAAATACTTATCTTTTTAGTCAGTTTCTCCTTGATTAAGGGCAAGTACATGAGAAAAAAATCCCACAGGAATGTTTCTAATTGAGCAATAGTTTGCTTTCAAATCAGAAAGGGAATCGAAGCTAGAGTTACTTGCACAAATCTAAAATAAGGATTTTTCAAAAGTGTAGATTGATTAATGTAAGCACCAACTGCATTCCTGTTTACGTGCCTTTTATAGTAAAATAAATTATTGTACACACACACCCTGAATGTTGTACCAGAATCTAAAGCTTTTGGGGAAATGCAATTGTAAATATTAATATTAAAAATTATTTTGGTTACTCTCTCTTTAATAACCCCATGATATTATCTTTATAAATATAGCTTTAGGTTGGCTGTTTCTTTTTCAATTATTAGGGAAGTAAACGAAGAAAAAAAGTATAGATATTTTCCGTATTTTCAAATGTGATTTAATTAATCTTCACAGTTGCTAAACCAGAAATAGATTGATCACTTCAAAGTTTACAAATGTGCTAGGTCAGTATATTCAACTAAAGTTTTATAAGGAGTCCCAGAAATACCTGCATTCCAGTGAACTTAACTTCTTCAATCCTTGGAGAACCATATTTGCATTTTTGCATTGCTAATTTTGGTAATGTGAAAATATTTTGCATTGATAAGGACTTTTATTAATGCAAAACAGACTTCTGCCCTAGTTTTACAGGGCTTTAATATTAATAACAATATGCCTGAGATTATGCCACATTTCAATGTCAGTAAAATTGGTGGGTGGAACAAAATGTGAATAAATTATTCACAGACAAACGCGAGCAGTCTTGTTTTTCAAAAGCTGGTCACCGGGGAATCACAGTATAGGTGAGAGCAAACACGCTGAATAGGATGCACCGCAAATGGAAAAGGGTATGCAAGTTCATTTTGCAAGTAGTGCACATTGCTAAATTATATGTGGGCATCATTAATATGGTGTCAGTTTCAATATTAAATCTCACAGACGTTTAAATAAATAAATTACAGGGGCGCCTGGCTGGCTCAGTCGGTTAAGCATCTGCTTTCGGCTCAGGTCATAATCCCGGGGTCCTGGGATCAAACCCCACATTGAGCCCCACATCGGGCTCTGTGCTCAGTGGGGAGCCTTCTTCTCCCACTCACTCTGCCTGCCACTCTGCCTACTTGTGCTCTCTCTGTCTCTCTATGTGAAATAAATAAATAAAGTCTTTAAAAAATAAGTAAATAAGTAAATTACAGAGAGTAAAGTCTAACAGCTAAACATCAATTTTATCCCACTCTGTTCTGTTCAGTAAATATTCAGTGCCTACCCATGTGCCAGGCACTGTGCAAAGGGCTGATGGCACAATCAAGGGCCAGCCCCAGCTGCCAGCTACAGCTGGAAGAGCTTACAGGTGACTTCTACTCCCTAACATGGGGACACATTGTAGTTCAGTCAATTGGGCTCACAAAACTGAATGTGAAAAAAAGAATCATATTATTTAGTAAATATACTTGTAAAGATGAGCAACATGATTATAAACACTTTCCAAAATATGTGAGTTATCTGGATCTATTTTACAGATTCTCAAATCTTAGTTTTGATTTTATTTTGAAATAACCATGATCTCCGTAATTGATATGCCTATGCCCACAGCACCTTGTACGTAGCAGGAGTTCCTTAAGTACTTTTAAAAGAAGCAGGGGAAAATTTGCCACTCGGGGCTGTGCTACAGAGAGTGCCTGCTACGCCAAGGCTGGGGCCCAGGTGCCTTCAGCCTCCTATCTCTACTTCCTCCACCAAGCAGACTGCCTTCCAGCCCCCCAGCCCCCTGGCAGGGCGGAGTGAAGAGCTGAGGAATATGTGGCTTGAGGTCTCCATTTGTCCTCAGCCTACACCTCCCCATGTGTGTATACATTAAACAGGTTAACAAAGAAAAAAAAAAAAGAAGCAGGGGGAAAAAAAAGTGAAGAATGGACAAACGTTATATATTTATATTCTAAAATATTCATTTCAGAGAAATATGTGTTTAATGCAAAGAGAAGACAAAGTAAAAATATCTAAGAGTAAAAATTCCCAAGAATAAAGTGTAACTCCTGAAAATTCTGAAGGAATGAATGGTCTGACAGAATCATGCCGATGTTCTTTCCTGAAATATGGGTTAGCATGTCTGAATTACATTCCCCCAGAACAAAAGAGGAAAAATAATACTGAGCCCTTTCTATAAAGGCAAAATATAAAAATTGGGACTAATTTATAACTGAAATCGTCCAACCAGCAAAAAAAAAAAAAAAAAAAAAGTGCTTCTGGGCTTTGTGAAAAGACTTTAAAGAAAAAAAATATACGTAAGGAAAGATTTACATTTGACTCCCCACTTACCTCTCCAACTAGCATTGCATGACTATATCATTCATTCAGGGAGTGACATACTGTGAGTTTGACCATACAATTCTGCACATTTCCCATTCAGCGCTAAGCCTCCCTACCCTTAACCCACAGCATCACTCCATGAGCTTACATTTTTTATTTCTATTAAAATGTAGTTAAAAATGTAGGTTAGGTGCAAATGGCTGAATTCAGGTTCCAAGTTTTTGTCTCTAATATGATATTATCACTTCTCAAATTAAAACACATCCAGAGCTCTCCATTTCCTCATGAGAAAGCCCACACTCTTCATGAGACTTATGCAGCCCTGGGGGAATCTACCCTCTAGCCTCAAATCTGGTTTCTCTGTCCCCAAGATGGCCATATTTCTGCTCCTCTTACAGTGTTCCAACAGGCTCAGGTTCCTCTTAACTCTGGGCCTTGGTGTTTTATAGTCCATGTTCCTGGAAAACTTTTTCCTACACTCTCCACCTAGCTGACTCCTCCCTGCTCCTCACATTTCACTTTACACTTTACTTCTTTAGGGAGAAAAAAAGTAGATCCTGGGATTTGAGGCCAGATATTGTGTAATTATACTTACTTCTGAATTCCCATCTGCTAACACTATTACTGGCCTGAATTACTTATTCATTCATTCATTTACTTACCCATTCAATGGTTACATATTGAACATCTCCGAAAAGCTACTCATTGCTGTAGGCATGGGGAATACAATAATAAATTAAAGTCCCTTCCTCCGGGATGTAGTAAGGAACAGTCAAGACAAGATAATTTCTGAGAGTGGTAAATGCTATCAAGAAGGGGCTAAGATACTCACAGGCTTTAATTTGAGCTGCTACTTAAATAATGTAAAGGAGATAGCTATGTGATGCTCTGAAGATAGGGCATTCTAGTAAGCAGCGATAGCATGTGCAAAGGCCCTGAGATACATGAGTTAAGCATAGTCAAGGGTAAAAGCCAGCCAGAGTCACTGGAGCAGAGTGACAAAACTGTGGAATGACAGGTCATGAGGTCAGAGAATGGGCAGGAGATAGTTCAAGTGGGATGTTACAGATCATGGCAGTATTTTGATTTCATGTGAATTGCTTTTGGAGACCCTGGGAGAATTTTGAGCATGATCTGATTTTTGCTTTAATAAAATCACTCTTGTTGTTACTTAGAGAATGAAAAATAGGGATATGAAAGCAGAAACAGAGAAGCTGGGAAGAGGGCTATTATAGCAGTCCAGGCAAGACAGATGGTGTGGCTTTGACTAGGGTTTGCAATGAGAAATGACTGGATTCAGGATCTCTGGGGAGATAGAGTTGGCAAGACTTTCAAATAGATTGAATGTGAAAGTGATAGAAAAAGGGACTTTACAAACACTTTGATTGAATTTTGTTGTTTAAATTAAAGAATCATGCATAAAGAAAAGCTTGGTTTTTAGAAGCCTGAAAAGATGTTTCCATTGTAGGAATTATGTGCACAGTAATTATAAGGAAAATGTTAATACCTGAAACTTCCAAATACACATTACATAAGTTTCTCCTAAAACTTACTAGTGTAAGGCTCTGCCTGTGGGACTGTCTCCACAATTGTCATTGGCCAAACAGTGTTTATTAGTGTTTATTAAGGACCAAGACTCAAATTTCCTGCCTAAGTTTTAACCTGTCTGTTATTAGTTTTGTAAATTGATGCTTAGAACATCTCTTTGCCTCTTTCCTGATCTATAAAATGGAGGTAATAGTAGAAACTTTCTCCATATATTACGGTGGGAAACACAGGAGTTCATATATGTAAATCACTGAGACACCTGGCATATAATTAGCACTCAGTAGTGTTTATTATTTTATTATTATCTACCTTGGACAGAACTCTGGTGACCTGTAGGGATAACACTATTTTTTTTCTACTTGAAGATTAATATCTGTACTTCTTATAAAATGTTGGTACCATAAGGGCTAGTTGCATTACCATTCTTTTATATCAAGTCCTGTCTCCTATTTCATTGGGAACTTTCCTGCATAGCTTCATTCCCTCCCCTCCTTAACATGGAAATATGTTAAAGAATGGAGGATGGAGTGGGTTGAAAGGAGTCCTTGAATGGAGTGGGTTGAAAGAGCAGCTTCAGAGTGACTCACATACATGCCTTTGGGAAGACAGAAGCTCTGTGGAACCCCTCGAAGATTAGGGTCATGAAGGAGCCAAACAGCGACATGGACGAGCCTTCACTTTGCTTGCAGCAAATACCGCAGTGAAAAGTAGAGGATGGATTCTTTGACTCTGTTGGTATCACAAGCCATGCGGTCCAGTTTCAGAGAAGTGCCCATGGTGAAAATTACACAGCCCGCCGCGAAAAGAGAATGACAAATAACCAGTATTTCTTTTATGTTTTCCTTTTTTTTTTCTCATCTGAGTTCCTCTTACCTGATACCTCACATCTCTCTTCTTAACCCCTTACTCCCCTAAAATACCCTCTTCCCTCATTCAGTTCTCCATTTTTTTCTTGTTCTTTATTCCCTCACTCTTTCTTCTTGCTTCTGAACACAACTTCAAAAGAATAATTCCAACAGTGGTTGGGACTTTTCTCAGACGTTGGAAAAGGAGAAGAAACTAAAGTCATGTTTGTCTTTAGTGGACAAGAAGAGGGAATGGCAAGGAAAAAAAGACATACATTTAGTCATTATTTACTGTTTCCATAACCTGTATCACTCCACAACTCAGTGGCTTAAAACCACACACACTTATTATCTCAGAACATGGGTCAGGAATCTTTCCCAAGATGCCACCCTGGGCTAAGGTCCCATCTGAAGGCTTACAGAGGATCTGCTTCCATGCTCGTGAGGTTGTTGGCAGAGTATCAATTCCTCAGAGGCTGTTGGGAGCAGGGACTTGGTTCCTAGTTGGCTGTTGCCTTGAGGCCATCCTCAGATTCTCGTCACGTGAGCCTCCCAAACATGGCACTTGCTTCATCAAGGCAAGCAAGGAAAAGAGTCTGCTAAGAAGAGGGAAGTCAAAATCTTACGTATGGGAATCACCAAAGTGATTTCCCATCCCTTTTGCCCTAGCAAGTCACTAGGCTAGACTGTAGTCAAGGGTAGGGGGTTACACAAAGGTGTGACTATAGGAGGCTGGGATTTGGGGAGCCATTTGAGAGGCTGCCTGCCACAATTAGTAAGTTTTATTTGGTCACAGAAGTATAAGAATTTTACAGCCTTTTCCCTTTCTCTTTCCTAAAGTTACTCTCTAACCTTAGTTTTGGCTCTTTTTGTTTAGTGTGTGTGGTGTATGTGTCACTGTGGGCTCAGTTTCCTTTCTCTGGCCTGATTGTCTACTGATTTTTCCCACCCTCAGGTTAATTATAATTAGCTCCTGGCTGCTTCCGGCCTTCATTTGAATAGTCCCTACTGGTTGAAGTCGTCATATAGATCAGATTACATATGTGTGTGTGTGTACATATACATTTAGACAGACAGATATATATATATATATTTGTCAAAAACATGCTAATAAAATAATATATTTTCACTCTTATTACAACTCTTTTACTCTTTCATCTGTTCTTCTAAATTATGGAACACCCAACTTTACCTTCCATGTATTCTGGCCACCCCATTTCTGTGCCATTTCTCCTGTTTTTTCCCCCAGCTATAACCTCTTGCCTTTTCTCTCTGCCTTAATCTTGCTCATGTTTTAAGTCTAAATTCACATGTTCTTGATGAGTCTTTGTCTCTTTATAAGCTCAGTAATTTCTCCCTTATCTTAACTAACAAAATATTATAATTTATACCCTACAAAGTTATCACTTGACTGTAAATTATTTTGAACCAGTATCCAATTGTTTGGAATTTATGAGTCTCCTTTCTCTAATAAGTTCTCTGATCAATATTGCTCACTGCGGTATAACCAAGGATGATTTATATTAGTCACCACTAAAGTTTAATGCAATATTGTTCCAGAGTCTTTCTTAGGGAAGTCATGCCTTACACTTAGTCTCTATCCTCAATGCCTAAAATTTGGCCGAATACATACAAGGTATTCAGTAACTGCTTATTGACCTGATAGGGTCAACTGTTAAATATTTAAGGCATGTAAATATTTTCATTGAATATATTTTCAACATCTTAAAATGTAGAAGAAGGCTATACCATACTAGAATTAGTAATGTATAAACCATATGCAAACCCGTAAGAGGGACCCTACATAAATTTTAGAAACACATAAAATTTATATGATGCCTGAGATTTTTTCCAAACACAGGAAAATAAAATTGTAAGTTGTTCATGATAAAAGCTAAATATTTCCTTAAAACAAAAGGGAAAATAGGATGCTTTAGTCACTCTCACTTTAAAATAATAGTAATTTACATTCTAAGACTGTTGTTCCCTAGTTTCTGGGCTCTAAACTTTGCTCAAACACTGGCCCTGTGTTAGAACTTGTAATTATAATGTTGAAGTATTATATTTAAAAATATCATATTTGTACACTTTTTTAAGATTTAAAAACATTTTTAATGAATTTCCACTGATTTAGACAAAGATCTTTGAGCACAATAAATATTTAAGAATTTTATTCTTCCTACTATGTGTTCTTTAACTCTACATCTGAAAAGGGGTATTGTATTTTTCCTAAATTTGCATGTAATCATGCAAACAAAATAGACCACTTTATTGTTCCATGTGTATTTTTCTGGGAAAAGGTCAATGAAAAATATTCATTTAGAGTAAGTCTCAAGTGGTGGTGCAAATATTTTTAGTTGTCAGTAAGACACAGTTTCCTTTATCATAATTTAGTTAACCACATTGCTGATGTTGTCATCACTATCTTAGTACATTCAGGCTATTATAACAAAAATATCACAAACTAAGTAGCTTATAAAAAACAGAAATTTATTTCTTACAGTTCTGGCGATTGGAAGTCCAAGATCAAGGTGCTGAAAGATTTGGTGTCTGGTGAGAGCCCATTTCCTATTTCATAGACGGCACCTTTTCTTTGTGTCTTCAGATACTGGAAAGGGTTAGGGAGCTCTGTGGGGTCTCTTTTATAAGAGCACTAATCCCAGTCGTGAGGACTCCACCCTTCAATACTTAAGCACCTCCCATAAGCCCCACCTTCTAACACTATCATTTTGGGGGTTGGATTTCAACATATGAATTTTGGGAGACATAAATATTCAGACCATAGCATTGACTAAGTTCAAATGTTTGTAATAAACTAGATATATGAAGATGAAACATTTATAATAGTTCTATGTAGGATTCCGTTGGAAAGGTTTTTAAATATTGCTTTTTACTGATTTTCAAAATAGTACATGGTTATAGAAAAAAGGAAATAATAGGAGATATTAATATAGAAGAAATAAAAGGCACAGGTAATATCATCACTCAGAGATAATTAATTAATATTTTCATATAGTCATACCTTTTTCTATGTGTGTATATATATGTTTTATATATAAATATAAATTTTATATATTTATGTGTGCCTTTTTCTTACTTCCAAAAAACATGGGATCATAGAGATAGGGTTGGTTTTTTTTATTAACTTAACACTGCATTGAATTTATTATCTGACAACAGTTTTCAAAAATATAATGTGTAGTGGCTATATTATAGTCTATCATATATTTATCTACCATAAATTTTGATGTATCATAGTTTATGTACCATGTTTTATGGTTCATAATTTAGGTACCATATTTATCATACTATTTATGATGCCATATATATATCATATGTACCATAGTTTATTATCGTTTTTAGATATTTTGATTATTTCCCATTTTTTTAAGATAATGAAACTTTGAACATAGCTCTAGGTATTCATTACATTATTCATCGCAATAGATTTCCCCAGTGGAACCACAGTCTCCTAAGACTCTTGGTAAACACTTTCAAAAAACCTTTTTAAAGACTGTACAAGTGTATATGTGTGTCTGGGGCCAATAAGGATATTTGTGCATTTATGTTAATAGCAACTTCTGGAGTTGTAAAGTGCAGAACTCACACAATTAAACTTTGACTACTCCTGCCAGCAAAATATGAGTATATACATCTCACTTACTATCGCTAATATAAATGTAATCACTTTTAAAAACAGTAACACTACAAAAGATGCAAAAACACTGAGCATAAGTTAAGGTTCAATTGCATTTAGCAGAGACTTAAAAAAAAAATGTGGTGTAAAGAAGGTAGAAGTTGGTTTTTAGTCTTACTCAAAGGTCTAGGGGTAGGCAGAGGGGGCCCATATCTGGTAGTTGGGTTCTTCATCACAATGTTTTCCAAAGACTTGCTGTTGTAATTATGTTTCCCCACCACAGCACTTTGCTGCCATCCATTTGGTCTAAGACAGTACATCACCACACCCACCGTGTTCCAAAAAGCATGATGGAGGAAAGTGAAAAAAAGAAAGAGGAGCGAGAACTTTCTCCTTCCCTTCAAGGATACAGTGTAGAGTTTGCTTATAAAACTTCTGTACATAGCCTATTTATCAGCACTGAGCCACCTGGCCAAACCTGCTAGAGAACTTGGAAAATACACTGTGTACTTTGACCTGTTCTAGACCCAGCTGGAAACAAGGACTAATTGAGAAAAAAGAGAAGAGCACTTTTGAAGGATGGTCTTACTGTGCCATACAAGGCATCTTAAATTTACAATGTGTTTGATTGCACTGGAGGTTGACATCTTTTTGTACATTTACACACTTTTGTGAATTACACATTAGTGCCCTCTGCTAATTTTTCCATTGGATTCGTTTTTTGGTAAGATTTTTGTTAAATTATTATTATTTATCACTTTCATTTCTTCAAGTATTTTTATAATGTTTTTGATTTATCGGAGTCTTACGGGTTATATGGTCAAAACCCACAATGACAATTTTATTGCTCTTGTAGTTAGGAAGTTTTCCCACGCCTCAGGATTATATTCATCGGTATTTTACTCTAGAATTTCAAAAGTTAACTTTCACTTGTAATTCTCTTTTTATCTGCAGAGGTTTTTGTTTGTTGACGTTTTGGTTTTGGTTTTTGAAAATTCTAAGAAGAGAAATATTCAACTTGAGGCTTGTTTTTTATGAATAATTAGTGGTTTTCCTTACTAATTTTAAAAATAATTTATTTGACATTATATTGATGATATTATAAAGTGTGTTATGTTCTTCTGCAGTCTAGCATCTCTTTAAGGTTTGTCAGTTCTATTTTGTTGTCCTCTCCTGGACTGATTTTCAGCCAGGATATGTGTCACTATCAAATATTTTGCCTATGACTCTTTTTCTTTAGTTTTTACTTGAGTCTCACACTCTGGTTTTTCTATCTTAATGGAATAATAAATATTTATTTGGTAATTGACACTTCAAACATTTTCTTAGCTTTTCTTACTTATTTGTTCTCTTAGATCTGTGTGCTCAAATTTTAAACAGCTAATTTGCTTTTGTTTGGGATTGTATTAAAATGTTAAGCAAACTGGAGAGGGGTTGGTTGATTTTGTAATATTCTACCCTTTTATTTATAAGCATGAGTCTATATTCTATTCAAATATCTTTAGTGTCTTATTGAAATCTTGTAGTTTTTTAAATGTACATCAAGCAGATTTCTTTTACAGTAATTTTTAATATTTTACATTTTTTTATTACGATGGGGAATCAAATATTTTTCTAATATAACTCTAGCAAGAAATGCTACCGGGTATTAGACATCCATCTTTTACATGACACTTTACTGAATCATCATATTGATTGAAATAGTTTCTCAATCGTTTTGATTACACATTCTGTCTTTTCCCTTAATAAAACTTCATCTGTTGTTTGTTATATGCCTTTAAACATTGGCCAGAACTTCCAAAAAACATGACTAATATCTATCTTCCAAATATCTATCTTCCAAATTTTGTTCCTAATTTGAATGGGAATCCCTCTAAAATTTCACAGATTTCTGGGTATGGAGGGGAATATATCCTCAAAGTTATTATTTGGTAGATCTGATATGTATATAAAGGTGGTGAAAAGGAACTAGATTATGTAGACATAAAAAAAATCCATTGGATGGATCACAACCAAAATTAATAAACCTTGAAAGTTTTCAAGAGAATTACATTTTGACAATACAAAGGCAAGAAAAATGAGAAGTTCTGGTAAGCTGTATTATGGATTAATGATGTATTTAACATTTGGAATTAGAGTTTACTAGGTGCCTATGTTGCAGTGATATATATATATATATATATATATATATCAGTTATATATATGTATATATATATACTTCAAAACTAGGAAAAATGGTATGGAAAAAATTTCTTATGTTTAAATTAGTATATGTTATAATAAAGTTGATTTGAATGATCATTTTGTTATTACTTCTAAAAATTATTCATACAAAGATTTAAAATACCAAATAAACATAAAAATGCCTAGGACTATCTTTCCTGGTTATACTGAGACTTAAATAAGCTCTGAAATATTTCCATCATTTGCCATTTAAACTGAGGAATGGGGAGGGTGGGAGAAAATGCGGAGAAAAATTATTCAGTGATACTGTTCTTATGATACTTTATTCCAAGGTGTAATCATTTCTTAACAAAGTGTGTGGTACAGTTATTAGCAACGATTCCACTGCTCATGGCAGGAACTCTGAAGATTTGATAAGAGCAGTCAAGGAAACATGAACAATGATTCTACTCTTCTAGTGATTTTCAGCAAACTGGATTCAATTAAGCACAATCAATACCTCTTCCACTGGTCTTACAAAGCCTTCAGAGCATGTGAACATGCCTAAAAAGAACTGTATTTCATGAAAGCCTCTATTGTTCCTTTTGGCTGAGGACCTTAGCCAGCAGTCAGTATTTAGCTACAATGTATGAAATGTTACCTGCTTTCAGTTAAAGATAACATGAAATATTAGGGAATGTTAGGAAACAAGTTATGTGCAGGTATTACTTTAGCATTAAGGACTCGTGTTAAATACTATCAGAGTGGAAATTTGGACACTAAGAAGGACATTTACCCAGAAGACTTGCAGGTCAACGATGCAGAGTATAGTGTCTATATGTAGTGTCATTAGGACCAAGTGTTTGGAACCTCACAGATTTGGGGTTGAATCTTAGGCAAATATCTCACCTGTCTAAATCCCAGTTTACTCATCTGTGAATTAGGAATTATTTAGAAATATCTGTTTCTGCCTCTTTAGCTCGTGAAACCTGAGATAGGTTGTGCGCGCGCGCGCGCGCACGCGTGTGTGTGTGTGTGACAGAGACAGATATCAGAAAAGTCTGGGTCATAGTAACACTAAATACGTGATGTTTCCTCATCATTATCACCAACATCATCATGATCAACTTTGTACAGAGTCATGAAGTTGCTGAACGTCTTGGCCAGGCAATTTTTATTTTGTAATGTAGTGATTAACGATACATAAAAAGCTAATACAATATTCTAATATTAACTCTACCTAGAGTCTACTCTTCCAAAACCTTTCAATTTTTATTATAGGCTATATCGCAGATGATTTCAAGCCTCAGTTTTGCTGTGAGGCATTTGTGGGTGTTTATGTATATTCCTCAAGGACATTTTGATTATAGTCTATAAATTATGGAAACTCCCTTCTTCCTTTTGCTGCTACAAATGGTTCAGTATAATAATGTCATTAAGGATTCATACCCAAGAGGAGATGAGACTCCTTCCCTCCATCCCATTGCTACCACATCTCAGGCCTTGACCTTAGGACAGGGCTTTAGCTTTTCTAGGAGAATTCTGGGACCCACAAGGCCTCCCGCTTGCTCCTCACCCTCCAGAAAACTGCATTTCTCGCCCACCAGGAATCCACTAGTAATATTAAGCCACTGCTGTCTTCTTTCTTCTTCAAAAAAGTCAAGGATTGCTTCTCTCTAGTTTTATGAGTGTGAGGGGGTCCTTCAGTGCTTTCTCATGTGTCACCATCTGCTTCCACTGCCTTGTCTTTCCCTTTCTTTTCTCCTCAAAGGGTAGTTTACTCATTATCTCTAGATGGTCCTCCAGTAGGCCTCCCTTTGGACATATTCCTTTTATAAGAATTGTCAACTTTGTCTTTCCATAAAGCAGAGCCTGACAAAGAGGGCTGGTGGCTGGTATTGTATGAGGGAATACGATCCAGAAAGAATGAATGAAGAAGAGGGAGAACGAAGGAGGGAAGGAGGGAAAGGAGTAGGGGATCTGTCTTTATTTAAAATTCTTATATTTTGCTCATCGCTGAGTTTTTAATTAATTTTGAGTTTTTAAAAAATTTACTTAAAAATGTTCTCTATGTTCAGTACTGAGATTTTGAGGTCCTCTTAAATTTTTCATCCAAAGCAAGTGCTTCACCCACCTTGCCCAGTTCTAGCTCTGTCTGTGACATGAGTTATCAAGCTGGCTGCCAACAAGTGAAACTGACTGATCCAGGAACTTTGTTCCTCAAGGTGTACTGATAGAATTTGGGGGCCATCCGGCAGTGGGGAGGAAGTGGGAAGAATGTCAGTTATCTTCCATTTCTGTTGCTTTAGATTTTATTCCATGGGTGTTATCTCCTTTGCACTCCCAGGGTATGCATGTGTGAGCATGAGAGGTGAGAGGCACCTACATGGGCAGAAGAGGAGGCACTGCATGGTTAGGCCTGCATGAAGCTGGTCAGAGGTCGTACAAGTTGAAACGGGGAGCAGATGAGGTAGAGAAGATGTGAAAATGTGACTAAGAGGAGGAGTCTGACATGAGCTACCCCTGGCACTCTTCAGCTACTTCAGTGCCCTCCACTGGATGTGGCTGCCGTAATAAAATGAGCAAAAGCAAATGGCCCTCACTTCTTCCCAGAGAGAGAAAGAATCAGTTCGGTCAGGTCACAGGATGTGCTTTAAGATGGTAGCCAGCTGCACTCTCTGAAAACCTTAATGCAGGTGGGCTAGTGAAATCAGCCAGAGTCTCTGTTTCTGTAGCTCAGAAAGCTTGAAGTTGTGATTGGTATTTATTGCCTCCTTTCTCCACCACACATTCTAGATTTCCCTCATTTTTGCACAACTCCTTGGCTGGTCCAGGTGACTTGCCTGGTAGGGTGACCTAAATCTTTATTTCAGAGCTGTCTAAGTCTCCTTTCTTTCGCTCCTACTTTTCCTTCGGTATTTTGGGGTAATGGTCACCACATTTTCTAATTTACTCTCAAAACTGGTCATAGAAGTACCAAGAGATGTCCTGTGGGATCCCTTGGGTATCAGACTTACTCCTCCCTCACCCCACTGTGTAGCCACAACCCTGACTTATCATGGTAATCATGAATCTTAACCTTTACCAGTACAGCAGCTCCTTTATTTGCTTGTGGATCCGCTGGGATGAGGAGCACCATGTGAATCAGGGAGGTTGTGACTCCAAGTTCAGTGGTACCTTAATATGTTCCTTAGCAGAAGCATTTCCCTACTGGGATTTAGGATCTCTAACCCTGCGTAGCCTAAAGCTGCAGGGATGGGAAGCATATATTCTACAAGTGGGTCGCGGCGAGTGATAGTAAAAAAAGGGCCAATTCTACTCTATCCCATGGCTTCAGGACCCAAGTAGTCTAGCTCATGGGGACACAGGAGTATGTATCAGCAATCAGTTCAGTGAATGGCCCATGTCCTGGAGGTCAGCACTTCGACCCCACAAGGTATTGGTTATAAGCTTGTACTTTGAGACTTCATCAGGCCATCTCAGTAGTCATGTTTATAAGCTGACTGCTTCTGGGTGACTATGTACATGAATCCAATGTATGTGTCATGATTGGTACACTTCCTTTTTTCTTAAGATAGGTGCCTTTACGTGAGGCAATGCTATGTGCAGTACCACATCGACAGTTCAGGTACCTATTTGGAAAGTCATGCTTCCAGAGGCTCTACGGCCAGGGAGGAAATATGGAAGAGTTATTACTTTGGGGAAGGACAAGTCTTCATTCTCAAGGGTGGAAGACGTCTGATGTAACTGACTTGCTGATAAAGGCCAGATGGTATTCCCAAGTAATGATGTCAGAGAGAGGACTCAGGGTAAGAGTTTGCTGCTATTAAGTTTGGGCATTCGGCAGTGGTAGTCTAGATTGGTCTTCGAGAGAGAGAGAGAGTCTGTGCTATTACATTTATTCATGCCCTTTATCTCTGTCATCAGGGCCATTCTGCTCATGGTACCATTATACCTGGTATAACCCTGAGATAATCAAGAAGAAATTCTGGGTGGCATTTATAGGATGAATCCTCCTGCTTGTTTAGAGCTTCCACATTGGTAGACACTTTCCAAAGGGCATTGATATGTGATGCAAAATTTGAAGTGAGTTGTACTCATGCCCATGGATCCAACTGCAGATTACCTCCTCAGATATCCATCCCTGGTTTTCTAGTCTTGTTCCTTTGGGGCTCATGACCAACCAGCCAGGACATTTGCTACCTTCCCAAGGAGTACATGCATATCTATAATTAAAGACACTTCTAGTTGCATATGAAGTAGATGGCTAGTTCTGTAATCCACAAACATGTCACCTGAAAGCGTTTCCCTTCCTTAGTACATTTTTAGGGCAAAACTTGAGTGGAGCTGTAATGTATCAACAGTCAGCTTTGAGCTAGCACCAGTATATCAAATATGAGCCAGGCCAGAATTCTTTCCTCCTCCATCATTTGGTGGTAGGGAATCTTACATGAGACCAGAAGTGTGAGTGGAGGGAGAGATCTTGGTACTTAAAGTCGGTAACATGAAGTTCGGGTTACCTTATTCATATTTACTCATGCTCTCTGGACCTGCGGAGGTCCAGTCCCAGATATGTATGCCTTCCATCAAGTGATGGGCTACTGCGATGTCCACCTGAACTCATGCCTCAGCAGATACGATTACACCCAACTTCTCAGGGTAGTTCCATTTGCATAGGTGATTTGTGTTCTAAAGCCAGACATTCATTTAAAAAATATAATTGGTATTTCCATGTTACACATTTTAATGTTTAAGTATTAGAGTAATAAAGCCTAGGTTTGAAAAATATTTTTTTTTTGTAAAAATTGCTCATTTCCTTTGGAAGCTATTGGCCTTGAGCATATCAATAATAAAGGAGATAGAGAAGTGGTATAAAATTTGGAGTTTATTTAGCCTTTAAAAAATAAGTGTGTGGAGTTTTACAAGTTTAGGCTTCATGAAACTGTCAGAAACTACCCAAATCACCATTCAGCTGGGTATCTTTTGGATTAGTAAGTTTGAAGATTTACATCAATGAAGATTACCCCACTGTTTACATTAACAGTAAACCAAATTTTAAGAGGAAAAATATTGTCTGCACAGTTTATAAAAACAGGCTAAAATAGGAATTAGGTCACTTTCCGGATGTCTTTAGATACATAACCACAAATTAGTTTTTTTAAAATATTTCAGTGGATTTTATTACAGAATGATCCTTAAAATTTTACTAAGATAGGATTTTGTTAATGTCTGCTTTTTATTCCACCGAGTTCAGAGATTAGACAGCCATGCTACTTAGGAATAACATGAACATCAAAAGGCAGGCCTTCTTTATCACGTCATCAGACGACTGTGTCGGGTCTTAAACACAGCCAACAATCCTTTCAACGCGGTCAGGCATCCATCTTAGCCCCTGTGGCTGAAAAAGCACAGCACCCAGGGTTAGGGCTTGCAAACCAGAACAGCCAGGTGCCTAGAAGGACAGCTCCCACCAGGAGATGGATCTTTTTCTCCTGTCCTCAGCCCCACTCCTCCAGCGGCCTGGTCCTAAGCAGAGAGTGTCAAATTTCTCGTGCCTTTTGGTACTAAACTCTGACTGCAGCCCTCCGCCAGGCAGGTGTTGCAAGTGGGAGAGAGAAACAACAATGCTGTGAGATCAACTCCCCACAATCCCTTCAGCTCCACTTCAGCTGGGCAGTTAGGGAGCAAAATGTCTTTTAGAGAGTTTATCCAAAGTTTACTCCTCTTGATAGTTCCTGAGAATACCTGTTTCCCCATGCCCTCAGGGCCTTAGCATTCCTGAATTGGAGTCTAACTGTGTATGTCCTGGGTGGTGCAGGAAGAGACTCTAACCCCCATGGCTTTGCTCTTTGGGGAAGTAGCCTCTTTGAAGAACACCACACAGCATTTACCTGGGGTGGAGTTTATTTTTCTCTATCCACTGAAAAGGCTGCAGGAGAATCTGGCTCTCAGCGGGAGTCCATCTCTCTCTCTCTGCACCTGCCTAGCAATGAGAATCTGCTCTCCACAGCAAACCAGGCTGCAGTTCCTCACCATTTGGGAGCAAATGTGTATTGAATGCTTACAGCATGCTTTATATTTATATAATGTAATCCTTGTAAGAACTCCCGGACAGAGCTCCTATTGTCCCACTTTTATATATGGAAAAACTGAGATACAGACTAATTGAATAAAGTGTGGCTATGAAGTCTTCTAGTTGGGATATGGGGAAGCTGGGAGACAAACAAACCTGCAGAACTCTAACTCGTCACTACTACACGGAGTAGTGCAAACAGGGCCTGAATTTAGGTCTGTTGTTACAGCCGAGGTTTTAGAGGTATTGCTATTTAGGTAGGCCAGAAGTATGATGAGCTCTTTATTCCAGTCTTACAGATAACACTCAGATAACAAACATAACAAAGAACTAGAGAAAACTAAGATACGTTGTGTTATTTTGTTTGGGGGTGAAATGTCATGCAGTAAATTACATATTTTGTTTACATTGATTGTTGAATGAAATGCATCATTAAAAATCTAAAGGAGCAAGATTTTTTAAATGTTCTGTTATTATAAGAATTATTTCTCATCTGTGGTGTCTTTCCTCGCAAAACAATGTGGTTTGAATGAGCAATACTTTAACTGATTTTTAAGATTATGAGTCTTTCCCTTTGTAAGGACCACTGCATACTGTGGCAAAATTGGAATGCGAAAAGCATTCTGAATGCCAGGTCAAGCAAATGAGGTCCCTAGTGACTGTGAGAAGAATTTAAGAACAAAATTTCAGCTTTCCAGGTTTGCTTGACACTTTGCTGAAGGCTTAAGTTTTTAACTTGGTTTTGAGGATCCTACTGGGGTGACTTAGAAAATCACAAATGGCAAACACATGCGCATGCCCCATCACTCCCATCTTGCATTCACGTAAGGCATTACTAATCAATCACATACTCTTTCTCATTGGAACTGAATGTTATCTCAGACATTTTTCAACATGGGGCTTGAGGCAGCACTGGACAGTCGACTGGAGTTAGTACGGGTGTTAACTTTATTTTCTATCTCTGACATAGACATCTCTACCACAGCTACACATAAGGCTACAAAGGAACTATTGATTTCTTACTTGTTATGTTTTTTATGTATTGTGTTAGACAATGGAAATAGAACAGTTAAAAAATTAAGATCATTTTTTTCTTCAGAGTAGACAAACTTGTCATAAGAGACCAATCACTATCCATTCATCTGTTGATGGATAAAGCAGATGTGGCACATATATATGTATAATACACACACACACACACACACACACACACACACACTGGAATATTATGCAGCCATCAAAAAATGAAATCTTGCCATTTGCAATGATGTGGATGGAACTAGCGGGTATCATACTAAGTGAAATAAGTCGGAGAAAGACAATTATCGTATGATCTCACTGATGTGTGGAATTTAAGAAACAAAACAGAGGCTCATAGGGGAAGAGAGGAAAAAATAAAACAAGAAAACCAGAGAAGGAGGCAAACCATAAGAGACTCTTACTCATAGGAAACAAACTGAGGGTTGCTGGAGGTTGGGGGGAGGTGGGGTTGGGAGGGATGGGGTAACCGGGTGATGGACATTAAGAAGGGCACATGATGTAATGAGCACTGGGTATTATATAACTGATGAATCACAGGCTTGTACCTCTGAAACCAGTAATACATTATCTGTTAATTAACTGAATTTAAATAAAAAATATTAAAAAAAAAAGGAAACCAATTACTAAATCTCAATGACTTCCTCAAATAAAAATTTGTCACTTGTGCAAAGCCCGTTGCAGGTATTACTGATTGGGTGGCTCCATGGGGGGGCTGTCGCCCAAAGAATGTTGCAAGACACCCTGCTCCTTCTAACCTGCGGCTCTACCATCTCCAAGTGTGCTGAGATGAGAATATGAGAGCGTGTAAGCTATTTAACCACGGCGGCCTGGAAGTGACACCAATCATGTATATTCACATCCATTAGCCAGAAAAAGTCACATGGCCTCAACTAAATGCAGAAACTAGAAAATTTATTACTGACTGGACTTCTTCTTCCGAAGAGGAAGTATGGAAGGACTGCCTGAATGTTTTAGTGGTCAGCTAGTTACCTTGGGGAAAAGTAAGCATGGTACTTTACTCATGGAATTTTCTGGTTAATGTAAGCTTTATTCCCCATCTGTGCTGTCTCAGGTTCTTCATTTCCACCAGCATATGTGTCCTTTTAGAACTCTAAGATCATTTATATATTTATATAACATAGCATTCATATTTAAATATAGATATAGGTGTAATACATGTATGTGTGTGTGTATATATATATATATATAGTGTGTCTAAATTCAAAGCTACCCATCTTTCTTACATTAACATGAACCTGTATTCCTCCCTATCATTGGTATTCTTATTCTTCACAGCTTTACCGTCACAGAGCTGTCTTTGGCACTTTAAGATTTTTTTTTTTTTTTTTTTTTATTTAACAGAGCTAGAGAGAGAGCACAAGTAGGCAGGGCGGCAGACAGAGGGAGAGGAAGAAGCGGGCTCTCCACCGAGCAGAGAGCCCGATGCGGGGCTCGATCCCAGGACCCTGGGATCACGACCTGAGCTGAAGGCAGCCGCTTAACCGACTGAGCCACCCAGGCGCCCCTGTCTTTGGCACTTTATACTCTCCATTACTTAACCAGGTCTATCCAATTTAGAAATAATATTAAGATTATTTTTCGGCAGTGATTTTTTTTAATACTTTTTCTCAATTCCCCCAATACTGTATCAGTTTGAAATTAGCATTGCCTTTCTCAAGAGGTAGTTCTATTTCCACCCAAATCACATACTTTTTACTGCTGGCAAATTTAGCTCCCCATGACTTTTCCTTTTCTTTATTTTTTTTAAGATATTTTTTATTTATTTATTTGACAGAGAGACAGAGAGCACAGGTAGGCAGAGGGGCAGGCAGAGGGAGAGGGAGAAGCAGACGCCCCGTTGAGCAGGGAGCCCGATGCGGGGCTCGATCCCAGGACCCTGGGATCATGACCTGAGCCGAAGGCAGTCGCTTAACCGACTGAGCCACCCAGGCGCCCCTCCCCATGACTTTTTCTAACGTATGATTTTTATACTGAAATTTCCATATTTATACTAAAGTTTCCTTTTTCAGTAAGTACTGACACCTTCTCATCTTGTCAGGACGTGCAGGGGCATGAAGCATTCCCTATCACTCTATCTAGGTGAACACTGGCTTTGTGGGAGTAGTTCTCTAGCTGTTGTCTCTTATCTTCTCTGCTTTTGAATAGAAGCCACACCTTCTGCTTCCTCCATGTGAATTTTGAGGGCTAAAGCAGAGGGTTCCCTATATATTCTTTAACTCGTTCTCCCAGGAAGGGAAGAATTACTCTAGACTGCACTGTTAAATATGGTAAGTATGAGTCCCATGTGGCTATTGAACAGTTTAAATGTGGCTGGTCTGAATTAAGATGAGATCTGAGTTTCAAATTCAGATGAGATTTCAAAGACTGAGAACAAAAAGATAACAAAATATTTCTTTTAAAATTTGTGTTTATTTTTGGTGCTGAATTAATATTTTGGATATACTGGATTAAGTAAAGTATATGATTAAAATTAATTCCATGTATTTTAAAAAATTTTTTAGTGTATCTCTAGGGAAAATTTGAATTTTACATGCAACTTACACAATATGTCCTTTGGACAGCACTGCGCTAGACAGTCTCTTTTGAAAATATGAGTGAATGAATTTGGTTACGTAGACTTTGTGGTTAAATAATGGTCATGCTGGGGCACCTGGGTGGCTCAGTTGGTTGAATCACTGCCTTCTGCTCAGGTCATGATCCTGGAGTCTGCTTCTCCCTCTGAGCCTCCCCCCCCACCTCATGCTCTCTCTCTCTCTGCCTCATTTTCTCTCTCTCTCTCTCAAATAAATAAATAAAATCTTAAAAAAGAAATAATGGTCATGCAGTTTAAAAAGACTGATGCTGTAAGTCTGCTATTGATTTGGTTTGGAGTCAGTGGATAAGATACATTCTATGTTTTCCACTTTTTGTTGTTTTTCCTGATAAGTTGAATCATGAAAACAAACCTTTAAATATTCTGAGAATGTAATTTGGCTTGAAAAGTCATTTGAAAAGGAATGATGAATGAATGCACCAATTGGTCTTAAAAGGTATTCTGGCTTTCTTCAAAATTACAAGTCTTGGCATTCAGTGTGACCTTGAGTGTCAAAGACATGCTTCCTTGAGTAGGTTGTTGTGTTCTAGTGTTGCAACCTCAACAATACATATCGACAATATAGATCTGTTTTACCTACACCACATTATTTGAAAATCTACTGTTATACTATATGGTGACATAGACTTTAGGTACGCAGAGGTTTTACTTTTGTGAAAAATTAGGATATTTGTCAGAATAGAAAATAGCAATTAACATCTCATCTGCTTTGACTGATTGATTGATTGATTGATTCTAACAGTCACAAGTCTTTCACATTCTCCCCAAATTTACTTACATTATTATGAGAGGTCATCAAGACCATTTAATCATTAGGTTGAGAATGTCGGGTCAATATCAGCTCAAGTCTCTGAGGTCTAAAATGAAAGTCTGGTCCATGTTGAGAGGATAATGATGGAACAGTGAATCTGCAGTGACTTCATTACCCCAGTTTCCATTTTCATGAGGATAAAAGGCATTTATGAAAAATTTGATTTGATCATGGATATTTGTTAAGAAGTCCTTGTTAATTTCTTGAAGGGAATCTTCAAGAACTCCACCAATCAGTGAGCTGAGCTGTAATTTTTTAAAAAGCTAATTATTTCAGAATATGAATTTAGAGTAAGAATCCACTTCTTGGATGGTCAATGTAATCTTAAAGTGAAGGGGTGTGAAAAATCAGTAGTGGCAATAGTCATTGCCATGGTGACAGACACCTTTAACTGTAAGGTGACCTTTTGCATATGGCAATATTACCTTTTAAAAACACATTTCCTTTGCAATACAACACTTCTGATTGGCTAGTTCCTCTTAAGAGAGTTTGTGTACTCTGGTACTTTTCCCAAACTTGCTCTATCTTCTTGATTCTTTGTTTATGGTTGATTAATTAAGAGCTTTAGTAAAACAGCCTCGAGTGAATATTTCATAGAGACGTTCCATAAAAGAAATACTGAAGACGTTTCTGACTTCAGTTTTCCAGTTTGTTTGTTTGTTGTTTTGCTCTGTTCCTTATTAAATGTATCCTTGTTAAGATGTTATTTCAGAAGATGGTGACTTTGGTAAGAAAAAAAATGTAATCTGCCCATGTCAGTTAGCTTGACCACCATGTAGATAAGGTGGGAGCATGGGTAATAAAAATCATATGGGAACCTCAGAAAGCACCTGTAGGTGATAAAGATGCTCTCAAGCTTGAGACCTTTCATAAGGTAGTGTGTGTAGAGATGATTTGCACCCTTGTGCTTGATGGGAGCTACTGGTAGTGTTGCTATCAGTCAACAAAGGGAGGTCAAGATGGCCATTTAGCCTGGCTATTTATTAATCCAGGGAAGCTGTAAATATACACTTTTGATATTATCTACAAGTGAGCTTATTTTTATGTCAAAATTATTAAAATAATGAATGTAAGTTCAAACATACTATATTTTTTGGAAATCTAGTGGGTTGGGTTTTTTTTTTTTTTTGGCATTGAAACAAAATGTTCCAAAATGCTCAAAAACTGGAAATATCCTGGATCTCTCCAGATTTCTACAAGGTTCTGCTATCATCTAGTGGAAGAGTAGCTGAAAGACACCGTGACTGGTGGGAAAAAGCCTCTGAGGCGATAATGTGGTCTCAGATCCCTGCTCTAGTAGTTGCTGGCTGGGACAGCTTCAGTGTCCTCACCTAAGGTATAGATAATACTTTAAAGAATTTTTTGAAGAAGAATTGAGGTAATGTGTATTGTGATACTGATAATTACCAGGTACAAAAAAATCATTAGCTAAGAATGTCATTAATAACAGAGATGACTTATCAGTATTTTTTTCTATGCACAGAGAGTGTCTCTGTGTGCAGAGCTTGATGCCTTTGGTTCTGACTCCTAGAATTATGTTTTCTGTGTCTTTTCTCAGAAGAAGCCATTTATTGCTAACATTGGGCCCATTGATAGGTACATTGAAAATGTATCTTTGATACATTTTCAATGGGTACGTCAATGTACCCATTGACGTCTATCAATGGGCCCAATGCCATCTTTGTTTATGAATACACTGCTGGGGAGTGGAAGACATTGATGTTCCATGTGAGCATGACTATCATGTCCAGTACACTCCAGTCTGTACGCTACAGCTGCACTGGAAGCTGCATCTATTTTTTTTTTAAGATTTTAAAAAATATTTATTTGAGAAAGAGAAAGAGAGCAGGGGAAGGGGCAGAGGGGGAGGGAGAGGAACAAGCAGACTCTGCGCAGAGCACAGAGCCTGACATGGGGCTTGATCTCAAGACCCTGAGCTCGTGACCTGAGCCAAAACCCAGAATCAGAAGCTTCACCAAATGATCCACCCAAGGGCCGTGCATCTATTCTTAGTATGTCCTTAAAAGAAGCCAAAATAGAAACTTTGCATTTAAGAGTAGGTATTTTTCTGAAATAAGAGGGTAGATTAAAGAAACTATCTTAAATTAGAAATATGATAGGGCTGTAAATGTATTATGAAAATCAACCCCTAGCGGTGAAACACATACAATAGAGTTATGAGTTAGTTCCTTCCTCTGTGGTACAACCAGCAAGAATGTATGGCGATGGAGGCCTCTGCATAGTGGGGGACTTCTATTAGGAAAGGAGCAGCCAGGAAAGAATCACGGAAGGAATGGAAGTCCACGTGGCGACTGAATAATTGGTAGGGTCTCTGTAGACCCTGAAGAGGGAAGCAAGCACCACAGACATATGGCACAAAATGAGTACCAGTGGAAAGAATCTGGCTTCCTGAGGAATGGCATAGCAATATGATTTAGGATAAAATTTATATTAGAAAAATAGGGAGATAGTGCATTCTTAACGTTTTACAAATATGTCTGACTTTGAATTTTATATTAATGTTACTGGGAAATCATTTTTCCTTTCATTAGGTGAGTTTTCTTATGTCTCATCCAAAGACAGTCTGAATCAGAGATTCCTGGGGTTCCTGGTTGGGTTACTTTAATTCTAACCATTAATCAGGCTGTATTCTTTGAAAACTAATTCTCTAAATGTGTTTAACAAAGATCATAAAGAACTAACATGCACCTGATGGGTTTTTCACTTGTATGTCCACTTTTTAAGTTAACTATAGCTTGCATTCAAAATAAACATATTAATAGCATTTTCTTTGTCAGCTTTATTCTTTTATTTGCCCAGAGCTCTGGTTGAGCTGATTTATGTTAAATTGACTAAGATAAGTGACCCACAATAAGCCAATATTGTATTTGTAATTGTGAATTCAGAGAGGTGAATGTGGGAAACAATAATAATTTCAGGTATCTTTTAACAATTAGATTAAACTATCACAAAATGAAACAAATAGTATCTTTGTATTTGTTCTCACCCAAGGCTTGTATCTGAAAAGCGTTATTGCTGTAGTAATTGATTTTCTTGTATTCTAAAATAACAAAGGATTTTTTAAATGTTTTCAGGTAACCTTAAAAAAAAAGGTGATTTATTTTCTGCTAAGTCTTGTTAGGAATTGATGGTAACAAGGACTGTAAAAGTGCCGTGGAGAATGCTTAATTATCTGCTTGAGATGCTCTAAGAACAACCAAAAGAAAGGCGTATAAAAAGTTAATTAACTTGCTCTAAGAACTATATCCACCCAATTAAACTGTAACTGACATATAGTTATCCCATGTCATAACCTTTTAGATATTTAAGTATGTGAGAGAAAATCATTTTTAGCAAAAGAAATAAAATAAGTAATAGGAATCGAGAACCAAACAGTTGACTACAGGGGTTTAACCTCCAAGAGCTTCTAATTTGATCATTTCACTTTATAGCCTCCTCAATTTGCTCGTCCTTAAAAGATAGCCAAAACACTCAAAATAATCCACAGACATGCACAAAGAAGATCTCTGATGTTGTAAAAATACTAAGGGAAAATGGGCTCATTATGATGGCTCTTCACAAGCCTGAAATCATCAGAGATGAAAAATCCATGCAGAAGTGGTTTTATTTAATTTCCTAGCTGAGTATTGCCTTTCCAGTCAAGGAAAAACTTAGCCTAAGTGCTCTTTTATCACTTGGAGGAACTTCAAGAGATGGGGAAATTATTTCCTTACAAATAGACAATCATTTTAACGAACTACTTCTACGTTAGAAGAGAAGACTGTAGAATGGTCTAGATTTGTGACCCAGAAAAACCCTCTGTGATATTGATGTGACTTAAGGGCTCATGCATAAAATTAATCTGTGACAGAATTAGCACGATATTTGATGTCTGTCATAATATTGCATATTATATTTTTCAATGCTGTCTCTGATCTTTCTTAAGGGCCCTGTCAAGGGAAATCACCTATCTGAAGCATAACACATTATCTAACAGAGAATGCATCCCGTTTTAAGCCCTTTAGCCTGTACCATGTGAACTGAATTTTGAATATAGATTTAATATTTGCTCCAAACATTTGCTTATCTCTCAACCTGAGCATGCAGTAGTGAGTCGAAGAACGAGAGGTTGTTTTGTCCCTTGGAATCTGACTTGTCATTTAGAAGATGGCCATGAATTTTACACTACCCCGTTCCTCTTGATCCCAAAACAATTCTTAATATTTGATCAGCACTCAGCATTGTCCATTACACCTGAGCACTGGTGTCTCTTCCCACGACTTGGTCCATTCAGAACCAGCGAAATGAATCTGTCTTATTCCAAGCAGATGACAGCTCACTAACCACTCAGAGTGGTTTGTTGCCCTCTCAATGCCAAATGGAGTCATCCTTCATTAATTACTTTGACAAAGCGTTTTATATTTGTGAAAGTTTAATAAATGTCGTGGCCCTTTAAAAGTAATTTAACTATCTTGGCATCTCTTTCTTTTTTTAATTCCCCCTGTCCCTCCCTCCCTCCCTTCCTCCTTTCCTCCCTTCCTCCCTTCCTTCCTTCCTAAAGTAAGCTGCCGTCCCAATGTGGGGCTTGAACTCACAACCCTAAGATCAAGAGTTGCATGCTCTACCAACTAGGCCAGCCAGGTGCCCCTGACATTACTTTATTCAAATAAAATTTTAATGATTTCAGTTCAATACAACTGAAAATGTAGTGTCATTATAGGACATTTCCTGCTAAATTTCAAATCACAAATTTGTGGGCCATCTCTGAGCAGACACATCAGTTTCTTCTAAAATATTCAGTTTACCATTCAGGTTATTGACAGTCTCTTGGTAGGAAGGAGGTAAGGAACCAGAATGATCAACTCATAGAATTTGGTTAAGAAAGAGAAAAAAACAAAAAACAAAAAACAGGGGGCCTGGGTGGCTCAGTCAGTTAAGCGGCTGCCTTTGGCTCAGGTCATGATCTCCAGGTCCTCCGATCAAGCCCTATATCAGGCTTCCTGCTCAGCAGGGAGTCTGCTTCTCTCTCTCTCTCTCTTTCTCCCACTGTCCCTCCCCACTGCTCATTCTCTCTCTCTCGCTCTCTCTCAAATAAAGAAATGAAATATTTTTTAAAAAAAGACAGAGGAGAAAAACAATGGGTTTACCAGTCTGGTAGGGTATATTGCTAACGGGGGAGGCTATGCATGTGTGGGGACAAGGGGTAGAGGAGAGATCTCTGTACCTTCCTCTCAATTTTGCTGCCTTAAAAAATAAAGGCTTAAAATGCAAATGACAGTATTTACAGATATTAGTAAAATAAAAATACAGTCTTGCATATTCATCTCTTAAGAATTATAATTTGCAAAATTATAGCAAATACTGTCTTCACAGATTTGGTAACTTTATCTGCATTTTATAGTGATTTCTTAAGCCCTATGTCCAATGAATCCATTCTTAAAAGCTCTCAGAAATGGGAATGTAGATATCTATTATACTTTTCTTTATAAGATGATGGGGATTTTTTCTTTAACCAAGTCCCAAATTTGGGGGTTATTTAGATTTCATTGACATTCAGTTTAATTAATTGAATTAAGTGGACTAAAAGGAGTCGGAAATTTCCTTGGCTGAAATATCTACAGCTTCTCCCTTCTGTGGTTTTTGAAACTAAGTCTTTAATGAATATGAAAGTCAAGCAAAGGCACGGAATCTGACCTTTCAGATCTTGTCAGCCTTTTTTGCATTTGATTTCCAGCCTATAGTCCATTTGTCCAGCATATTTTTATGGAGCACTCACCAAGTGGGAGAGTCTTTGCTGAGTCCCGGTGGTACAGGTACAAGCAAGACAGGTGCACTCTCCATCCTCATGGAGCTTATAGTCTGTGTGGGCTTCCTGTTGAGCACACCAAGGTGGATAGGACAAGAGCTAGTGAAGGAAATAAACATAAAATCCACAATCACAGCCTGGGATAAGTGCTCCGATTGAGATTTGTATTGACATTATAGAAGAAGAGCTCTACCCTTGGGTTGGGGGGGTGGCGGGAGGGAGACAGAGAGAGAGAGAGAGAGAGAGCAAGCACAATGAAACAAGGAAGAGAGTGATGGGCAAAATGTGGGATGAGAGTTCAAAAGATGGGGGCTTTACTCCTATTGGGAGCAATCGGGGAACAATTCATGTGTGCAGTGACACAGGAGGTAGCTAGGAATACGGCTACATGCTTTTCAGCCCTGCATAGGTCCTGCTGGGTAGCAGGGGTGTTCTGCTTTATCAGAACCAGGGCTATGTTAAGATAAAGACCCAGTGATGTCTAATTTGAGGCTAAGGAAGGGCCACGTCTTTTCCCCCAACTCTCTGCTCCTATGCCTGATACAGGTAATGAAAGAAATTACATCATAATCAAGCCATTTCTTTCTATAAAGGCTTCAAACTCTACCTAAAAGGAAATACCACTGGATTTGGGCAAAGATTTTTTTAAATGTCTTTTGAAAAGCATGAGTTCTGGATATGTTTTGTGATGAAAAGGGCTTCATGATGATTAAACTTGGAAAGCATTCAGTCTGTAGACCTCTCTTGAAAATCAACTATACCCATGTGTATTAAGGAGCTTAGAAATCCTGTGGTTAGAAAATAAACAAGCTGGCCTTGAATACCTCTCTCTTCCCTGAGTTTTCACAGAACCTCTGTTGACACTGAAGGAGCTTTGAGATACGTCAGTCATTCTTTCATATCATGATATGCTCCCTTTCCCAATAGCAGACATTAGCCAGGAGAGGGCTGGAAGACACTGAGCTCTGAGCAAGGGATGGAAAGATGAAGTATGGGGACAGGGAGGAGGAAGGGAGGAGAGGAAAAGAAGATGAAAATAAAGTGGGGATTTTTGATAAATTGACAAATTTCCAGTCATCACTAACACCTCTAGCTGCTGAGATAAGACAGTTCAGGCTCTGAAATTCTACCGTAGGGTTTGCTCGGGTTTTTTGTGCCCTACCTTTGGCTACTGGAAGTGTGAAGACTTTATTGGACCTCAGGGTTAGGATTTTAGGGGGTTAAAGGCAATTCCTCCTGGGGGCCTAATAATCAGTTCGTGATTCACAGCAACATCGGATTCTGACAACTGAAGGTTATAGACACAATAAAATCTCTCCCAACACAGCTTCCGTTATGTGTACCCTCACCAAATCCACCTGCTGACAGAGTTACAGTGTGAGGGGCATGGAGATTGGATTGCTGGGCAAACGGATCACATATAAAATAAAAATAGCCAACTTCAGTAGATGTATAAAGTAAAAGAAATAGTTTTAATCCTTACAAACTCCCACTGAAAAGGAGTTGTTGCTAAGAATAATTATGCTAATTTTTAATTAGTTGTGTCCCTGTATTTAAGTATATATAAGTGGCCCAAAGATAAAGCTCACCTCTTTTCACCTCCTTAAACTTATTAGAAATTAATAAGTATTGTTATTAAAGATTACAAAATAATATATGTCCATTAGAAATGTAGAAAGTGTTAAAAAAATATTTAAAATATAAAAACCGCCTCTCATGATAAATAATGATATTTTGATGTTCATCATTTTAGGAATTTTTTTCTAAGATGTACATCTAAGCAAGTATAAGGTTTTAAAACTTCATATCATACTACCAAAACTGTTTTGTAATCCTTTTTCATTCAAAATGTAATGACAGGGGGTGCCTGGGTGGCTCAGGCTCAGTTAAGTGTCCAACTCTCGATTTCCTGTCGGGTCATGATCTTCCTGTCAGGGTCAGGAGATCAAGTCCCCAGCCTGGCTCTGCGCTGAGTGGGAGCCTGCTTGAGATTCACTTTCTACCTTTCCCTCTACCCCTCCCCACTCGCACTCACTTTCTCTCTCAATAAATAAATAAATAAATAAATAAATAAATAAATAAAATGTTTTTTAAAAAATGTAATGACAGTACTTTCCCTAGTCATTGAGTATTGTACACAGTATGCCTTTATATGAACATACTGTAATTCTTTAACATATATAATCCTCTCTTTTATTCCCAATGTTTTAATCTCATAAAGATACACTGAAATAAATATTCTTAGATGTAAATCTTTTCACTGGCCTTCGATTTTTTTTTTGTTTTGTTTTCTGTCAAAATAAATTCCCAAAGGGGAATTGCTGGGTCAATGTATATGAACATGTAAAAACTATAATGTAACAGATTGTTAAATTGCCCTTTGGATATTATGTATCTCACCGTCCACCAGAGGGTTTATGAAAGGGTCAGTATCTCCCCATCCTCCCTCATAAATGAAGATTGTAAAGTGTCAAAAAGAGTTCTGTTAAAGTCTCTTTTCGTTCATATTTTACCTCGGGTCTTACTAGCTGTATTCTAATTAAGGCAGTCAGGTGAAGTTTCTCCTGTTCCTGAGTGGAGTTGAATTCAGAGCTAAGAATTGTACAGTAAAGGTATTTCCTGAGAAGAGTCTAAACTGTGCAGACATCTTTTATTTATTTAAGTAGTATTTAATATGGATATTTTGAATGAGGCAGAATAAAGCCATTACATTCTTTCTTGTCAGATTAAGTGGTTATAAAACAGCTGTGAGCACCAGCTTAATGAATGTAGAAATTCCGCTTAACTATTGATAGATTCCAATCCTCATCGTTTTTGTTATTAGCTGTTAAATGCACAATCATGCAATTATATTAACACGTAGAAATTGGAGACACTCTTCTTTTTCAGATATCCTAGTTTTGTCCGCTTAATTAGAAGTTATCACATGTTGATCAATTTCCTAAAATAACAATGATACAAATGTCAAAAAGCTTTCCATAGAAATAATACAGAATCAGAAATCTACCTTGTAGACTGAATGATGATGGCACAACTACTGAACAGATGCCATTTGCCTTGGCAGTTTGCATTTAATCATGCTTCTCAAATGTAGCAGGCTTTGCACAGACAGAATTAAGGAATTAAGATCCCTGCAAAGTGAAAAATAAAACAACAATGTAATTTTGATGTGTGAGATACACCAAAAGGGGGGGTGCGTATTAAAATGAATTAGTAATTACATTTCAATCTAAATAACATGTGCCAAAGTAAATGAAAGATTGTTTTAGATTCTTCAATATACTGTTTTCCTAATCATTTTAATTTTCATTTCATGAGGTTAAAATAGAGGTAAATGAGTTAGAAAGGAGAGACGTATGATTACAGATTGCTATTATGGGATGTGAAATTTGCAAGATTATTAGTATGGGCAGGAGTAGAATAGCTTTCTTTCAGCATAGAGGGGCTGAAAGCATATGAAAAACCATGAGGCCATTAATGACCTATAGTATCACTCAGAATAACCACTGGAACAAGAAAATAAGTACAATTTTCCTTAAAGAATCATCATAAAACGTCTCCTGAGTAGAAACAGAACTCTAACCCTCTTAGTTAAAGGAAGAAAAATTAAATTTACTTTGCAAAATAAGCTCTCACAGGCTTAAAAAATATACACAGATAGCAGAATATTGAGATATTTTATTTATACACAGTCTCCACTTTACGTGTGAATGTGGGCATCCTGAAGTGTTGATTGATGACTAGGCAGTGTTTTTCTGTCACTTCTAGCAATGACTTAAAATGACTTATAGACGCTACAGGGTAAGAACTCCTTTTCTCCTGTGCAAGGAAGAGTCTGTGAAACTCTTAAGTTATGGAAGCCACTGAGAGCAGTAAAGACAACATTTGGGAAGAAGTCCTCAGTCATGCTTAGAAACTGTGAACTCGGGGCACCTGGGTGGCTCAGTCTTTAAGCGTCTGCCTTCCGCTCAGGTCATGATCCCAGGGTCCTGGGATCGAGCCTCGCATCAGGCTTCCTGCTCCGCAAGGAAGCCTGCTTCTCCCTCTCCCACTCCCTCTGCTTGTGTTCCCTCTCTCGCTGTGTCTCTCTCTGTCAAATAAATAAATAAAATTAAAAAAAAAGAAACTGTGAACTTAGAAATGTCTCATGGCAAAAGTAATTGCCACAGTGAATATTTATATACATGCAAAACTGGAAAGGTCTTTAATATCCAAGTAGGAAGCTTAGATAAAAATATCATGGTCCATCTTCCTGATGGAATTAATATAGGCATTTCAATTTGAGATTAAGGAGAATTTATGATGGCTTGGGCAAGTGCTATGAAAGGGGTAAATTGTCAACTATGTAAAAGCCTAAACATAATTGTAAAAACTACATATGTCAAAAAAGGCTGGAAGAAAATACAACAGAGGGGCGCCTGGGTGGCTCAGTTGGTTAAGCGACTGCCTTCGGCTCAGGTCATGATCCTGGAGTCCTGGGATCGAGTCCCACATCGGGCTCCCTGCTCGGCGGGGAGTCTGCTTCTCCTTCTGACCTTCCCCCCTCTCATGTGCTCTCTCTCATTCTCTCTTTCCAATAAATAAATAAAATCTTAAAAAAAAAAAAAGAAAATACAGCAGAGGTTTAACATGACTTATTCTTCTGTGCACGGATCTTGGGTGATACTTTTTTATCTTCCCACGTTTCCAATTTTCCAAATTTTCTGTAATGAACATACTAATTATTTTTATAATTTTATAATGCACCCTCATTTGAAAAGGTCTTGCGGATCCCATGAGCAGGGGTGTGGTAGACAGAGTATAGTTATCACTGCCTCCTGCCTCCCACCCTTCCTTCGAGCCCCTTTTTATGTGCTTCTTTTGACAAGTTTCACGTTTTCCTTGTATTTCTTTCCACAGGTCACGGTCCCATCCTCATCTGGAGGAAAATAATACAATTGATTTTTGTTCCTTCTTTCTTTAGCTGTCCTTTGTGTGGGGAATCTGCACTCAAATGAGATGCAAGCTGTGTTCCCAAATAGAGTGACATTTACATTTACACCCAGTTGCAGTTGCTGTGCGCCCCCCTTCCCCCTTTTTGTGGCTTATGGGTGCACCGGTGAGTCTCTTAGCTCGCAGACCAGTCTGTGACCCAGAATCACCTTGGACCCCCTACCATATTGTCTCTCTCCTCAAGTTCCCCTTTTCAAAGATTCCCTTGAGGCCAGTGTCAGGAGTAGCCACCATGAAAATGCCACTCTCTGTGCTTAGCAGTGCCAGTATCCCCAGAGTTGCTGATCCCCGGGTGTCAGAGCGATGCTGGTGTTGGGGAGGGAAAAAGGCCAGTGTAGCCGAAGCATAGAAGCAATCAGGGGTGTGGCACAAAGTAGGGTAAAGAGGGAGGCAAGCCAGTCATGCAGGACCTTCCAGGCCAAGTTAATTAAGGATGTTGGGCTTTATTCAAGGGTCGCTAGGTAGCTCTTGCAAGATTTTAAGCAGGGGAGAGTGATGTATCTGATGTGAAAAGTAAATGATGACTCTGGCTATAGTCCATACTTGCGCAGCAGGGGTGGGGCCGGGTTGCACCCGGGTTAGCACCCGCGTCCTGTGGGTTATGACATGTGGACGCTTGCCACAACTTCCAAGAAGGCTCTAGGAAGCACAGCTTGCAAATCACAATTTGAAAGGGAGGCATCCCATGTTAGGAGGCTGGTAGGACAATTAACAATGCAGCTCCAGCTTCTCCATTGGTATAATTTTGATCCTGGCTAGGCCATGCTTTCACTTCTTAAAAAGATCAAACTGAGCAGGTATTTGAGCCTGGAAGCAAGAAAGCAAATTAAAAATACCAGCATCATTTTGGCTAACGAATAGATTAACTTCAAGTGTCTCCGCACTTCAGCACTCATCCTGAATAAAAAAAAAAAAAAAAAAAAAAAAAAACGTATCCAGCACACAGATTGCTCCCCCTCGAGTTACTCTGGGTGTCAGACTTGGCAGTCTTCCTACTCCATGCAATCTGATGCAGACTCATTAACATTTGTACTTAGCCACATGGATTCAAATGCTGAGTGTTCAGAACATTTGCAGGCAGATGTTATCAAAGATGTTCTCTTTTCACAGTTTCCTCTGTTCATTTGCATTGAACAACCATTGCCACCAAACAGGAGGTGCAGTCTACAGAGAAGCGTTTTTGTTTGTTTGTTTGCTGCTAAGTTATGAGCATGTGCTTGTGTTGGGGAAGCATTTTACTTTGCTGCTTTGGATGAACTATTGTTCCAATCCAGGTTTATTGTTGTTTTTGTTATTTTACTTACTCTGTTGGGAAGCAGGTATTATTAATAGGGGGGAAAGGCTTTTTTGCTTACATTTGGATGATGATTTTAATAGAAAGATGTTCCGGACCCACTTTTTCAGCGAATTCTGCCTTTCTCTTTGTAGTCGGGATTGGGTGCTCTGCCTTTTCTAAAATATGCGTTTTGTTTACTCCTTTCGGCCATTCCAAGGTCAGGGCAGTTCTTGAATTAGGAAAACATCTTTATCTGTAATATTGATTTGTCAGTCTTCTTAGTTACCTTCCATCCTGAACACTGAAAGGACCCAGAAGAGAAATACCAAGGACAGAATCCAACCCAAACTAAACGTGTCCTTCAGTTGTGAATTTTATGACTTCTTTGGTCTTGTTCAGAAATTAATGTCAATCAAAAGATCCTTGTTCAACCTCCACTGGGGATGAAAAGCTGGTCAAGATTCAGAGCAAATGTGCAGCTGACAAGGCATCATTTTTCAGTGGATGCGGGTAGGAATCCGTTTAGACAATATATTGACAAGTGTGTCACTTTTGCGCAGTCTTAGAAAATAAGGGTCCCTCCTGTTGTCCTAAGCCACAGTCTAACTCTGCTTGTCATTCAGTCCTTTCCCATCTCCTTTCATTGCCCTTAGGTCTCCTTCATCTTCATACTGACTAGTTTCATTTTTCCACTGGCTGGTTACCTTGCCGCCTGTGTACACGTTCATGCTTGCTCCCTGGCTCTTCAGTAAATTTCTCATGGCAACACTGTCTCTCCTTTCTTTTTTTCATCAAGAGAGAGCTAAGGACTGTGCAATAAAGATGGCAATGACATATCTTCACCCTCAGACATTTTTTACTCCCTTGACATGCAGTGTTCCAGAAAGATTAATCTGGCCGTGGGGTGCCACAGGCAGTTTTGTGGCTATTGCAAGAGTATGTTAAGTGTGAGGCAATAACTGTTTGCACAAAACTTCAGTCTTGAATATCCTGACTTATTTCAGAACTTCCATGACTTTCGCACATTTTGCTCTCTAAATCATCCTTAATGCTGAAATATGTCCTCTTGTGCTCGTCCATTCTGAAGGCTTCATCTGGATCTGGTGATAATTAGTCAACACACTAAGTTTGGTTTATCTGTTTTCTGTTCTGTTTCTATTTTGTTTTTACCTTTTGTTCTCATTAGATAAGTCACTTCCCCCAAGTCCTCATTATATATGTGTTTAATGAGAGTTAATATATTTACGGGGCACCTGGGTGGCTCAGTCCGTTAAGCCTCTGCCTTTAGCTCCGGTCATGGTCCTGGAGTCCCAGCATGAGCCCCACATCGGGCTCCCTGCTCAGCGGGGAGTCTGCTTCTCCCTCTCCCTCTACTCCTCCCCTGCTCATGCTCACTCTGTCTCTCAAATAAATAAAATATTTTTTTAAAAAAAGAGTTAATATGTTTACAGTGTTGTCTATTAGTGAACAGAGTACAAGTCTCCATTTATTTGGGTCTTTTATATCTGTCAGTAGGGTTAATAAGTAAAGTTTTAAAATAAAAAATTTTCTCTATAATGTGTTATGCATTCATTATACTACAATTGCAGTAATTCCTAGATATTTTGTCCTTTTGCTAGTTTGAATAATATCTTGCTTTCTATTTTATTTTCTATATGGTTATTCCTGGTGTAGAAGAATTTTTTAAAGTTGATCTCATATCCAACAACTTTCCAGAACTGTCTCATTATTTTTAAGAATTTATCTGTTAATTCTATTGGATTTTCCTTGTAAAAGAACATATATTGGTCAATAATGACTATTTTATCTCTTTTTTTTCCAGTCCTTATAACCTTTTTATTTTATCTTATTTCACTTTTTTGGACCTTCAGTACTATGTAGAAAAAAATAACATAAAGTAAAATAAAATAAAATAAAATAAAATAAAATAAAACTGATAAGGAACATCTTTGCCTCATTTCCTCTTTTAAAAAATATACACCACTGCTGTATATTTATGAAAATTGTTAGGGGAGTGAATCTTAAGAGTTTCCATCATAAGAAAACAATTTTCTTCTTTCTTTCTTTTTTCTTTCTTTCTTTTTTTTTTTTTGTATATAAGATGATGGATGGTAACTAAACTCGTGGTAATTGTTTCCTGATATATAAGTCAAGTCATTATGCTGTACACTGTAAACTTATATAGTACTTTCTATCAATGTTATGTCAATAAAACTGGGGAAATAATGTACCAAAGGTAGTCCATTATGTTTGTGTTGGTTTTTGGTACACTGCCTTTTTCAAGTTAAGGAATTTCCCTTTAATTTTACTTTTCTCAGAATTTTATTTTGATACTGAATTTCATCAAATGCTTTTTATCTAAGAAAATCCTGTATTTTTTCCGATTAATTCATTAGTTTGATGAATTGATGGATATTCTGACAGTAAAACATGCTTGTATCCCTAAATTAAATCCTACTCATACATAATGTGTTATTTTTGTTAAATTGATGTAGAGGAGCTAATTTATTTAATTTGAATTTTTTTTCACACTTGAGAAATGTCCATACAAATTCTTTTTTTCTTCATTATCCAGTTTGTATTATTTGTCCCTTGAAAGTTCAGTAGAATTCTTTGTAAAATTGTCTGAGCCTTGGATCTTTTTTGGTGGAAAGATAATGTTTAATTCATATTTCAATTTTTCAATAGTTATTTTCATATTCATTAGACACCAGTGTTACCAGTTTTGGCATTTGGTATTTTCCTAGAAATGTATCTTTTTTAAAAAAGATTTTTATAGTTATTGGCATATGGAGGAAGGTCATATTATTTTAAGCTTTTATATCTGGAAGTATTTCTTTTCTTCATTTGTTTACTTAGATCTTTTCACCTCCTATCTACATTTGAAAAAAGGTAGTAACAAATTTGTCTAACTTAGTATTTTCAAAAAATCAGTTTTGTTTGTTCATCTCTTTGAATTGTTTGTGTTTCTTGGTTATGTCACTAATTGCTGACTTTAATTTTATTTTCTTTTTACTTCTTTGGCTTTATTGTCTTTTCCTCTTCTTCTTTCTTATCTCATGTGTTTTCATTTCCTTTTGTTTTCCGATAAATCCACTTAAAACTGCAATTTTTCTGTGCCCCTTGTTAGGGGCAAATGTGTCCCACATTTGTCGTTGTGTAGTTTTTTTGTCATTTAGCTTTAAACTATTTCTAATTTCCCATACTATTACCATTTTAGCTTGTTTACTTAGTCATAAGTCTTAGTTATGGATATACAGTTTTTAGTTTCTTTTTTATTGATTTCTAATTCCTATGACTAGTGAATATAATATGTATGATATCAGTTCCTTGAAGTTTACTGAGGTTTCCTTTGAGAGTAATTTCACCATTGACTTTTGTGTGTGTTCCATTCATACTTAAAATGTTTATTCTGGTTGGTATAAAATTATGTATGTGTCTGTTAATTTAAGCTTATGAGTCGTCTTATTCAAGAGTTGTAGACTTTTCTTATTCTTTTATCTTTATCTATCAGTTTCTGAAAGAGTTGTCCTCAGAATCTCAATCACAGTTGTTCATTAATTTATTTTTCTATAGATGTGATAATTGATGCAGTTTTATGTCAATATAGACAAATACATACATATTTATGATATTAGGACCTTTTCACCTGTGATTTTTTCTGGATATATATATTGTCCTTCATTGTTGCTTTTTTTTTAAAATTTTTTTATTGTTATGTTAATCACCATATATTACATCATTAGTTTTTGGTGCAGTGTTCCATGATTCATTGTTTGTTCATAACACCCAGTGCTCCATGCAGAACGTGCCCTCCTCAATACCCATCACCAGGATAACGCATCCCCCTCCCCCCCCTCATTGTTGCTTTTGATTTACTTTTTGTCTTAAATTCCATTTTGTTAGTTATTTTAATTACCACTACAATTGTCAATTAGTTCATACTATTTTCTTACTTTATCATTTTCCATCTCTCCTCCCTTTATTTTTAATTCTTTTTGCATCTTTTTGTCACTAATGTGTAACTCTTACAGGTAATATTGTTAAATCAATTTTTTTAAGCATCCTATCAAAGAGTCACTATTTTTTTAAAGATTTTATTTATTTATTTGACACAGAGAGAGAGAACAAGCAGGGGGAGGGGGAGAGGGAGAAGGAGAAGCAGGCTTCCCGCTGAGCAGGGAGCCCAATGCAGGCTCGATCCCAGGACGCTGGGATCATGACCTGAGGAAAAGGCAGCCGCCCAACGTGACTGAGCCACCCAGGTGCCCCCAGAGAGTCACTATTAAACAGTTTTATCCATTTATATTTATTTTAATTTTAGTCATGTTATAATTTATTTCTATTATATCAGATTTTTCTATTACATACAAAATAATTTTCCTTTCTTTGAAGTGGTAGAATTTCTTAGTTGTAGAAATTATATATTTGCTTTTTACCTTTTTGTTAATTAGACCTAATGTAATGTATTTATGGTTCTTTTACCGTACCAGTATCTTGCATATATCATTATGTACATCTTCCCTCTGGAAGAGATATGTATCCCGAGACACTGCCTTTCCTCTATTGACCCTCTTTTCCCAACTATCACCCTTTATCACCATGTTGCATATCATCTACAACAGCACTGTACAACAGAACTTTCTGTGATGATGGAAACATTCTATAACTGTGCTATCCCATCCAGTAGCCACTAGCCACATGTCTGTTGAACACTCAAAGTATGGCTACTATGACTGGGGGAGGAACTGAATTTTTTAATTTAATTTAATTTAAATATCCAAATGTGGCCAATGGCTCCTGTGTTGGATAATATAGTTTAAATAAATTGTTTTTGGATATTTATGGATATAATTTTCTTTCTTGGTAGGTGGAGCAAATCTTTATTTAGACCATGGTAAATTTTATTTATTCATTCATCCTTATTTTCCATATTTTTTAGTACCTTTATGAATTTTTTTCTCTTCTTGTTGGTTTACCTTCTTCAAGAATGCTTTAAAGAGTATTTTGCTGCGGAAGAAATTCTCAGACGTAGTATACTTGAGAATGACTAATTTTAACCCTGTAAATTTTAGGCTTATGCTTTCTTCAATGCTTTAAATATAATTTGTATATTTCTTGTCTACATTATTGCTATTTTGTAGTACAATGTCAATTTGAGTTATTTTTTCTTTTTGTTGGAGTGTTCTCCCTGGAAGCTTTTAGAATTTTCTCTTTGTCTGTGGTATTCTTTAAATTTACTATAATATGACTTGTCTGGATTATTTTCTTATCTAATCTGTCTTCTGTGAGCCATTTTGAGGTTTTATATCTTTCTTTAATTTTGGAAAATTGCTGATTATTAATTAATATGTTTAAATATATTGTCTCCCCTCCATTATTTTTTTCTTATTTTCTGACTATTTTTTATAGTGTAGACATATGTATTTTCTCCTCCATAGCCCTTCTTTTCTTTCCATCTCTTTGACCTCCTGATGCTTTCTACTGTAATTCCATCACCTAACCATTTTCAGCTGTGTTCCTTTGCCATCCAGCTTATCAAGTTAGGTCTTTATTTTGACTATTATATTTTCACACCTGTTATCTCCAGTTAGTTCCTCCTTTAAACTATTTATTTTTACCTCTTGTTTTTATTATCCTCCCTTATATCTTTGAGGATACTTCTTATGCTTATTAAAAATTATTTTGTCTCTCTTCTATTTCTGTTTCCTCTTATGAAGGTTTTCTTACTTATTCATGTTTGCAGTTTACAGAGATATTTTTTTCATCAGGCACTATTTGATAGGTATTGGGATAATGTTTTTAATACACACAACAAAACTACAAAATAAATATTAAAAGTATTCCTAATCTACCCATTAGGAAACTCTGCATCAAAAGAGTGAGTAGCTTGTTCACATTCATGCAACTAAATGAGTAATGGAACAAGGATTAGAATACTCGCATTCAGGGGCACCTGGGTGGCTCAGTCGTTAAGCGTCTGCCTTCGGCTCAGGTCACGGTCCCAGGGTCCTGGGATCTAGTCCCACATCGGGCTCCCTGCTCCGCGGGAGGCCTGCTTCTCCCTCTCCCACTCCCCCTGCTTGTGTTCCCTCTCTTGCTGTGTCTCTCTCTGTCAGATAAATAAATAAAATCTTAAAAAAAAAAGAACACTCGCATTCTGACTCTACTAACACCCTTATACTGTATTATTAACCACTATAATATATTCAGAGGGAAAAAGTAGATATATTCTCTCAATAACCATAAATATATAATAAAAAGAATAGGAAAGAGGGTTACTCAGGGCTTATACCTAATGATTGAGTCATTTGGAATATTTGGAGCTTGGGTTGTTATTTTTCATGAAGACTGGATATGGAATTATCAAATGATAAAGGAAATAGAGTTAATAATATTTGATTTCTAGCAATATGCCAAGCATTACTTTAAGCATTTTACATATATCCTCAGAAGTAAATGATGTTATTATATCCACCTTTGTTATATACAAACAAACAAACAAACAAAATTGAGCCCCAGAGAGGTTAAAGAAGTTGTCCAAGGCCACAAAGTAAATGCTAGGGCTGAGATTTGAACTTGGAATGTCTGGTTCTTGAGTGCATTCTCCTATTGTTGCTTTACTTGTTCTATTATACAATTACACAGAGCTGAGAAGAGGCCGTAGAAGTTGGGGAGGTACCAAGGAATCAGGGAATGAAACAGAGGAGGCAAATTAAGAATAAAGGCTAGGGATAGTGGCAGTCCCATTTTATACTGGCCTTCCCAGTCTTTGGCCTCTGCAGTCCTTTCTCTAGTCTTCCACATGGTTTCCCCTTACCCCAGTAAAAATCTACCCTCAAAATGGGAACTGAAACAACCATTCATATTGAAGCGTGGGGTCTGGTGAGTTAGCTATTTCTTCTGAGTCTAATGGTAAGAGACTACAATAGAGGAAAATTATAGACTCCAGAGTATTTCTGGCCTATAGATAGTTGTGCTTGATAAGCAAGAAACTGAAAACCATAGATTACAATGTACCTTTAAAGAGATGACTACAGGAAATGTTGTGACAGCAATTCAGAGTGGCAAGAAGGTGATGAGGTGTTACAATAGCAATTGGTAACTTACAGGCAGTAACAACTAAATATCCTGAAAAGGTTTTCTGTTCTGGTCTGAGTTAAAATGCTCATATGTGTTCGTTATGGCTGCTGATTTTCAGATTTGACCTTAAGTCAAAGAAGTTTAAGTGAAACTAACAAAATGCTTTTGATAGTTGCTGAGTCAGCTGACAAAAGTTTATCTAAAATGGTCGTAGAGTCTTTCTTAATAATAGCATAAAGAAGAGATCTTAGGCATATGATTATGGCACGTGAGATGCAGCTAGTATTGTCAAAATTCCTTGTGTGGCATCAAGATCTTGACACATGGCTAACTTTTACTGGTTTTCCATAAAGACAATAAATTATTAAAACATATGTCAAAATTAATTAATAAGACTTGTATTATTTTCTTTCTTTTTTCTTTTTTTAAATTGAAGTATAATTGACATACAATATTCTGTTGGTTTCAGGTGTACATGATAGTGATTTGATATTTTTAGACATTACAAAATGATCCCCATGATAAATCTAGTTACCATCTGTCACCATACAAAATTATCACTATATTACTGACTGCATTCCCCATGATGTACTTATTTATTTTATAACTGGAAGTTTGTACCTCTAATCCCCTTCACCTACATTTAATACATACCTTTTTTTTAATTGTGGTAAAATGTACGTAATATAAAATTTACCATTTTAGGCATTTTTAAATGTACACTTTGGTGGCATTAAATATACCCACATTATTGTTCAACCACTATCAACTTCCAGAAGTTTTTTGTCATCCTGAATTGAAGCTCTGTACCCTGTAAACAGTAACTCTCTATCCACCCCCCCAGCTCCTAGTAACCTCTACTCTACTATCAATACTTGTGAATTTGATTATTCTAGGTAATCTGGTTTATTCACTTAGCCTAAAGTCTTTAAGGTCCATCCATGTTGTCGCATGTGTTGGAATTTTCTTCCTTTTTAAGGCCAAATAATATTCTATTGTGTGAATATACATATATATATATATATATATATATATATATATATATATATATACAGCCTTTTGTTTATCCATTCATCTGTTGACTTGGGTTGTTTCTACCTTTTGGCTATTGTTAGTAATGCTACTATAAACATCAGTGTGAAAGACTTTCTTTTTATGCATATGATTTGGATATCTAAAAAATATATCTTTTGGCGTTAGTGCAAATTGACAAGACATGAAAATAATGCTTTGTGTTACTAAGGTGCCATTCCTGGTAAGATTTTTGAAGTATTTTGTGAGTATCAGTTATAGTTAAGATGACTATATAATTTATCATTCAAACCAGGATGACAACAGAAAATAGTATGATTAATATTACCCAGAGAAAATAGGCATTAATCAGGACTGCCTCAAGCAAACCAGGCCATGTAGTCCTCTCATCTTTTGAGAGGTAGTTGAATAGAATCTTTAGTTTCTATTACCAGTGGCTGGTAATATGAAATGGAATGATTTTGCTTAATCTCATTGGAAAGCGAGGTCTATTTGGTAGTATTGTTAGTAATGTTAAACCATTAAGATTCTATTTAGTGAAATAAAGTCTAATTCATCTATTTCCTTTGAGTTAACCACTTATAAATTCTTTGTTATTTGAGGAAGTGGTGATTATTAAGAGTTGACATCAAACAGATATGTCTAGGTGTCTGTTGTTTTCCACTGCTAGCACTTTTGTCAATAGTCAACCCAAATACTCTCCATGAGAAAGGAATAACTGGACACAATATAAAATAATTTTGTGCTTTTGTTTTTTTTCATTCTCTGACATGGATACAGCCAACTGATGCACATAATAAAAGTCTAATAATTATTTCTAAAAGCAATGAATAATGTCTGTCTCTCATGATTTCTTCCTCCATTCATCAGAAGCAGAAATTCAGACATTCCAGTGATCCATTGATCCTTGTAGCCAATTTGGTTTCCCCCCTTTAAATGTCCAGGGTAGAGGGAGGGAATCCTGATTATATCTATATGATGAGTCTTCCAAGTCAAATGGAAATAAGATAATCAAATCCAGCCATCTTTAATTCTTTGGTAGAATTACTGTGGGTTAATACTGTTTGTTGGAGGGATGGAAAGTATTAGGTGTTATTTTTCCTGATGAAAGGAAATAATCTTGATAAGTTAACATAAGGGAAAAAACCTAGATTTCTCAAAATTTTTAATTTCAGAATCTAATTAAGACATGAAGTTTTATAAATTTTATTTCGTATAGAAACCATCATTGGATAAAGATAGGAGAAAGTTGTGAATTGCTTTTTTTAATCTATTAATAAGTGGATAAACTTATAATTAATAAATTGCTTATTATATATGATAGTTATTATATATAAAACAATATAACTATCTTTTCTCTGTGACATGTCACATTTACATCTAGGGTGAGTTTTTTTAATAAAATTTTTTTCACAAAAACAAAGGACACCCTATAGTCAAGTTCTGCTAAGTCGCTCATATTTCAAGATGATCTCTAAATAACATTATTTTTAGAAAACCAGTTTAAGCAGCTTTCCAAGTATTACTCAAGTAAATATTTGCGTATCATGGTTATTTTATATTGGGACATACATAATATTATTAACTTTCTGAGAAGTTTTTATTTTATAAATACTTCAAGTTATTGTTTGACCTAATCTCCAAATTATTCCTTTTCTATGAAAATTAACTGAGATATTTAATGGTGCAAACCATAATTTCATCTGAATATAAATGAAACATGTTCATCTGAACATGTTTCCAATGAGTTATCTGTTATCACAAATAGCAACAAGGACCTTAGAGTTATGTTAGAAAACTGTATAGCTGGAATTGAACTCTGCAGTCTCACTTGCTCTCAAGAGAACATCAACCTTCGCAAATCAGTGTCACAAACTCCAAAAGACCAGGGGAGGAGGAGCGAGGGGTGTGCAGAATGGTAAACACAAGGGCCAGTACACAGGTGATGGACAGAAATACAGCTCTCAAGGAAAGCAAAATCAGATGCTTTATTACAGCTAAGGACAAGGAAGAGCATACGGCTTTCAAAAACTGACTTTTCTGCCAGTCCCATACAAGTCTTAGCAAAGAGATGTGCGGCAAGTCAACTGCCTTAAAAGGACATTTTCAGGACATCTACATTTTCAGATCATTTCACCTACAAATGGTAGACATTTTCCTTTGAGGTTCAGCAGTGGAGTTAGCGTAGTCCAGAAGCTCAACGTTGGATTTGCAAATACAGTTTATTTTACAGAAATTCCGCATTATGAACAGCAAGCACCTCCCATCCCACCCACTCTTTTCCCTTCTCCTCCCCCCTCCCCACCGAGTCTGGCTGGGTGCAGACCATTCTCTGCAGAGAGGGAGCAGTGATGTGGCCCTGCTGCTTTGGAGGGAGAGTCAAGAGCCCACCAAGAAGGAGGGCATGATGAGGATGGCACAAAGGAATGGTAGAACAGGGCTGGCTCCATTGAACTGGTCCCGTGCTGGCTGTGTATGTGCCGGGCAGGCAGGGCGTGGTGCAGGCAGGTGGGCTTTGATGGTAAGGTTATAGAGGGATCATTTGGTAGAGGCACTGTTTCGGGTCCACTAATTTGCAGCACATCCTTGTCTAGTTCCTTCCGTCCTCGTGCCAATTCTGCCAGGAAGTCATCTTCATCCAGCTCTTCTCTAAATCCTCCAGGTTTTGAAATAGCTGTTGAAATCTCCTCTGCAGGTTCCTGCTGGTCAGCAATGCCCTGCATTAACTCTTCAACTTTATCAATGTCTGTGTTGTCATAGGCAGCCTTCGTTGGCCTTAGCGGAATAGTCCATGTTCTTGAGTACCCCAGTGTCACTCCTGACGCTCTCCAGGGTCTCTCCCCGAAATTCAATGGTAGTAGTGTGCCCTTGATCTCCACCAGCTGCTTTTCACACCTCTTCTTGTGCTCCAGCACCCAAAGGGCTGCACGCTTGTTTTTGGCACTGTGTTTCTTGGCAGCGATCGGCTCCCCCTGAGTCTTTATCTCTAGGAGTTCCTGCTTACTTAGCCCAAATTATCCCTTTTTAAGTAAGTTGTCCTATGGATTCATGAGGCTTTATTGATAAAGGACAAATACGTATGTAAATGCTTTCCTCACTTGTTCATACACTCAAAGCATTTTTGGAAATTATGTAGTGAACTCACTCTGTATGTCTCTGTCTCTCTGTCTCTGTCTCTCTCTGTCTCTTTCTCCATATATATTTTTTCCATATTGTTTACTTATTTATATATATAATGTGTTATATATAATGTAATATGTACATTTTCTCAATTTCTAAAATTTCTCAATCAATTTCTAAATCAAACTTAAGGCTACCAAAAGCCATTTATGTAACACAGATAGGATGACAATTTGACTATTGAGAAAGACAGTTGAAGAGAATAGAACAGTTTTTAAAACTCAACTTGTAAGTAAGTGACTGAGTTGTGCAATAATCCAGCCCTTCGTGCATATACTAAAATGAGATTATTTTTCTCAAAACTGGTGATGGTCTTTGAAGTCAATTTAATAAATATAAAATTATCAGAGATGAACTGGCCCTAAAATTTGATGTATAAAAACAAACAAACAAAACCAGATTGTCATCTAAAATAAAATATCATTTAACTTTCTTTGCCTGAGTTACCAGATACTATTTTGGAAAATCAAAGCTAGTGGGGATCATGTATTCACTGACAGCCTATATACTAGAATTTTGTAAAGTTTACCTATAATGATTTCCATTTTGCAGATGAGAAGCTGGTTCAGAGAGGTTCAATAACTTACTCAAGGTCAGGGTCTCTTAAGTGGGGGAGGCAGAACTTGATCGTTGTTGGTTTGACCTTGGCACTCATAGTGTTTGCTCTACCTCATAGTGTCTACTTAGAAGGATGGGAAAAGTTCTTTAAGAAGCCCAAACTTAAAAAAAAAAGTTTCTGTCCAAGATTTTGAGGCAGCATGGTATGCTGGGAAAGGAACAAAACAAAACACATGATCACAGGAATCAGAAGAGCTTGTCTAACTTGAGTTTTGCTGATTATTAGCGGGATCGATGACTTTCCCTCTCTGAACATGAGCACTTAGGAATAGTACTGTTTGTCCAGCCTCCCTAGGTGAATCTCATATAAGAAAGCATCAGATAAGAAAATGTCCAATTACAGCATTTTCAAAATTATGAGGACTTTCAAAGGTAAGGAGCTAGTGGATCTTATTATAAATAGAACTTACAGCAGCACTCTAAAAAATGAATGATTGTTGGTATCTTCCTTACCATGACCTATTTCATCATGGAACAAAATGTCTAGTAGGTCATATCTGAGCTCTCAATGGCGATGGATCATGACCATCTCAATATATAGTATTTAGGCTTTGTGAAAGATCTTATTAATTTTTTTTTACTTTATTAAAAGTCCACAGTTCCTCATCTGAAATGCTTAGGGTGAGATGTGTTTCAGAATTCAGAACTTTTCAGGTTTTAGAAGTGTGACACATAGACTATAAATTTTGTAAAACCCTGAGACAGAACTCCATAATTAACACGTTAGTGTTTCCGCAGAGTAATATGCCAGAATTCTCGCAAGTTGGATAAAGGCTGTAAACAGTTTTCTTGCTAGGTCAGGTCGGGTTGTGCTGCCAAATGAAGGAGTGCTAAAATCATGAAAAACTTCATTTTCAGATTTCAGATATGTGGATGATGAATTAAAAGCCTATACTAATGTTTACTTTTAGAATTATAAAAACAATACCAATACATTTTAGAAGTTTTAGAAAATGAAAAAAGAAGGCAGAGGGGTGCCTGGCTGGCTCAATAGGTAGAGCATGTGGCTCTTGACCTCGGGGTTGTGAGTTTGAGCCCCACGTTGGGTGTAGAGATTACTTAAAAATGTTTTAAGAAATCTTAAAAAAAAAGAAAATGCAGAAAATTAAAGAAAAAGCCACTCACAATTGAAAGTCCTCTATTTGCCCATGTCTATCCTTTTACACAACTAAAATTGTACAATACATGTCATGGTATAGTTCACTTTATTCTTTTAATATGGATATTTTTAAGGGTATTTTTATTTTTTTATTTTTTTAAAGATTTTATTTATTCATTTGAGAGAGAGAATGAGAGAGAGAGAGTACATGAGAGGGGGGAAGGTCAGAGGGAGAAGCAGACTCCCTGCTGAGCAGGGAGCCCGATGCGGGACTCGATCCCAGGACCCCAGGATCATGACCTGAGCCGAAGGCAGCTGCTCAACCAACTGAGCCACCCAGGCGCCCCCAGGGTATTTTTTAAAACAAACAGAAAAACCGAAGAGAAAGGACAGCAGAGCTAGAAGAGGCGGCTCTGCAAGTCAATGACAGAACATGTAGGAGGCGATGGTTGTACGAATCCCGGAGTTCTTTGTGAAGAAGAGCCATTGAACTAGAGTCTAGATCGATTTTTAATGTCATAAGGTATATGATACAGTATGGATTTTTTTAAATGCACGGAAAATCTTCAAACTCCATTTAAAGCATCTTTCCAGCTTGCTTTCTCTCTTTGGTTCTGTTGCCAAGGAGAACACAGTTCCTAGTTGGAGCATACAGTGTCTTATCAATGTCTGTTGAAGAAGCAAAGGTTATCTTAGGATTTTTAAACTATGTGATCTTTTTTCTTTTATAGGGTTTCTATTTGCTAACTCAAATGTTTACCATGAGAAAATGTCTACAGTGTGATCTTTGGAAGGAACTCTGAATATTTAAAGCACACCAGAAATCTCGAATGCTTTTCTTATCTGGGGTTGGACAGCTTCATTTAAGTGAAAAAACAACTGGCCTTTGGAAGGAGGACTTAAAAAGTTATGGGATCCACTAGTCTGCATACTTTTCTAGGATTGCACAGTATTGTGTTTACAAATACTTTTTTTGTGATTCTAAGTGAATGAAACAAGCCTAAGTTGAGAAACCAGGCTTCCTCTATCTATAGTCTATTAAATGTGTCAGACTTCTAGAACATCAACCCACTGTATTTCTCTCTATATCTGTATTTGACTGGACGCATTAACAAATGGGGAAGGCATAAAATATTTAGAACCCATGAAGCACTCAGGACTGTCAAAGTGATCTATTTCACATACATGGCTGTATGCTGGGGCTTTTAGGTAAGATTTGTCCATTTATGTCAAATATAGCTACAGTTGGTGTTTTCTCCGATTTCATTGAGTTCTATCATAAAGCTAACAATAAACTTTGAAATGCCATTAAGTTCTGGGTTTTTTTCCCCCCCTTTCTTTTCCAGCCTTTGGGTCATGTGTACACGAGTGAGAGAGGTAGAATTCTGTCTTCAGAATGAGTGAGTTTTAAGTATGGAAATACTGAGAGGTATGTTTATAGTTTGGAAGGAGAACAGTTCCCAAGCGTCCCCCATTTACTCCCTTTACTTCTTGATGAGTTTATGCCTTATTGAATTGTCAGAGAAAACTTGTCTTTATTGAAATTTAATAAGCCACATTAAAACAGTACATGACATAGACCACAAGGAAAGCTACCACATGTGGTCCTTCCCTACTGGGTTTGTGATCTGTCAGTAGTGGATATAAGTGAGTCTTAGCGAGAAGATAAATGTGTATCCACAATATCTCAAACCAGAGCCTCAGAGAAAAGCAAAATGATGTATTTTTAATTTCAGTAATTCTTTGTACTGAGGTTACTAGTGAGTTTTAATGCCCATTTATTGTTCCCTGTACCTTGGAGGGGGGTGGTAATTATAATGTGCATTTGATGACTGATGTGCTATTCTCAATCTTTATTTCAATCATTTCTTGCAATCACCTTGCCGTCTTTTGTTAATTCATGCAGAATGTTGTAACCTTACAAATCAAAAACTGAGGATAAAAACTTACTCTCATGTGTCAATTTGTACTTTAAGAATTCCAGTCATTCTGCAAAGTCACTGTCTTCATCAATCAGATAACCAGGTTTTAGTGTTATTAGAGATAGCATTACAATTTTTAGTTTGAACAGAGATCTTTTTGCTGCTCTAATGGTTGAGTGAGCTAATGAAAGTTCTAGCGTGCCTTCACTGTTAGCTAGAACCTTATTTAAGGACTGGTAAGAACACAAGAAAAAAAAAAAACATCTAGATGTGTTAAAATCATCTGAATGATGTTTGAAGGGAATGATGTTTGAATTAACCTGAATCCTAATCTCCAACATTTAAAGCAAATAAATGGCTACTTATTTTTAATATGGTGTTAACATCTACATTGTTTTAGAAGTGTTCAGTAATGTGAACCAAGGATGATGCTTGGTGTCAGAGGATAGGTAACGTAGGCAAGTAGGACACAGACAAAAAGTATGGCTTTCTCAGACCCAGAAGAATTTACGGGAACAAGTTCTGGCATCCTGCCCCAGTTACTTCTCAAACATCTTAAATATTCTACAACAGGCTAATAGTTGCCTTAGGACTGCTCCCCCAAAGCAAATGCCACTTAATCAATACAATGATAATAATTATAACACACACACACACACACACACACACACACACGTGTGTGTGTTAGGGGCTTGCTATGCACAGGCATTGCATTACACACTTTTTTTTATGTTCAAATAGCCAACATATAGTACATCATTAGTTTCTGATGCAATGTTCAATGACTCATTGGTTGCATATAACACCCAGTGCTCATCACAACACGTGCCCTCCTTAATACCCATCATCCTGTTACCTCATTCCCCTAACCCCCTCCCCTCTGAAACCCTCAGTACACACTTTAAATAATGACTAATCCCACCTTTAAAACAACCCAACGAGGGGATGCTGTTATTATCCTCACTTTACCAGTGAAGAACTGAGGCTCAGAAAGGTTGAGTTAGCCTGTCTAGGTCACACAGCAAGTGAACTGCAGAGCCAGGAGATGGAACCCAGGCAGTGTGGCTCCAGAGTCTTGGCTACTCATCTCTGCCATGTTCTCTTTTCATATATCTACAACAGCTCAGGATCAGAAACTAGAACCTTGAATCCCCGCAGAAGAAATTTTGATCCAATTCTTAAATAATTAAAGTTATTTGGAAGAAGGTCATATTATTTTGGTGTGATAATACTTTGAAAGCATGTCACTACAACCATGTATAAGAGTAAGGAGGAGATGATTAATTAATTTATTAATTTAAGTTCTTTAAATTAGTTTGGATTACATTTGTTTGAAGAAGAGGCAGCTGTCATTCATGGCTCTGGTTACAGTACTTTTAAAGCAGCATATACGTATCATAAAATACAATTAACTAAAAATCAAGTGCTCACCATTGGATGTGCGCATCCTCACCTCTCCTTTGAAAACAGTCCCAGATGCTGAAAAAATCCAGTGGCCATTCCAACATGAATATCACAGAGAGCAATGTAATGAGCCTCAGAGGATTCCCCAAATCAATCTGTAACGATTTAGATAGTTATCCAAATCATGCATAATATATGATCATGGATTTATAGATTAGGTAGATAGGGATAGGCTCCAGTTCTCCGAAGTACATGTTTTCTTATGAGATTTTTTAGAAGACAAGCAAACTGAAATTTGCCGTGTATTTTCTAAGTAACATATACATTGCTACTCTCTGAAGGAAACAAATATTTCTAAACAGTATTTGAAAAAGACATTGAGTTCTCTGTATTTTCCTCACCAATCTCATCCTGAGCACATTATTTACACACACACACACACACACACACACACACACTCACTCTCATATACATTTCAAGACCCAGAATAATATTAGCAATTCCCTTTTTCTCCAAAGTGGTAGGTATTAGATATTTCAACTGGCCTTTGACCCTAGGTCACCACTTGTATCTGATAATTTACAAAGAAAGGTAAAAACAATTAAAGTTCTCTCTTCAAAGGGCTTCATTTTAAGCTTCAGATGCCAAAATAATTGCCATGATTAGCAAAACCTTTGAATGTAAAGAATGCTCTTTTTTTCCTAACTTGTGATATAATTTAAAAGAAAAAAAGTATTTGATTCTTTACAGTAAAAACAAACAAACAAACAAAAAACACTTAAGGGTAGGCAGGAAGTTAAGTAGAAGTTATTGAGTTCGCAAAACAAAAATTGGTTTCAAACAAATGTCAAAGTGATGCATGATAAAATCCCAACATCCTTGTCATCCCTGTCACCCATTTTTCTGCACTGATTATTACTCTTAGTTCTAAGAGTAATAGAACTATTAAGCTATTCCATTAAGCTATCCAACTAATAAAGCTATTCCAAATAGCAGTTAACTTAGCTAGCTGGACAACTCATCCAGAATATGCAAAGGGATAGTAAACACCAGGTGAGTAATCTGTTTCTAGATTCATGCTGTTTCGTAGATATTTGATTGGAAGATCTGTGCTAAAATCTGCCATAAAAACATTTTATAGAATCATAAGAACTGATTGTTCCAAATAGTGGAAATAGATAACATCATTTGTAGTCAAGTTTCTTGAGACTTTTAAAAATCTGTTATTTTTTAATCTTTTGGTTAGTCTCCTAATTATCAAAGGGTTTCTTTTCTATACATTATGGAGATGGTGATAGGAAATTAATCTAAGCTTAATTAAGCAGTATTCAGATTCATTGGACATTAAAGCTAGAAGCAACCTACAAAGCTTCAGAATTGACATCTCAATTGCTAGGCAAAATATCTGAGACCAGAAGAACTAAAGCAGCCTGAAGATTACACACTTAGTTTAGTAGAACACTACCTATTAATCAGCAAACTACTTTTTGCTTACCTATTTATTTTCTAGGATACCTTGATTAGCAGTTAAGAACTCTGAAGACCACAACATGATCCACTCATTACAGTAATGCAACTCATTCACCATACTCAGGAAAATACAGCACAAAAACACAAAAGGGGACATCCATGTCCCAGAAGGATGAAGTTGGAAGAAATTATGGGCGATGTCCACAGGGAATATGATTACACATTCAGTAATCTTTATATTGATTTAAAATTGCTAGCTTGTTAGCAGGAAATAGTTTAACTTGAGGATTTCCTTTTCACTGTTCTTCATTGTTTTTAACATATGGAGAATTTTAAGAAATGGAAGGGATCAAACTTCTTTCTACCTATATGAGGACCCTGTTCATGATATGCACATTGGTCATCTGAACAGGGCGCTTAACTAATTGAACTAGGTGGATTCCTCTGGAAGTTTTCCTCAGGATAGTTTATACTTTTACCTGGAGAAGGATGGTATAATTCTAGAAGGCAGCAGTTACTGTGAACTGTATGCATAAATTTTGATTTACCTCAGCTTTAGTATGACTGTTTTCCATTCTGCTGTGTGATTTCTGAGTTATTTCAATCTTGGCCAAATTAAAAGAATCATAAGTTGGATCAAGATAATAAATCATCCTAATGTACATTGCCTTCACTGAAACAATTCTTGGAGTTTTACATAAAGATCAAGGCACTCCCTTTTTTAAAGATTTTATTTATTTATTTGAGAGAGAGAGAGAGAGAGAGAGAGAGAGAGCACGGGATGGGGGAGGGGCAGAGAAAGAGGGAGAGGGAGAAGCAGACTTCCCACTGAGCAGGGAACCGACTGCAGGGCTGGATCCCAGGACTCCAGAATCATGACCTGAACCGAAGACAGATGCTTAACTGATTGAGCCACCCAGGCACCCCGCAAGGCACTACTTTTGAAGGATTGAATAGTATCCATGACCTTCTGCTTTGTAACACACATCACATTTTTAATTAACTGGTTTAAAACATTTGCCTTTCTTAGTAGACTTTAAGCTCCACAAGTGCAGGTACTATGTTGTTCTGTCCATTAGCATATCCTTAATACCTGGCATGTGGTATGTACTCAATTAATATACATTAAATGAATAAAGATGGCAACCAAAATCATGAAAGTTGAGGAAACCATGCACATGGGAAATGTTTGAATTGGGATTGTTTTTTTGTTTTGTTTTGTTTATTTAAATTCATTTAATTAACACATAGTGTGTTATTAGTTTCAGAGGTGGGGTTCAGTGATTCATCAGTTGCATATAACACCCAGTGCTCACCACATCATGTGCCCTCCTTAATACCCATCACTCAGCTATACCATCCCCCCACCTACCTCCCCTCCAGCAACCCTGTTTGTTTCCCATAGTTAAGACTCTTATGGTTTGTCCCTCTCTGATTTCCTCTTATTTTATTTTTCCCTTCCTTCCCCTATGATCCTCTGCCTTGTTTCTTAAATTTCACATATGAATGAAATCATATGATAGTTGTCTTTCTCAGATTAACTTATTTCGCTTAGTATAATACCCCCTAGTTCCATCCATGTCATTGCAAATGGTAAGATTTCATTTTTTGATGGCTGAGTAATATTCCATTACACACACACACACACACACACACACACACACACACACCCCACATCTTCTTTATCCATTTATCTGTTGACAGACATCTAGGCTCTTTCTATAGTTTGGCTATTGTGAACATTGCTACTATAAACATTGGGGTGCAGGTGCCCCCTCAGATCACTGTGTTTGTATCCTTTGGGTAAATACCTAGTAGTGCAATTGTTGGGTCATAGGGTAGTTCTATTTTTACCTTTTTGAGGAACCTCCATACTGTTTTCCAGAGTAGCTGTACCAGCTTGCATTCCCACCAGCAGTGTAAGAGGTTCCCCTTTCTCTGCATCCTCCCCAACATTTGTTTCCTGACTTGTTAATTTTAACCATTCTGACCAGTGTGAGGTGGTATCTCATTGAGGTTTTGATTTGGATTTCCAAATCATTGACCATTTGTATGTCTTCTTTGGAGAAAGGTCTTTTCGTGTCTTCTGCCCATTTCTTGATGGATTTTTTGTTTTTTGGCTGTTGAGTTTGGTAAGTTCTTTATAGATCTTGAATACTAGCCCTTTATCTGATAAGACATTTGCAAATATCTTCTCCCACTCTGTCGGTTGTCTTTTGGTTTTGTCAACTGTTTCCTTTGCTTTGCAAAAGCTTTTTATCTTGATGAAATCCCAATAGTTCATTTTTGCTTTTGTTTACCTTGCCTTTGGTCACGTGTCTAGCAAGAAGTTGCTGTGGCCAAGGTCAAAGAGGTTGCTGCCTGTGTTATCCTCTTGGATTTTGATGGATTCCTGTCTCACATTTGGGTCTTTCATCAATTTTGAGTTTATTTTTGTGTATGGTGTAAGAAAATGGTCCAGTTTCATTTTTCTACATGTGGCTGTCCAGTTTTCCCAACACCATTTGTTGAAGAAACTGTCTTTTTTCCATTGGATATTCTTTCCTACTTTGTTGAAGATTGGGATCATTTATGGAGATAAGACTATGTTAGAGATAAGAAAGTCATCTTCAAATATTTGGAAGGTCCTTAAACAGAACAGATATTTTTTTAATTTTGTATTACTTAGGGGATAACATGGAGTTCTGGTGCTACTAATAAATGTTTTGGTTCAGGAGGACTTAAAATTAAAATAGAACATTCACACATGGACAGAGAGAGCTATCTTGCAAAGTATCAAGTTCTTTGCCACTAGTATTTTCCAAGATGAGATAATCCACTTGCAGTGATGGGTGATAGAACAGACTCTTTCATTCTGGTGTCAGGTAGACATGCTGACTTCTAAATAATCCTCTCCATCTATGATCGTGTGGACTTTTGGGGGGGATAGGGTGGTTCATGTGATTCTTTTTTGTTTGACTTCAGCTTTATTGAGATATATGATTGTATGGCATTAATGTGATTGAGCACACAATGATTTCCACTTGTGGTTTGTAACTCTTATTTTTCTTCTTTTCAAGACATTTCTTAATTTCATTTGAAAATCTATTTTCCCATTTTTCTAGCTGTGAGTTCTTTTTTCTAGGTTGATAATGACTGATAAAAAAAATTCAGTAAGTCATGATTTAAGCACAGTTTACCATTGATTCAAATTTACACCAATAGTTCTTACTGTATTAAATTAGGCATATGTGGATATAATTAGAAACCATTTGAGTCTGTCATATATCATAAATTACTTTTTCTTACCATGGCCATTAGCACCTGCTTATACTCAATTTTTTTTTCAAGGAGGATTTATTCAAGTCTTTTTCAAGTGGACAAAATAGGCATGTATCCAAATTAGCTAAGCCACTACACTGTAATAGGCTCACTATTGATCACCTACAGATTTCCTGTCTCTTTTGTTTGGATTGTGTCTACAGGTAGGTCCCAGAGGGGAATGGTTAGTGTATTAGTCTAGTTTTATCTGGTCTTCAAATGCTCTAGTTTTACATGAAACAAAAATAACAGCACTACAATAGACAACTCAAAGCATATCATCATCTTCCTGTCTGAGTATTTGCAAGCCTGACTCTGTCAAGATTAATCTCTCCGTGTTATTCAGCTGCTTAGTTGAGGCCGCTGCTTCTGAAAGAGCCACGTCTTAAATTCAGCCATTTGACTGGATTATTTCCTCCTAATGCTATCTCTACAAAGACTTACCTGCTAAACCTACGGAGTAAGAAAAATTATAGAGAGGGTGTGTGTGTAAGTGTACATGTTAAATGGATTATTGTTTATAAAAAAGGAATGAAGCATTTTAAAAATACAAACATGTCAAAACACCTGCCCACAGAAAGGAGACTGGAGAGTGATGTGTGGTTGGGCTTGGAAGTTATTGACCCAACTCTTTGATGGTGTGAATAATGGCTGTTGATAATTTAGCTCCAGATCCTGAATCAGCTAGCACTATGAAAGACAGGAAGAGAGCATGTCCTGCTGGTCATCTTGATTTGGAAAAGCAGCTGAGACAGATGGTTTTCCAAGTCTTTGCCTTTGTTGAACAATATGCATTTGTCAGATGGAAGGTCTTCTATTTTTTTTAAAGATTTTATTTATTTATTTGAGAGAGAGAGAAAGAGAGAGAGAGAACACGAGAGGGAAGAGGGTCAGAGGGAGAAGCAGACTCCCCGCCGAGCAGGGAGCCTGATGTGGGACTCGATCCCGGGACTCCAGGATTATGACCTGAGCCGAAGGCAGTCGCTTAACCAACTGAGCCACCCAGGCGCCCCTAGATGGGAGGTCTTCTAAAACATTGACCATCCATTTGACAACTAGCTTCTTCCCAGAGCATATGTACTCCATATGCCCGCTTTGCAAACCTTGGTTCATAACATTTTCTTTTCACAGAATGACCTTTCTCATATCACAGGGTACTCAAAACATTTTAGTCATCCCCACTGTTTAAAGGCTGCTTCTTCCAGCTACAGATGTTCTCAAAGTTCCCACTGAATTTTGTAGGCTGAACTGGTATAGCATTTCTCATATTTGGTCTCTTATGAAATCTTGTTTGCTCTTCCTTTCTGTCTCCTTTTACATTTTGAGCTCCTTAAACAGAGGGCTGGCATTTCTATTCAGTTTGTTATTTCTACTCAGAGCTAATAAATGTTTCTGTGTAGGAAGAAACAACAAAATGTGCAATGAAAGTAAGTTTGGTCTATTAAAACTGAGTTTAATAGAATCCAGCAATTTTTTAATCTATTTTAGGCACAGTACAAGGCTTATTAGCAACTAGCATTGATGTTACCTTGGTAAATGTTTAAAAACAATGTAATTCATCTTGCAGTGCATAGCTACTTAGCAGAAATACAAAAATCCCTAGTATGTTCTACATTAGATTATTGTATATCTTCTGTCATAGAAGTTAGCAGACATATCCTAAAATGCACCAAGGGTCTGCTGAATACAGATTTGGTATTAAAACTCAGCCCTTGAACTGAATTTTGTGGTATTTAAAAACTATGGAAAACTATATTAACTCTTGGCAATTTGCTCATTTTCCTTGCCCTGAAAGCTGAATCTTTGTCACTCACTGCTTTCCTTTTATATATAATCTTTCCCGTGCCTGTGTGTATTTGTAGACATATATCTCCATATTCCAGGACAAAAAGCAAGACACTAACAATGGGAAACTGAGTGAGGGATTTACAGGAACTCTCTATCCTATCTTTGCAACCCTCCTGTACACCTTCAGTTATTCCAAAATTAAGTTTATTAAAAAATAAGTAAGTGAAAGGTGCAGAGTTTAGAAAATATTCTCAAATTAAAACTCAGAAAACTGGGGCATCGATCAATTTCTTTTAGATCATGAAGTCAGCAGAATTACTCTTGATAATAGCATATTTTATCAAATAATTATTAATGTATCATCCCTCTAGGTGTAAATATACATGTATGTGTGTGTGTTTGGATTCACATAGAAGCAAGTTAAAAAGAGCACAATTAATATTATTTGATTTATAAAAGAACATTTAAAAAAAATCAGTTAATATGTGGGCCTTTATTTTATCTTGCATTTTTTCAGCAACATTCTAAAGCTTGTTAGAAGTGTAATGCTGAAGAGTATGTCTTAAATTCTAGTTAGAATATTCCATGTGAAGATGTTCACAGATATATCCTAAAGGTATTATTTTAAATCTTCTGATATAAGAAAAATACCCCAATGATGAGTCAGGAGGATCTTCACGTACAACTATTTTTGAAAGCAAAATTGTTATTATCAACTAAACTTTCCAGTTATTCCTTGCTGACACTGAAAAGCATCAGAGGTGGAATCTTTCTTGATATCAATGATATTTCACATGCCTAAATATATAATATAGTTATTTATACCTTAAAATAGGGATATACTGTGAATGATCTATCATTAAGCTATTTAATAGTGCAACTTACAATTTGTTTGCAAAAACACCTGGCACTATAATTCATATGTGAACATGGAATGGATATTTCAACATACTGGGTTTAGCATGTAGGAGGAATTTCTGTTTTCTAATGCAGGTTCCTAAATGGCTTTCTGCCTATTTGGAAAACATTTTAAAGACTGATACAATACAGTGTTTTTGACTATAAAATGGAAAGTATCAATTCACAGCTTTCTTTTTTTAGAATATTCAACTCAAACATTTTTATAGACTAAATGGATTGCTTAAGTCAATAGTATCCAGAATTCTAAGTTTACAACATCTTTCTTAAATTGCCATTATCATATGCATTGCATGTAATATACCATCATCAGATTTATACTCTAATTGTAAGTTGCAAATGTGTAATTACTAGAATTTAACCTCTCCAAATTGATGTAATTCAACCTAATTATCCTGGCTACATAAATGCATGGTAATCAGCAAGAAAATACTTAAATAAAACAAGAATGCTAATACAACAACAACTACAGAATAAACAAACTTTTTAAGAAGGAGAAAAAAATCAGGAACTAATTACATCTCCAACAATAAATCATAAATGCATACTATCTTAAAGTCTTTTTCCTAAAATAAAATAAAATAAAATAAAGTCTTTTTCCTGTTCACTTCGACTTAGATGTGGCCAGAATTGTTCCAGTGTGTGTTTTGAACTCTCTCCACATTGACAGTTATTCCTGTATTCATGTGTCCATTCAATAAGCCATCTGATCTTATTTATTTAGTAAACGTTTATTCTGAGCTTGTTATGAACTGGACAGTGTGGTGGTGTCAGAGAAACAGAAACAGTCCCTGTCCCAAATCTAGTTAAGTTGCTTGCTTAAATAACACTAACTCCAAGAAAAAAAGACACCATCATTTTAAAAGGTTAGTAAAATCCTGCATTTGTTTGCTTTACTCCCTCAATGACTCCCCGTGGGGCTTAAATACAAATCCAAATTTTAACCATAGCCTTTAAGACCCTATGTGACCTAGCTCTGACCTCTCCCTTCTGTTGTCTCCTTGCTCTCCAGTTCTACCATGCAGTAGCCACAGGGAATGCATTTTGATTCCTAAAAGGTGCCTAACACATTCCTGCCTCAGGGCCTTTGCACTTGCTCTTGCTACTTCTGTCTGGAAAGCTGGCTCTTGCTTCCTCACCTCCCTAGGCCCCATAAGACAGAAATTCTAGGCATTGCTTTATTCACATTACTTTCAGGATTTCTTAGAAACTGTATCAAAACAAAAAGATCATATATGTCCCTAGAAAAGAAAAGAAAATATTCCTGAGGATTTTATAACAAAGAAATCACAGACATGATCAGCAACCTTATGAGAACAAAGATACACATACTCTAAACTCCTGTTACCAGTTTAATAATCTTGAAACACCTTGTAAATCAGTGCTTCTTTTTGATCAGTGTATATAATAAGTGCTTGTAAATACCTGACACAAAAGTACAATTGTCTCTGTCATAAATTTACCTGAAGTTAATATGGAAGCACATAAAGCAGTAAAGCATGAGCCATTTCATTAAGTATTATTTTTATGTTGAGGATTTACAAGACTGAGGGAAGCTGATCTGGATGGTCCAGATCTCTCTTAAAAAACTGCTAAAGTAGGTTGTGGTCATCTTCTTTGTCTCTCTGTGACTTTCTTTACATCTCTGTCACTGTGATGCTCAAATATTATGTCTCATTCACTGAAAAAATTTTCTTATTTTTGAGCTTACTCAACATTTTTCCCATTTTTTTTTTTAACATGGCCAGTGTATGTGCTGCCGAAGCGAGCACTTAACATGGCCAGTGGATTCACCACAAGTACTTAGTGTATGCCCCGAGTCTTAACGTCTATGAACAATAGTCATGTGACTTCAAGAAAGATCATTTGAAAAATGAATATATTTAGTATTTGATATTTTGTCTAAATGTATTTTGTGTAACAATGTTAATTGAATAGAAATGAGGATCAGGAAAAGAGTAGGGGAACACATTAACCAAGAGGGGTATGAGAGCTGGCTCAGAGATTTTAAGAGAAAGGTGGTTTGGCCTCATTAGGCCTCAGTTTTCTCATGTAAATACTAAAGGATTAATCTAGATCAGGGGAAAGCAAGTAGGTCCTCTCTTTGTGCCAAATGAAATCGGTTCGAAGAAGCTGCTGCACTGTATTAAGATGCGTCTTGAGGCCATATATGGGCTCACTGGGCAAGAATGTAGTTTACTCCTTGAGGTTGGCCAGGGACACAGAATTCAGAAATGGTGCAGCTGTGCCGTGTATTGGCAATTCCTGGACAGGGTGAGAGTTTTCAGTGTTTCTTTTTAAGTTTCTTCACTGTGTTTGCACAGTTTTTCACTATGTGGAAAACCATTTGCCAAAAGTAAAAAATAATCTAAATCCACTATTTATCCACACTGATTTCTATTTTGTTCTGCTTCAGTTTCCAGAAATTTATAATAAATATATGGCCACTACTCCCCTTTTCTTATGTCCTTAAAAGTTCTTAGTTCCTCTGAATGTCCTATCTATGCCTCTGGAGAAGCCTTCCTATAGCAATTTCCACCACCCAGAATGAATTGTCAACTCTTGACTGTTTCCTCTGTCTTTGCCAGCTTCTCAAGATTGGATCAACTAATTCTATGTAAGGCAGCCCTAATCCCAACATCTAGTGCAGGATCTGTTGGGTTTCTACCTTCCTCCTAATAATCAAACTTATTCTCATCCAACCCAGTGTTCTGTTACTTTTCCTCAAGCCCTGAAGGCCTAGAGCTTCATTCCTTCTCCAACCTCTTTGTTTTCTAAAATATGCTAGTGATTCCACCTTAGACTTCACAACCCTGAGCCTGGAATCCCATCCCAAACCAGTACCAATGGCTAGAGCCTGTATCATGCCCTCTTATTTTTTTTTTATCAACCTTATTTCGCAGGGATAGATTCTAATCTTCAATAATCATGGTCATAATAGAAATCATGTTATCCGCAAGTACTATAGAAGCAATGCCTGGATTATCTCATCCTTAAAAACAATGTATTTATTTTACAAATGGGAAATCAGAGGCTTAGGGAAGTTAGTAACTTGCTTAAAGTCACAAAGCAGATGAATCATGGAGGTGAATAGGAATCAAATGGCTTGGATTCAGAAACTGAACTCTGAGCTCCTGCTTTTTGTTCCTCTGGAATTACTAATCTACTGCTCCTGCTGGATTGGTCACAGGTAGGGTGGGTACATAGGGAAGACCTGCCTTCTCGGGACTGGTGCCCAGTAAGACCTCTCCAGTGGGAGCCTTCCCCTCACATCCCTTTTAGCTAATTTTAGGGCTCTGTTATGAAATAAATGTGTTCACGGAGTTTTGCTTGGTACTGGGGACATATAACAAACAAATCAAGCACAGTCCCTTCCATCCATCTAAGCATCTGGCAGAGGAAAGAACCGTTAATCCATAATTTTACAAAGAATTGCCTCCTTAGTGTTGTGGTAAGCTCGCTAAGGAAGATTGCCATAAAAACCAAAAACAAACAAACAAACCAAAAACCTACAAAAGGACGCCCTGACCTATTCTGGGAGGTCAGAGAATTGCTGCTTGGCCTCACCAACTCAGGTGGATGGCTCAGTACTTACTGTCTGGCTCACACATGACTTCCCTTCCTGGCTCAACCACAGCAAAGTTCCTTTAGCAGAATTCCAGCTCTGAGCGGCCCAGCTCCCAGCATGCTTTGCAACTCTCTCAGTTCTCAGCAGCCTCATCTCCACTAACAGAGGTTTTACTAAATATATTAACATATTTCAAGCTACCTCTGCTCGGCTGAAATACTGAGCAATATTGTTTTATTGATTGGGTACCTACTGACGGTAGCAATATGCACACATGCATTATTCTCATACCACTATAGCTTTAATAGTCTGGAGGTAATACTGAAAGTAATTTACTGTCATCTATATACGGTGGTTTGAATGCTGTGGTAGTTAGAGCTGCCAATTTGGAAATTCTGGCCTGCATACAAATTAGTTATCTAAAGTCTTTTCAGAACTAACTTGATAAAATCAGATAGCAGGAAAGACCAAGTCTCTGAAAAGCATCGCTGATCTGATTGCCATACACAAATAGAGGGATGGGAACAATTTTTTTTTTAAGAATGAAACATAGACATATCTGCCTTTATCCTGAGTTTTCAGTGGAGTCAATGACAGGGACTGAATGGGAGTTTGCTAACATGATGACTTAATTTAGTGCCAAAATTCTGCATCTTTCCGCTACCTGCATTGCAGGGTTCAGCACATGAACTGAAGACAGACCAGAGGTTTAGATGAAGAAAATACTGAAACATTTGTTGTGTTTTTTTGCACCAGTGTTAACACTAAGAATCTTTATGTACTCAATCATTCAATATTTTATATCATCGAAGGATCAATAGTAAAAAGAAGCAAATGGAAACCTGCTATTGTAAAAACTCACTTCATATTCATTGCTTTCCTTGGCCTAAATGCATTTTTTTAAAAAGGACTTAAGTTCTATAAATATGTGTAGATCTTGTTGATCCATTTTAACTGCTGGATAACATTTTTTGGATTCCGTTACACAAATCACATTTCTGTAAACATTGCACAAGAGAGGAACAATTACGTTGTTTTCATTTTTTGTTTTACTAGCATCCAATGATTCAGTGAAAATTCTTAGACATAGCTCCTTGAGTGAGCTCATCTAATTTCTGTAGGATAGACACCCATAAAAAGTGGGAGAAAAACAAATTGCAAAAAGATATGTGCAGCTGGATTCCAATTATATAAATCTTTAGAACTCACAAACATACTGCTTATGGGTGAATTTATTCATATTACAGAAGTTCAGAAACATGTGTGGAAATGATCCATACCAACTTCAGGGGAGAAGGCTTCTAGGGAGGAAGGGGTAAGGGATACAAGTAACATTTTAGCAAGATCTGTAACATATTTCTTTAAAAAAATGATCTGGAAGAAATTGCAATATGTTAACATCTGTTCAATCTTGGTGAGATAATTATGTAGATATTGTATTTTTCTTATACTTTTAAATATGCTTGCAATGTTTTGTAAGTTCTATGAAACATTTCAGGCTATTATTTAGAAAAGGGAAAATGGGGGGCGTACCATAAAAGCATTAGAACTATTGGTAAAAAATCCTGTATGCCTATACTCAGCTGTGTCCTGTGGGAGGAGGTACATATGAGTTGGAGAACCAGATATGAAAGATGATCAAAGCCCCACATCGCAGAAGGATTCACATGGCTATCAACCTAATAGCGCTTTGTACCTTAACTCACTTAGGGTGAGGGCTGGAACAAGGGGAAGCGCCCAGAAATCTTGAGTGTTCAGGGAGCTGACTCACACGTGACCCGATACGGACCATTCAGCCTCCTTCCTGGGATGAGGTGGACTCAGTTACAGGCAGGACTCAGCCTCTGAGTGGGAAGGAAGTTACAGAGCCCTTTAATTCTACATGAAATCAGAACCGAGTCAGGGATTAGTTATAAAGAAAACTGGAGTTGAGTCCACAAGACAGGCACATCTGTGTGGTTGAGACTGTGTGGTAAGGTGGGGAGACTGTGTGGTAAGGTGGGAAACCAGTGTGGTTGGAGTCAGCCCACCTGACTTTGAATCATAGACAAGATATGAAAGCTTTCTGAGACTCAGTTTCTTTACCTCGAAGGTAGGAGTTAACCCTACCCTGGATGATATTCTTATCAGAGTCAAATGAAATAACACGTGAAATTTCTTGGCACATTAAAAAATATCTTTTCCTCTCTGCCAATAAGGTGAGTGTAATTGAGGGTAAAATAGGAAGGAGATAAAGAAAAGCCTCCAGAAGACTTCCGCCGATCTCATCTGAAGTGCCCGTGTAGGAGGGATCTAAGAAAAAAATCCCGTCCCTGCTGCCCCTTTCTCAGACCAGAGAGTAGGGTTGGGGTGAAGTGCTAGACTGTACAGTGACTGAAAACAGTTGCAAATTAGTAACAAGGGTACTTATTAGATTACGTGTGCGTTCCTCAAATCGGTTGGGACGCAGCAGTCCGTTGATTCAGTTCCATGTTAGGGGTAGCTTGGCTGTTCTGACCATGATGCTCAGCACTGAGCATCCTTGTTCATGTCCTGACCGCTGGTCAGAGGAGAGGAAAGGTACTCCAGGAGGACGTGTCCGTCTCTTCTGGCAGAGCTGCACCAACCCAGAGTCACAGTCACTGCTTCTGTCCCTGCGCTCTGTAAGGCAGTCTGACGCTTTAAAACATGCATCCCGATATAAGTTTCAAGTGTTTGATTTTGAAATCCAGTAAGAATCTTTAATACAGGCATTCTCTGTCTGCTACCACTCCTGCTCTCTGCTGCTTTTTAATTCTCCTTTTATTCAAATTAAATACCTTACAGTCATTCAGAAACTGTGCCTTATGTTGCTGCATCTTCCCACTGTCAGAGCAGTTAATTAGCTCTTGGCAGGTCTGAGATTCTGAAGAGCTTGCAAGATGATTTGTAATTGTGCACTGAAGTACAGCAAGTCGCTTCAAATAAACATGGTTAAAAGTCTATTGTTAGGCATTTGTCAATTTCTACACCATCTAGATTTTCATTTCTTTTCGCAAAAATAGAAAGTCTTATTTGTTTCACATTCCTGGAGGTAGAGCGATCATCATTTCTTATACCCGAACAAAGGAAGAGTGTAAAACCTAAGGAAAAACATAAAAAGGAAAATGGGATCTTATTGAAGCAAAAAGCCCTATAAAATCTGAAAAGGGCTTTGCTATGGAAGACCTATACCATAAAATTGATTCTTAACGCTACTGTTACCTTTAAAGAGGTAAAAAATGAGAGACTTACAGAGAGTCTTTCTTATTCATCTTTGCCAGCAAAATAGAGTCCATTCTTCTTAGATTGGCATTCAGAATCCTCGGGGGTTTTGAACTTGACATATTTCTCTGGTCATTTCTCCTATGACTTACCTGCATACACGTTATGTGGTAATTTTTGAACATCTCAGTCCTGCCTTAAGAGCCTGACTGAATTTTTACTTGCTTCTAGAGACTTCTTTCCCTACTAGTGGCCCCTCCCTCTTAGGGACAAATTTAGGAAAAATACAGGATGTCCAGTTAAATATGAATTTCAGATAAATGAGGAGTATTTTTCAAAATAACTGTATCCCATGTAATATTTGGAATGTACTTTAACTAAAAATGTATTCCTTGCATATCTGAAATTGAAGTTTGACTGGATGTGCTATATTGTATCTGGCAACCCTAATTCCTACTCTGAACTCTTGGGAGATTAATCGTCTTTATCATTCACTTATCAGTGACATTTCCAGCTAGTTCTGTTGTATGTCTTCAGGCGGGTCTTTAGCCCCTAAGAAGCAGAGAGGAGTTCTACTTCCAGTTTGGATACAGAAGGATGTGCAAGGTCTTCCATTCATGTGGTAAAAATCCGAAATTCCCAGGCAGTGTACAAACAAAAACAACCCTTGTTTTTCCTAAATATCTTGAGGAGTTGTGGGTTACAAATAAATGTTAAAGAAAACACTAGAGGGAGAAGTGGATGGAGGTGAGGCCAATTTCTAAGCTATGATCAGAGAGCTTGGAGGAGACCACCAGCTAAGGAAGGACTGTCTTCACTCCGACTAGCAGAAACCAGCACATGTGGGGCAAATCTGTGTTTGAATCTCACGCTGCCCCAAACACAAAGCTAATGCTCTTTGTCTAGTAATTCCCTCTTTGGAATTGCACTGAGTAAGCAGAAGCTGGAAGCTGGGGTGGAAAATGGAAAATGACCTTACAGCCAGAAAACCAGACCAATACCTACAGAGGAATAATAATAAATATGACAGTATAAGAAATAATGGAGACAAAAAGAAAATAGAACAAAACCTTTGAAGTGCGAAAATGCAAAACTAAATACTCTCAACCTAGTGTTCTGCACACGGTAAAAATATATTTTAAAAATTCTGGCTAAATAAAAATATTGTCAGGTAAACAAAAGATGAGAGAAATGGTTGCTGACAGATTCACACTATCAGAAATGCTAAAGAGAGTTTTTCAGTCTGAAGGGAGATGGTGCCAGATGGAAATTCAGATCTACAATAACAAAGAAACTTGATAAGGATTTTTTTAAAAGGGGTGAATATAAAAGATTATTTTCTATCTTAAATTTTTAAAAATTCAGTTAAAATGCCTAATTACATTGGATATACATTGTATGTGAATAATATTAATTCAGGGTTGATCATGGTAAATTAAGAGTGCCTATTAAAATTCCTAGAGCAATTGCTATAAAAATAATAAAAAGAGGAATAGCTAAAAAGCCAGTAGAGAAGATATGAAAACATACTTGTTTATATCACTCCTCTTCAGGAAAAAAAAATACAAAATGGAAAGAAGGAACAAAGAATAGGAAGGACCAAAAAGAGAGGAGAGATCATGTGTCCCTCTGGAGTTCTCTTTGTCATAAAGTACTTTAATTATTCAGAGTGAGTGAAAAAACCATGACACTTCCAGCTCAGAGAAACGATCCATTCCAACCCTGTTCTTTGTGAGCCCTGTGTGTCTGTGGTCATTTTTGCTCATGACTTTTTCAACACTGTTATTGAGATCCAACTTATATGCCCTATAGCTCACCCATTTAAAGAATACAATTTAATATTTTTGGTATATTTACAGAGTTTTGCAACCATTACCATAACCTAATTTAAAAATATTTCATCATGCCCAAAGTAAGCTTGTCTGCATCAGCCCTTTTCTTCTATTTTCTCTGTTTGTTTAAATTTGGAGTCGTGGGATCCTCTGAGTTCACTGAAACCAAATGCCTGCTGGTAGCCTCGAATGTCTGTGTGTGTAACAACGCCCACAGGTGATTTTAGTCAACATCCGAGTTTGACAGCCGTTAACAGTAATCCTGCTCTTTTCTCACCAAATCCATTTCATTTTGCCTCTTTGTGAAATCTAAGAAGTTCGCAAAGATCTTGTTCTTCAATAGTGAGCATAGTCTCATTGAAATGAACAGTACATCTGAGGTTCTGACACAGCTCAGCTCCCAAGGCAAACCTTACACTGCATTGTTTGCGATGGGCTCCCCAGGGTGGTGCAGTCTATGGCCTTGAAAACTCACATTGATTTAAAATGTAACATTTTCGCTAAAGGATATGAACAAACATTTTAACTAGTTAATATAAAGTGTAGGTGGTTAAGAACAAGGGCTGTGGGGTGTGACCTGGTCAAACGTGGCTTACTATATTTGTGAACTTGAGCAAGTTTCTCAAACTCATGAACCACATGTCCCCTCTCCGAAACAACACGTTTTTCATTAACACGTTTTTCATGAGGTTGTGATGAGAATAAAATGAAACAAAAGTCGATTACTTGGAAAAATACCTGGCATGTGGTAAATACCCACTAGATGTTAATTATTATCATCATTATAGTTTATGACTAATAGTTCACTTTAGGATTATACTGGGACCAGTTTGAAGCATTTCAGTGCTCTCTTCCGTGATCAAGTAAGAGGCTTAGAATTTTATAACCGTGGCACTTATTTTATAGGATTGTTGTCACCGGGGAATACATATCTGAGACAGAGAGCCAAATGGCATGGTAATAAAGTGTTCATCTTATTCAGATAGAATTTAGAAAAGTGGAGAGTACAGATTTTTAAAACTACTATTGTGGAAGCATAGACTACAACCATGTTTTGTTTGCTATTTAAAGGATTGTTAGAAGCCTGTGATGTTGTACAGTTAGTATCTGTTTGTTTCTATGGTAATTCAAAAGCCTTTGTACCCTCCTCCACATACACCTTTTTGGGGTTATTTATTGACTTCTATCTGTTTGTCCCTGTCTCTTGTTTCATAAATAAGTTCCTGATTTTCTCTGACATTCTAAAGTGGTCACAGGAATTTTAAAAATAATTGCTACATCAAGACAAGGGGAAACAGGAGGAGAGGGAGTATGCTGTGACTTTAGGATGGAAAGAAATGCGGTTTGACTGCAAACACAGAGGCAGCCTTGATTGGGGAAAACAGAAAAACTACAAGGGGCGCCTGGGTGGCTCAGATGGTTGGGCATCTGCCTCCGGCTCGGGTCGTGGTCTTGGGGTCCTGGGATTGAGTCCCGCATCGGGCTCCCTGCTTGGCGGGGAGCCTGCTTCTCTCTCTGCCTCTGCCTCTCTCTCTCTCTCTCTCTCTCTCTCTCTCTGACTCTCATGAATAAATAAAACATTTAAAAAAATTAAGAAAAAAGAAAAACTACAAGAGCAATCAGGAAACTCAAAAATCCCCCAGGCAGAGGGGAGAGTCAGTGCAGGAAATGTTCATGCCAGGAGGAAACAGCTGGTTAAAACTGTACAGAGTATCAATCATGTGGGGAAATATACAAGGAACTGAGCCCCATGAGAGTACAGGCTCCTTGCCAGGACTGGAATGAGGGCAAGGATGGGCTTAGACAAACACACACACACAAACAGAGGCATCTTTTGGAGTTCTTTGCCAAGGACAGCAACAACAGCACATTCTGTTTCCAGGGGCAGTGAGCAATGTTCCCCTGGTGCTGCGATGAATGGAGAACTGTGGGCTATCTCTGTGCAGGCCACTGCAGAGGCACCTGGGGGAAAGAGTTGTGCAGGCTGTGATTTTCATTGATTTCATGGCTCTCAAAGGGCACTGCTGCTCTCTCATCCTGGCCACAGGGCCCAGGAAACAATGCCCCCAACAGGATGGTTTCTTATGGCTTTCTCTTTTATACTTGCATATATGAGCTTCCTTGGTTGAGACAAATAGTTTTTCTATGAGACAAGGGTACATGCTTTATTGGGAGAAGGGGGCTTTTAGGAGATGTATATCTTAGGAGGCAGAAAGTCCCACAGAGAAAGAAAATGGAAAAGAGGGATTCAGCAGTAAAACAAAAACAATTGTTGTGACCCTCATTGAAATATAATGAAGACAAGAACTCATGCAAATGCAGGCCAGAAGTAGAGAAAAAGAGGAATGACATTCTGAGAACTAGGACATTCTGAGAACAGGCCCACCCAAAAAATATAGGAGATTGAAGAAATATTAGAAAAAATATATGAAGTAGTTTTCAGAACCTACTTTGTACCTAGGAAACTAACTTCTATGAGCTCAAAGTATAGAAATGATTATTTCTAAATATAGAAATGATTATTTTTATAATAGAGGCCTCTAAAATGGAAAGCTCTTAAAAAAAACCCTCAATATCATACTCTTTATTGGACTGACATAACCTGAAAACTGATAAGAAGGAAAGGTAAGTGGAGGAATGTTCTGTTTTATTGTACTTTGTGGGTAATAAAGTCAGGAAAAGGTTTGGAAATAACCAGGTTTTTGTGATCATTCTATCTTATACCTAAGATGCTTCTGAGACCTGAAACAAAAATTGTTCTATAGGAAAAACATTAGCAAAAAAAAAGATAGTTTGTAAAATGAATCCAAATACTGTGTGCTTTGGGGAAAGCAAAAAATGCCCACAAGCACAAGAGGGCCAGTAGGTGAAAATGTGGTAAACATTAGAATAGTAAGTTACTTCCACGGGAAGAAAATGCCACTTCAAGTAAAAGATAGAAAAATCCTGAGATATTTGAAAAGAGAGTTCTAGGTTTCATTCCAAAAGTAATTCAATTTAAAGGTACAAACATGTCAAAACCTGATAACATTTTGCAGAGTATCACATACAGGAAAATATAACCACTGAAGGAAACAATGCAAATGAAAGACATCAAAATTATAGAAATGTTGGGGTTTTATGTGTACTTTTATATTATCTTTAGCTCTGTATAATACCAAGGTAAAAAGGATAAAATCTATGCAGAGTGTTTTATATTGGCCCTGCGGGAGGGAGATATTTATAGCCTGTAAATAATAGTTTAGAAATGAAAGCAGGCTATAACTAGAAAAATGTTTAAATTGCACAAGATTCACAGTCAGGATGGACCATCTCTTAATCAAATAATGCCTTCTCTAAGGAAAAGTCAAATTTGAAATTGAAAAGTAATGTACTCACAGATGTATCCACCAACCCTAAATTAACTGTCATTACTATGTAAATTATGAAATCAAGAGGGGTCACCTAATTATCTAAAGAATCATAAACTCTAAAAGCTCTCATATATGCAAAGATAAAGGAAAGTGCATTCAATTAATTAAAAAGACAAGTCAAAAATACAAAATTTTTACCTAAAACTTCAAAAACCATTTTTTTTTAAAAAAAGAAAGAATGTTGTCTTCATTCTTGGGTTCCTCACCTGTCTAAGAAACACTAGTTTCAGCCTCACCACTGTGGTTAAAAAGTCATTATATGCTTATCAATTTTTCATTTTATGGATGTTCCACAATGTTTTTACTCTTAAAAGAAAGAAAAATCATACATAGTCCTATTACTCTAACATTTGCTTGTTAGAGTAACACTTATTTTTACTTTTTCCTGTCTACTCTTTGTTCATAAGCTTACACATTCTGACACAGTAATTATAGCATGGCTTTTTAAAGAATGTATCCTACCTACAGCCTGGGCCCCTGAATTTCCAGACTAACCATTGTTGTGTTGTAGTCTTTATTATACTCTTGCCCTGGAGCACCCCCACCTGCCTAGCAAAATGGATTTCCATGGGCTGCCACTGTTTGTTACTCTCCAAATATTCTACTTTTCATTTCCTTTTCAAAGTTAAAGGAATCTCTTTGACTTTCTGATTAAAGTCTTGCATATGCACATCACTCTGGACTATACATTGCCTCCTAAATGTTCATCAAGGGGATGTTACTGCATTTTGAGGTGGAGTAGTTCTTCCTTGGGGGGAACATGAACAACCTTTGTTTTCACCCACTATGTATGAGTAGGGCTCCACCTTCCTTTGTGACAAATAAAAATGCTTCCCCACGTGGGGCACCTGGGTGGTGCAGTCAGTTGAGCATTCAACTCTTGGTTTTGGCTCAGGTCATGGTCTCCGGGTGGTGAGATCAGGCCCTGCCTGTGGGCTCTGTGCTCAGCGTAGACTCTGCTTGAGTTTCTCTCTCCTTCTCCCTCTGCCTCTCCCCGCCATGCTCTCTCTCACTCTCAAATAAATAAATAAACCTTAAAAAATAAAAAAGATGGTCCCACACATTCCGAAATTCTCTTTAGAAGGTGGTGTCACTCCCACTGAGAATCACTAACACGTGTATTTCACTGTGTGTGCTAAAGATTCAGAGCTGAATTGCCACAAATGTAGCATGATCCTAGAAATATGGCAAAGAGTTAAACATTCCAAAGTGTTTCCTTAGACAGGATACCTGAAGCTCCTGAAATGCTCACCACCGGTCATTGCCTTAGTTAGGTATACAATGATGAAAACAAAACCAAAAAACGTATATAGCTTTTACCATATGCCAGACTCTATTATAAGCATTATATATGTATAGTAATTTAATCCTCTCCAGTGAACTCTGTAAGGTCCCATTATTATTATTATTATTATTCCCATTTCACTGATGAGAAAACTGAGAAACAGAGAGGTTAAGCAAATGTAACCATGTGCTCAGCTGGCTAGTGGTAGGGCCAGTATTTGAACCAATGCTATCCAGGCCCAGAGTCTATGCATGCTTTTAATTACCACCTTTTGATGCCTTTATAAAAAGTCAAGACAGGCTCCAGTTGCTACTGCTAACATAGATTGTACATTACCTTGGAAGAAAATAAAGTCATACACTATGCTAATATTCAGCTATACTCTATAGATAGCCCATCAAATATAAGATTAATATAAGACACATATATGGTACCAGTTAAAATACAGTCATTCAGACCCAGCTTCCTATTGTGAATCTACCACCAAGATGTATAACCATGCACTTAGCATAGTAAGTATCATGAGTAAACATTCCATACATATCAGTATTAGTCTTCTCATCACTATTATTAATGATCTTTATTATGAATAACAAAGTAATATAAAGTAATAATATAGTATATAATATAATGTAAAATAATAATAATATAGCATAATATAAAGTAGTAATAAGTAAAGTAATGCTTTTCCACAGTGCTTCTCAACCTGGTAGTTCTTTGAAATCAACTGGAAAGGTTTTAAAAAATACTTATTTCCCAGACCATATATCATACCAGATAAGCCAGAATATTAAGGGTGGAGGGGTGAAGATGGGGCCTGCTTATTATTATTTTTGTAAAGCTCCTCAAATAATTCTGAAGTGCAGCCAGGATTAAGAATAACATTGGTCAATTAATATTCATATGACCTGCAAGACAGCAGGTTGGATGTAGCAGTGTTCTGGGCACCATGATAGGCACTGAGGAGGTTCTCACGGAGCTCAGCACCCTGATATGTCGAGCACACAGTGTGGAGATTTATTACACAGACCCCGGGATCAGGCAAATCTGGCCTCATACAGGGTCTCCACCACTTCATCTGTTAATCTGCTGGGTCTGTTTCCTTACTGTATGTCCAGTGTGATCCGCAGGGGCTAGCCTCTGGGGTCATGTTACTTAAGCTGATTGTTCACTGAATATAAGGAGTCTCATAATTCCAGGATATTAGTGTTTTAGCGGGAAGTGACTTAAATCTTGATGGATTAATTCTGTTATTATTATCACTATTTTTAGAACGACAGTTTATTAAGCATCTGTTCCATCCCAAGTTCTACATATATTGCCTCATTTAATCCTCAGAACAACCCTGTGAGATAGATGCTATTCTCCAAATTCTTCAGCTGAAGCAAGTGATGCAGAGAGAAATCATGTTGTCCAGACTCACATAGCTTCTAAGTGGTAGAATATGAACCCACATCCTAGCTCCAAATCCTCCACTCTCTCCACAGTGTTCATATTGTCTTGGATAAGACTGCCCGTGTCACTATTGGACTGCCGGCAGCATTTTGTCAGGTCTAGACTCACCCCAAATTGTCCTTAATCTTGAGAATAAGAGATCAATTTTGGTTCCTGAGGAGAGGGGTGTGCCCATAGAGACTAAGATGGTTCTGGAAATAGTGGATGCTGTCAACAAGAATCATATTCAAAGGTGAGGGAGGAGACAAAATATGTGTATTATTTCTCTGATCCAGACGGTTATTGCTCTTAGAAGAAGAGATAAGAGATAAACTTAAAGGCCCAGAATTCACTTTCAGAAGTAAATCAACCTTAGAAATGTTACTTTAACAAACTTCCTTCAGCATATTTGTGTCTCCCTTACTGGCAGTGGTATTCTAAACAACAAGGAAGCAAGGGAGCAAGGTAAAGGAATGGGAATGAAGAGAAACAATGAGAACAATCCTGGCTACTTCCCAGAATATTCTAGAATTTAATTTTATTTATTTTGAACCAAAGATTTTTTTTAAAGCAACATTTGGTTTTTATATAACCTCTCTCTTCACAGGAACTTAAATGGAAATACAATCACTGATAGTTTGCCATGTTACAGTGTTTTCAGGATACAGTCGGAGAAGAAGTAATTAAATTATCATTCCTGTTTAGATATAAACAATAGAGGACAGAGAATTGGGATTTCCCAAAGTCCCCCAAAGAGAGAAAAAGTCAGCTCAAGACACTTTCAAAATGTTCCTAGAAGAGGAATGCCTCGGGGCTTGTTGAGAAAAACCCCGTGTTTCTATTTAAATAAAGGACAGTTCTGAACTGTACTCAGAAAAAAAACAAAAAAAAAATTTCTTGAATAACTTTGAAGAAGTTTTCTTTGAAGCTAGACCCCAAAGTCATGGACTTATGGAGCCCACTGAGGAGTGATGAGCAGTAGGCTCTGAGACGGTGAGGGGAGAAATCAGAGCAGGGGTGTTTTTTCTCAGTGTCTATAGAGCGCAGAATTTCTGGAGACAAAATTGAGAAGTGATCAGAATAGAATCATTCCCCAGGGATCTGCCAAGAGGCAGGAGAAAGGACGCTGACAGAGAAGTCACTCATCCCAGAAAGCTTGAACAGCCTGGCCTGACAGTGACTGTAAATTCTGAATGGCTGGCCAGAGACATTTAAAAACCCGGTATCTCTCATGCTTTTCATATTTACAATCATGGAATCTTTGTCATTTCATATTTTTGATTGATTTTGTGACAGGTAATGCTAAATTGCCTCTTGATTTAGATATTCACAATGATGTTAATAATTGTTCAAATTATCCTTTACTGCCATTCTTCCTCTCATACTTGCAGTTCCAGCAACACGTAATTGCCTTGATTCCTTGCATACAGCACACCGTTCTGACATTCATGCCCTCTCCTTTTTATTCCTCCCACTGTTTAGCCAACTCTTACTCATCCATTAAGACACCTCCCAGGTGACACTTTCTCTAAGAAGACTCTAGGTTGCGTGATGTATCCATCCCATATAGACATAAAAAATCCTGTGAGCGACTCTGTCATTGGACTTAACCCATTATATATTAACTATTTATTTCTTTTAGCTCAACTAGAACCGTGAGCTGCTTGAGAGCCATGACTAAGTCTTGGTCATCTTTAAATCCCCATCAACTAGCACAGAGCAGTTCCATGGTAGCATTTGGTAAATGTCAGTTTATTAATAACTGATGAAATAAAAACAAGTGAAAATTTATAGGTCATCTAGAAATCTGCAGAAATATCTAAAGCTGAAAACTTACTGTATTTTTTCCTTATGCTTTGTCAGAATACAAAACAATAGGTCCACTAACCAAAGAAATCATCCTGTGCTTTGAGATACAATTAAATACTGAATGCGATAAAATCCTATATTATGCAGAGCATTCCTCACTTGAGAATAGGTTAGATTCCACTCAACTGAACATCTCATTGATCCAAACCTCAGAATGTATTACTGAATGAGTCTATGCTGTGAAAGATGGTAGGGTTCTCACACCAGCTCACTAGCCCATAAAATCCTAGGTGATCCACAGTGTGGCTGACTTTTCTCCCCTGAGAACTTTTATGTTGTTTCTTTTCACTCAAGGGTGTTATGGACCCCGGAGGCCTTCAGGATTCTCCTATCTCCCCGTTGTCACTTTCAGAATGGTAATCTCCATTCCTACACAAAATTCTTCTTCCTCCCTTGCAGTTTTCTGTCTTCTTCTTTTGCACTCCCTTTCCCACATTTTTATCTTAGTGTCTTAGACAACCCAGGCTGCTATACCAAAATACCAGAGACTGAGTGGCTTAAATCACAGGCATGTATTTCTCACAGTTCTGGAGGCTGGGAAGTCCAAGTTCAAGGTTCTGGCAGGTTCTATGTCTGGCGAGGACCCTCTTCCGATTTGCACGCTGCTGTCTTCTCATTATGGTTTTTCCTTGCTATGTGCATGTGGAGAGACCTCAAGTCTCTTCCTCTTTTTATAGAGGTGTTAGTACCATCAGGAGAGCCCCACTCTCATGATCTGGTCTAATCTTAATTACCTCCCAAAGGCCCCACCTCTAAATACCACCACACTGGGGATTTAGGGTTTCAACAAATGAATTTGGAGGGGACGCAAAAATTCAGTCCATAGCACCTAGATTCTAACTTCCCAACACTGAAAAGTGGCCCCTCTTCTCCATCCCTATATCTACTACCTAAGTAAGGAGCATGCATTCTCATGGCAGTGTACTAACTGGTCCCTCTGTTTCAATTCAACCCCTCCCCAAATCTATTCTTCCCCTCGCAGACACGTGTTGCAGTTACTAGCAAACAGACCTGTTAACAGACACACGAAGTGAAGGGATGATACGAAAAGTTATTGACATATCCCGGGAAGACAGTCAAGGCTGCAAGTCCTGCCCTCCTATATAAGACCATTTGCTGGCTTCCCGTGCGCTGGGGTAAAGTCTACCTTTCTTTCTGGCACTCTCTGATGGACTCTTGTTTTCCTTGCTGGACTGATCTCTTATCACATCTCATCTCCCACAACATGCTCTTGTCAGACTCTCAGCTTTTCCATGTCTCCGTGAGGCTCCCTCTTCCCAGGATACCTCATGCCCAGGCTCTTCCTACTCTAGCTCCCACGCCCCCCGACCCCACTCATCCACTTAAAGAACGTCTACTCATTTTTCACAATTATTCAGCTTGAAGTTCTTCTCAATGAAAGTCTTCCTGACCCATTCCTCATTCCCCACTAGTTGAACTAGTCCTGCGTTTTGCTGTGTGGGGTCTTTGCTCTATGCAGATCTCCATCAGAGCTAGCTCTTTGTTATGACTTTTAGTGGGGAGGTGGCATAGCCTTTACTCTGAGCTGGATCTAATTTCAAATCTCAAATTTCTACCCACAGGCTTGGCAATGCAGGACAATTTGCTTAACCAAAAACTAAGTGCTTTTTATGGCAGAGAGAGAGAGAAACAGGGGTGGGGGGGGGGAGAATGGAAAAATGATTTCTAGTTTATCCTTCAGGATAAATAAGAATCTCTTTCCTTCCTTCTCACTTTGTAAGTTGCCTGTCCTCTCAGATGTAGATAAGGGACCCAGAGTGGGGAAACTTTAGTCTTCAGCCTCACTTCCTCATGCAGCTGTGAGTACAGCACAGAGGAGCTCAGTATGAGACCTGCAAGTCATCGCCAGGCAGGCACAGCCCTTGCTTGGGCTGCATCAGCAGTGATGCTGGCAGGGACTCCATTCAGGGGTGGACAGGTATTCACTGGGCTGTGGCCTTAGTGACAACAGCCCTTCATCCAGCCATAACAAACAAATCCTGTGCACAAGCCTATCACTGAACTCATACCCTTATATATTAATTACTTATTTTTGTTGACACAACAGGAACTGAATAGTCCTGGCCGGGCAGTGCCCCTGAGCCAGAAGGAGACATGACCATGATTGTCTCAGGGTCGAGTCCTTTTTCATAGCTTATGCACAGCTGGGGCAACTCATACTTGGCTTGTTCGGTCCTCACGGCATCGGAATGGGGACAAAAATCTTAGAGCGTTGGTAATAGTGGTCGCGAGAATCCATGCATCAACTCAGGTGTATTTTCTTCATAGCCATTCCTAAGGGGTTTGGAAAGCTACATGGGGTCTGTATGTATAATTTCAGGTCAGATGTGTTAGATGATTTTTATTTGTTTCCACTACACTGAGAAGAAAATAACATTTTTAGAGCACAAATAGGCTATATCCTGTTTAAACAAATCATTCATTCATGTAGTCATTCAGTAGGTGTTCATTGTGTGCTATGTTCATTGTCTAAGTTGTATGTATTGGGGTCAGTTTTTTTGAGGACCTTTTTATTCCGTGCCTAAGGAGTCTGGGCTTCATTCTCTAAGTGTGTAGGGCCAAGAGGACAGTGGACTGATGGGAACATAACCCTGTGTCATGCAGAGCAGCAGTTTTGAGGATAAGGTGCAGCAATCAGAGCGGAGAGCTGGGGAGATCCATTAAGAAGCGACCACATTTATTCAGGGAGAAGAGAATAAAATCCAAATAGGACTATGACCCTGGTAAAAGAGAAGAGAAAATGGGTTTGAGAATGATTCTGGGGGTCCGCTTGTGAGATTTAATGACTGATCAGATCAGAAGCCTGAAGGGAAGTGTTTTAGCCCAAGGGAGCAAGGGATTGATAATGCATTAGCTGATTTAGGAGCTATGGGTATGGGGCAGGGCTGAGTGATGACAATAAGTCCATGTTAATTAGAAAATAGTTGCAAATGAGAGTGTTAGCTTAAAAGTAAGATCAGGCCTGGAGATGAAAGAAAATTTGGGAAATAAAGCTATGAGAGAGGATTAAATCACACAAGACATGCAAAGCAAAAGCAAAACTGCCGAAGACAGGGTCCTAGGGTGGGGTGGGGGGTGGGAGGAAGGGGCACTAACATTGGAGAGGCAAATTAAATGAACCAGCAAGGAGACTGAGAAAGAATAAAAGGAGAATCAGATGAAATGGATGGAATGATGATGTGAGATAAGAGAGTTTCAAGAGGGAGAGGTAGACATTGAAGTCAAGAAAAAGAGGGTTCCAATAAGTTGGTATTTATTTATCTCAAAGATGGAAAGTCATATAAGGAGTTAGTTCACTGTCTGCTTCACTTAGGGTCATAGGGTTTCTTTCTTGGTCTTCTTCCCCTCCTCCTCTTCCCCTCCCCCTGCCCTGCTTCCTCCTTCTTCTTCTTTTAAATATTCTTTTTTTAAATTTTATTTTATTATGTTATGTTAATCACCATACATTACGTCATTAGTTTTTGATATAGTGATCCATGACTCATTGTTTGTGTAGAACACCCGGTGCTCCATGCAGAACGTGCCCTCTTTAATACCCCATCACTGGGCTAACCCATCCCCCCACTCCCTCCCCTCTAGAACCCTCAGTTTGTTTCTCAGAGTCCATAGTCTCTCATGGTTCCTCTCTCCCTCTGATTTGCCCCCCTTCCTACTATCTTCTTTTTTTTTTTTTAACATATAATGTATTATTTGTTTCAGAGGTACAGGTCTGTGATTCAACAGCCTTACACAGTTCACAGTGTTCACAACAGTCTTGCACAATTCACCACGCTCACCATAGCACATACCCTCCCCAATGTCTATCACCCAGCCACCCCATCCCTCCCACTCCCCACCACTCCAGCAACCCTCAGTTTGTTTCCTGAGATTAAGAATTCCTCATATCAGTGAGATCATATGATACATGTCTTTCTCTGATTGACTTATTTCGATCAGCATAATACCCTCTAGTTCCATTCACATCATTGCAAATGGCAAGATTTCGGTTTTTTGATGGCTGCATAA